>NC_044033.1:93471550-94175717 GCF_901765095.1 Microcaecilia unicolor | reverse complement strand
ATCTTCTCATGTATTTTCCTCCACCTGGGGGGCTTCTCAGGCAAAGAGGGAAACAAAGGCAAATTTTTCTGGGCCACACCCAGAAGATGAGCCCACAAAGGCTTAATAGAGAGACTCCTAAGTGATATCTTATTCCAGAACATCTTGGAAAGCCTGCTCCATCTGTGTATTTTTAAAGAACTGCAAAGGAACACCGTGGAACTATCTATTCCACAATTGTTGATATAATATCTTTTTCTATATGGTGGTTCTTTCAGTCACTAGAACTTCACTGCTTTTCCAATGAGGGTCAATTTGGCAAACAAAAAAAGTGAGAATCAAGATCAATGTCAAGGAAATTGAACACCACAATGGGTATGGGGGTTCCGCCTCCAATGACCTGCTCAGCTTACTGCTTGCTCATATTTAAAATTACTCCGGTAACTAAAATAGTCTACTCCTCCACACTCGTTTTCCCTATGTTCATATCCCCACCCCTCCCACATTTTCTATCCATGTTCTCCAGCCCATTGCCTCTCAAGTTCTTCCTAGCTCTTCTCCACTACACACTATACCCATCTCAACTCCAACCAGTCTCAGTTCCAGTTCCCACCAGTCAGCTTGCACTGCCTATCTCCACCTTCAACCTCTTCAAGCTGAATGGGAAGTACAATGTTCAAACTTCTATAGAGCTACATAGCACAGGTGGAAAACTGAATAATTATGGATGTAATGCAGGAACAAGGTGGGGTAAGGATGTGTATGGGGGGGGGGGGGGGAAGTGTCAGCAAGCCACACAGTGTCAGTGAGGGCCACCACTGGCCCCTGGGCCTTGCATTGAAGAACAATGAACTAGAACATATGATGTCATCAAATGCGACAGGTTATGTTGCAATTTCTTCATTAAGTTTTAGAATTACAATAATTATTTCATGCCAGGAAATAAAAAAGGAGGACTGGCAGGAGGAAATGATGCAGCACCAATTGTGGGAGTTTGAAAACAGGAAAAAGGGAGGGCAAACTGCAAGCACAGAAAGGAACATACACTATGGGGAGGGAGGGAGGGGGAAGTGACAGCAAGTGATCATCAGATGCCACATGCAGAATGCAACACAAAAGAAAAAGATTCTCTCTCACAGATCCATAACATGCTGTAAACCATGTGAAAAGCCAGCCCCGGGGTGACATTTCATTATTGTTCTTGTTAGCAGGTAAATAATTTATGCAAGTACTGCAATGCAGTGTTCCACTTATCACACTAGTCTTGGAGAAAACTGGACCAATGCAAAAAATTATTTGAAGATGATGCAGGACATGAGCTCAAAGCCGGAGCTGCTTTTAAGGGATGCAGATGTGGGGTCATTTGCAAGGATTCATTTACCTAGGTCAGTAGGGGCTGAAAACTAGGGCAATTGGAAAAAAACCTGTCATTTATTCAACAGTAGGGCAGGCCCAAGCTCAGAACCATTTGGGTCCCCTCTTTAGCTGTGCAGTACTGAAAAAACACAAAATGTATGAGGGGCTGCGATTTGAAAATACCTGCTGACATCATTTTTTTTTTTTTAATGACATGGGAGAAGATGGAAAAACATGTTGAAACCTTCACTTCATTCCGTGCCAAAAATGTGTCCCTAATCCATAGACATGGGTGTGGAGCAACTTATGAAAACACTGTCACAAGAAAGAATTCCATCCCACTTGCTCGTTCTCATACTCATACGATGCTCATTCTTTTGCCAAGATAATACATTATTATAAAGATTGAGCGACTGTCAGCTCTTCTATGTATTTCTTAATTAAAAATAGAATTGCAAATGGAAATAAAGCTGGTTTCACCTCAACTGATCTGGGCTCTCCTGAAAAATGTTATTCTTGCTCACTAGAGTTTGATGCTAGAGCTTCTGAACCTCAGTCTTCCAAAAAAACATTGATCAAAGGTGCGCATGTTGAAACAAGGAGGGCAAGGTCTTAAAACTACATTACACATGGTGCTGGATTACCCCAGACCAACTGCTGATCAAGAAGAAGATTTCAATGTTAGATAGGCCTCCTGAAATACAAGAGAAAGTCTGAACCCATCATTCATTCACCAGTAGCAGCTTTTATAGAACTCACAGGCTCCAGCAGGTTTAACCCTATTTTAACCTGCTACTAAAAAGTCTTTACCGGCTACTAATAATACGCATTCTGAAGATTAAAATCTTACTATTAATCCATAGCAGGACTGGCATTAGGGGGATGTAAACGGGGCCACTGCCTGGGCCCCTATGATACACAGAACCTCAAAGCTTGCCCAAAGTTTAAGGCAGCACAACCTGCTGGCAGGCTTCAGGGCCCCTTTCCAAATTTCTGCCCTAGGCCCCAGCATATCTAGTACCAGCCCTGATCCACAGAATGCTACATATACTCATACTTCTTAATTCCTTTCAACCAAAGCATTCTCAATATATTAACCAGCTAGCACTTCCACCCCCCTCTAGCCATCCTCCAGACCAGGGTGGGTAACCATAGTCTTCATGGGCCACAACCCAGTTGGGTTTTCAAGATTTTCAACATGAATATGCACGAGATCTATTTGCATACAATGAAAGCAGTACATGAAAATCAATCTCATGCATATTCATTGTGCAAATCTTAAAAATCCGACTGGACTGTGGCCCTGGAAGACTGTAGTTACCTACCACTGCTCTAGACCAGCACATCTCAACCCTCACCTGGAGGCACACCTAGCCAATAATGTTTTCAAAGATTACCACAATGAATATCTATTAGATAGATTTGCATACAATGAAGACTCATTGTATGCTAGTGTCTCTTATATATAGTCATTAAAATAATCCTGAAAACAGGATTGGCTAGGTGTACCTCCAAGACAGGGTTCAGAAGTGCTAGTTTAGTCATACTAAGATACTCCTCCTTTTCATTTGGTGACTCTCTACGTTGGACATCACTCCTCCATAACCTGAGGGGAATTAAACTGTGCTCATTTTAAGGCTTTAGAAACATGTCCGTTTATCTTTACGTTTAGACAATCATGAGGGACTGTGGAAATTGGGATGGTACCAACATTACTTTTCTTTTTTTCTTTATCCTAAGCTGATGCATTGCAATGTCTCTTCCTTCCTTTTACATGTATTTTGTCAACTACTTTGCTGTATACTGACAGAGTCAAATGCAGTATATCAAATGATCAAATAAATTATTTTGATTTTATTCAATTCACCCTTAAAGTGATCCTGGACACTAATGTACTATTTTCACAAACACTTCTAGTATAGAGTAATGAATACTCTCTGTCTAAAATTACTGCTGATTGCATTCATACTGGGAGACTGAAGGTGAAATTTATTCATACCTGTTCATTTCCTTTCCTCGAGTCCTGTCAGACCAATCTGCTGGTAGGGCAACTCAACCTACTAGTCTGGACTAGTCTAGCAAGATAAAAAACCTGCAGCAGCATGCCAAGGGCGGGGTGAGGCGGTCCGCCCCAGGTGCACGCTGCAGGAGGGGTGCAGGGAGCAGCCACGTGGCCGTCTGCTCCGCCGGTTTCCTGCTCCCTCTGCCCCGGAACAGGAAGTAACAGCAAAGGGAGCAGGAAACCGGCAGAGCAGTCAGTCACACGGCTGCTCCCAGCGCCCCAGCAGGTAAGAAGAATGAATGGGAAGGCTTGGAGGTGATGAACTGAGGGGGGGGGGGGGGGGGGGGGGGGAGTTCGCAGCTGCGATCCACCCCAGTTGTCAGCCAATCAAGGAACTCCACTGTAAACTTGAACTAACATCCCATGTAGGAGGTCCCAATTCATTAAATCCTTCTCCCATTCTGTGTTTATGGGAAAGTCTGCCAATATGTACTCCCTTAGGGAGTAAAGGAGAGGGACAAATGCATTCTTTGTGGATTCATTAAGTTCCCCCCCCCTTCCACCTTGGAACCCTGTTTTTTCTGGGTGAATGGGCAAGTCAGCTCTCCAAGCCCAACTGAGTCAGCTTGGATTTACAACTACCTCAGAGTAACTGGCATAAAAAAGTGTCTTTGAGGTGGTAAATTCACTGCTCTGTGATGTAATTAGTGCTAAATTGAACATGAACAGACTTTTCAAGTCAACTCTAGCACTAAAACTTGAATACAAGAAATTACATTCACTGTTATTCCTGAAGTAGTTTCCTAGTATGAATCAAAAACGGAGATAAAGCTAGATTAATCCTGAACAATTACTGGAGTAACTAATCCAGCCACAGAATAAGTTTGTATATGAAAACAGGAGGATACAAAAATGTTCACAAGTCTCTGGTGCTGATATTTGTGGGGCTGCTCAAAGAGAATAATAGAAGGAGAAAGCATTTTGATAAATGGACAACAGCCAATCATTTTTGACAATCATAAAGAAGACATCTCAAGCACTTTTATTATTGATGCTGACACAAATCTAAGCTATAGGTTTTGGAGTTGTTATCCTATTTTCCCACTTCTAATGCAACACTGCATGACTTGTTGATAATATTTGGAAAGACAAGTGAAAAGGTGGCATTTGATTTACAGACTTATCAGCATAGTGCATGATCTAGTTAATACAAATTCTGGAATCTGACTGACTAGAGGGTCTTTTTCATCCAAGACTTTCTAAGCAATAAGAGGCCAATTATGTTCCAAGGTAACAGGATTTGTGTTAGACATTCAGGGGCCCAGGACCTCAAATCCCACCAGCAGGCTATGCCTTCTTCAGCTTGAGATAGGCATGGGGGCTCAAAGCAATTGCCCTGGCTGCTACCTCCTGACAGCAGCCCTGCAAGGTACGGAGCACTTGATATATCAAGATTGACAACAAGTTTCCCAGCACATCTCCATCTTCCTTCTTGCTCCTCAACCTTCATAGAGAGCAGCCAATTTTTTTCCAACGGATAACACCACTATCTTCAGAACCACAAACTCCAGAGAAAAGAACAGACATTCACCCTAAAGTCATCAATACGCAACGCTTCACTATAATTGGAAAGACAGGAGGTGAAACACAGATAATCCAACAACTTGTTTGGCTCAGCTTAGCCTAGACTAGACTGCCCCTTCTCCCTAAACAATTGAGTGAGGAAGCAAAACCTGGTAATTGCAAGCAGCCCTCGTAAAGTTACCATCAGCTGTATTTCAGGTCTCTTCCCATCTCGCACATATTTTTTACTTTTCTGTTTATTAAGGGCCCTTTTCAGTTGCTTATTAAGCTTGAAATGCAGGATGTGTTGTAGAGAATGAGACGGTATAGCTCCATTTCTAAGAGCACCTCTTTGGGAGGTTACTATAAGGGACTGTTCCTGCAATAATGGCAATTTTATAAAGGTGTATTTTACATGCAAAAGAAAAAAAAATAAAACCTTATAAAATTGTGTAGCAACATACACACATATAAACACAGTGTCGAGATGGCACATACTTAAATGCATGCCACATGTAAGCAGTCCAATGTGCATAATTTGGACATAGCTGTATACACATTTACAGCAGCTTTAAAGCTAGACAAATGTGTGTCGGCATTTGTACTCTACTGGAACCGACTCTGGGAACCTCTTTTATAAAAGGCGCATAGGTATCTGTATTACCTTTATAAACTAGGTTCCTTTTTGGACTTTGTCACAAGGCACCCCATTATAAAAATCAGATACAGGATGTAAAGAAATCTAGCATTTTCTAGCAGGATTTCTGTGTTGTAAAACTATTGTGTGCGTCCTGCCGTAAGCTAGGAGCTACACAAACAGCACAAGGGTTGCTGATTTCTTATTATTATGCAAAGGACTTAAATACAAATCAACTTACGCATCCAGTTTTTCCTACATAAACACACAACTGTGGAACGCACTACCAAAAGCCTTGAAAACAACGCACGACCACCTAAACTTCTGGAAATCACTGAAAACCAACCTGTTTAAAAAGGCATACCCTACCGATCCAACTTAAATGCCTGATCTCTGCAACACAACAAAACTAAAGTACGTAATGGACATAACACAACTCTTCAGCTTCACAATTCCCTAATGTGACTGTTCCACATGACCTTCATCTTACCACATCACCACTTTGTATTTGTTCACACCGGAGTCTGCGAACGCCTCTCCGGTACTATATAAGCCACATTGAGCCTGCAAATAGGTGGGAAAATGTGGGATACAAATGTGAGAAATAAATAAATAAATATACCACCTTTCTATGGCACAACCAAAATGTTTTACATTAATACATACAGGTACTTTCTCTGCCACTAGTGGGCTCACAATCTAAGTTCTGTACTTGGCACACTGGAGGATTAAGGGTCCCTTTTACCAAGCAGAGGTAAAAGGGAAAGGGAAATGGGACTTGATATACCGCCTTTCTGAGGTTTTTGCAACTACATTCAAAGCGGTTTACATATATTCAGGTACTTATTTTTGTACCAGGGACAATGGAGGGTTAAGTGACTTGCCCAGAGTCACAAGGAGCTGCAGTGGGAATCCAACCCAGTTCCCCAGGATCAACGTCCACTGCACTAACCACTAGGCTACTCCTCCACTAGCAACATTCCATGTAGAAGCCTGCCCTTGCAGATCAGCAATGCGGCCGCGCAGGCTTCTGTTTCTGTGAGTCTGACGTCCTGCACGTACGTGCAGGACATCAGACTCACAGAAACAGAAGCCTGCGCAGCTTCATTGCTGATCTGCAAGGGCAGGCTTCTACTACTACTATTTAGCATTTATATAGCGCTACACATGGAATGTTGCTAGTGGAATAGCAACATTCCATGCAGAATCTCAAATAGTAGCAACATTCCATGTAGAATCTCAAATAGGGAAATGGAAATGGGATTTGTTATACTGCCTTTCTGAGGTTTTTGCAACTACATTCAAGGCAGCTTACATATATTCAGGTACTTATTTTTGTACCAGGGGTAATAGAGGGTTAAGTGACTTGCCCAGAGTCACAAGGAGCTGCAGTGGGAATCGAGCTCAGTTCCCCAGGATCAAAGTCCACTGCACTAACCACTAGGCTACTCCTCCACTCTACAGTGGAGGGACTCTACAGTGGCATCGGCGTGCGGTTTGCCACGTGCCGAGGCCCCCTTTTACCACCACCCAGTAAAAGGTTTATTTTTTCTTTACAAAAGAAAATGGCCATACAGTAACATGAACACTTGCCGCGCGGCCATTTCCCGGAGGTGGCAGTAAGGGCTCCTACACTAACCCAGCAGTAACCGGGCAGTCCATGGGGCTGCCAGATTACCACCAGGTACAACCCCTGGTGTGCAGCGGAGGCAGGCGCTACCGCCAGGCTCCTGTGGAAACCGAGCGGTAAAGCTGGATTGGCGTACAACAAAGTGGCAGTACGGATACCGCCGCTTTGTAAAGGGGCCCCTAAGTGACTTGCCCGAGGTCACAAGGACCTGCAGTGGGAACTGAACCCAGTTATCCTGGTTCTCAGCCCACTGTAAGTAATCATTAGGCTGCTCCTCTATGCCTCACAGTAGAGGAGGGCGTAGCTGCAGATCTAGTGCGGGAGTCTGCAGGTTATATCCCTATTTTGGGGGGGGGGGGGGAGGAGAGAGTTAAGGAGAGGTTAAGTTTGAAACCTTTTATTCCTGTGCTTTTGTCTTAAGAACATAGGCAAGAGATGAAGTGAGAGTTTCCCAGGTGTAGGACACAACTCCTGCTATTTAGACTCTTCCCCCCACCCCCCAATCAGCTCAAGAGATTTGCCAGAGAGCAGTTTGGAAACAACATAGCCGATTGTTGTTGAATTTTTCTCAAGGAAGGAGGAGATTTTACAATGATCTTCCAGTCTGTGTAACCTGGTGCCAAAAAGGTATGGTATCACAAGGAAAAGAGGAGTTTGCAGACACAATGTACTTGAGAGACAGAGAGAGAGAGAGAGAGACTGTCCTGCAGTACAGCCACCGAATTTCAAGTACCAAGAGGTACCCTAGAAGATATTGGAAATCCCACAGCCTCTCTAGTAGACATCCTGCAAGGGAATCCTGAGAGAGTGTGGCTTGTGACTGTGTAAACAGAAGAAATAGGTTCATCGCCAAGTAAACGTACCATTTGCCAGAATATCGCAAGGGAAGAAGTAGTTTTATTTTGGCTAAAGTTTAATGTTGGAACACCGTCCAAAAAGTACAGAAAGCAGCTCAGAGAAGTGTTAACCCCCCCCCCCCCCCCCCCAGGCCAATAAATTGATCTAAACTCCCACCCCCCCCCAATCAGCTCTCAGGACCCTGCAAGCCCCCTCTTTACAAGGACATGGGAGGAAGCTACATAATAAAGCTTTTATGCTAGGGACAAGCACAGCTAAAATTTTGTTTCATTTTTAGTTCATTTCGGCCTTTATTCCCCTGATTTTCATTGGCATTCTCAGTATGTTTCACAAATTCATGTTAATAAAAAAATGTTTTAACCCACATTAGAATTTAGTAATCCACAGGAATCAAACTGCATGCATATCAATTTATAGGTTAACACACATTAAAAACAATTCACAGCTGGGTGCAAAAATCAATTTAAGGCATCTTAACAAACCGAATACACACAATAAGGAATGAGTATCCCTCCTTTATAAATCAGACAGTTTAGGGTACATGCCTTATCCTTTCCTGAAACGAAGGCTTTTTTTTAACCAGTTTATGTCTACACTCCAGGCCATAAACTTTAAAATCAAGGTGCAAGAACCCACCAGGAATTTAGGCATCTGAACTAAACACTTGGTAAGTGATCAGTTTAGGATTTTGGGTTGTTTAAAAGTACATGGCACAAAAATCGTTTATTGTTTGGCTCTGTTATCAGTGTTAGCCCATTTTTAGTGGATTTGACTGTCTTCCATTTCTATAAATAGGACACAAAAAATTCTCTCATGCAGAAAATGGAACAGCAATTTCTGGACACAATTAAACAGACGCTGGAGTTTTGCATTCACCCAAAAAGAAAAAGCACACAAGGCACAGCCGCTAAGTAATGGGGAGAATGAACATACCTACACACACACAGTTTTTGGCTAGTTTGCACCACAAGCATTCCTTTCTATATTTTAATATTATTGGATTGCAAAATGCTTTGATGTACCCACTAAAGAGGGTGTATTAAATACCGAATAAAGCATAAACCCCAGGGCAAGTTTGGGAACCAGTGGTACAAACCATTAAAAAAAAAAAAAAAAGAAAGGAAAGGGGCTGGAAGACTATCATGCCTGTACCGCTAACAAATCTATTATCTGTTTAAACCAAACTGTGGTATCTAACCACTCTCAAATAAGGCAGACCACAATATAGTGAACAAAGTTTAAGTGTTGTGTAATGACAGGTTCCTGCTCAACAGCACTTCCATGGCCTGCTACCAAGAACAGCAGTTAGATCAGGAGAATCGCATTTATGTCTAGTCTATTCCCCCACCCTTCCAGAGCAGCTTGTCAGGTACCTAATCTGAAAATAGTCACCTGCACATTCAGAGTCTCCAAAGAAGCAAAAAGGAAAAAAGAAAAAAAAAAGCCAGGGGTGGCACCCTGTACTTGTCGGTGCCAGATTACATTTCCATAACAGCTGCTCCTTTTGTCTACTTTCACTGAAGCCAAACCAGCCTAAAATTTAATTTAATCTGCTGTAAACCCAAAGTGTCAGGGACTCAGACGGCAGCTAAATGCGCCACTCTCAGATAACCGGGTGACACTTGCTAATAATAGCCTGCGAGTTAAGGAGACAGCAAAAGCAGACATTTTGTGTAACCAAAGAGGAACCTGTGTATGGGAACGGATCAGTGGGGCCAGTCCCAGCTTCTTAGGCTGGAGACAGGGCAGGCCAACCAAGCCCACCCGGGCTCTTATGCGATTAACTGCACTAATGCCAGCAGTGACCCCTCTTTCCAGCCAGGAAGAAACAGCAGCCCTGGCTTTTGTTAACAGAAGAATAAAAATGCCACCTTTTCACAGCTCCAAAATCACAGCTTTCCTGGCTTTTCATCCAAGGAGCATTAGACCTTTCCCACAAATAACACCGTTTAACCCTTCATTGTACTGTCATGCATCCAGTATCAACCTGCTTCTTACATAAACATCCACATCTAATTAAGGCAGTAACCAGCCATTACTGCCTACCTAGGGCCTACATAAGAACAAACAGAGAATAGAAGAAAAGCTAAGAGTTAGATCAATTCCAGCTTACACCATTTGTGACTATATTCCTACCCAAGGTAATTTTTAAAATGTTGTGCATAGAGCCTTATCAAATAATCCAGTGGTTCTCAAACCTGGTCCTGGAGGGACCCCAGACAGTCAGGTTTTCAGGATATTCATGAAAGATATTTGCATGCACTGCCTCTAATACATGCAAATCTCTCTCGTGAATATTTATTGTGGATATCCTGAAACCCTGACTGGCTGGGGTCCTTCCAGGACCAGGTTTGGGAACCACTGATATAATCAGAGGGATGCATCCTGTTTGAGATTAAACCCTTAAGAACACTCTAATAGATCTATTTCATTAGAATATTTACAATGAATATCCACTGGCTAATTGGCATATTTTTCTCATGTTCAAAACTTACCCATTTTGGGGAGCTCCTGGGTACTGAAGTTTGAAAGCAGCGTTTTAGAGGATGCATTGAAATACTATACCGAGATATGTATAAACAGCAATACAAAGATGACTACACTACACTCACATGAGGTTGCCAATGTTTCTAGTCAAACTGCGGAGGTTTCTCCTTTAGCTCCCAGTAGAAGATGGGGATGTCTTATAAATTCAACCAAGAAACAGCAGGTGAACAGGATGAAATTACACAGCACTGATGATCAACTGTTAACATATTTGAGGATTACCACCCAGCCAGTCTACTTCTCAGGATATCCATAATGAAGATGAATTAGATGTTTGTGTGCACACGGACATAACCTGGTCCACATCCCCAGTCAACTCTTTAATTCCCATCATATTGCTACCATCCCCTCATCATCTCCAGTTTTCTTTCCCATCTGCAAAACTAACCAGCATTTAAAAGATGTTGTAAATTCAAACAAAATATAAAATGCGTCCTATAACTTGTTAAAATTTCACATAAAACAAGAGGTATTAACTTTGTTAAATCTGCATGGATTTTTAAATTTTATTTTATTTTTTTAATTTAGCTGAGGTGCTGGTATTTCAAGTTTCTGAACCTAGGTGTGCAAGGGGACATGATCTGGTTCCCCGTTCCCTCCTGCCCCCCATGCACTGTGGGTCTGTTGTCCCCATTCCTGTGCACACCTGTAATGCACATCCTTCACTGTATGCAAATTTATAATCATACACATTCATTGTGGATACCATGGTCTCTGAGGATCAAGTTGAGAACCACTGCCTTGGGGAACAATGCCAGACACTTCCCTTACCAGAAGATTAACCTGCCATTTTGACAATGTGTTCGTGTACCTTGGCTCTACGAATAGCATGGCTAAACTCACGCTCAATGGGATTCTCAGAAAAGCTACATGAGGGAAAAGAATGGAGGCCTGAAGCCTGACTACTGCTTCACAAAATACTCTTTCCGCTTTTAGAACAAGCGTTAAAAGCTGAAGTGCAGGCATGAAGCATTCCTCCATTACTCTTTTCTGTGGTCGTCTTTGATACACTAAGACTGCTGTACTGACCTATCTCCACCAAAATCCACATAAAAGCTCAATTTCCCCCCTTCCAACACATCTAGTTATAAGACACAAACCACTGGCTTCTAGGGACAGTCATGCAGAGAACAGTAACTGAATTTTAATCACCAAGGATGATCAGTCCTGGCATTCACACTTTATTTTTACATTTACTGTACAGAAGCTTCTCTCTCTGTTACAGTTGATTCACCATACTGCCGACAACACAGGCAGAGAAACGTTACACCACATGGGGAACCCCTTAGTTAGAGCCACAATAAACGTTAAGGTACACAACACCACCTAAACCATTCATGGGAACATGCTGCAAATTTGCTCGAGATATAAAAAGTAAAAAAAAAACAGAAATCACTGATATGGCACCAGGCACTAACTGCCCCTCCCCCCCCCACCCCCCACCAAAGAGCTTCAGGAGACGCACAGCAAATGTTCCCTATTCAGTAAGTGCTCTGCTGTGGCTGGACAGTGCCCTGCAGGATATATTCAGAGCCTTTCTGGGACATACAGCTGACTGCCCGTGTCACTTATGTTCCAAATGGGTTTTCACAGGTCAAGGTTCTGCAGACGGCAAGAGCATACACTATTTTTAGACGGGATAAGGTCACAAAAGCCTTTGGAGATGGCGAGGGCTACAATAAAACGTATTGATCAGTCTCTGGAACTAGAGCTCCAGAGGGACGCAGAGACTGAAACCAGAACTGCCTGGCCGATTTCTCCACAGACTCGGTGGATGAAAGCTGATTGTTGCTTAATACCTTTCAGGAAATAAATAAGTCAGAAGTAACTGTACACATTTTACAGTGGTCCATTTAGCCACAGCATTGGGAAGGGGGGGGGGCACCGCTAAGGATAAATAAAGAAACTGGCATACCTCAGCTCAGCCAGGTCAGGCATCACTCTTCCAGGGCAACAAGTGCAGCTGCCAAGCACAGAGGAAAATAAAGACATTTTAAACGCAGCTCATAAAACATTGCTGGTTCAGACACAGGCCCCGAAATACACAGGTGCTGCTCACAGTGGCTAACTGGGCACGTCTGTGCGACGAGTGGACTATGGAGTCATTGGCCGACTGTTTCTGTTAAATAAGCTAGAAGAAAGAATTGCAGAGTTTTCTTTTAATGAAAATGAATCATTAGTGGGAACAGCAAGAAATGGTTTTATATTTCCAATTTCTATTAAAGTGCCCCGGGCTTCTTTTTTTTTATGTTTTTGTTAAAGTGAGTACATTAAGGGCCCTGTTTACTAAGCCACGTTATAGGCGTGTTAGCGTACGTGCCTACAATATCCCTATAGGCGCCTACACAGTTAAAGTGCATGCTAATTGTAGGTGCATTAAAAATGCTAACGCTCCAAAGTAAACAGGGCCCGAAGCATACTGTATCCGAGTTTCTTAGAGATCCAGTAGTGAAAATTCAGCATGTGGAGTTTTGATGACGAAATGCAATAAACAAAGAGAACAACTTACTGGAGTGGAGCAGGGGTGAGGTTTGGACAGTAAATTGATGTGTTAGTCTGAATGCATTATTTAAGATTTTGCTTCTAATTTTGTTTATGACATTTATGTCCCACATTTTCCCCGCACAATTTTGAGTTCAATGTGGCTAACAAACTAAAAAGAAGTCATTACAAAATATGAAATAAAATTCATACACTCATATTTATCAATAAGGAAAGAATCATAAACATATAAAATTCAATAATAAATGGAAGGGGGGGTGAGACTAGGCACCAGGATCAACTGACAAATTATTCTGAAAAGGAAAGATTTCAAAAACTTACGAAAAATCAAAGGCTCTGTTTACTAAGCTGAATACATAAGACTTATAAACTACTTTTTTACATGTAGGAAAAAATGACGCAGGTAGTCTCTTACAACCAAGGGCATAGCTACGTGGGGCCATGGGGGCCTGGGCCCCCGTAGATTTGGCCCTGGACCACCCCCCCCCCCCCGCCAACGACCCTCTCGACCCCCCTCCCGCCGTCGCCGTCTGCTACCTTTGCTGGCAGGGGACCCCAAAACCCCCACCAGCCGAGGTCCTCTTCTTCCTTCGTTCTGTCTCTGAGTCTGACGTCCTGCACGTACAACATGCAGGACGTCAGACTCAGAAACAGAACGAAGGAAGAAGAGGACCTTGGCTGGTGGGGGTTGGGGTCCCCCCGCCAGCAAAGGTAGGCGACAGCAACAGCGGGGGGGGGGGGGACTAAATGTGCCCCCTCACCTCGGGCTCTGGACCCCAATCCCGCCAAAGTCTGACTAGGCCCCTGCTTACAACAAAGACTGAACTGAGCAAGAAGGCAAAGGGCAACGTATAGTGAGGGGCAATACCATACAAAATCTGAAATATGAGAGCACAGAGTTTGAAAACAATCCTGGCTCTAATGGGAAGCCAGTGCCAATGTATCCGCAAAGGAGTAGCCTCTCAAAGCTCAATGGGTATGAGTGGGCCTACTGGCCCTCATTTGCCAACATCTGCTAGGTTTCTCTGCGTTAGGCCAAATAATCTTGAGCAGGGTATGAGCATATTTATTTATTATTACATTTATATCCCGAAATTGGGTGGCGGAGCAGGTGGGGGGGGAAGAGGGGTTGGTGGTTGGGCGGCAAGGATAGTGGAGGGCAGACTTATACGGTCTGTGCCAGAGCCGGTGATGGGAGGCGGGACTGGTGGTTGGGAGGCGGGAAATACTGCTGGGCAGACTTGTACGGTCTGTGCCCTGAAAAAGGAAGGTACAAATCAAGGTAAGGCATACACATAAGAGTTTAGCTTGTTGGGCAGACTGGATGGACCATGCAGGTCTTTTTCTGCCGTCATCTACTATGTTACTATGTATTTATATCCCACATTTTCCCACTGATCGCAGGCTCAAAGTGGCTTACAAAGTCTGTAGTGCAAGCTACAGTACAAGAAAAACAGTTATACAAATTGAGAAGATATAAAATAACAATTAAACATCAAAAAGGCAAGTGATAATAACAGCTAATTATTGTCCTTGGATCTGAATTTATAGTAATAGTTAATTCAAGTTAGGTTAAACCTGGGGAGTATGCCTTCTTAAACAATACTGATTTCAATAATTTTGAACTATTGGGTCCTAAATTTAAGGTATGGATGACGTCAAAAAGTTTTAATGACAGATATAAGAGCATAAGAATTGCCAAGTCACATCCTGTTATAACACAGGACCGGTCATGGCCCCCCACCCTTAGTATTACTGCTGTAATGAATCATTTCCATTCTGACAAGGGTTAGGAAACATCAACCCCCCCCCCCCCCCCCATAAGGCACTAATACATAAGACGTTTGCACACTAATTCCACCCCACTCCTGGGTAGCAGAAAAGGGAGACACAATGGAGGTGTTAGAAAGCCACACAGTATTTCCTACAAATGGACATTTTTTGCTGCAATAATAAAACATATAGTATGCATTGGCCTTTATACTAAATTTTTTCATATTTTCCTGGAAGAAAGCAGCACACCCTAAATAAAGACAGCAGGGTCAGTATTCAGTCAGCAGCGGTGAGCATTCTACTGACTGCCTCCAACGTTATTCCTGGATATTCAATGCTGGGGCATGTCCGGGCTTCGGCATCGAGTACCTGTTTTTTGCAAAGGCATGATATACAGTACTCAAGTGGCCATGGGTTGCCGCATAGAGGGGTCCTTTTACTAAGCTGTGGCAAAAAGGGGGCCTGCACTGGCATCAGTGCATGTTTTTAATGTGTGCTGAGGCCCCCACACCCATTTCGGGGGCGAGCAAGGACTCCGGTGCTAATCCCACGGTAACCGCACGGCACTGCCGAGTACTGCCAGGTACACACCGGCGCTACAAAAATGTAAATATTTTTGTAGCGCCGGAAATCTCACATGCTGGGATGGGAATAACACCGGGCTGCTACGGTACCCCGGCGGTATTTCCGTTTTAGCGAGCGGTAAGCCCACGATGTGCTTACTGCCACTTCATAAAAGACCCTCAAAGATGGGACTGCACCAGTTAAGTACTGAATATCAGCACTTAACCGGCCACCGCCCTTGAGCACCTCCAAAATAGCTGGTTTTCACATAGGCACTAACCACTAATATTCCCCGGTGATAACCGGTTAAGTGCCGCTGAAAATTAGTAGATAGCCTGACCAAGCGATTTAACTAGTCAGTGTCTCTTTCTGGTCAGTGAAATCATTTTGAAAAATCAACCCCAGTGTATTTAAAAAATGAAATATATTGTTCAAACTATTGTGTGAATTCAAGCTGTTACATCACCTCTGCTCCCCTAAAAGCCAACACCACATAAAGACCTGCATTCTTGCATTGAGGGTTTCAGCATCTGATGTAAAAGAGATGGCATCTCTGCAAACACTGCCTGCTCAACACAAACAATAGATATTTTTTTTAAAACCGCAACAAATCCCCCACTAAAACATCACAGAACCCTTAACAACCAGCGCCCTTGGGAAAAGTTTTATACAGAGGTAATACAACAAAAACCACCAACAAATCTTCATTTCACTATGCACGAGGCACTCTTCACCCTCAGAGTTAAATCACACAAAATAATCATTATTATTTTTTAATTGATAAATTTCAAGCAAACAAGAACATAAGCATTGCCATACTGGGACAGACCGAAGGTCCATCAAGCCCAGTATCCCGTTTCCAGCTGTGGCCAATCCAGGTCACAAGTACCTAACAATATACCAAAGATTACAACAAGTTTTATGCTTCTTATCCTAGAAATAAAGCAGCGAATTTTCCGCAAGTCCATCTTAATAACGGCTTAGGGACTTTTCTTTTAGGAAATTATCCAAACCTTTTAAAAATCCTGCTAAGCTAACTGCTTTTACCATGTTTTCTGGCAATGAATTCCAGAGTTTAATTACACATTGAGTGGGCCTTTTACAAAGGTGTGCTAGCATTTTTAGTGAGTGCTAAAAATAGGCGTGCGCTAAATGCTAGAGATGCCCATATATTCCTAAAAACACTACCACACCTTTGTAAAAGACTCCAATTGAAGAAATATTTTCTCTAATTTGGTTTTAAATTTACTACTCAGTTTCACTGCATGCCCCCCTAGTCCTTGTAGTTTTGGAGAGAGTCAACACGTGATTCACGTCTACCCGTTTCACCGCACTCCGTATTTTATAGAGCAAATTTACAGGAGAACTTCACTTCCCCCCAATTTCAAGTTACATCCAAACATCGAAAAGGTCCCAAATTTTGAGACGAATCCACTAGTATTATGGATAAATATTTTTTTTTCCAGTTTCCAGCTTCTGTATGGACCTAAATTTTCCAAACGTTTTGTTAATGTAGGTTGAATGGTTGCAGAATTAACGTGCACACAGGCAGATTCATACTTCTGTGGAGTAATTTTATAATACAGTATTCTATATCAAAGTTCCAAAAAGGCTATTTTATCAATGTAACACAAGTGCCTATTGGGCCCTTTTACTAAGCCACGTTAGGCCTAACGCAGCAAAAAGAAATGGACTGCCACAGAACACCCTACTATGTCACATGGTAGTTATTTATATGTGTACATGCTAACCATGAACAGTGAAGACACCTACCTGTAGCAGGTATTCTCCGAGGACAAGCAGGCTGATCATTCTCACAAATGGGTCATCGACCCACTTGTGAGAATGTTTCAGCCTGCTTGTCCTCGGAGAATAAATATTTTTTTTTGAGGGGGAGGGGGTTTGTGGGCAGAGAGTGGGAATTCCTGTGTTAAGCAGTTAGCACGTCTACATTACCGTTCACTAACTGGCTAGTGCACAGATAAAACAGGCGTCTTTACCACCTCCAATAATAGGTGTCAGTAAGTGCTCCCGGGGTCATTTTTAAAAATGGCTGCAAACTAATGGCAGCATTATAGTGCATGACAAAAGTAGACCAGTTGAAATGAAGATCAGTTATTTATTTCAAAAGCCCGATGTGGCCACATTTCACCAAAAAGGCTGCGTCAGGTGTTTTAAAACACTGTTAACCAGATACACACAAAAATATCAAGCGGCCCTGTTTACAAAGGCATGCTAATGTTTTTAGCACACGCTAACATGTAGATGCCCATAAAATTCCTATGGGCCTCTACATGGTTAGTGCGTGCTTTTAGCATGCGCTATAAAAGTTAGCGCGCCTTTGTAAACAGGGCTCTAAATGTTTTTTTTTGTATTTCAATTTAACATATAACTGCATAAATAAATAAAACCAATATCAACATACATAAAAAACAATTTTTAAAAAATCATCAGCAGTTCAGGGTCATAGGGATAAAAAATTGAATAAAACCACGATAATATCTTTCCAATAAATTATAAACATGAATAATCTAAAAAAGATCTGCATATCTAAACACAGTAGTGCCAAACTTCCAAAAACAATAAGGCTCTATTTACTAAGCCGTGCTAGAGGCACATTAGCGTTTTTAGCTTGTACTAATCATTATTGCTCACTAAGGAAAAGATTCTATATATGATGCCTAAAAAAAATCCGTGCCGACTAAGCATATTCTATAATCGGCACCTAGATTTAGGCCCTGGTTACAGAATACGCTTAGTTGCTATTTCAGCGCCTATATCTGCATGCATCCATTTACACCAACTAAAACATGGCGTAAATCCCGGTGCATAGATTCAGGCACACTGGGCCATATTCTATAACTAGGCACCTAAATTTCACAACACCCACGAAACGCCCATTTCCCTGCCCAAAACCACACCCACTTTTGACAGAATGTGTTAGAAATTCAGAGCACATCTTTACAGAATACACTTAGGGCCCCCTTTTACTAAGCCGCGTAGGTGCCTACGGACGCCAAAATGGACTTGCCACCCGACTACTGCGTGGCTGTTGCCATAATTTCATTTTTGGCGCGCGTCTGAAAAATAATTTTTATTTTCAGACACATGTACCAGACGCATGCCAAGGGGGCATCTGATGCGTGTAGGTCCTTACTGCCCAAATTCTTTACCGCTAGGTCTATGGCTGGTGGTAAGGTCAGAGACCCAAAATGGACACGTGGCAATTTTGATTTTGACGCACGTCCATTTTTGAGAGGAAAAAAAAAAAAAAAAAGAGGCCTTTTTTACAGGCACGCTAAAAAATGATTCTGCATGCGCCCAAAACCCGTGCCTACACTACCGTAAGCCACTTTTCAGTGCACCTTTGTAAAAGGACCCCTTGGTCAGTTGTGCACCTAAATTCTAATCAGTGCCAATTAGTGCTCATTATTGCTTGTTAAGTGCTGATATCAGCACTCATTAGCTTGTTAAGCCAATTACGTTACGCATGGTGTTATAGAATCCATGCCAATTTCAGCACCTAAATCTAAGTGTACTATATGGAATCCAGGGGTAACCGTGTAGATGGCCCATAATATTCCTATGGGCGTCT
The DNA here is from genome assembly GCF_901765095.1 of Microcaecilia unicolor. Taxonomy (NCBI): domain Eukaryota; kingdom Metazoa; phylum Chordata; class Amphibia; order Gymnophiona; family Siphonopidae; genus Microcaecilia; species Microcaecilia unicolor. The sequence goes on along the minus strand of NC_044033.1, from coordinate 94,156,711 downwards.
ACACGGTTAGCGTGCGCTCATTTTTAGTGCACAATAAAAATGCTGGCACACCTTAGTAAACAGGGCCCTAAGTAACATAACATGCACTATTATGGTGAAACAATGAAAGTGTAATCAAAGTGAAACAAATAATTGGAAATAAATGTGTGCGTAACCAACTGCTTTTGCTGTTCTGTTGGTCTGACTGTGAGCGGATCACTGCCTCTGTTTAGCATTAGAGCACGGCCATTCATAGAAAAAAAAGCTGAAAATTGGGGGGTTTTATGGCTGCAGTAAAAGTGGCCTTAGCTCAGGGGAAAGAAAGCTCAGCTTAGTAAAGGATCCCTGTGTGTCTTTCTAAAAATAGGCTTCTACTAGCATGCAAAATTTACAATGGCTCAGAAGATGCAAATGGGTGTTAAACTCCATCTACACATGTATTTTATAAAACCACTAGCCGTTGAGCCCATTAAAACGGGCTAGTATGGGGTTTTTCCAAGGCCCCCCCCCCCTCGCCGCTGCAGGTCCCCCCCCCCTCCGGAGTCGCCGCCGCCACACCCCTCCACCCAGCCCGGGCCCTCTCTTCGCTATTGAACTTACGTTACGTCGCCGAAACGCAGCACACAGATCAGCAGATCTCCCGTCGGTCTTCCTTCTCTGCCTGTGTCCCGCCCTCGTGTGATGTAACGTAGGCGAGGGCGGGACACAGGCAGGGAAGGAAGGCCGATGGGAGCTCAGCTGATCTGCCTGCTGCGTGTCAGCGATGTAAGTTCAATACCGAAGAGAGTGCTCGTGCTGGGTGGAGGGGGGGCGGCGGCGGCAACAGCGACATCGGCGGTTCCCTCCCTCCCCTTCGCACAGTTTCCCTCTCTGTCCCGCCCCCGTCATCACGTATTGACGCAGGGGCAGGACAGAGAGGGAAGTCTCTACTGCACATTTGCGGGTGAGTACAGTCACTCGCCATTTATATGTTTGATAACCTAACTCCGACTCAGCTCTGCCCAAACTATGCCTACAAGCAGAGCCCATAAAAGTAAGCACAGACACGCAGTGTGCCTACTTTTGGGTGTGTCTGTCACTTATAATTTTTGAACAGCAGTTTCTACATGTAAAACATCCTTTACACATAGAACATGTTCTTTAATGGCCAGATCCATAGGCTTAATAGCACAAATTATTCTATTTTCCAGCTTTTCTATAGCTAAGTCCATCCTGAAAACTAGGTTATTATATTGATTATTATTAGAACTTATAGTCCAGGGTATCCACAGGTCACAGTGGTTTTACAACACAACGCACACAAGCCAACACATTGAATAGTGGGAAGTGATATGTACAAAAACGGATACCTAAGAGCTCCTTCGTCGCATTTGCAGCGTTGGAATCACTAGTGCAGCTTTGTAATAGAAGCCCTAAGTATTTACAATAAAAAAAACAAAAACAAAATGAAAACTGAAGTTATGCTCTTAAGGAACCCACTCACAAAAGTAGTTGTTTTTGGCGACGCCAAATTTAATTTTTGTTGCCCTGTGACTAATGGAGGTAGCTCTCCCCCACCCCTAGCACACACACACACTTATAGACAATTGTTTCTACAGACAGTAAGTGGCCTGTGAGGATCATTTACATACACACTAGATGTGCACAATTAATTATCTTAGAGACTCTAGAACCCATTCCAAATTACTCTCTTCCAAAACTGCTGAAAATGGGTCCACAAAATAAATGCCTAGGGTAATTAAACGGGTATTTACATAATTAGAATTTCATAAAATTTGCATCGGGAACAAACGGGCTCCAATTTCAATCTGTGGTGCATTTAAATTACACTAAGGACGGGTCTAGTTTGATGGCTTATAGCCCTCCTCTCAGATTACAAAACAATGGGTGTCTTTTAGCGCATGTGTGTGCCTTGTGAGCAAGCTGCGGATGAGCGTCTAAGAAGAAAGCAGCCATAAATTATTTGACAACTGTTTAAGCAAAGTCATGATGAAACAAACAAAGAAATGAACTGAGAAAAAAAAAAAAAAAAAGAAGCCATCAGATTTGATTGTAACACAGAACGTGCAGAACAGCGACTGCTAATCTCTTCATGGTAAACTCGCTCTGAAAAAGAGAAGTACTTAGCGCGGGCAGTGCTGTAAATTATCACTAGTCAGCCGGCATTGATTTTTAGTCGACATTTCAATCAGTTTGAAGTAGAAATACTACACAGCTCATCCGACAGCCTCTTAACCAGTCTGCCAGTTGTCTGCACTCTTTTCCTGCTTCGGCACTGTCGAGTCCCTTATTCCTTCCCCAACCAATATTTACTGCCGCATCTGTACATTCAGACACTTAACCCTAGGTCGTGGCTTGTCCTTTAGGATATTTAACCTGTGGCTTACTTCCACACACACAAAAAAAAAAAAACAAAAGATGCTCACGGGTTGGGGAGGGGGGTGGAAGGAAGAGATTAAATATACCAGCTCAACGGCTGTTCCAAACCATTTTCCGTAGGAACGAGAACCAAAACAGAGCATCAATTCCAGGAAGTAATTCAGAAGAGACTAAATCACATTCCTTCATAAACTGGAGGAGGGAAAAATGTGCTAATTGCAAAATGCATATAAAAACACCTACAATTCAACCTTTCCTCAATTTATCTCCCTACTGGCTCCCTGAGACATAATAATAATAATAAAAAAAGTGTTATTAAAAGGCCTTTCTCCACCCACTAGAAGTCATTATCGACCCGGCCTCCTGTTGAATCTTTTTGTGAATTCCAATGCAGTATGGCACCACTTGCCAAGAATAGTCATGACTGAGGCCATTCCGGAATAAAGGATGTTTCTGCAAGTTTCCTGATAAATCTCATTTTCTGAAGTTTATTCTTTTTTTTTTTTTATTCAGATAACGGAACAATACGGATATATCATCATGGCCTGGTGACCACAATATATTCTTTAAAAATGGATAACAGGAGTTCCTCGTTTAAAAAAAAAAAGATCTTCAGATAAGCTGTATGCCACCTTACCTTGGTTTTCCTACACCAGGTCTGCCCCACTAAGCTGGTGTTCTTCTATCTTGGCTTCTTCCCACCTTAGAATCACCAAGGCCACTCTCCTCACTCTCACCCTTTAGCTAGTATGAATCCATACTCCTTGCAACAAAAGCAAAATGTCTGGCTAAGAACTGTAAATAGTTCTGTGAAACTTGGCGGCGACAAACCGACCTAGAATACCTGCACACCAGGGCGGACTCACCACCATCCAACATAAGTTAAAGCTGTTTTAAAAAGAAGTTGCACCATGATTTTTTTTTCCTCCAGTTATGAATATCTCCTCTTGCCACATACAGAATTAAACTTTGAAATTTGGAAAACACTAACCAAATTGAGCTGCAATTGTGAATTGCAGTGTCTTAAAATGGCAGAAAAACCCTTTCAGGAGTCATTTCACCTATTCCTTAAAATTGAATCCCCCCCCCCCCCCCCCCTTTTATTTTCAACTCAGTGATTCCACTTTGCAGACTGAATACACTGGAAAAGACTTGGTCGTTTAAGAGGCAAATACTATATCAACTACTCCAATTAATTTGGCATCAGGTGCATGAGATCAAACATGGGCACTCCTACCTTACATTCTTTAATATTTATTTGAGGATGACAATCTATTTCATGTGACGGCCTTTAAATAGAATTTAGGTAGCAAGCAGCACAGAGGGCCAGCATGTCAGAGACATGACATGGGATAAGCATTTCAACTTTCCCTTCAAGCAGGAGTTACCAAAAATTAAACACAAAATCCCACAAGCTAAGGATACGCGTCGGCCGGGTTACAGAGGGAGCTGTGGTCTTGGGGCTGCTGGCCAGGCATGGTCTCTGTGATAGCTGGGCAAGAGATGGGACTGGGCTGAAACTAGCCAGAATGGAGAGCCAACAGTACCACTAAACAGAAGGTGCTGGTTCTGATTGAGATGGAAGTTCAAAAGAGTAGGAAGAGGCTGCTAGCTGGGGGGGGGGGGGGAGAGGAACCAACAGTGTCAGAAATAGATAAACTCTCAAATTGGCTAGTCATACAGGTTACAGGTCAGTTATCTGCTCCATGCAGACCAGTTTTTATTTTAACCATATTATCACTTCTCTCCTACAAGTCATGTAGAGCGACGGGACACGAAGAAGCCTCAAACCTCCTCTTGTGCCAGCAGGGGAGGCCACAGTGGCAGCAGGCACCCTCCTTGAAGTTAGAGTGCATCGCTTCTGTGGCCTGTCCATCCCACTTTTAAGGGCATGTGGGCCCCAGTCTAGCAATGACACCAGAACTACAGCCTGGTTCTCATGAGTTACTTTAAATGCTCTATGTTCAGGAGTACATTTGAACTGCTGTAATTTGTGCAAATCTCTCTTTTTCTCACATATATTTATTCAAATGCAAACTTGGGCCAAATCTTGTCTCATTCAAACGTATGCATGCACAAACATCTTAGGCAGTCTTTTGCTCATGTCTCTGTGTCCTCTCCTTCCTGAATACACCAGCAGACACCACACGAATGTCATGTGAGCATGCATGCAAGTAATCCACTCACACCCCTCCACCTTCTGAAAGAAAAGTTAACACATCAGTTTTCTGTCGCACAGGTTTTATCTGTGCACAGACTTTCACACACCTACATTGTCTCTCTCTCTCTCTCTCCCCCTCTGTAATTTGCCTCCTGGAACACCAAAGACTTTTCAGTCCTAGGCCCAAGGGTTATTGGCACTATCACAACACTCTCTTTTCCTGCAGCAAGCCAGGAAAGATGATAGAACCCATCCGCATGGCCAAAAGACTGGTCTCAACTGGTTCTAAGGGGAAAAAAAATTGAGCTTTTTTTTTTTTTTTTTTTGCTTTCAGCCAAAAGACCTGGGCACATTTGATGTACAGTCAGCAGGTATAAAAAAGAATTACTGAAAAGGCTCGACTGCTTCTGGGCTATGACACTCTCTCATCAGAAGTCTGGACTTCAGCCAAGTTCATCTGTTAATGGACAGCAGGAACCAAGGCCTCCCCCCTCCTCCTCCCACTGCATTCCCCCCCACCACCACACACATGAACGCCTCCTGCACCAGCCTTCCCTGTTCTCCCACCTCTTCCTAGTTAAAAAAAAAAACCCTAGACATCGATTATGTCTGTGCTTTCCCCTTTTCTATTCAAGATAAACAGAAGTGTTTCAAGTCCAGGGCACACCCTGGGACCCTTGACAAAGCCATCCATCATTCTGTCTGCTAAACCAGTCTGGCCACACTAAAAACTAGGGAGACTAATGCTTTCAGTCTACAATCTTCCCATTGTGCGGCTGCCCTCTCACCACGAACCTCTTTTCTTCACCGCCTTCACCAAAGCAGGGCCCAACTGATCACTTTGCCTGAGCCCTCCTGGCACAGACAGTTTTTGCTGAAAGCAACCTCAGGAATGAGAAAGGGAGGAGGAGGAGGAGGGGAAAAAAAAGCAGTATATGTCTGTCCAAATTTCCACTCTCCCCGCCACCCTTCACCCATCCATAAATTAAAATATACACAGCTGGGTTGTTTTTTTTTTTTGCTTCCCTTCAACATATACACATAAAAAAATCCATAAACGCACCACCACCAGGGACAAAAGGAGGTTTTCTATTTTGGGACTTGCCTTGTTATTGACAGTGTTTACTGGTGACTGTGTGGAGGGGGGTTATTGAGTTATACTTAAAATTAGAGGTAAACTGTGCTGTACAGACAACTGGACCTTTTGGATTGGCACCGAATGCAGTTGTTTTTTTGTTTGTTTGTTTTTTTACTTTGTTACGCAGCTTGATGAGAACTAACGTCTTTGATTTTGGTTCAATAAAGAAACCTTTGAAAAATTAAAAATACACACACACACACACAAAAAAACGTAAGTTCTTATGTTTTTTTTAGTGTGTGTGTGTATTTTTTATTTTTTACTACATACCCACTTACTTGTTCTGATTTGCAATAAAATGGCAAGTTAAGGTCATTTTACAAGGGTTCAATGGCATTTTTGTGTGTAAATGTGGGATACAACTGTAACAAATAAATAAATAAATGGTATATACGTAAACAAGTTAAGGATCAGATGGGATAAAAACACATTAAAACCCTGTCTGTGTATAATGTATCAGGTACCTCAAACTTATATTGAGTATACGTTAAATAAGGAGAAATTTAAAAAAAACAAAAATGACTAAAAGCTGATTTTACAATGCTGCAGGATCCATACATTTAAGGGGGGGATGTTCTAGGTGAACCATGAAAATATAGATACATTTTTTCCATTTTATAATGGGAATACAGTGGAACCTTGATATAACGCAATGACTGTGATCCATAAAATATCATCACGTCAAATGCAGGGTCACATTATAGCAGGGGTCAACAGAACCACAAATTGATCTGTTGCAATTTGCTATAACCAAGACAGCTTTCACACAACTGTGCGCATTCTCCCGGATTCTATACAGTGTGCCTTACGATTGGTGCGGATTCAATAACAATGTGCATAATTTAACAAGCTTAACAAGCTAATGAGCACTGATAATAGAACTTAACAAGCAATAATGAGCACTAACTGGCACCGATTAGAATTTAGGCACACAACTCACTAAGCATATTCTGTAACGAAGTGCGCCGAACTTCTAACATGGGCGGGAAAATGGGCATTTTGTGGGCATTCCAAAACTCACATGCCTAGTTATAGAATATGGCTTAGTACACCTAAATCTGCGTGCAGGGATTTACACCACTGAACTATGAACTAAGCAATAAATCGGCACCTAAATCTAAGCACCAATTATAGAATACGCTTAGTAGTCGGCACTGATTTCAGCACCTATTTTTTTAGGCTCTATATATAGAATCTCCTCCATTATGGCTGAACTACTGAATACACAAGGTTAGTGGAACATACAATACTGTTCTAGAACAGAAACCTATCTAGTATGGTCTGTTTTCTTAACGCAAACTGTTGGCTCCTTGCAAAATCAAGAATGGTTTTGTAGCTATAAAATTTTGATGCTGTCCACATCCTGGGTTTCTAGCCATTTCAAACTTGCCTTAAGATGTTCTATAGCCTCTGACACTTCTGGTGGAGGAGAAGGAACATCGTCATCGTCACCTTCCAATGGAGTGGCTGTGACCTTTCACTGAACATTTACCACAGTTTTTTCATTAGGTCACATGCTCATAAGTGGGGCACTCATCAATTGAAATTGAATTGAGGATATCATTATGAACATGTTTGAATTTTTTTTAATGCTTCTTCAGCTAACCTCAAATCCTCTGGAGAAAAGCCAAAAAGCGCTTCATCGTGGGCATCACTCTCATCAATTGTCAGTGAAGGGAATACAGATCCAAACCCCTTCCATCCAGCATCGCTCAATGCAAGTTGATGAAACAGCATCTCAGGCCTTTTCACCAAGATGGCAAACTTCTTTCAGGTTGAGTGATGCCAGCGCTACCACCATCCTCTTAATCAATCTACGTCTGTAGTTTGTTTTAAACACTAAAATAATGCCCTGGTTGAGGGGCTGAATCTCCAATGTTGTATTCATTGGTAAAGACACTTTGATGTTACCATCATGGCTCACAAGCTCTTCTGCTGAAGGGTATGCTGGGCAGTTATCCAGAAGAAATAGGGCCTTTTTCACTTATTTAAGTTTATGCAGATGAGCTCTAACAGCTGGAACAAAGGATTTATGAACAGTCTGTAAAGATTGAAGAGTTCATCAAGATCCCAAAACAAATACATTTTATGCTGCTTATCCTAGAAATAAGCAGCGGATTTTCCCCAAGTCCATCTTAATAATGGTCTATGGACTTTTCCTTTAGGAAGCCATCCAAATTTTTTTTAAACCCCGCTAAGCTAACGGCTTTTACTACATTCTCTGGCAATGAATTCCAGAGTTTAATTACACGTTGAGTGAAAAAATATTTTTTCCAATTTGTTTTAAATTTACTACTTTCTAGCTTTATTGCGTGCCCCCTAGTCCTAGTATTTTTGGAAAGCGTAAACAAACGATTCACGTCTACCCATTCCACTCCACTCATTATTTTATAGACCTCTATCATATTTCCCCTCAGACGTCTTTTCTGCAAGCTGAAGAGCCCTAGCTGCTTCAGCCTTTCCTCATAGGGAAGTCATCCCATCCTCTTTATTATTTTTGTTGCCCTTCTCTGTACCTTTTCTAATTCCACTATATCATTTTTGAGATGCGGTGACCAGAATTCACCACAATATTTGAGGTGCGGTCACACCGTGGAGCAATACAAAGGCATTATAATGTCCTCATTTTTTTTCCATTCCTTTCCTAATAATACCTAATATTCTATTTGCTTTCTTAGCTGCCGCCGCTAAGCAGAGGGTTTTCCCTTTCCTGGTAGGTGACTCCTAATGTGGAACCTTGAATTACATAGCTATAATTTGGGTTCCTCTTTCCCACATGCATCACTTTGCACTTGCTCACATTAAACGTCATCTGCCATTTTGATGCCCAGTCTCCCAAGGTCCTCTTGTAATTTTTCACAATCCTCTTGCAATTTAACAACTTTCAATAACTTTGTGCTGTCAGCAAAAATTACCTCACTAGTTACGCCCATCTCTATATCATTTATAAATATGTTAAAAAGCAGTATTCCTAGCACAGAACCCTGGGGATCTCCACTATCTACCCTTCTCCATTGAGAATACTGACCATTTAACCCTAGTCTCTGTTTTCTATCTTTTAACCAGTTTTTAATCCACAATAGAATACTACCTCCTATCCCATGACCCTCCTGTTTTCTCTGGAGTCTTTCATGAGGCACTTTGTCAAACGCCTTTTGAAAATCCAGATACACAATAATGACTAGCTCACCTTTATCCACATGTTTGATGAGGCAAGATTTCCCTTCACTAAATCCATTTTGGCTTTGTCTCGTTAATCCATGTTTTTGAATATACTCTGTAATTTTGTTCTTTATAATATATAGTCTCTACCATTATTCCCAACACCAACATCAGTCTCACTGGTCTATAATTTCCCAGATCTCCTCTGGAACCTTTTTTAAAAATCAGGGTTACATTGGCCACCCTCCACTCTTCCGGTACCATGCTTGATTTTAAAGATAAATTACATATTACTTACAATACCACAAGTTCAATTTTCAATTCTATCAGTACTCTGGGATGAATATCATCCGGTTCAGGAGATTTGCTACTCTTCAATTTGTCAAATTGTGCCATTACATCCTCCAGGTTTATAGAGATTTCATTCAGTTTCTCTGACTCATCAGCTTTGAATACCATTTCTGGCACTGGTATCTCTCCCAAATCTTCCTTGGTGAAGACTGAAGCAAAGAATTCATTTAATCTCTCCGCTATGGCTTTGACTTCCCTGAGTGCCCCTTCTACCCCTCAGTCATCTAGTGGTCCAACAGATTCTTTTGCCGGTTTCTTGCTTTTAATATACCTAAAAAAAAAAAATTACTATGTGTTTTTGCCTCCAACACAATCTTTTTTCTTCAAAGTCCTCCTTTGCCTTCCTGATCAGCGCTTTGCATTTGACTTGCCATTCCTTAAGCTGTTTCTTATTATTTTCAGTCGGATTTTCTTTTAGTTCCAATAGCTTCCTTCACCTTACTTTTTAACTATGCTGGCTGTCACTTGTCCTTCTTCCTCCTTACTTAGTACACAGCATATATTTGGCCTGGGCTTCCAGGATGGTATTTTTGAACAGCATCCACGCACAATGTAAAATCCAGCAAATCTAAGTGGCAGCAAATATAACTACCGTGTTTCCCCGAATATAAGACACTGCCTTATATTAATTTTTGCGCCCAAAAAGGCGCTAGGTCTTATTTTCAGGGGATGTCTTAATATTTCGGGGAAACACGGTTGGCCCGCCCACCTTCCCTCCGTCGCTCCTGCAACTACCGGTAACCCCCCACCCGAGGTCGCCCCCCCCCACCCGAGATGGCGCTCCCACCCGAAGTCGCCGGACCCCACCCCCCTCCGTCGCTCAGAAACTAACCTGAACTTAAGCCTCCTTTCACTTTCCTTCCAGTTCGCAGCAAGCAGCAGCAGTAGGAGGGCAGGCCTCTCCTTCCTTCCGAGCCCCACCCTCGCCTGATGTTACGTTACGTCAGGCGAGGGCGGGACACGGAAGGAAGGAGTGGCCTGCCCTCCTACTGCTGCTGCTTGCTGCGAACTGGAAGGAAAGTGAAAGGAGGCTTAAGTGCAGGTTAGTTTCGGAGCGACAGAGGGGGTTGGGGTCCGGCGACTTCGGGTGGGGGCGCCATCTCGGGTGGGGGGGGGACGACCTCGGGTGGGGGGTTAGTTTCAGAATGACGGAGGGGGGCCCGGCGATCTCAGGGGGGGGGGACCCTACTTACCGGGAAAAACAAAACTTTGCTAGGCCTTACTTTCGGGGGAGGCCTTATATTTTCTAAGGGCACCAAAAACCTCGGTAGGTCTTATTTTATGGGGATGCCCTATTTTCGGGGAAACACGGTATGTTGCAAAATCGGCATTTTGGCAGTTACATGTGAAAACCTCGAGTAATGCCACTCTTTTCTGATTGAGATTTTGTTTCTTTGGGGGGAGGGGTATTTTTGTGGGTTTTTAGGTTTGTGGTGGTTTTTTGTGAAATGGCTGCTACTACTGGACATGCCAGAGAATACATATGTATTTGCTGGCATCTTTATACCTCTTGTTCGTGTTAGAAAAAAATTAAAAAATAAAAAAAAGTTTCCACATTCATTAGAGCCTTTTTTTTTTATACTCATAGCCTTTTGAAAAATAATTCCTACCTAAATGCCCTATGAAAAATAGGGCTTTATAATGTACAAAGTCATCAGTTATAAGGACTGTCAAGTGTCAGGTCCAAAAGGTACAATTCATAAGATAGATTTACAGATTTACATAGTGGTTCTCAAACCTGTTGTGGGGGACCAGCAGCCAGCCAGGTTTCCAGGATATTCCTAACGAATATGCATACTTCTAATTTAAGTTTACTCTCAATAAATCTTGTCATACACCAAAGAGTTTTAGGCAGCATATACAATTCAATTGCCTCATATGAGATCTCACATTACAATCTCATATATCTAAACAATCATATCATCACATATTTTCTAACTCATTTCTCTTTAACATAAATATTCATAGTTTTTAGCGATACAATAGCATTCTTTTCCTCTTCTTTTTTATACTTGCTTCTGAGTCCTTTTCATCTGTGTGAAAACTAGTCACTTCTCAGCCCGCAACTTTAGAATGCATTCCCTTTAGGTATCCATACCCATCTCGGAATCAATATTCCGTGTTATTCTTGTGTTATCAGGCAACAAATCACTCCCTATAATTCCTTGCTTTTGAATATGCATGAGAGAGATTTGCATACAATAGAGATAATAGACATGCAGGTCTCTCTCGTGCAATATTCATTAAGGATGTCCTGAAAACCTGACTGCCTGGTGGCCCCCCACAACAGGTTTGAGAACCACTATGGTAAGATGTCAGCATTTCCTAATAATTCCGACTCAGTAAACGGTTGGAGAGGTATCGGGGAGCTCCAAAGAACCTTTGTGATCACAAAGACTGTCCTATTAGATAAGACAGAGTATATGAAAGCGTCTTGATAAAATAAATATCAGCAACATTTTACCACTCAGGCTCCCTTCTCAAGGCCTTGCCATCCCTTCAACCCACCAGAAAACACTGGCATTAAAAAAAAAATTTATATAGGCTCTGCGGTCAGAAGCACTGTAGCTGAGCTCTCTTGCTATCAAAAAGAAACAACCTGTCACCCAGCTGATAACAGCAGAAGCCTGTGTGTTACGTCACCACATTTTGAATGCTGTCCACTGCATTTTGTTTCTCCAGAAGGAACCAGGAGTTGGTGATAAACTTGTGCTGGTCATTGTGAAAAACAGAAGAGGAAAGACACACAGCACCATAAATACTGAGCAATGCAGTTTGAAGGGGCAGCATGAGAGCAATGTGTACAAGCCTACAGGAACATAGGAGCCAACTTTTCAAAATTATTGGGGGTGCTAAGCCCAATGGAAATAACTCCTCCCTGGACACATACAAGGAATTTTCTCAATATTTGGGGTGCTCAAGCACCCACAGAGTCGGCTCCAATGTACAGGAACATGGACAACTGCACACAGGTAGTACTGAAAGATGCTCAAAAGGCATACTATTTACTTCTGTGAACATTTAGTTGGTCTATCCAAGAATCCTCCCATGTCCTATTACTTGCCTGTCATATAAACTGCTGGCCTTATTTACAACAACATGTGACCTATCAAGACTAATTCTCTGCCTACATTCTAATCCAACTAATTCCAAGTTGGCCAGCCCAGGCTTCCGCAGTTGATGAAGTCCGTATCCCCCAGATTCTATAGCGAGACTAGATTTCCGCACGGAAATCCAGACGGATTCTGTAAATCGATTTAACAAGGTAATTAGCGTCAACAGCTCTTAACTAGCACTAACTGGCAATAAATAGAATTTACGCACACAAATCCCTGTGCTTATTCTGTAATGCAGTGCAACTAAACTGTGATGCGTGCAGCAAAAAAGGGGAGTGGTTATAAGCAGGGAAATGGGCGTTTTGTGGGCGTTCCAAAACGTATGCAGATTGTTATAGAATATAGCTCTGTGTTACTAAATCTACAGGCAGGGATTTATGCCACATTTTTGTTGGGGACGTATAGTTTTAGTCGCAGTGAAGTCCGCCTAAGCATGTTCTATATATTGCACGTAAATTCAAGTGGTTTTTATAGAATATGCCTATGCGGAATTGCTTACCATGCAGTAATTTTTGGCATTAGAATTCCCCCCCCCCCCCCCCCAAATATGACTAGTATGTAATTGGGTAAAATTTTAGAAGCATAAACTAAAAGAAGAAAAACAAGATTACCGTATTTTTCGGACTATAAGACGCACTTTTTCCCCCCCAAATTTGGGAGGAAAATAAGGGGTGCGTCTTATAGTCCGAAGGTAGAGATTTGGCTGGCTGGCAGGCCGCCCGCCCTCCGAGTTCGGGATCACCGTCAGGGTTACCTCCTCCCCCCCCCCCCCCCGGCCCTGTCACCACTTCTCCCCTTACTCACGCGATCTTCCCTGGTGGTCTAGTGACGTCGGGGCAGGAAAGAGCCCCCTCTTTCCTGCCCAGCGCGCTGCTCTCCATCCTCCTGTATGCAGCCTGATGGTCTCGGCGAGATTCAAAATGGCCGCCAAGACTTCAATTCTCGGCGGCCATTTTGAATCTCGCCGAGACCGTCAGGCAGCAATGCATACAGGAGGATGGAGAGCAGCGCGCTGGGCAGGAAAGAGGGGGCTCTTTCCTGCCCCGACGTCACTAGACCACCAGGGAAGATCACGTGAGTAAGGGGAGAGGTGGTGACAGGGCCGGGGGGGGGGGGGGGGGGAGGAGGTAACCCTGACGGCGATCCCGAACTTGGAGGGAGGGATTCGGACAAGACGCACCGGAGCACCTAGGTTTTAGAGGAGGGAAAAAGGTGCATCTTATGGTCCGGTGCGTCTTATAGTCCGAAAAATACGGTACATTTTTCAGCGAGTTCCCCTTACTTTCTCTCCAAATGTGCACTACCTTCAGCTGTAGATCTTGGTTCCCCAACTCAGTCTACTGCAATGATGCATAATGCAATGTACTTAGGAGTAGGAACTAACAAAATGCATCTGTAGTGTATAGATGAAGGCTACCTTCCAATCCTCTTGCTAAGCAAACCCCTTTTTCAGGGTGTCCCCCCAACCCCACCCCCTACACACGCCATGAAAGCAAAGCTGAAAAGTGATCTAGACCCATCCGATTGGTCAATGACAGCAGTGTATCAAGCCTGTGTCATGAACCACGCATCTGCTCTCCAAGGTTGCAATTCCACATTCACAACCACCGAAGAGTAGGGATAAAAACAAACCACACACCAGTTGACACCTAGTGGCTACACTCAGGGCCCACATTAGCTGAATTCCAAAAAGCACAAAAAGGGTTACACCCTGGCCAAATACAGGGTTGAGTGGGGAGAGAGGGATATAAAAGGAAAAGAAAAATCCCAGGTAGCTACAAATAAAGGTTCATGGCACAGGAGGCTGATGAAGGCCAGTTTCAATGGAATCAAAAACCCAATAGGAGCAAAAGGAAACTGCTGGCTAAGAATATACATTATTTTCCTCAAGGAATCTTTAATTAAAACAAGTTTTTCCTTATGCTTTATTCTTTTCTAGCGAGCATCTTTGATCTACTGCTCCAGGGCTAAGAGAACTCTATTTAAGGGTTCACTATTATTGTTTGACAGGTTCACTATTATTGTATGGCAGGCCCCACTATCTCATTCACCATATACACAGCCAAGACCTTTCACTAAATTAATTAGTGAAGGTGGATCCCTTGCCAGGGTTTAAACTTACATGTAGCTCCTAGTTAAATGAGTAACAAAAAAATGAAGTGTGTGACCACATGTCTCATCACAAGCTCTACATTATTATTACTACTACAGAGGAGTGGCCTAATGGTTAGTGCACTGTGCTGAAAACCAGGGATGCCTGGTTCAAATCCCACCATGGCTCCTCGCATTTTGGGAAAATCAGTTAACTCTCCACTGCCTCAGGTACACAGACAAACAGATTGTGAGCCCTCCAGGGACAAGAAAATGCCTTCTGTATCTTAATGAAACTTACCTTGAGCTACAACTGGAAAATGTGCAAGCTACATCCAAAATCCCTTCCTCCCTTAAAACCTGCTGGGTTTGATCACACAAGTCTCCTAACAAATACCTTTTACAAGCATTTTTTGTTTTTGTTTTATTTTGGGGATTTTTTTTAAAGTGAAACTCATCTGTGTATGGTGAATATTTGAAGAGAAAGCACAGCAAGCAGTTACAGAAACCCAATGTCAGCTTAAGCATATTACTGCCCACTGATTAGTTGTAAAATTCTTTAAATACCTCTCCTGCTGGTCCCCTGGAGGAAGCCATGTTCAAAAAAAGCAATAAAAACTCTTTAGACTGGTCCTTGCAATGCTTGGAGAAATCTATGCCTATTACTAACCTGGGACAGATATTTCAAATGTTAAAAAAAAAAAAAACACCTTGCTGAACTTTTAATTCAATGGATGTTACCACTTGCTTTGTATAAAATTTATACACATTTTCAGAAGTGCAGGCAGCATTTTGTCTTTCAATACTATAGCAGGACAAGTATATCCACTCCTACTCTAGCTAAGATAATATTCAAGTACCTTTCTGACCTCATTTGCAACTTTTTTAAAATTAGAACCTTACTTTCTTACTCCTGTTGCTCTATCTATCTGTTCCATCTTTGCTTGCATCCTATACTGTCTATTAAAATGTTTTATTGAATATTGTGTTGACATTGTAATATAGCATACTATGCCATACTTTGTATTGTTATTTGAATATTTTTACTACTGTAATTGTCTATTGCTTATGTTTGACATTCTTGCTGTACACCACCTTGAGCGAATTCCTTCAAAAAGGCGGTAAATAAATCCTAATAAATAAATAAAATACAGATGCAGCATTAAGATCCTAAGATATCAACTCCTTACACACACACTGCTAGTCTCCCCCAAAATCTATGTGAAATGATTTGTGTAAGGGGCAGAGTCCAACTGGTCTCATTTTGAAGTTATGCAAACAACAGGTCTATAATCAGCTTTGGAAAAAATCATGTGAATAATCTCTATCTAGTTAACAAGCCACTAGATGAACCAAAATGCCAACAACACTAATGAAAAGTTCTAGTAGATAGAGAAAACTGGATTCTTTGCAAGTTGAAAGATTCTTTTTACTGCACCCAATGTTAAGAATCATTCAGCATTGATGTACACACTGGTCATGTATTCAAAGGTTTGGTTAGCAAACCAGCTCATCTAATATCAAAATGGAGGAGTGGCCTAGTTATTACAGCACCAGTCTTGATATTCAGAGGTGGCCGGTTCAATTCCCACTGCTGCTCCTTGTGATCTTGGGCATGTCACTTAACCCTCCACTGCCTCAGGTACAAACTTAGATTATGAACCATCCTGGGAAACAGACATACCCAGTGCACCTGAATGTAACTCCCCTTCAGCTACTACTGAAAAAGGTGTGACCACAATTCAAATAAATAAATAAATACTGACAGGCACAATAAAATCAAAAAGAAGCAGAGGTCTTGAGAGATGATGTTTAAAAAAAATGCTTAAGATCTGGAACACTTGCAAAGAGAAAAGGACAAGCACAGAAATAACTGGTACACCACAGATTACAACCTTATACTGCCCTGAAAAGCCAGAGCACAGCAACTCAAATTTTTGTGAAAACTAAGATAACTCACCAGAAGTCCTGTGGTTAGAAACAGAGAAAAAAAAAAAAAAAAGAGTAGGCAGATAAAGATCATATGGCCTATCCATCCAGTCTGCCCATCCATTCCATCTACTCTCCCTATCACTCCCTAAGAGATCCTACTTCTCCCAAGCTCTCTTGAATTCAGATACTGTTTTTGTATCCACCATTTCCACCAAGAGGCTGTTCCACGAATTCACTACCCTTTCCATGAAGAAGCATTCCTCAGGTTACTTTTGAGTCTATCCCATTTCACCTTCATCCTATGCCCCCTCATTCCACATTACTGTGTAGTTCTTAATATGGAAGTCATTTACAAGAGCATATTATATTCAAATTCCTGGGCAAGTTCCAGAAAATTTAAACCCTCAAAATGCAATGAATCTGACGGCCTTCCTGGAATCATCATTGGAGGTAGTTACGCAAAGGACTACTTTGTTAGTGACCTTTGCACTAGAACTAGATAGAGATGCAGTGCTCAGATTATCCTTAAGGCATTTAAATTCTTTATTTTTGGGTTCAAAGGTAAGGGTTTTCCCGGATTTATCTAGGGAAACCCAAAAACGACGTAAGTCATTTCTTGCTTTGCGTCCTAGGGTTATAGCCCTGGGAGAAAATTTTCTTTTGAAATTTCCTTGTGTGTGTAGGATATTGTTACACACAAAACAATACCAATTCTTTGAACCCCAACTGTTGGATGATTTTTTAAAAGGAAAAGAGAGTATAATTGTGAAAGTTTAGACCCGAATGTAACACTGTAAAGCAGCTTGGAGTTAGTTAGCAGAGCAAGGCACAGTCTTTGGTTTAATAGAGTTATAAACTGGATATTGATATTGATTGATATCAGTTATGTATTTTCGAATTCTTGGATCATTTCTTTAACTTTGTGGTCGATAGTAATCTTGTCATTTTCTTGCTTATTTTATTTCCTTATATTTTTCAAGTATTATGTATTATTATTCTTGAATGAATATTATGTAAACTAAAATGCTTCTAAATAAATAATTTTTTAAAAAATGGAAGTCATTTAACATTTGGATGCACTTTCAGGCCTGTAGCAAGGGTCCAAAACAGTCTCCCCCCCCCCCCCTTTCAGCTGGCGGCAGGTAGCGCTTTGACTGCCCACTGCCAGAATTCAACCCAGATATTCTGACGACCAGCATTGAATATCCAAGTTCTTGCAATGCCAGCTAGATCATGACTGGTTACGTCAATATTCAGTCAAACATACATGGCTTAATGGGCAAATATAGGACAATGATTCATGTAGTCTTATTAGCCTGTTAAGCCTGGCCAGTTAAGTTCCAAATACCAGTCACACCTCCAGAACACCCCCAACACCGCTGGCTTTATTTTTGGAGCTAACCCAGGCATTTTCAGCAGAATAGCTGGTTAACCTATTGCTGAAAATGACCAGTTATCCATCGAGACACAAGTTAACCGGTCTGCAGCCGTTGCCAGCCGGTTAAGCCGAAGTGAATATCGACCAGAGTATCTCTTGATAATGGGAGATATGTTAAGTCACAGCACAGTACAGTATTAGCTTCGCTCGAGAACTATATCATGGGGATTTATTCAAAGAAATCAGTTTTTTGGACTTCTCATACTTACATTCTCAACATTTACTGTGCTTGGCTTTTCAGGACAGCATACTAGCTTTCAGGATCACACAGATCCTTTCTACAGAAGAACCATGTGGCCTCAAAGTTCCTGTGTAGCATCTTTGCATAAATTTAAAATGTTCAAAACCAAGTACCATAACCCAAGAAAAATGAAAGAATCCATCTGTCCATCTTGGCCAACTTGTAATGGCCCCCACTTAAGTTGTGATATTACATAGGCTAGAAAGAACATTCTAGTACTGCTCCTCAATGGGAGGCTGAGGGCATGTTTGTTTAAATCTTAACAGTGTGATCCTTTCTGCTGTTGCCAAAAACTAGCCTCTGTTTACATTCTTGAAAAGTCTACTTGACAGCAGTCTGTAAATAGAACAAGATTTTATTTGAGCCACACCACTGGGACAGTCCAGTGTCATGTCTTGGACTCCTAGACTGAGCACTCTGAAAAGACATGCACATTTTGGTTCCATATGATGAGCTGCCCCCTCCTTTGCATCTTAAAAATACAGGTAGATTTCATATTAAAAATAAAAATGACTCTACCTTATCCCAACACCCTTCATAATGACCCAACAAAAAGCCTAAATGCTTTTTTTTTGTCCAGTTCCAAATGGTAACCTGTTCATTAGATTTTATCATATCTTACTAACGCAATTACATCAAGAAAATGATAGTGTGTGTGTGGAATCAATTATGCATGCACTTGGCCAGAAACCAAAGGCTATGAAGTTGGAGAGGGCAGAATCGTTCGACACACAGAGAAATAAAAAGCCCCCAGATCTCACAGATGGACCCCATCAGTTCATCTTACTGCCTAAAAAGTTCATGCACTTAATAATTTATTTGTGCACTGGATACTGTTTCCCAGCTGAATATTAACAACTTTGAACCGAAGTGTGCTGCTAGCCTAGGATGGATGGAAGTCAGGGAAGGGCAACAATGGGTCCTCTTTGAGGTTGTAAGAATGCCTTAATGCTTCTTCCATAATGTGGCATTTTCCCCCCCTTGTAATTTATTCCTTCTCAGTAAAGATTCCTTTTAATCAGAATAACAGTTTCACTATTTAAATCAGCAGTGACAAACTTGTAAAACAGAAAAATCGAGCAACAATTAGGGATACTGAGCCAGAGAAACCAAAGATTTCTGGCTTTTGCCTAAAAGGGAGATGAATTAACAGGGCACTGGGAAGCAGAAACAGTCTGGGTGGGTGGTAACTAATGCCACCTTTGGTGTGGGTGGCCAATGCACCCGTGGCAGTAAAGAACTGGAATCACTAGTGACTGCACGAAGACATGCAGTGAGGATTTAAAGGCTAGGGGCCTTGTTTACTAAAGTGCGTGTTAGCTTTTTTAGCACAAGCTAAAAATTAGTGTGGGCTAACCACGTAGATGCCCATAGGAATATTATGGGTGTTTACACAGTTAACACTAAAAATGCTAACGCGACTCTAGTACGGCTTAGTAAACTGAGAATAATTGAAAAATGTTAAGCATATAACCTATCTGCAACTGCACACCAATCACTGAAAGGGAAAATGAATTAATATACAAATATCTTAAAGCCTAGAACCTCATGAAGTTCCAAAGTATACAATTTTCATATAGTCAAAATGGCTATTTACAGTTAGCAAGCTTTTATTAGCTGAGTTCTGGAAACAGAACAATACACTGACACTGGACTCATTTTACAGAAACTGGACTTTGTGTGTCTCATGTCAAAATTAACAGCACGAAAAAATGGCAGCATAATGAGTTTTCACAAAACGTGATACAAGTATACCACGTGGAGGTCCGATTTCAAATGATATGGCGGAGGCTTATGTGTAGCTTTGGCTAGACTAGTTTTGAATGTTAAATAATCTGGAGCTGGAGACAGGGTAGGAGAACCTTCTCCTTTCTTCAAAGCAAACTTTACTGGTATAAGGAGAGACGGGAGGGAGCAGGGGAAGCTTATTACAGCAGGTTATTTACACTTTTGTAATACTGGCCTGTTGTAACTGTTCTGCTCTGTAAAATAACAAACAAAATTATTATTTTTAAATGGCTAGCAGTTGAATCCCTGTGCCTTTTGCAAATATCAGAATAACTGAAATTTTGTTTAAGAATAAGAATACAAAAAAAAAAAGACGCGAAAAACAAAAATGAGCAATTTTTAAAGGAATGTCTCCCCCAAATGGGAACAGTTCCACCTTGCACTTCTGCAGTCAAAAAAAGGAAAACCAGAGAATCTATATTTAAATTGTTCAAGGTTATAGAGCAAGTTCCTAAATTCAGGAAAGGAAGCTTGGCAAGGAGATGCTTTGCTGTGTGCTTTTCGCCAGGAGCATCTGAGGGAGAGGAGCTACTGAGGCAGCAAATATACAAAACATGATCAAAAGTGATTAACAGCAGCTTCATATGCAAATTACATTAACGAAGGAGTGCAAAGTCATCATGTAAATTAAATATGTCAAATCTCTTGGCAAACTTTCAATCCGGAGGAAGAAAAAAAATTTGGCTTCAATTTTTTTTTTAAATGTCATCAATTTTCCAAGATTGAAAATCCTGGATGTTGCAAATTTTTCCCTTTCTTTTTCTTCTCCCCTCTTCTAGCAGTCTGACAGGCTGACCTGATGTGTTCCGAATGCACATGTTAATAGGCCAATCAAAAATGCAAAACAATTCGCAATTACTGCAAGGACCTAATGGTCATTAGAATTTACAACTAGGTAATGAACTAAAGTCTGCCCACACCATGCATATTCATAAAGCAATTTAGCCTTTGAAGATTAAAGAAGTGCTTAAAATTCAAATGAGCTTTAGCAAATTATCAGTAAGATTCATCCAAAAAAAAAAAAAAGCACTGGATTTTTCTTCAAATCATTTCCCTTTTTTTCCCCCTTTAAACTAAAAAGCCCTGGTGAATTTTCAGGACTGAACTTAAACTAAAAAGATAGAGGTTGAAGTCAAAGCCCAGGCAATGGGTGAGCAGAGCCCAAAGAGGGGTAGAAGATGTTGTTATGGATTTTGTCCATAAAACTAAGCCCTAAGGGACAAAATATCTCTAAGCAAAAGCATTTATCAACTATAGTACAGACTTGCTCATAGGCAAGAGGATTCCTCTCAGAGACTAAAATTAACAAGGTTTCATCCACCTTCCAAACTGGAAATGTTGAAGGGAGAGGCTTTTTCTAAACCTGGAATGGTATCCTCTGTGAAACCACCAGGAGGAAGGTATATTTCACCACTGTATTAGTGGAAAATATCCAGGTGTGTGCCACACAGTATTAGAGCGACAGGGGCTGCCTTTCTGTTTCTGAAAAAGTCCACTAACGTCTCTCTTGCATTATTTGGGTCATTCTAGCTGACTTTTATCCCACATTTCCCCGGTTCCCAACCACAGACCAAGAGAGAACTTAAGTGTAGGGCATTAACTTGCCACTGCAAATAAATAACCTAGTCCAATTCTTGTGCTTATGGCCAGGCCCAGGTATATGCCTTAAAGGAAGGTCGTGTTTTTTTTAAATATACTGAGGTGGTGGAATTCACGCATTAAGGAGTACTCTTACGCTTCTATAATAGCAGATGATTTTTAGACACTGCACTCGTCTACGAGTAAAACTTCACTGATTAAGTACAAGTACTATTTTACATTATATCTGTGTGGAACATTTTAGCTCATTTGCTGTGCAGTGATGGATTGACTTGATACTTCCTCAATTCAAAGAAATTTGCACAATTTTCTGAGCACACAATACACTATAATAGTATTTTATGGATTAGTCAATGGTGGACTTATTTTCATAATACTATTTATTATTATAAACCCAAAGCTTTGATATTTTGTTTATGTTGGTTGAAATTAGTTTGAGGATTTTCAACTTTTTATTCCCACTTTTTGTATATGCCAAGAAGACCCAATTATGGGTCAGATAGGCCAGTCAGATTGGCCCATGGCCAGCTTCCAGTCTGAATTTGGGCTAGTGAGTTGTAAATGCCATGACCAATGTTTGCTCCCAGTTCTACCTTTATAAGGCAGAGCTTCTCAAATTTATCCTGGCGGCCCCACAGCCAGTCAAGTTTTCAAAATAGCCACAATGAATCTGCATGACAAATGAATGTATCATGATCCAGCTTGGCTGATGTGATGTGGAGGAGCATTTTCAATATGATGGCTTTGGAGGTTTTGCTCAAAACGTCCAAAATTCAAGTGGGGAATATAGCCAGTCTCTCTCTCTCTCTCTCTCTTTTTTCTGAAAGTGGCTATTTTCTAGGGGCCCTATTTACAAAGGTACGCTAGCGTTTTTAGCATACGCTAACCATGTAGACGCTCATAGGAATATTATGGGCATCTAAACGGTTAGCACATGCTAAAAACACAGGGCCTTAGATGTTTTGTGCTCAAAACATTTACCTTTTCAATCCATTTTCTGGAAAAAAAAATGTCCAAAGTGTAAAAAGTAGAAAATCAAGCCATTGTGATATGGGGGGGGGGGGGGGGGGGCAGCATTTTTAGTAGACTGATCCCTCAGACATCCAAGGACAGCACTGCAGTGGACTTTATATAAATGCAACCAGGTATACATCTCACCACTGCTCCTTTATCTTATCTGCTGAGCCCCCCAAAGTCCACTGCCCCCAACCATACACCACTACAATAGCCCTTGAGGTGAAGGGTCCACCTATATGTGGGTACGGTATGTTTCTGGTGAATTTGGGAGGGCTCACAGTTTCCATCACAAGTGTAACAAGTAGGGAGAGAAATGGGCCTGGGTCCACTTGTCTACAGTGCACTGCGCATAACACTAAACTACTCCAGGGATCTAACAGTCCTGGTCATTGCATCTAAAGCCATCATAGGAGGTGGGGGTCATCCAGTGGTCATCTGGTCATTTAGGGTACCATTTTGTGCCATATTCGCTCTAAAAATGGGTCTAGACTAAAACGAAGTTTCAGCCCTAGACTTTTTTTTTGTAAAACGTCCAAGTGTTAAGAATGCCCTAATCCCGCCCCTAAAACATCCCTGACACGCCCCCTCATGATTTTGATGAATGCAAACGAATTGCATAGACAAACATTCGCAAAACAGGTTTTGAAAGTACTGATTTGGACATTTTTGTGAGAAAAACGTCTAAATGCTGCTTTAGGCTACTTTTTAGACTTTTTTTTCTCTTTTGAAAATGAGCCACAACATGTCTTCCAGGAACTGCAGAGCATTCAATGAATTACTAGGTATGAAATTCTTAAATCTGATTTTTTTTTTTTTTTCAAAAATCAAACACAGCATAATGAGAGTAATTTAAACACCCCTGCCCCCTTTTACAAAGCCTCGCTAGTAGCAGCCCATTCACTTTGAATGGGCATTGTCGGCATTACTGTGCCGGCAGCCAGTAGAAGGGGAAGGGTTAATTAACACACCACCTAACTTGTGATTCCCGTATATACACAATTTACATTCGTTTTCTAAGGGAAAATTATGTGCATACTTTCGATTTTAATATTAACCCATGGAAAGTACTCCACACAATACAGCTGCTTATTTAGTACCCACAAGATTCTTGGAAATGCATACATGTACTTTTGAAAATCAAAAAGAATGCACAAAAAAAGTCAATACCACATCCCACTACTGCCCCCAGAATGCCTCTGCTCACCAAGGGTAGAAGTGTATTTGTATTTAGTTTGTGCAATTTTAAAAGAAAACAACTGTCTGCTTTATGGGCTAGATTCTATACCTCAAACCTAAAAAAAAAAAAAAAAAAAATACGCCTAGGCGTATTTTATATAGTACACCTAAATTTAGGTGTACTTTATAGAATGTCAAGTGCCTGTTACGCCAACTAAAACTTGTTGTAAATGCCAATGCCTATATTAGGCACAGACTGGGTGTATTCTACAACCACGCGCATAGATTTTAGAAACCCCAAAACCCGCCCATTCCACGCCCCCTTTTCAGTTACGAACCTTAGAATTTACTTGCATCACTTTACAGAATATGCTTAGACAGTTGTGCACGTAAATTCTAACCAATGCCAATTAGTGTCAATAACTGCTTGTTAATTGGCAATTATCGATGCTGACTGGCTTGTCAGCTAATTAAGTTGCGTGCACAAATCCAGAATACAAACAGATTTGTGAGCGCAACTTTAGTCGTGCTATATAGAATCCAGGGGTATATGTGTAAACAGTTTTTAAAATTAACTCCATCCCCAACGGGCCTCCTCAACCTTCTGCCTATCTCTTACTGCTTATTTACTGGTGATTCACAAGGACAGCGTGCTTCAGAAGACACAGGAATTCAGTACTAAAAATTAAATCTACTCCAATTTGTCTTGATTTACACCCATGTGGCAAGCCACAGGATAACACGTTGGACCCATTCAGGTCTATAAATTGTATGCAAAAGGTCCAGCCATGCTTTAATATACATATACAAATAAATTTGGTCGAAACAAAACCAACCCCCTACCCCCCCTCAAAAGACCTTGCAAGTGGTCATCTCTCCTGCCAGATTCCTAAGACTACTTTTACGTTTTTATTTTTGTTTCTAAGGCATCTATATAAAATAGCATGCATGGAAAGGCTCCAGATATTCCTTTAGAAATAAACAACAAAACAAAAAAAAGCAATTAGCTTATTGCCAGAAAGAAGCATGCAGTCGTGACAGGGTACTCGTGCAGACAGCAGGAGACATCCTCCCGACCCCAGGGCCCTCACAGAAGAAGCAGCTGCAGCACAACGCCAACTGTCAGCTCCCGAAATTATTTTTTCTACAGGAAATTTTATCTCCATCATGCAAACAAGTATGTGCCTGTGCTGGCTTGTTAAGCAATCCACTTATATGTAGAATGTGACTTTTTTTTTTAGCTTGTGTTTTCTACCAGCAACACAAGCTCTGAGATCTGAAGGAACACACACACACTTTGAAGATCCTCAAATGTTTTAGTTAAAGAGATGACTGTGGTTTTGAATAAAATTTCTCCTCTCCCCATCCCATTAATTTCTTTTTTCCGTCAAAGTAACAAAAGCATAACAGATAAGTTTGCACTTTGCCTAAGACAACATGTAGCCTTCTTTTAGTAATACTTCTGGTGCTGTACTGTCAGGGGCAGACTGACAGTGCTCTGGGCCTCCCAGGCAGTAAAGATCATTGCCCCCTCCCCCGCTCACTAGTGCGCCCACCCCGCTCCTACCTTGAAGCGCCCTAGTAGTCTAGTGGACTCTCCAGGGGAAGGAGTGAACCCCTACTCTTTCAAGCCCGCTCTGCCCAGCATCGCCGTGTTTTCCAAATGGCTGCTGAGCCTTCCTGTGGGTAGTCTTGTGGGTCTCAGCAGTCTCACGAGACCTCCGCAGGGAATTATCAGCAGCCATTTTGAAAATGCAGCTGCGCTAGGCAGAGTAGTGGCAGCAGGCAGGAGATAGTAGGGTTCTTTCCTGCACCCGAAAAGGCCACTAGTCCACCAGGGACCTTGAAGGTGGGGGAGGGCCCACCAAGGCTGAGGAGAGGCTGTAGTTTGCAGGGGGGGGGGGGGAAGAGAGCCTCTGGGCCCTGAAGCATTGCCCGGTTGCCAATATGGTCAGTCCACCCCTGTGCACTGTGTACTTAAATGCCTCAGTCTGAACTCCTGCAAGGCATTTGGAAATGAAGAAGCTATTAAGAATCTCCTGGTTGCATTTTAATTTTTTTTTTTTTTTTATGTAGCATATTTTTCTGCAAACTGAGGGGGTCTTTCACTAAGCCATGGTAGCTTTTTGACAGCGCACTAATGATTAGCATGCGCTAAACGATAGAGACACCCCTATATTCCTACTGCAGCTTAGTAGAAGTCCCCCCCCCCCAACGACCTGAATGCAAGAATGAGGAAAGCTAAGAGCAACCCAACCTCCTTAAGCCAAAAAATAAAAGGTGAAGAAATCACAGAGGTCATAGAACTAAATCGAAGTCCTAGATGCCTTCAAGAAAAAATAAATTTAACTGAATTTTGCATGTGCTAAATGCTAAGAAGCCCGCAGCATTTTTAGCATGTGCTAATTCTATTAGTGCCCACCAAGCTTTAGTAAAAGGGCACCACAGCAATATCCCCTTCCCCACCCCACCCAGATAGAATGTGCTTTGTAGTAGCAGGTTGGGGTTTATTTTAGTACAACATTAACTAGACTATATTGCACAAAACATGTAAATTATGTACATTATAGCAAATTCAATTTAAAAGAAAATAGTTCAGGTGAGAAGCATCAGGTAGCCCGAAAAAGCATGCACATGAATGAGCTGCCTAGTAGCATCTCAAAAAGAAAGAGGGGAAATTTTCTGTTTATATTTGTATGATGTTTTACCCTCTCTTCTGTGACTACATATTCCGAGGTACCATCTGTGAACCCCATCAGTTGCACATAATGAAAACAAAGAGATAGATAGGAAGTGGAGGGAGTAAACACCCAAATTTTATTTGCAAAGTTAAAACCAAGTGTTGCAAAAAAAAAAAAAAAAATCATTGGAAAATACCTTAACAGCTATGATTCCAGTCTCCAATTCTATATGTATTTTGCTTGGACTGGGAAGGTTACTCTTATAGACAGTATCAAATTGTTCATCAACTAGGATGGCAGAGAGGCATGTGAATGAAAGGCCAACCCTTAACCTCTCTAGGTGACCTTCCATAACATCCATGCGCTCAGTATTCCGGCATAGATTCTACAGACTCCCTAAATGTCATGTTAAACTACTGAGCATCATTTACTAACAGACAGTGCACACTAACCATTAATAAATGACCCTTTTGGGTTTCCAATTCAAGACAGCACATAAAAATAAAAAAACAAGTTATGTTGCATTTCAGCATATGCTAAAACATAAGTTGCACACACACTAAAAACAAACACAAATTTTTAAATATATATGTAAAAGAATAACAAAATGGAAAAAAAAAAAAAAAGTTCCAGAAGCATATCCTTTGCCCAGCTACCTACAACTTGGGAAGAGCCCTACCTGCTTCTTTTCACCAACTTATAATCATAAGGCAGTTAAAACTCATTAACCAACACTCACTTTATAGATTAGCTTTGTTATTTTGCAGAAAGGGTTTTCAATTATTATTTTTTCTTCTTCTAACTGCAAAGATACCCCACCAGCCTGAAATACAAGAATCAAAAAAGGGAAGCAGAAGAAGCCCTAACAGAAGAAAACTCACTGTGTGTTCTCTGGCTGCCAAAACCTGCTGCAAACAAATCTCACTCAAGAGGTTTGGGGGGATTTTTTTTTTCCCTTTCAGAAAAGGTGTGCATCTTAATTTGTGTAATGCGTGGACGTTCAACTGCCCCTAACACTGTTGAGCCTATTAAATGAATACAGCATGGTACCAGCTTACAAACCTAAAATATTGCTTGCTAAGGGGAGGGGAGGGAGAACGAGGACAAGAGAAAAGGGAAAAATTTATGCTGGGAGTTTTACCAACGAGCTTGTAGGTATGAACATATGGAAGTTTAGCAGAATGGCCTGGTCCCTTTTTGGGCTTTCTTCAAATCACAAGGAACCAAGTATGAATACCCCTCAAAAAATTATTGAAATGACTGTGGAGAAGGAAGCATGGGTTCAGTTAAAAACATACACAGCTGAAAATAGATTGTGTTATAGTGTTGAGTAGTGTTACCCGTGGTATGCTGCAAACTGAAAAATGGTAATGGGAAACATGAGGTGGGGAGGGAAGGGCTGATGTTTGCATTCTCTCTCACATCGAAAGGAAAGAGCCAGAGATTGAAACTGTGGTGCGTGGAGTGCTTCTTTCACACTGCTTTCATTCGCATTGAGCTGGGGGATGGGAGGGGGAAGGAATTTTATACTATTCCCTAGGCTGGCAGCATATTAAAACTGGCTGTGTACAGCTTTATTACTGCATGCTGATGAGGGCACATTAATATTCCTGTGCTGTGAGAGGATATTTACATGTGCCCATCTGAGCTCACACCTGAGGGGCTGCTCCAAGGTGCAGCTAAGTCTGCTGCCACCATACGTAGGCAAATGAGGAACACAAGTTTCCTGCTGAGACCAGGCCCTAAACCTTTCCACATACCTCCAAAACCTCTCTCAGGACCCGATACAAGACCCAAGTTACAACCCTCCCCCCCCCCCCCCCCCCAAACAAAACATTGCCAGCTTGGTTTTTAAAATGGACATTAAGTGCAGTTAGCTGTCTACACTGGGCAATTCTCCCACAAAAACTCAGCCCATATCGCTAATCTGAGAAGCAAACAAGCCTTCCATTCCTAAGCACAAATTGTGCATGGTCTCTCAGCCTTGTGAGAGTTCAAAGGACTTCCAATCGCTTTTGAAATAGAAACCAACCACTGTTAACAATAATGCTGTGTATGATAAGAGCCACCTTTGATTTAAAAAAAAAAAAAAGAGAGAAATGAACACAATGTGCCATTACTGTATGTGCTCCACGGCAGTAGGCATCTACATATGTATTCAAATGTACATTTTAGTCACAAACAGGGCATATCTGATCATAGCTGTAATTGGGATTTTCTTTCCCAAAATGCAGGGGAGCCCTCCTGTCTCAGAGGGTTCCTTCCAGTCAGGAGCGGCAGCAAACCATCTTGGGCACTGAGTCTATTTCCACAAAACCTCCCGTACGCACGTGTGTAGTTATTCTCATGGACTAAGAAATAGCTGAATGGAAAATTGTACAAAAGGCCGCGCATCAGATAATAAGAACAATTTTCCTCATTAAAAAAAAAAAAAAAGAATGATGATAATCCTTACAATAATACCGCTGCCTGTGTACTCTTCTTGCAAATAAAATCCAAGCAGACAGAAAATTCACAGCCCTGAGTGATTAGATCTCATGGTAGAAAAATGGCAGAGTGCCAGAGTATGTCCAGCTTGATGCTAAGTGCCTTTTATTACAAAAAGCTAGTACCCCCTCTACGTACAGCCCAAGCTAGACTTAAATAGTCTTTAGTGAGCAGGGACTGAATTTCCTGTAGTGGCTTGCGATGCTTTTTGTTTTACTGGAGTTAAAGGACTTTTTTTTTTTTTTTTTTTTTTTTAAGGGTGGGGGAGAACAAGAGCTCCATTCCCAGGATCATTTGAGGTCGAGAAAATTTGGAGATTAATAGGATGGCTCTTTTTTCTAATCTAAGGCACAGGCATCCCCCCCCCCCCCCCCCCCACCCAAAAAATTTTTTTGGCTGAGATGGAGATCTTCATTGGGTCTTCTCATTACTGAGAAATCTACATGGAGGCGCCCCGTGCAAGGACCAGTTCAGCTGGCTGGTGTACAGCCATTGTAGTTTGCAAAAAAAGCTGTCCGCCACCCTAGACTTCTCAGGAAACACCGCTAATGCTCACCACAGAAAAATCTCTTTTGTTTTGGTTTTTTTAACTGGTTATATTGGTGTTAAAAATTAAAACAAGACATAAGGAATAAACTTGCAATCCTAAAAAAATATATATGTATACATCTCTTATGCCACACCACTGGAACAGAGACTTGAGAGACCAAGACATCCAGCACTTCCATCTACAGATCTGAAGGGGCAAAACCCAACAGGAAGCAAAGAAAAAATCATAACGCATTTTATACTGTTTAAAAAAAAAAAAGGTAACCATGTAGATAAGAAGCAAGCCAAAAAAAAAAAAAAAAAGCCATTGTTCCTAGCTAACAAGTATTTCCCTCAGAACTATGATTTGGGATAGGCAGCGAAGCAAACAGAATTACATGCAGATGTACCTCTGAGGAGTCATCTGGACATCATTTGGATGCATTGATTTTAACTTTTTATTTTGCATACACCTCCTGACCCCAGAAAGGTATTGTGAACTTAGCTCTATGTAAGCCGCTGTGTTTTAATTACACATTCACAGGCCTACGACAATAACCATAACTGAAAAGACCACTTTCTCAGCTCAAGCAAGGAAGCACTCTTGACACTTCCAAGTACAATTTGTCTGACAAAAGAGGGGGAATTTTCCCCCCTGACAACTGTACTTTGACGAAACATTCAGGCAGACAGTTCACCAGCTATCAGATTTATTTATAAATTTACCTCTCATCTGCAAGACCCAGTGTGCCTTCAGAGCATGTAGGTAATAGGCCAAAAATCCCCTGCCACGTTCATTATTCCTCCCTAGCTGCTGTGTCCCTTTGTGTGCCACTGAAAAAGGACTGGGGGAGGGGGATGTTAAGGCCATGGCAAAAAGTAAATAAATAAAAAGTACCTACACATTCATGCTGAATTTTTTTTTTGGACATTTGAAAAGAAAAGCTAGCAGATGTCAGCGATTTTTTTTAGCCAGAGCTCCAAATAAAAACCACAGACAAATCAGCATATTATTTACGCTGATATATTGCAATAACACATCCATATTCGTTTCTGAACAGCTGCCACACTTCTAAGAGGGAACTGCAGACAGGAAAATATAAATTAGAAGGGCCTTGCTTAGTTTTTATAATTCCCCTATCTGCATGGTAGTATTACCATTTTTCCTACTGAAATGAAGGTTTCCTATTGATCAGAATTTGTGAAATGTACTTAAAAAAAAAAAAAAAAAAAAAAGACAGGTTGACCAGATGTTGTATGAAAAAGTGGCAAACAATAATGGCATCTCTTCATGTGCTGATGCATTTCCCTTGTGAAAGAGGATTCTTATGGGGCTTTCCTGCAATCCTGTCTGCAAAGCAGTAAAAAAAAAAAAAATTCCATTCAAGGTATTTCACAGAAAATAAATCACAAGGCACGATTCCATTACGTAAGAACAATGCCTGGACATAGGATACTGTCCATCCTTTCTGTACCATGGACACCCTTAGGCTGGTGTGTCTGTGGCATCCTGATGTCCTGACAAGCATGTCCACCACCCAAAGTAGTACCTATCCCTGCACGCCTAGGACAAAAAATATGACCATTCATACACAACAAGACCAGCTTATCACATGGCTGAATGGAAGACATATTACCAGTCACGAGTTAAGAAGATGAAATCACGAGCGACAAAAACAAAGTCAGGAGTCTGCCATAAAAAGCCATTAGCATAATGAGTGAAAAACACTGATCTATCTTCCAACAGCCCTTATCATAAGTCTGCTTGGAGGGAAAAAAAATGAATGGCAAGTACTGGCTCTTATGTGAAAGGGGGACTACAGAAATGGAACAAAGTGGCTTAATCTGTGTTAAATACTTCCTCCTTTCTACGTTCACAATGCAATGCTGTTTGTTACAGAACTAGACATCAAGCCCAGTAGTTTCACTGGATGCCACAAAAGGTTTATATTAAAAAATGTATGCTAGCATGTATGCAATTGCAAAACACCTGCACACCAACTGCTGGACTGCGGCATAAAAGTATCATTTGCAAATATTTAGGGCTATCTCCATTTTGCAGCATATGCCAAATTCACCCACTGACTAACGTCCTTAATGAGGTACCCTAACTATATAGCAGACTTCACCACCTTGCCATTAGCCCATCACTGACATATCATTTGCATGCTCCAGCGACAACAGTCGCTCATACAGGAATGCTCCTCAGCATTTTGGATAAGCGAACAGCAGCTGGATGCTGGCTGAGGTCTGACAAATTTCTTTCATGTTCTCCTCACCCTGAATAAGCTGTAGAAAACCAGACAGAATGGTCAAGTGAACCCTAGCCACGGCATTTTGGTGGGGAGTTCATAATACACACTGATGAAAGCTGCCCAGCTGGAACCACGCAAAATATGCCATTAATTTCCAATTCAAAATGATGACAGTTCAGCTGTGGTCTTGATGATCATTAAAAGGTTTACATCAAGCTAAAAGGATTAATATATATAAATATATATATATATAAGCATATATGTATGCCCAGGACTTGCTTTTCTCATTTTTGACTGGTTAAAAGGTGTATTTTCAAAGCACTTAGACTTACAAAGTTCCATAAGTTACTATGGAACTTTGTAAGCCTACGTGCTTTGAAAACGAGCCCCTTAGAGTA
The DNA here is from genome assembly GCF_901765095.1 of Microcaecilia unicolor. NCBI lineage: Eukaryota > Metazoa > Chordata > Amphibia > Gymnophiona > Siphonopidae > Microcaecilia > Microcaecilia unicolor. Next base: position 94,124,794 of record NC_044033.1, on the reverse strand, counting down.
CTGGCAATTTCAGCCCTATCCAAGGACTTAGGAATTATACAGGTAGCATTTGAGGTTTGAATGCGGTTCCAAATAAAGCTGCCTTATGCAAGTGGCAGGGTGTTATCCCTTCGATTTTAAGCAATTCCAACTGTTTTTCAATGTATTTGGTATGGCTGCTAAGGCCCCTATTATAATATGGTACTATTGATTTTTTTTTCACATATATAATGCAAAATCTCCAAGATATATCAAATCCTCAGGATAAAGGGGGGCTATCCAAGAATTAAAATATACATCAAATTCTCTGCCTTATTTCTTAGCTTCAGAAACCACATCTTTGGAGTACCCTTTGCTGTAATACTGCAGCTAGCATCCACTGAATACTTCAGGCAGCATCTGAATGCACAGTGCTAGAAGGAGCCCCATTTCTAAAGGCATCCTTTAAAACGACTGGACATCTTTGCCAAGACAAATTATTCTGGCACTTCATCCCAAAAAGGTTCACTCTGCTTCCTTTCCATCTGTCCAGGAGATGGTATGCCACTTTATACACAACTTTTTTTTGTAATACTTAAAAGGCGTTAATTTTCTTCCTGTGCTTGGAAACAAAAGCGTATAAATAAAAGAAAGGAGGCTGAGGCTATACAGCTGCCTTCAAGGATACACTTTAGGGAACCCTAAAAAACAGCAATTCAAATTAGTTCATGGTATTACCATGATATTCTTCCTGAAGGACAATGTGTAATAATTCACTGGTGTCTGCTATCAAAAGTGCCGGTACATCAGACCATTTGAGAATAGGACAAAGGTGGCTTAATCAATTCCACAGGGGGAACATTTTTGACTAGAACTGAACGGAGCAGCAGAAGGTTCCATAATTATGAAAAGCTGAAAGGTTTTACTACCTGCTTCTCCAACTGCCATCACTCTTTACTTCCTACTGACTCAAAACTTCGCTGCTGGCACCCCACTCCCCACCTCAATAATGGTAGAAACAAATAAACCCTACACAAATCTAGACCTACTATGACCCATCCTGACCACTTTCCATAGCCCACGTCTCAAACGCTACAGTCTTCATGGAATCCAGAGAAAACTATTAAAAAATTACCTTGCTACCTTGTGATCTAGAAAACTCAATTAACCACAGCAGTCGGATCCTAAACAAAAGAAAATTTCCACGTTCTCTGTTTAGTGCCACTGTGCCACCAACAGACAACCTATAGCGGCAAGAGGGATGGTTTTAATTCTTGCTTGACAGATACTGCATTATGTCTATTAAACAGAACTACCCGATGTATAAATAGGACATAATAATGCACAAGAATTAGTCCATGTTTGGCATTTTAGCATGGCTTCGGATTTCACAGGGCTGCCGTACCCTCTGCCAGATGCAGCTTTCATTAACCATGCCACTCAACTTCTCTTCAGCATGGAGAAAAGGGGTGCCATCTCAGACTGCTTTGCAAAAATATCTCCCATCCTGTGTTTTCACAAAAATTGAGCTTGCTGCATTTGAAGTTTTAATATTAATCAGCTCTCAAAAAGTACAAGCTGTCAGTTGGATAACCTGCTGAGCGTTTCATTGTCTTGAAAGAAAAAAAAAGTGTACATACAATGTTATTACTGTAAAGCTTTCAAATATAGCTTTGATTTTAATAGTTGGTTGTGGAAAAAAAATAACAGGGCACTGAAAGCCACAGTGCCCACTAGCCTAGTAAAGATGAAGTTTGTGGCCAGAAGCTGGATCAAGACAATCCTCAGTTTAACATCTGATAATTTACATTGGAGTAAAATGGACTCTTAACCAGCGGAGAGGTCAACTACAATTAAATTCTGTGAATGATCTCCAAATCACGAATTTTGAAAGTCTTAGACAAAAGATTTAAACTAACATGTCAATAAACAACCTTGAAATAGTCAGCAAAAGAAAAAAGGCAAGCCCCCCCCTCCCCCCCCCACTAAACTAAGCACCTGAAATTCCAAAGCCAAAACTGGAAATACTTGCCTGTATAGTTTTAGCACCAAGTTTCTTTTTTTTTTTTCTTTTGATTAATCTTTTACACTACTAGATCTACCCTCAACTTCCTTTCCTTAGGATATTTTTCCTCACAGCACCCTGGTAATTCCTTCTCATCTTAAAAAAAAAAAAAAAAGAATGATACACTATCCTACTGCAAAGGATTGGAAATCTGTCCTGGGCATTTCTACGGGTGAGACGCGGTTGTGTAAACCATGAAGAAAATCAAAACGTTATCTGTCAAAACCACATCAGAGAGCAGAAAGAGAGCAGAGAGAAGCATTCATCATTTAGCTGAGAAGGCAGGCTGCAAAGCGCGGCCTTTCCTGTCAAACCAACCTTTTGAAATTTCCAGCGTGCCCTTAAACTTTTCGAGTAAGCATGTCTGAGCGCTTCAGCAACTGCCCTCTCTACTCTGGACTGGCCAGTCGAAAATGGCATCTTAAAGTCAAGGTCAGTGGTGTCACTTTGCCATGGGGCTGTGTTTAATTACAGTCCATAGGCTGACAAGTCAGTATGGATCCAAGGCTAGCTAAGGCTCAGTTAACTCTTTCAGCTCTGATTTTAGGACCAAAAAACTGTGGCTTCACAGTGCACTGGGACATGAGAAACAAACAAATATGACGGACACCAGGGAAAGGTAAGTTGTAGAAAATATTATGAGCCTACTGCAGGACGGTATCACCTACAACTATAAAGAACCCTTTGGGCACGTGCAATAGCTTGAAATGTTTAAAACCCAGAGGATATAAGCCTGTTGATCCCACACCTCTTCATATATTTTTCTGTGTCCTTAATATGACAACATGAGGAACTGTTCACACCTAGCTTGTCATGAGCATTAAAACAAGATGACAAAATTTAACACTTCAAAACTGTGAAAAAAAAAAAAAGAAGTTCCAGCTTAGCTGAAAAAAAGGCACTTATCTGTGTTATTAAAAAGAGGAAATTTAAAAGCATGCATTTTTTTTTAATTCAGGCCTGCTTCAGTTTTACCTGCTGTATTCTCTTGTTTCAGACAAATTCCCCTCGATGACGTTGACAAACAGTCATCATCCTCCGGCGTGACCTGGATGCCAACCTCCACAGGATTGGAGGCTTTTCTCAGCTCACTCGGGGAGGGTGAAGGAGGCTTATCCACAGCCTTCTCCAAGCAGAGACTGCCATTGCATTGTTTCCGTTTGTGCTCGATAAAAAGAAGAATGTCCCCCAATGGGAAGTTCATCTGACATTGGCCACATGTGAGGAGGTCATGCTCGCCTTCTGGAGCTCCCAACGTGCCGTGGTCTGGTTCATCGTCTGTAAGGATGGCTTCAAGAGGTTCGGCTGTAGTTTAAACATACAAGAAAACAAATATAAGAGCTCTTAGGGAAAAAAATTTAAGGGAGGGAAGGGGTAGTAAAAAAAAAAAAAACTAGGTTCACGGATTTTTCCACATGCCCTGCACAAAAATCACACAAGAGAAAGACAGTAACACTACTGACACAAGAACATGAGGTGGAATTTTACTACAGTGTGTTTACAGTACAAAATGGGAAGATGAATGCATGTATGTTTGCAAGCAGTGCAGAGCTAACAGGACACACAAAGAAATGGAAGAATGAGCATCACAAGCCTCTCATCAAATTCGGCTCTAACAGTAAAAATTAACCCATCCAGTGCAGTTAAAAAAAAAAAAAATTCTCCCTGCAAAACTAATAGTTCAACAATATATTAAACATGACTACTAAATACTACGATAGAATATTTATCAGAATTCCCTGATATACAGTAGAAATCATAACAAATCCAACACATACCCCCCCCCCAAAAAAAAAAAACTATGCCGCTATTTTCAGCTGTGCCCCACGATTCAAGGGCAGGATTTGATCAATCATTGGTCATCATGTCTTACAGAATATTCTGTCTGCCCAAAGTGTCTAAGGAAAAAAAAAAAAAACCCAAATACCAAATTCATCCTCCTGAAGGACAGCATGCCTACAGTATTCTTAACATGCAGTCACAAGTATCTTCCTTTCCATAAACAAAAATCAGTACGATTCACCAAATGTCACATTTCAGAATGGCAGCAAAGTCCCTTTTTACGAAACTTGAAATATCTTACCTAATGTTGTCAAAGTTGACAAATTTTCTGAACCTGTTCCACGAGCCTTTGTTATGAGAATGCTTTTTTGCACATACAAATCACCAAAGAATGGTACTATAAAGGCAGTGACCCCTTGCACCGTTTTAAAATTTGTATTGAAATGTTAGTTGGGTAGACGATCTCCGTCATTTTAAACTTTTTAGGATTAAAATGTGACATTGATTTTTTCAATATAATTATGAAAAAGGTAAATGTGACATTAAAACCAAAGCACCTCAGATAAAGGAAGCATGGCAGAATATAACTCTTAAACAGTTAACCAGCCTGTCCCTCTTTAGAAAAAACTTGCCAGTTTCACATTTTAATGACTTTTAATGCCACAGAGAAATTTTTTTTTAGTGGGATTTCTTTTATTGTGACTGTAAAAGCAATGTTTACAAAGCACATAAACCTAATGAATGAGTTACATTTTGAATGCTTTCTAGACTGAACGTTAAGCAGAGGAAAATACAGCTCAAATGTAAGGAAGCTTCTGTACAACCAGGACACAGCTAGGTAAATTGAAATTTCTTGCATCTAGTACTACTCCTAACAGAAAGGTGAACCTCATGAAAATGAAAGCGATACAAAACATTATAATGCCCTTTTCTCCACCTCTGCTAACTGACCAGGGGGTTGCCCAGCACAGCGAAATAAGCAAGAGTGGGCCACCATGCCTCAAGATGTCATTTTCAATTGAAACATTTCTTTGTATTCCAACAAAGCAAACAAAACTATAGCACCAATGCCACAGCCACCTTTCTTCCCAACCAGAGGAAGTCATATACTTCCAAAAGTAAAAGCCAACACACAGGACGTGATCAGAAGGCAAAAACAGAATTTCAACGTTAACAGCTTTAAAAGGGTGAGCGTGTAAAAACATTTTTTTACTTTGAATGAAAGCTCAAATATGGTTTGACTGCCTCTTTGTTGCTCTGTTAATAAATAAAATTTCAAAATGTTTGCTGTGTGTTTGTTTCGCTTTGGCACCTTGCACGGGCATTAAATAGTTAAATAAAAATAAAAAGCTATAGTGAAACAGACTTAGCTAAAGCCTTCTGTATCTAGTGACTGGATTGATTTACAATCAAAACCAGGAAATGAAGTAGTAATTCAGAGGTTGCTGATTACACCTCCACATTTCACCTAATTAATTTTATAGGAGGCAAAGTTCTTGAAAATAACAAGATGATCAAATGTACAGATATAAAACCTGTAACCTCAACATTTTCCATGCTCTTAAAGTAAATTATTGCTAATTAACAAGAATTAAATCTTGATGTATAAATACATCCAATGCAGCACTCGAGAAGATCTTCTGAGTGCTGATGTATATGGAAATAGTTAAAATAAACAACCGGATTTATATCATTTGATTATGATCAATTATTATTTAAAGCAAGCTGTACTTGTAAGATCCTCCCCTCGGATCAAGTTGTTCCTCATCTCTTTTACATACACCTGCACTAAGAATTCCGTTTGGAGATAAATGTTAGGTTTTTGTATATATTTGAACACAACCCCCCCCCCCCCCCTCCCCTTCAGCACATGGGCATTTTGGACGTGAAACGCAACACCAGGGACGAGATGGCATAGAGACAAAAACTGAGGAACCTGGGCAGAGATGAAAAAGAAAAACTAAAAGCAAAGTATGTGAACATAGAAAAGGTTTCAGCATTAAGAGTAAAGTCTGAGAAGAGGTGTGGGCGCGTCTCCAAACAAAAACAAAAAAAAAAAGTGGGGAGGGTGACATCAGGCACAAACATATATATAATTGTGTGTGTGTTTAACGCGGGAAATAAAGTACACGGACGACGATGCACCGGTAGAGATTTAAAGAAAGGAAAGTAAGTAATCTCGGTTAAACTTGTTGTTACAGAATAAAGGCACCATGGAAGCTTGATCTGTTACAGAGCACTTTCCCTCTGCTCTGTCTAAACACGTGCATGAAATGCAAACATGTCAGGAGGAAACAAGGAACCCGGCTCTGTTTCAGGGAGCGCCTATTTTTTTCCCCAACAAATTAAAAACTCTAAATGGACCACAAAAAATTAAATAAAAATAAAACACGTAAAAACAGATCTATGCAAAGAAACCCAAAAGAACCAGTTTTGTAATCGCTTCACTTTAAACCGTGTACTCCCTTTTAAATGTAGTTCAGTTTGTTCTGTTTGGGGGGGGTGGAATATCAAAACAAAAGAGTTTCCAATTTTATACTGCACAGACAGAGGAAGAAACAAAGTTTGTTTTTTCTTTTAAAGCCCCCCCCCCCCCCCGTGATATTACTATATTATATTATCATACAAATTCTGACGAGCATTTTACTATCAGAGCATGGTGGAAGTTAAGGCGCAAATTTCGGAATCTCCCTGTGCCAGAGAATTTCCCCGACAAGACGAAAAGTCCAATTCCTATCTACATTCTTTAAAACACACACAAGAACCTCTAAAATTGTTTCTAGAGTGCAAGGATTCGGTTCTCGCGCACAATAATAAAAATGTCACAGTCGTGAACAAAGAGAGGAGCAAATAATTTCATATGCTCTTTTCCCGCCCCCCCCCCCCCCAACATTAAAAAAAGAAAAAAAATCAAACACCTTTTGAAAGGAAATGCAAGGACAGAGCTAGTGTTAAGACTGATCAGGTTCAAGTTCGCCTTAGGTTTTTGATCTTGCTCTGCCTCCTAGCGACTGAGAGCTGAAACCAGACGTTTTATCTAAATCCTCCCGGCAGAGCAGCTCCCAGACCTCGGTCACGGGGGGGAGGGGGGCGGAATATAAATTAATCCCAGGCACAGAAAGAGCACAAAAAAAAAAAAAACACTGAACAGCCTTAAATAAAAATTGCATACACACAAAACACGCACGGAAATGCAACGTGATAAAGAGCATGAAACATATTAAATAGGCTTGGAGGCCAACATTTCAGAAATTCTTTTTTTTTTGTGCGGGGGGGGGGGGGGAGTCCAGGACGATCTTTAGGAAAAGAGACAACATGCGAGACAGCCAAAAAAGAGCAGCAGCAGAGACTGACTGGAAACAAACGATCTTTGCAGTCCAACAAGATTGTACACATCAACCCCTAAAACCTATCCCTGCCCCCCCCTACCCTTTTTCTTAACCGCACCGTCCCACCACCAAGCTTTAAAAAAAAAAAAAAACGAAGAAAGATCGAAGCAGAAACAAAAACGTGCAAACAGGATATATAAAGAACGAAACTCACATTTATTTCACTAAATCCTTTCCGCCATACGAGTTTTGCCACTTACCTACTAGTCTGACCGGTGGTTAAAGCAGGTACTAGTGAAAAGGTGTGTGGGGGTTGTGCACTTCTGTAGAACAACATAGGCTATAAGAAAGGATCGGTGAAATACGAAGACCTGCTGCAACTTTCTCAACAGAACCGCCGAGCTCGTTTCAAAGCGAAAGAGGCTGCACAGAAAGAGAGGGGAGGGGGGGAAGAAGCCCCCTTTCCCAGCAAAATTCAATGCAAACGTGCCAGCTTGGAGCCTGGGTGCTATCTAGCACGACCCGGCTGGGCTCAGCTTGTCTCATCCCCCCGGGCGAGGGAGCCTTTGGGCTTTTTTCTGCAGAGCTGCTGTTTTGCTGCCTGGTGTGTGTTGTTGGCAGGCGGTTCCGCACACGCGGTGCTTGTAAACATTCAGACACGAGATTTTTCCCAATCAAAATCCACTTCCACTTCTTGAAAATCTTCCAAAAACTAGTAAGAGCGAGAGAGGAGGGAATTCCTCTGCAGGCTGCGAAGAGCCCGAAAACTTTGTGCAAGCAGTTCTTTCGAGGGCTTCCTAAGGGGAAGAAAGGAAGCAGCAGAGGCGGCTGGTCTCAGCTCCCTGGCCAGGCAGCCGAGTTCCCCACCCCCCACCCCTGGCCAGACCTGGGGATTGATTTCCCCTGCCCTTTTGCTGGCAGAAAAGAGCTGCCATCGGCCGAAAAGCACCCCAGAACAGGGTCACAAACAAAACAGGGGGGGTGCGGCAGAAATGTTCAATGACACACAGACACACAAGAGCAGGAAGTATGAGAGAAATGTGCCCTAGACCCAGCGACCTCTCTCATCCTCCGGTCACCGCTTCCCACTTCTTACAAACTACCTTCATTCTTTCTTTTTTCTTTATCCTTTTCTTACCTGCTCCCCTCTGATACGGATTCGTTTAGCTATTTGATCGCACATTTAAGCTGATGGGGGTTTTTTTCCCCTCGCCCCCTTCCTTTGCTTCCCCTCAGTCCACTTAACCACGATCTGCAATGACCTCTTCGCACCTTCCCCAGAAATATCTTATCTCTTTTTAGTGAGCACACTTATTTCCGATCTATTGTGTGCAAACCCCCAAACAGAAGAAAACACAGAGGGATAAGAGATCATTGCCTTTTCAGCAAAGGGTGAGAAGACCACTGAAACAGAAGAATAGGGAAAGTAAAGGCAATGGAAGGAGGTGGGGGGAAAAAAGTGAAGTTTAACAATAAGCGCTGGCGCCCGGTTCTTTGCACTTTTGCACGAGAGTAAATTAAATGCGAGTCTTCTTTTCTTTTTTCTTTCAAAGGAGCTTGAAAGAGAGAGTGAGCGGGGTTACTTACGCGAAAATTCCCGTTTGCTTAAGTGCTGGGGTTTGCCTTGCTTGCGGCGAGACATAGTGGTGGCTGGTGGCGGCGGCGGCGGCTCGCGAGCTCGGTTCACATCGGGAGAGCCGGGCGAGGCGAGAAGGAGACTCCACCGAAAATATCTTCATCAAATGCCTTTGACATCCAAAATAAATTAGAAATAATACAAAGATGGCGCAGGGAAGATGAATTGTGGGATAGCCGTCATGGCTTTTTTTTTTTTTGGGTGGTGGGTAAAAAAAAAAAAAAGGAGAGTGAGAGAAGGAGAGAGAGGAGAAAGAAAGAGAGAGGCAAGAGGGAGAAGGAGAGCGAGAGATGAAAAAAATGGCAAAAGCCCCCCTGAGCTGCAAGTTCAAGTGCGGACGTGACGTCCCCGCGAACTTGAACGTCAGGCACTGGCTGGACAGAGGCATAGAAAGCAGGGGGCAGGGCAGGCGCGAGGGCGAGGGAGAGAGCGCACGCCGGGGGGAGGAGGAGGGGCGCGAGCCGCCACACCAATGGCCACTCATCTGGGGGCTGGACGCCGGAGGCAGCCCCGGCCAAGCCAATGGCCACCGCTGTGCAGCCGGGGGAGGGGAGGAGAGGGGGAAGGAGGAGGAGGAGAGGCGCGCGTTCGGCGGGGGGCGGCAGACACCAGGCGCGAGCTCCTGCTAATGAAAGAAGAAGGAGGAGGAGAAATAAAATAATAAAGAAGGAAAGGGAGAGGATAAGAAAAAAAATAAAGCAAAACGCCGGGCACGGACTGTAGGGAAAGACGCTGGGCGGGAGCAGCCGAGGGGGGGTGGGGGAGGGCGGAATATGAAGAATGGGGAACTAGAGACAGAGAGCAATAAATTCGAGGAGGGAGGAGGACGGTAGAAACTGCCGAAAGAAAGGGAGACATTTTAAAAAAATGTATATTATAATTTTTGTTCTTGCTGTGTGTCTGTCTTCAAAAAGAAATAACCATGTCCAAGTCCAGTAAAAAAAAATTCCCGCGCGGGATGGGAAAAAAAATACCCAAGTGAGAGCACGAGGCGGAGTGGGGGGGGGATGGTGGAAGCGCACGAGGCGGGACATGGGGAGAAGCAGGATGGACTGAGGAAGGGGGCGAGTGCCGGGCAGCCAGAGAAAGTTTGTGTGGGTTTATTTATTTATTTTTCAATTTACATACTGTCGAGGGAGTGAGGGGCAGACAAGACAGAGCACTAGCTGGGACGGACGGCGAAGGGGAGAAAGTTAGTGAGAGGGCGAGGGCGAGACAAGAGGCGGAGCTGGGAGCAAGGACGGGAAAAGAGTTCAGTAGGTAAACCAGAATATGGGGAGTATGTACACCTCGAAAAAGACTGAAAAGTACAGTCAGAAACAGGTGGCAGTTCAAAACAAAAAAGTGGCAACGTGTAATAAAAGTATGAACATGGATTAGGCGTGCAGGTAGAAATGGATTTTATCCGTTTTTGTCCCCCTCAAATCTAACTACTGGGGGGGGGGGGGGGGGGGACGAGAAGTTCTTTAGCAGTTGGAACAAATGGGCTTCATCCCTTAAACTTAGAAGCAAAACCAAAAGAGTGCAACAAGGCTATCGTTTTGCCATTTAAATGTTTAAAAGGCAAGGAAGAACCGGGATAGAGAGCGGGTATGTGCCGGAAAGAGAAGAGGACGAGTTGAACGATCGACACCGTAGGAGGCAGACAAATGAGAAGATGAAACACAAAGGGGGAGGAAGACGAAACCAGAACAGAAGAGGCTCATAAAAATAGACAGGAGGGAGGGAAAGATTGGTGCGAGCGCCGAAGAAATATTTCACACGCCGATCCATAGTAGTGACGTGGTTTATGCAAAGAAGGGGATGGAGAGCTGGAGTTTGGCCACAATGTGACATGCAGTAGCCGCTTCTGCTAGCAAGGGAAAAGGAAGAGGGGTGCATCCTCCACGTTTTAAGAAGAAGCTCAGTGGGAATATTGTACTAGACCTGTTGGAAATAAGACAGTGTCTGATGCCTGGATGAACACATCTCGCCCCTGCTACTAGGAATGCTTTTTATTCTTACGCTGGGATGCTTTCAGAGTCAGGCAAAACAGTACTGCAACAGCACCCCCTGCAATCCAAACTTCTTCTACACTCGTGAAGTCTTAACTTCCCAGAGGCTTTCTACTGAGAAGTCTCAGCCTACTGGAAAAGAAAATAAGGCATCGCTTTTTTTATAGAAAGGGGGAGCGCGGTTGAGAGAGGTATTGAGAGGGAATCCCTCTGATGTCAGCGATGCAGGGGATCCTTGTTTTAGGGGTGATCTGGTCGGTAACATGAAGATCGATGTGCACCCAGGTTTACACTTCTCGAGGAAAATAGGTGCTAGTTATTGAACTATATCAGGTGCATACTTGCCCCCCCCACCACCACCACCACCGTTCCATAAATTCAGATTTTATTTCCTACACTGCAGGTGCCTTGAGGGCAGCTCTGGAATCTTCATAATCAAACTTGGAAATAAAATGATTTTGTTGCCTCACAGCCTTTGTAAAATGGCAAGGATGTGTTCTTGCTCAGTCTTGCCTGTTTACTATATAAAACAGCAATCACAAACACTCACTTAAGAGTCCAAAGGACTGCAGTGCAAGAAGCCTTCTATAGCCATACACCTGATAACAATTTCCTTATTTTGTCATGCATTCTCCTGTGCAGATCAGAGTCTTCCTTAGTCCTATTGTTGTTTTGCCTGTAGCTGTGAACGTTTTTTTTTTTTAATTAATCGTCCTCTCTGTGTTGAAAAAGAAGATCCCACAAAGACACATTCATACAGACAAATGATATGACACTGACAACGACCCTACCGTTTGTGCCACTCTTCCCCACAGACTTAAACCTATCTAGGTTTCGGTATGTAGTTAGCAAGGCTACCCAGCAGTCTGTGTGTGTATGTGTGTCTTTATTTTGTAGTAAGCATGTGCCACGTTGCATATCCTAACGCGTTTGGAATTTTCTTTCAAAATACGTGCTGTAAAATGCATATGACTTTGGAAATGATCTTTGGGTTCCTAAAGCTTGATTCGAATTATAGTTCATTACATCATTTCACAGGTGCATTGCTTTCTGCTAAGCCATCAAAAAAGACCTTGTGGTTATTTCCCAGGAATGTATGGCAATATTTTATTGATTTTCTATGACATACAATCACACTAGATTTGGAAGCGCTCGGTTACAGATGGATCTATTTATTATTACACTTGTTTCAAGATTGAAGAGGTGATTTCCTAACCCACGCTGTAAAATTTACATTAATAAAGCATGATTTTGCAAAAGCTTTCCTGTGTTAAGTTCCCACTACAATGTACCTATGATTTGGCAATCATAAAATATTTAGAATTAAAAGGGAGACATATTTTTAACAAGCAATTCATGCTGCCTGGCTAATTATTGCCTTCTATTGGCATGTAAAGCATGGTGTGTGGTATTCATTTTACACGCTCCATAAATATCTTGTGAGGGAAGCAGAAGTTGTTTTTAAGAATGTACATATTGCATAGTGATAGACTGCTCACTTCCGTTCGTGAAAAAAAATGGTATCTTTGAGAACAGAGGTGGACAAAAACAGCAGTTTATACACACCTGAGTTTTGGATTTATTATTAATGACTGCAGTGAATGAGTGTGTGTGTGTGTGTGTGTGTGTGTGTGTGTGTGTGTATACATACAACACACACACACACAAATATCTATCTTTTATTGAAATTGGTGGCAACGTTCGTCTTTGTAAAGCTTTAAGTGATGTAATCTCTGTCCCTCTTTAGTAAATTCTATCAAGGTATTCAAACCCTTTGATTTAAGTTGTATGCAACACTTTATCTAGCAGAACTGAAAGGTGAGACCTGGGGTTTTTTTTCCAGTACATCCCTGCGGTATGTATTCTTTCTCTGATCTCTGTATTTAACAGCCAGGCCCCAGTTCAGAGTATGCTTTATAATGTTTTGACAAGTTTTCTAACATACCTTTTGAAATAATGCACATATATATTCACGTGGGTTGAAAACTCCGCAATATTTTCAGAGTCAAGTAGATCTATATCATAATGCACTGAGAAAGTGTAAATCATATAGGATTTCTTAGCCCTTTCAGGAGTTTTCTGTATGAAGTATGAGCAGTGTGGCCTTCAGACGTAACCTTTTAGGGGGAAAAAAAAAGACTGCTTTTATTTTATGGTGTAAAGTGCTTTTAGCTTCGGGGCTCTGAACGTGAACGTGGTCAACAAACAGCTCCTGGAAGTGAGCTTAGCACAGTCCCTTCTCGATGCTGGAAAGCTGCCTCCTGCCAGCAGGAGTAGAAAGGGTTAACGGTCCATCAGAATGGAAATGACATGGTCAGAACATAATATTTTCTGTCTGAGTTTAGGCGAACGGAGGAGGAGGAGGGGGGAAGAGACCTTTCATTAGCTACTTCAATGTAAAAAAAAAAAAAATCAAATCGGTTTCTGCTCAGGATGTCCTTAAAGATATATGTATCTTATATAGAGAGGTAGAATTTTCCCTTGTTTACTTTTTGCAAAATAGCCATCATGATAGGGTGAAGGGAGCCACCAATCGTGCAAGATTTCTTTTTTTTTTTTTGGGGGGGGTGTTACCCTAGTAAATAAAATGTACTTGCTCTCCTATTAAAAGTTTTATTAGCTGCAGACTGGCATGTCATTTTCAACTTATGAACGGACTTAAGTTTATTAAAGCGTCTGTCTGCATGGAAGACTGGAGGCGACTTGAGAGCCAAGGTGTACATGAAAGGGCCTGGTAAGTTATCCCCACTGAAAACAAGAATATTGCCTTTGAAACATTATTGGCTTTTCTACTAAGACCAACAGTGCATATATTTGTCCTTATAGCATAGAATGAAATATGCATGTTTCATGGCGCCATGCTTCTCAAGGATCTATGAAATCGTTTTTCCTTTTCTTCCAGGGGTTTCTTCCCCTTATAAACTACATGTTCTGTGACTAAGCCTATGCAGTCCCCCCACCCCCTCCCCGAAACGATCCTTGCTTTTGTAAGTCTGTTTCAATGAATGGAAGACCTTGGGGTCTTTAACCTTGTCACACTCAAAATCCTCCCTTCTATATGATAAAAATGTCAAAAGAGCAAAACTGCTAGGTGAAAAAAACAACAACCCAGTAGAATAGGCTTTTCAAGGATTAGTCTTTTATTAGAGCCACCGTTCATGTACAATGCGTTTTCATTTTTTAAAGAAACATATATATATATATTTTCCTGTTACCTTTCCCGACTGTAAAGCAATCACAGAAAACTGCAGGAGGCACCATAAATATGCAAATTACTGAGCGATGAGTAGTTTCAGTGGTTACGCCTTCAAGTGGCGGGGAACGTGTGAATGCTAGAGCCTCTTAGTACCAAGTAATTTGTATATTTGTGGTGCCCCCTGCTGCACTCAGGAGTTGTCCAGGAAACGGACTATAGAAGGCTTAAAGAAAAAAAAAAGTCGTCTAATGTGGTTAGACAGAAACATTTGAGGTATAGACAGATGACAGAACAGGGTAGGTGACAAACAAAACTAATCACAGATACATGATAGAGACTGAAAAACGAGAGGTGTCTATATCACAGGTAAGAGTAGTTTTGTGTAATAAAGGATTAAAACAAGGGCTATGGGAAGGAGTCAGTATGAATCAATCTGTCTGATGAAACGATTGTGGCACCATTATCCAACTGGTTTAAACGTGGCATGCACATAACCACAAATTCTAACAATAATTTGTGTTTAAAAGTAGACTTTTCCCTTCTTCTTTTTTTATTATCTTCCTTGAAGCTTCCGATTCATGCCCTGAACTATTTCTGAGAAGGGATTGTTCCCCCCCCCCCCCCTTTGTTTTCGCTGCTTCCCACAGGTTTGATTGCTGCCAGAAGCTGAACTATTAAGAAAACGAAAGTCGGTTCAATACACAGCAGTTGGGAATCCAAGTCTCTCTCTGTACCAGAACCCCTGCCTCATACACACTGTCACTCAGCTCCCAGACACTCACAACAAGCATTCAAACTATTGAATCAAGAGGTTGTATGATCTTATCTGCATTTGTGAGCTGACTGTCAACCTGCTTAGGCTGCATATTAAATCATCTATAGTGGCTTTATCAAGCTGAGATGATCTGTTAATTCTAAATTTATTAACCCTTGGAGTGCAGTCATCATGTTTAATCTAGTGTAGCCAGCATTAGTCTTACAAGAATAAATTCTTTTTCAAGATATGAGGATGTTGTAGGTTAAAGAATCATTAATGTGTATCACATTATGATAATTGAAAGGCTCGAGCATTTAATGCTAGACTCAGAAATAAAAACATCTATTATCAGAAGCCTGGCGATAAGGTGGGATGTGTGTGATGTGACATCTATATATCCTTACACATGTGGCGTGTGTTTGCACGAGTGTGTATTTGTATGATTAAATGAAAAATGAAATTAAGCCACTTGAAGGTAAACAGAAAAAAAGACACAATACATTTCAGTTTTTCATACTGGTAAGAATAATTTTTATATATAAAGATTATGGTGTATAAATTACAAGTTCATGAACTAATCAGTGATTCTACATTACTCTGGTGACGTCAATAAATGCTTATCCTTCACATTTGGATCAAGGTAAAACTTTTAAAGCAGCCATAAAATTGCAACCCACTTTTAAAATGTGTGTGTCTGTGTGTACGACTGTGTGTGTGTGTGTGTGTGTGTGTGTGAATGACACACACACACAGGCGCGACGGCTTTAGTGCTGCATAATCAAATATCAGAATATTCACAGCTTTGATTTCAGGCTGAAACTGCTAGGCATGCTCCCTTTTTTGGTAATCACGTGCCTGATATCTCTTTAATGTAGCCTAATAACAATTTTAGCATTCAGATGAAGCGATTTCATTCTGTGACTGCCTTTTCTATTAGATCTGATTTTGAGAAGCCCCAGTGGGTGCCTCCGAGCAGAGATCTGTCTGTGCGACTGCAGCCGATTCAATAGCAGCCTGAGCTAACCTTGACCTTTCTCTAGACCCTGCTCCATCTGGTGCCAGCCTATTTTTTTTTCTCTCTCTCTCTCTCTCCTTCCTCCATACATTGATCACGGCCGAATCTAGCGCCTCATCTCCTCCAAGGGCTATGCAGCCTGGAAAGGCGAGCACACTTCAATATATGGAAATGATCAAGCCTCTTATGCAATCATAAATCTACCCACAGTCTTGTGAATAGCAAGTTGTGATCTGATATTTCATTCAGCTCGAACGATTTTTTTTTTGTTGTTGTTCCTGAAAATGATTTTGATAGCTAGGAAGACGAAACAATTTCATCCCAAACACCTAGCAATGCGTATACAAAGCAAGCTTAATGCTTAAAACAATATTTACAGATTTCGTATTTGAGACTGTCTGGTGTAAAACTCCGTTTCTCCCCCCCCCCCCCCTCCCCTTATTTTAAGAGAATCCAACAGAAGCAGCTGCCAGCCGAAGCTCATCAGGCTGAAACCAAAGACAGGAATCCAATTCGACTTAAATACCTTACAGAGGTTTCTCTCTTCCTTTCTCTCTGCATACAGTTTTAAAACAATTTCCTCCCCTCCCCCCCCCCCCGCTTCTCCGAGTTAGTCGAAGAAGAAAACAAGCCAGATGCCAAGCGGAGACAGTAATAATACCTAGACTTCCTTTCCCTAACTCTTTCTTCCTGCAAACAAGAAATCAAGCAATGGGTTTTCTTTGTTTTCATTCAGATTGCCTCTTTATGCCTATATATCTACATACATACACATATATTATTCTTGCCTTGATCAAAGAGAGAAGAGGGAGAGAAAGAGCCGGGGGGGGGGGGGGAGCCAGAAGAGTCACGTGAGCAGCCCATGGGCAGCAGCAGCAGCTCAAAGGAAATTGACTGACTGGCCGCTTGGGCGCATTTCAATATATGGAAATGACCAGAGGCTTCTGCCATAAATCAAGGCTCAACATTTTGTCATTTTCGAGCTCTTGTTCTCTCTCTTCCCCTTTTCCTCCCATAGAAGCTTGATTTCTTGCAGTTACTAGTTAAGCATTCCTGTTGTCGGAATTCTTTAATTAGAAACACACGTATGTGTGTGTGAGAAAAAAAAAAACATCTTGAAAGCTTGGGATTTGTTTTTTTCGTCTGTTTGCCCTGTTGTTATTGTTAGATGTTTACACGGAGAGGCATCTGGTATAATGCAGTGGAGCAAGAAATTTTGTTTTATTTTATTTAGTTTTTACCCTACCAAGACTAGAAGACCCTCCTGACTTTATTGAAATATTTGTTTGAGTACAGTAAACCGTGACTTAAGTTCATTTTTTTTCATTAAAAAAAATTCAGTATCTTAATTAATACTGGGGTTTCCCCAACTTAATGTATTTTCTTTTGTTTAGAGGTCAGCCTTTTAAGTGACCTGAAATCAGCTCCATAAGTTTAGCACTTTCAAATATAGAATACAATTATTTGCACATAAAAAGCAAGGGCAACAATTTGTGCAGCCTCTGTAACTACTTCTGTCTACAGATCAGGTAAAAACGTTTCCCACAATCATTTCTTTTCCGTTTAATTTTAGCTTTCCAGCCCTTATGTCTGGTTTGTGTTCTTACCAGCTACAGACAGGAGCATTTTCGCTCCTCTCATGGCTTCGTGCACAAAAGGCATGTAGAGGGTCACTGGTCACCACCTTATAAAGCTCAGAACCTAATTAATTTTATTAAAGGGGGATCTGTTTATGCAATATGACAGCCGTAGGGAATTAACCCTTCAGGTGCTGCCAGGTTATTATCAGACACTGTCTCCAAATAATTGCTTTCTAGTAAGTAAAGTCTCGTTGGACCTTTTTTTTAGTATCTGCAACACGGCTTTTCTTCTTCTTCTTCTATTAACAATAGGTAAAGTTTCGGATGGATCACTAATGTCATTCACAGTTGGCCAAAAGGACTTTAAAAAAATCCAAAATATTAACGAGGTTCTAGGCAGGAACCGTACAATTGAATGACTGATGCTTTTTTTGGCATGTAAAACTACCCCCGTTAAATGCAATATGTCTCTCAACAGCCCAGACAAACCCAAACTATACGTAACAATTTCGAGTTTATTGCTTTCATTATTTTAGCCTGCCTCCGTGTGTAATTGAACATACGGTTCATAAATAACCTCCAGCAGGTTTCCTAGTCCAGGCTCCAGAGCTTCTCCTGTCCAAGTGTTTATTCTTTAATTACCAGAACAAAGTTTATTTGATTTGCTGGGGTAACTTTTTTTTTTTTTTAATCTCCTATAGGACTTTTAATATTACTATATTATGTGATCACCTTAGGACTTGGATAACTCCCCCCCCCCCCCCCCCCCCACACACACACACACAAATTATTTCTGTAGACAATGAGAAATAGGAAAGAATGCTTGAATCTTACATACCACTTTTTATCTGAGAATTCTGATAAATTGCCAAGTTTCATAACGTTTCCAAAACTTTCATTTCCTTCTCTGTGACTTTTGTGGCATGGGTTTTTGGCTAGGGGGATTTGCCATTGCTAGCAGGTCAGCTAAAGCCAGTATCAATAATAATAATAACTAACTTTCGCAAATCTTTGAAGACACATCTCTTCAATAAGACCTACAAAGAGACCCCATAGCCTTACAAAACTACCTCACCAACCCACCCAGTTATTAAAATCCACCATCTATACTATCCTGCCCAACACCTTCCTTCTCTCTTCCCTTTCTTAATCTCTGTATATTACTAATTGTATCTGATATCCTGGAATGACTATGTCATAACAAAACTCTGTAAGCCACATTGAGCCTGCAAATAGGTGGGAAAATGTGGGATACAAATGCAATAAATAAATAAATAATAGTAATTGTACAACTTTTCACATTTTCCAAAGCAAACGCTATCATATTTGGGATATATTGTTCAAATAGCCTGGAGACTTTGCCAGTAGTTGCAGTATGAAGGGTTTTGAATGTATAGCTTTCCACTACAGTCTCGATCATACAATGTAAACAGGACCGACCCGTTGTCGGATAATTGAAAAGTCGGATAATAAGAAAAACACTGCATAAACCTCTCAAACAATGCATAAACAAAGGTATAGGATTCCCAATTTTCAAAAATTGTTCTAAAACAAAGACTTTTAATAGAAATAAATGCGATGACATCACTGGGGGGGGGGGGGGGGGTCTGTCGAATATGCCAGATGGTTGGATTAGCAAAGGTCGGATAGCCAAGACTGTACTGCAAGAACTTATTTTTCTTTCTACAGAACTAATCAAAACACCTGGTATATAACATGTTTGATATATTCATCTCTTACAAAAGCATTTTTTTTCCAATCGGAAGGAAATTGGCAAAAAAAATACCCCCATGAGTCTACAAACCAGAGAATCCTGCAATCATACGAGCTGTCCTACTGCTAAGGGCCTGCATAATTTGACATAGTAACATAGTAACATAGTAGATGACGGCAGAAAAAGACCTGCATGGTCCATCCAGTCTGCCCAAGACAAACTCATATGTGTATACCTTACCTTGAATTTGTACCTGTCCTTTTCAGGGCACAGACCATATAAGTCTGCCCAGCAGTATTTCCCGCCTCCCAACCACCAGTCCCGCCTCCCATCACCGGCTCTGGTACAGACCGTATAAATCTGCCCTCCCCTATGCTCGCCTCCCAACCACCACCCCCTCTTCCCCCCAACTGCTCCGCCACCCAATTTCAGCTAAGCTTCTGAGGATCCATTCCTTCTGCACAGGATTCCTCTATGCATATCCCACGCATGTTTGAACTCCGTTACCGTTTTCATCTCCACCACCTCCCGCGGGAGGGCATTCCAAGCGTCCACCACCCTCTCCGTGAAAAAATACTTCCTGATATCTTTCCTGAGTCTGCCCCCCTTCAATCTCATTTCATGTCCTCTCGTTCTACCGCCTTCCCATCTCCGGAAAAGATTCGTTTGCGGATTAATACCTTTCAAATATTTGAACGTCTGAATCATATCACCCCTGTTCCTCCTTTCCTCCAGGGTGTACATGATCAGGTCAGCAAGCCTCTCTTCATACGTCTTGGAACGTAAATCCCATACCATCCTGTTCTGAACAGCAGCCTTGGGAAGCGGTTGGTCCAGTTGCAATAGTGCTTTAATGTGTTTGCATCAGGGAAACTGACCACTACCACTAGCACAATTGTTTTTCATACGTAGGGTAAGGAACAAAATAATCTTATGTTTTTACATAAGTCATCAGCAGCCTTCACCATAAAATATTAAAGAAGTTCACGGTTGACTCTTCTCCTGTCCTGTACAATGAAACACAAAAGGACTTTCCAGTTTATTGTTAGGTCAGAAGGAGAACTGCAGGGCTCTGGACCCCACAGAGGCTCCCTGTACTTTTGCATTGAACTTCTGTAAATCCTCTGGGCTCGTGTTGCCTCTTGGCGACTGCACTAGGCAGGTGAAGCCATGCAACCCGCTTCTTCCATAACATGTACTGTATCCTGTACTTTGCAGCCAAGCTACCATACCCCTTAGATGCTGAAGAGCACCTTTGTGAAGAAACAGCAGTGTGTAAGTGTCAGACCTGTGAGTTCTTGTACCAAGTAGAGCGCTGCCGAGCCCGGTACTCGGATCAGGTTCTGCTTAGCGGCTGGACAACCCCGGGTTTCACCTGTGCTGACCGCTGTTCCCCAGAGGTTGAGCCCCTAGGTGCGGGCGGCCTGCAGGGCTTATGAGAAGGAGCAGGAAGCAGGGTGATGAATGTGACGGCCAGACAGGCAGCAGGCAAGAGGGTGATCCACGTACAGGCAGAGTCAGTAGGCAGGCAGCAGGTCAAGAGAGTAATCCAGGTACAAGCAAGGTCAGGAGGCAGGCAGCAGACACAAGAGTAATACAGGTACAGGCAGAGTCAGTAGGCAGGCAGCAGACACGAGAGTAATCCAGGTACAGGCAAGTAACACCTACCAAAGTAGAAGCCAAAGCATGGAGCCCAAGGATAGATCGGCAGATAAAGTGCTGGCGTCTGACGTCAACATGAACCTAGCAGGGTGAGAGAGAGCAGCCATAGGGAGAGAGAACAAGAGGAGGGCATAACCAGTAGCCAATAGGAAAGGAGCAAGGGAAAGGAAGCACCCTGAAAGGCTACGCAGGATAATAGGGGCGGAGCTAAGCAAATGTTTGGTGCATCGCGACACGGAGATGCCAAGCAGGCAAAGGGCAGCGCTGTCCGAGGAGGCTGGAAGCACACCACGCTGGTTATGATGGTGCTGCAGTGGAGCCCCACGCCGCTCGAGGAGATCGAGGTAGGGGACATGACAGTACCCCCTCCTTAAGGACCCCCTCTGCCTAGGACCGGGTTTGGATAGGTAGCGGGTATGGAACTCCCGGATCAACTCAGGTGCATGGACGTTGGCAGTGGGCTCCCAGGAATTAACCTCGGGACCAAAGTGCTTCCAGGATAGCAAATAGAACAGCCGTCCCCTTTGACGTTTGGAGTCCAGAACCTCATCTACCTCAAATTCAGGATCCGGCTCGGAATCAGGAATGATGATCTTCTTTGGCTCTGGGTGCCATTTTGAGGTCAAGAATGGGAGGGACACGTGGAAAGCGTTGTGGACCTTGAGATTACCTAGTAACTGGAGATGATAAGTGACAGCTCCCACCCAAGATCGTACTGAAAAGGGTCCAATGTATCGGGGAGCAAACTTGAAGGAGGGTAATAGGAGTCTCAAGTATTTGGTACTAAGCCAAACTTTTTGTCTAGGTTGAAAGGTCAGAGCAGACTACCTCTTACGATCTGCGAAAAGCTTGTATCTAGCAGTGGCTCGCTGAAGATGTTGTTGGACCCTGCTGCAAATGTTCAGGATATCAGTGAGGGTCTGTTGGAGCTGAGGCGAGGCTTGGGTCTGAGCGATCGGAAGTGGTAGTTGTGGGTAGCACCCTTATAATGTAAAAAAAATGGTGATGTACGAGAGGCAGTGTGGAGACCGTTGTTATAGGCAAATTCAGCCCAGGGGAGTAATGTGGACCAATCATCCTGTCGGTTATTAGTATACATTCGCAGGAAGGTCTTGATAGTTTGATTGACCCGTTCCACCATTCCACTGGTCTGTGGGTGGTATGCGGATGAAAAATGGGTGGTGATGCCAAAAGCAGAACACAGTGCTCTCCAGAACATAGAAGTGAATTGAGATCCCCAATCACTTATGATCCAGAGAGGTAGACCATGTAAACGAAAAATATGCTGAATGAAATTCTTGACAAGAGTAGCGGCCGAGGGGAGAGATTTCATGGGAATGAAATGGACCATACGGGAGAATCGATCCACCACTACCCAAATGACCGTGTGACCTTGGGAAGGTGGTAAATCAGTAACAAAGTCTATGGATACTTCCTGCCAAGGGAACTGTGGAACTGGCAGTGGCTGTAAGAATCCCCACGGCTTGCCAGGAGAGGATTTGTTTCGGGCACAGATAGGACAGGTGGAAACAAAATGTAAGACATCCTGAGCCATGCGTGGCTACCAATAGTACTGAGAGATTACATGAAAAGTCTTGCGGAATCCAGAGTGACCAGCAAACGTGGAGGAGTGTCCCCATTTGAGAACCTTCTTCCTGGACTGGAGTGAAACAGAGGTCTTCGTGCTGGCGGAAGAAACTATAGTCGTGGAGGCAACACAGGCAGGATTAAGCATGGGGTAAGATTCCTCGGGTTCTTCGGGAGGGTTGAAGGCCCTGGATAGCGCATCAGCCTGAATATTCTTTTCAGCGGGGCGAAATACCAGGCAGAAGTTAAAACAGGCAAAGAAAAGAGACCAGCGTGCCTGTCACGGGTTTAGTCTCTTAGCATCCTGAAGGTATAGGAGAGTCTTGTGGTTGGTGATTACTGTGATGGGGTGCAAGGCCCCCTCCAGGAGATATCACCATTCCTGGAGAGCCAATTTAAGGGCCAACAATTCCTGGTCCCCAATGGTGTGTTACGCTCTGCCGGGGAAAATGCTTTGGAAAAAAAGAAACAGGGATGACACTTGCCAGAGTCTGAGGTTTGAGACAGAACGGCCCCTGCCCCCAGCGAACAGGTATCCACCTCTAAAATGAATGGGTTTTTGATATCCGGGCTTTGAAGCACAGGAGCGGAGAGAAAGACTTGTTTTAAGGTAGCGAAAGCCTCCTGGGCCTCCAATGTCCGGTTCCTCACATCAGCACCCTTCCTGGTCAGTGCGGTAAGAGGGGCAGTGATAAGGGAGTATTGATGGATGAACTGCCGGTAGTAGTTAGCAAACCCCAAAAAACGTTGCAAGGCCTGGAGACCCTGGGGCATGGGCCAATCCCAGATGGCTCGGAGTTTGGTGGGGTCCATTTGGAGCCCCTCTGAAGAGACGATATATCCCAAGAATGAAATAGACCGCTGATGAAACAAACACTTCTCTAGTTTGACGAAGAGACGGTAGTCCTGGAGGCGCTGGAGAACGGTGCGGACATGACGAGGGTGGTCTTGAACAGAAGCAGAAAAAAAACAAAATATCATCCAGGTAAACTATGACTGAGGAGTACAGGAGATCTTGAAAAATGAAGTTAATGAATTCCTGAAAGACGCAGGTGCATTACAAAGGCCAAATGGCATGACTAGATATTCGAAATGTCCTTCATGGGTATTAAAGGCGATCTTCCATTCATCCCCATGTCGGATTCGGACCAGATTGTAGGCGCCTCCGAGATCCAGCTTGGTAAAGATAGATGCTCCCTGCAGATGGTCGAAAAGTTCTGGAATCAGAGGGAGCGGATACCGGTTCTTAATGGTTATTTCATTAAGACCCCGGTAGTCTATACAAGGTCGCAGAGAGCTGTCCTTCTTGGTTACAAAGAAGAAACCTGCCCCCGCCGGAGAGGAGGAGAGTCTGAGGAAGCCCTTTTGGAGGTTTTCTTGAATGTATTCCCGCATGACTTTAGATTCCTCCCGGGAGAGGGTATACAGCCGGAAGTAATTCGATAGGGCAGTCAAAAGGACGATGCGGAGGAAGGGAATCAGCCTCCTGGGCATTGAAAACATCTTGGAAATCTCGATATTCCAAAGGAAGGGAAACATAGCAGGGAAGCAGGCCCCCGGGTGAGGCAGAAATAGTCCTCGGAGGAGGAACCACCGGCGTGAGACAGGAACCCCAACTGTCAATATCGCTAGTGGTCCAGTTGATACTTGGTGTGTGTTGTCGTAACCAAGGCAGGTCTAAAATAACAGGATGGAGGGCCAGGGAAGAACCAGAAGCTGAATCTCTTCCTTATGTAAAATTCCTACTTGCATCTGCAACGGCCGAGTGACATGGGTAATGGAGTAGGGTAGAGTCAGTCCCTGAATGGAGGTCACTTGTAACGTAGGTTTACAGGCCATTGAGGGAGTTCCAAGCTGGACTAGGAGACTCAATACAATTCCCTCCAGCCCCTGAATCGATCAAAGCCATGGTGCTAATACAAAGTTCCTTCCGGCGCAGAAAAATAGGGACGGAGACAAGATTATCTGGAAGAGGTGAGAATTGACCCAGGGCCACCCCCTTCAGAGGTCCTGGGTCAACTCATTTCCCGGTTTATTCGGGCAATATCTCAGAAAATGACCAGCCTGCCCACAATAGAGGCAGAGTTGATTGTCCAGATGGTGAGCTCTTTCCTTCTCAGAGAGGCGATGCCGCCTGATAACCATCGGCTCTTCGGAGATTCCAGAAGTGGTGCCAGTAGCTCCTTTAGAAGAAGAAGGATGCAACACCTGAGGAGATGGTCTCTGTGATTGACGCTGAGCAGAACGTTCCTGTGTTCTCTCTTGAAACCGAACGTTGATACGGACGCAAAGAGTAATCAGGGCATCCAATGTGGTCGGAAGTTCCCGGTCTGCCAACTTGTCTTTGATTCGGCCCGTTAACCTCTGCCAGAAGATGGCCGTGAGGGCCTCCTGGTTCCATCTCACCTCAGAGGCTAGGGTTCGAAAGGGTACGGCATATGCCCCTACAGAGCAATTGCCTTGTTGAATCCGTAGAAGTTCTCCAGCTGCCAAGGAGGGACATTCAGGCATGTTGAAAACTAACCTAAAGTGGCGAAGAAATTCCCCAAGATCAGTGAGTAGAGGATCCCGCTGCTCCCAGAGAGGAGAGGCCCAAGCCAGGGCTGGTCCGGAGAGCAGGGAGATTATATAAGTGATCTTGAGTTTATCGGAGGAAAAGACTCCGGGTTGCATTTAAAAAAACATAAGACATTGGTTGAGGAACCCTCGACAAGCAGAAGGGGTACCGTCAAACCGGGGAGGCTCAGGGAGCCTTAATCCAGGAGTGGGTAAAACTGGTCCAGATGGTGCAGCAGGAACTTGCCGTTGGGACTGAAGAATAGACAACTGGGAACAACTGGGAGTGGAGGAGTGGCCTAGTGGTTAGGGTGGTGGACTTTGGTCCTGGGGAACTGAGGAACTGAGTTCGATTCCTGGCACAGGCAGCTCCTTGTGACTCTGGGCAAGTCACTTAACCCTCCATTGCCTGCCATATAGAGCCTGCCATGAGTGGGAAAGCGTGGGATACAAATGTAACAAAAAAAAAAACGTCCTGCAGGACTCCGGAGAGATGATTCAGCTGGGCCTGTTGTTGCTGAAGAACCTGGGTCAAATTCGCCAAGTTGGGTTTGTCCGGCGAACTCATGGCTTCGGCTTACTGTCAGATTGTACCAAGTAGAGCGCTGCCGAGCCCAGTACTCGGACCAGATTCTGCTTGGCAGCCAGACAACCCCGGGTTTCACCTGCATGCTCAGTTTTCACACATGCACATGCCAGTGTCTGGCAACAGCAGTTCAGGGACTGTGTCAGGAGCCACTCAAGAGGTAAGCTTGTTTGGCAGGAAGGAAGTCTTTGGCTGGCGGGGCTCGGGAATCCCTGCCAGCACAGGTATTTCATTTACACATGGGGGGGGGGGGGGGGGGTGCTGGGATGGGAGGAGGAAGTTACATTTGGGGGGGGGTCAGTTTGGGTGGTGGCAGACATTAAATGTTTGGCCCACCCTTAATCGACTGTCTGGCTACGCTAGACAATCAGTTTAGCCCATCAAAAACCTACTGTACGTACATATAAGTGACACCTACAGGCGTAAGGGCTATTGTAGTGGTGTACAATTGGGTACAGCAGGTTTTGGAGGGCTCACCATGCAATATAAGGGGGCAACAATGAGATGTGTACCTGGGACCTTTTATGTGAAGACCCCTGCAGTGCCCCCCTAGGGTGCCCCACTGCGCTGCTGGGATGTCTGTATGGCCAGTCTACTAAGTCCAATGGCTTGTTTTTGTGTGGTTTTTCCCTTGTTTTTTCCCTCCAAAATGGTCCTAAAAGATAGATGCACTGAGCACAAAAATGTCTAGCAAATGGCCATTTTTGAAACAAGAATTTGTATGTTTTTTCTGGTTTGAAAATGGCTATGTTCTTTTCTGGATTTTTTTTTTTTTTTAGTTATTTTAATTTTTGTCCATGTTTTCCGTTTCGGCCATAAATGACCATATGTTTTCGGTGGAAATCAAAAGGTTGTGCTTTGTCCCCTTTGTTTCACTCTCCCTCAAAGAGGATTTGCCCCTGCCCCTACCTAGCGGCCCCCTTACAATCCCTTGTGGTCTAGGGCTGTAGTTGGGGCAGGAGCAATCCTTAGTTACGCCTGCCCATTGTGGCTCTCTCTGCTCTCAAATGGCTGCCACAGCTGGGGCATCACTCTCACCCTGATTACACCAGTAGACGACCAGGGATTGTAAAGTAGCCCTGGGGGGGGGAGGTGGGAAGATACTCTTTTCACTCTTTTTTTTTTGTACTGCAATTGCAAGTAATGCAGTTATTGTCTTGCACAATAGTTTATATGGCAAATAGAGAGCTCCAAATAAATGTTTTTGATACAAAATTTTAGCTGGAATTTAAGTCTTTAAATTTGGGCTGATAAGCTCCTTAGGAATTTGCCTGTCTGTAGAGTCTTGACATCAGCTGTCACTCTGAGTATTGTGCAAAATCAGCCACTGTAAAAGCACCATGGTTTTTAGTTTGTTTTCATTAGCTGTAGTCCATGTGTGTGGAGGCTATTTTGCTTGGAAGGAAAATACAGTCTTTCATTATTTAAATTATTGCATTCTGGTTTGGATACTGTGAGTTTAGCAGAGGGATGCAGTCCCCAGCAGCTCTCACTAGTTCACATTCAGACAACCAAACTTGAGCTTTCAGTTTCAGTCGGCCTCTACGTGCAACAGTAAAGCTCGTGAGGAATGATGTGTTAGTGAAAATGAGAATGATTGTTGACTGAATATCAACTGAATTCCTCAAAGCAGGGCCTGTGCGAGAGTATTGGGCACCCTTGGCCAAGCTTCACCGTTCAGCCCACCCACCCCACCCCCTTCAATTTTCAGGCCACTAATCTGCTCTCCAATCCACCCACCCCACCCCCAACATTATGTTTTAAAATATTACACTTTGTTGTATCTGCGTGACACACACACACACACACACGCAAACAATGAGGTCAATTTCCAAAAGTCATTTACCCAGGTAAACGGGCTATTTGAAAACTGCCTACTTTCCTTGCAAGTAATAAAATACGTATTGATGCGTTTTTGAATGTGAGTGGCTATCAGGCCCTATTGTTGTGCTTTGTCTGCAGTGGCGTAGATACGGGTGGGTCTGGGTGGGCACAGGCCCACCCAGTCTAGTGGCCCCCAAAGCCCCTTATTGGCAGTGCCTCACACCTCTCTCTCTCTTGCTCTCATGGCAGCTGCCCGTTTCTCTCTAAATTCCCCACCCCACCACCTTTGAGCTATCGTCGGCAGCGATTCATGTAATCAACCTGTGCCAGCCCTGCAGGCTTCCCTGTACCGCATCCCACCCTCGATGACATCATCTTCCTTTTTCTACACTGGTGGGGATGCGGTACACGGAAGCCTGCAGGGCTGGCGCAGGGTGCTTACTGGAATCGCTGCTGGCGATGGCTTGGAGGTAGACCGGCAAGGGAGAGAGAAGCAGATACCGGTGGGGGGGGGGGGGGGGGGGGGAAGGGGAAAGGAAAGAGAGGAACGGATGCCGGCAGTGGGAGGGGAAGAGGAGTGAATGCTAAGTGGGAGGGGGGAAGAAGCATGATGATAGCAGGGACAGAGGGAAAGTTTAACAAAAAAAAAACTGTATGTATGGACAGGGGTGGGGTGGGAAGGGCCCTCCCAGGTTAACTCAGGGCCCACCCAATATAATAGGTCTGGCTACACTCCTGGTCTGCAGCTAATCTCTGTGCCCTAGACCATTGCCTAGTCTTACCTAATGTTTAGGCCCTTGCCCCAAAACATTTGTTGCCAGTTATTGCAGTTTTGGGGATCAGCGCTTATGTACAAAGATTGAAGATTACACGTGATCTGGTCAGAACCTAGAAGTGGCCCTTTTCAAGTCTTTGCTCTGCAGGACACTGACTAAAATATCAAAACACTACTGCCATTCAGGTGACAAGACCATTTTCATCAGCCAGTAAGAAACATTTTGCACATCTTCCTTATTAGCACACGTACTCAAAAATAGAGGTGGTTCAGATGTTGTTCTTTTTAACAAGAAGTCATCTTTGTTGTATTTTTACAGTACACAGGATTCTTGGCGTGTGGCTCATGTATTCAAATTTTGCTCCACTGTTCCCTCCCCCCCCCCCCCCCCCCCCCCCAGTCCTTTGTATCTAATGGTACTTTTTTACCTCATGGAGTGGAGGAGCAGCCTAGTGGTTAGTGCAGCAGACATTGATCCTGGGGAACTGGGTTGGATTCCCACTGCAGCTTCTTGTGACTCTGGGCAAGTCACTTAACCCTCCATTGCCCCAGGTACAAAATAAGTACCTGTATATATGTAAACCGCTTTGAATGTAGTTGCAAAATACCACAGAAAGGCAGTATATCAAGTCCCATTTCCCTTTCCCTATTGGAGATTCTAGATGGAATGTTGAGATTCTGTTGCTACTATTTGAGATTCTACATGGAATGTTGCTATTCCACTAGCAACATTCCATGTAGAAGCCTGCCCTTGCAGATCAGCAATGCGGCCGCGCAGACTTCTGTTTCTGTGAGTCTGACATCCTGCACGTCAGACTCACAGAAACAGAAGCCTGCGTGGCTGCGTTGCTGATCTGCAAGGGCAGGCTTCTACATGGAATGTTGCTAGCGGAGGAGTAGGCTAGTGGTTAGTGCAGTGGACATTGATCCTGGGGAACTGGGTTGGATTCCCACTCCAGCTTCTTGTGACTCTGGGCAAATCACTTAACCCTCCATTGCTCCAGGTACTACTAAGTACCTGTATATACTATGTATACCGCTTTGTAGTTGCAAAAATCACAAAAAGGCAGTATATCAAGTCCCATTCCATATATATATATATATATATATATATATAAGGTCCAAGTTACAGACAACCAAAACTGGCACAAAACTTTACTAAATCAGTCCTATGCCTTTAAGGGACCACAATCACATTTGAAAGATTCCATTTCATTAAAAAAAAAATCCGGATTTTTATTTCCCTCATGCTGGTCAAGCATTGCCAAAAGAAGTGAAATACACTGTTCAGAAAATTTTATTCTTACCAACATAAAAGACGTTTTAAACAAGTCCTTTTTTTTTTCTGCAGTAGCTCAGAACGTCCTAGACTTAAATGCTTCAAGGCCCCGCGTGTAATTTATTATATCCCAGATGTACTGGTCACTGAGAGCAAACACGTTAGCAGGCTCAGGCCTGGGGATTCAATTTGTTTGTAACCAGTCGGGAACAGACAAGGACCCATTGAAAGTGTCTGGCTTCAAGTGCAGACAGATGGAAAGCACAAAGGTTAGTAGAGCCAGGCCTGGGATTGACCTTTCAGGGGAGAATTAAATCAGTCTGACCCTGTTAGGCCTAAATTATATCCTCAGACCCTCCAATAATGCATCTTTAATACATTACTGTTCTCCCTCCCTCCCTTTTTTGATCAAGCTCCCCACCTATTTTGTTGGTTAACTTTTTGTTGGCAAATTGGAGCTATTTGTTGGCCGCGGTGGTCAGCATGTAACGTCTTTACAGCCAGAACACTTCAAAATAATCATCCAAATTTGTGAAATCCACCACGTTTCTCCAGAACCCGGATACCTGATGTATAGACTGGGTTTAGTAGCAGCTGAAAGAACTTAAGGGAGGAAAAAAAAAAAAAAAAAGCAGGTGTCTGCTATCATTTGGGAGTCTGTCATGTCCTGTTCTCATGATTCAGAAACATATTTTCTGTCAACATGATTTCAATTGTGCTCAGGTCCTCATGAGAGCAAATGCAACCCTGAACTGTTAAACCACATACAAGTTACTGCTGTCGACATGCGGAATCTCTTTCGGGGGTAATCGCAGCTTGTTAAAAGAATTCTGCTGCGAGAGGGTGTATTAATTAAAATCTAAGACTCTGTTAATGCTTTTTCAAGGATGATCAAAGCTTTTCTTGAGAGAAGTAAACAAAAAAAAAATCTGAAAGGTGATGGATATAGATAGGAAGCAAACTAGTTCGAGGCTGGGCGAGGGCACAGCAAAACCGAGCTAGTGGCAGATCTAACTAAACCGCACCGTCAAGCACAGTTTATAAGGCCAAAGCGATTTAAAGTAATTATTGTTACTGAGGGAGTGCAGCAGCCCCCCCCCCCCCCCCCCCAGCCTAAAGTCACCTAAACACGAACGATTTCAGACAGCTTCAGAACTCAGATAAACGGCTATGAATTCGTCTTCGTCATTTATGAAATACGATCTAAAAGACTAGGAATTAACTGGAAATCCCTGCTAAATCGGCTCTGTTCCTTTCTCGAGGCAATCTGAAAGTTGAACGGGAATGGTGCAGTCATAAAGAGGTCTGGATCGTACTGCGTGGTAGTTGCACGACCCTTGCAGGTGTGATCTGGGGGTTGGCAGGTAGTCCGAGGGATCAGTCGAGTCCAGGGGAGCAGGCAACCTCCGGGCTTCCTCTGCTCTGTCTTCTTTTAGCCCTGGGAGTGTTTAACCACGTTCCTGGGCTCCCGGGTTGCCACTAGGCAGGTTTCAGGGGCTTGCCTACTTGCCGATGGCAGTTTTCTCCTCAGATCGGTGCTTGCCTCAGTTGATTTCCCCTGTAGGTTAACTCCTATTTATTTTATTTTTCCTAATTCGGTCTGCGATTGAACAGTTCTGTAAAGGAAGGCAGCAGGTGATTTTCTCACCACTCCTGCAGAGCTCATGACGCTAGAGGGGCTTGTTTGTTTCTCTTTTCACTTCCAAACTTTCCAAATTTAGCTGATTTGGCAGCTCTTCCCTCCCCCTGCAGACGGTTGATCGTAACTAAGTAATCCTCATCAATCTATAGTAAATGCATGACCATGTTTATTGCTGTGGTAGTTAAATTGTTGTTAATTTTACACTAAACGGTTGTTATGATGATGAATGGGAAGACTGATGCTACACAGGGGACTTCAGCCCATTTATCTGTTAGTGGGGAAGAGGGTAGATTGAGGAGATTAGCATTTCCTTAACTTTTATTTGTAGGACAAAACGAACCAGAAACTGCCCGATAAAAAACAATAGCAAATGTTCGATTGATGCCAAAATAAAAGAACACACTGCATTTGTTAAAACCAAAAATGCTATGCGAAAAATAATAATGTTCAGTTTTATATAATGGGTGTTTAAGACGCTCACTTGTCAAATGTTCTTCCCACGACAAAAAGCTCTTGAGATTATTTTTGGTTTTAGATTTTTCCTTATGATGTAGGCCAAACAAAACCAAAGAGCAGCCTTGTTTGCAACCTGAAGCCTTGCACCGCCCCAGGTATATTTTCGCAAAGCTTTTCAATCCATATTTAGAATCAGGTGTTTTGAGAAAAGTGTAGATCAAAGATGCACCGACTCCATTAAGAGCTTTCGAATTAAAGGGACCTATTACAATTGGTAATGCGTTCTAAATCTGAGGTTTAAACACTCTTGTTGACATGACCGGCTTGCAAAGGTTGAGAGGGGTTTGCATTAGCCTTTGTCTCAGTTCTGAGGCAGGCGCGGGTTTGTAGTGAGCTGGCGCCATCTTGAGGAGAATCTTGGGAAGTGCATGTGTGCAGTTAAAGCGCCCATTGTTCAAAAAACCTGTTGGACCGTTTAACTTTCTTAGGGCCCCTTTTACCAAACGGCGGTAAAAGGAGCCCTGCGGTGGCTTAGGCGCACGGGTTTGCCACATGCTGAGGCCCCTCTTTTACCGCCCCCCCCCCCTCGGAAAAAGGAAATTCTGAGAAAGGGAAGGAAATGATCATGTGTAAGTTGCCATTTCCTGGTGGAGCCCATTTAGAAGGCGGTAGGGGCACCGCTGGTAGCCGGCGGTAACTGGGCAGCATGTGGCACTGCCCAATTACCACTGGGTATGCCCCTGGCATGCCAGAAGTCGAACTTCCGCCGAGCTCCTGAATTAGCCTGGTGGTAGGCCCGATTTGGCACATGGCAAACCCTTTGTAAAACAGCGCCTTGGTGGGGTGGATTCTACTTTTTTATATAATTTTTTTTTAAAACCCAAACCAGATTTTAGTTTTAGATAAGATATGTACAACAAATTCTACAATACTCAACTTTATTTTATATTTTATTCAATTATGTATGCACGAAACCAATAATACAAACAAAAAGTTAGAACTGTATTACAGGGAAAACACAGGATAACTATACATTATCGTCCACCATATAAAGAGGGCAAACTTAAATCTTAAAAACAAGTAAATCAAATGTTAGTAAATGAAATGTTGAATGTGGTTTAATGTGACCTGCACCCCCCCCCCCCCCCCCCCCCCCCCCGGCCAGCCAGGGCATCTGCTTTTTCCAGTGTCTGGGATGGTTTTTGCGGGTCTTCTTGCCCAGGAAACAGCTAATCCCGCCTGGCCACAGTATATTGAGACAGAGGCTGAAATAAATGCAACATCAAACAGAACAGAAAATTTGACAGCATGTGAAAGATTAAAAATCAGCAACCACAAATAAGAATTTGTCGTATCAGGATCTTCTCATATTCTTCTGGTACTAGAATAGCACAGAAAACATTCTCATTCGGTGTAGAAACTCAACCATTCAACTGAGGTAACTATGCTTATTTATTTTATTTATGACATTTGTATCTTACATTATCCCAAACAAGCTCGGGTTCAATGTGGCTTACATTCAAGAAAACCAAAATAGCAGTAAAAAAGTCTATATCATCATATCAAACAAATTCAAAAAATGTCAAAAATGGGGGAAAAGTCTCAACAAGTACGACAGCCCTCATAAAAACAGTTAGTTGTACGTACAAAAAGTCATCATCGACTAAAAAAAACCCCGCAGACAAAAGAATTTTTTACATATTTTTCTAAATTGCTTTTCTCATAAACAGTCAAAAAAGTCCATAGAGCCTTGAATATACTTAGAACAATGTCAACGTGGTTAGATAAAGTGCACCAAAACACTTAGCTTTATAGCGTCTGCCACTGTGAACTCCAGAGTGTGTGTAGATTCCGATGGTCCCGTTTCGAAATTCTTCTTCAGGAAACCATACCGCATAACACTGGCTTAACCACTGACGTGTTAGAGGATCTTTGGTGTAAGTGTTCCTTCATTCAAAACAGAGCTTAGGGGGTCTTTTATTAAGCCACAGTAGTGTTTTTAGCTCGCGATAGGAATCAGCTGGTGGTAAACGCCGAGACGCCCATTATACTCCTATGGGCATCTTGACATTTACCGCCAGCTGATTTCTACCACAAGCTGAAAATGCTACAGTACGTTAGTAAAAGACCCCCCACCTTAGTGAACTGCATGAGATTCACTATGAAAAACAAAATAAAGCGTGGTAAGCACTTACCCCCTAATTCTATAAAAGTCGCCAAAAATTGTGTGCCTAATTTGCACGTGCAATTTAATTGAATAATGAGTCAATTAGTGCTAATTGGCTTTTTAACAAGCAATTATTAGCGCTAGTGGGCATCAATTAAGATGCATGCATGTAAATTTAGGTTCATGATCTGCACCTAAATTTTACATGCATCCCAAAAAAGAGGGCAGTGAAATGAGTGGGTCATGGGTGGTTCAGGGCACATTATAGGTTTTGGGGGGGGTTATGTGCACAATTATAGAATAAGGGGGTTCCGATGCCCAGGATTTAAGTGCTGTTCTATAAACTGCACCTAACTTTAGGCACAGCTTATAGAATAGCGCTTAAGTGTTTTTTTCCAGCACCAACATTTTTGGCACGACTTATAGAATTCACACCCTTACTGCATAAAACACTTACTACATGCTAATTCACATGGTAACTGTTTGCTATGGAAGGGAGCAAGAAATAGATGGAGACTGGGTATGTTATGGCTACACACTTTTACCACCTCCTAAAGAGGAGCCAGTAAGGATATCTATGCTATAAAGCTGCACTTACTGAAGCACTGCACATACAAAGTGCCCCCCCCCCCCTTCAGCAGCCTGAATGTAGTCTTCCTACCCATTGGCAGTTCTCCCTTCCCCAGCCCCTAGCACTGAAGTCACACTCTCTCTGGCTCAGCTCTTCTGCTCATAGGTGGCTCAGGCTCCCTTTTTCCAGTCCGGCCCCACCTTTTCAGGCCTTTCAGCCTTCTGATGCCTCTCAAACTGAAATTCTCCACCATGATTTATCAGCTCAGCACAATTTCCTGCAGCGTCCTAACTCCACAGCTTCTCTGTGATTTGCTGGATGTGCTCAGCTCTTATGCTCCAATCCACTTCTTGCTGCTTCTCTGCCACAGCTGTTCCTCCATGACTGACTCTTGCTTCTTCTGGACCTTCTTATATCTTCTCTGGTTTGGCTTCTGTTCCCCATGGGCTTTTCTCTCTGGAGCACAAGGAATCTACAGGCGTTTGGTTCACATTGGTTTGTCACTAAAGGTCCTTTACGGCCCTTCCAGGGGATCCTTTCTTCAGCACCTCTTCCTGTGCTCTGGAGATGGGAAGCTCCTGTCCCTTCTCTTGATTTCCTGATGGACCCTCTTTTGACTGCAGGAGCTCCTTCTTTCCCCGTTGGGCCCAGCTCCAGCACTGCTGCTGAAACCTTGACCCCACAGCTCCTCCTCATGGTGACCACAGTTTTAAGCTGATCATGGTGCTTCTTTTCACTGCCACACATTTTTCTTCCTGTGGATCCTGCAGTTTTTGCTGCTGTCACTGTTCTTTTTATTTGTTAACAAGCCGTTAAGCCCGTTAAAACGGGCGAGCTTTGTGTTTAGAAAAATGTAATGAAATAGTGAAAGGAAGAAATGAGTTGATGTCTACAGTACACCCCTCCGTGTCCTCCTAGTTCCAGGCCCCCCTCCAGGCCCCGTTCCTGCCCCCTCCCTCTCTCCCTCCGTGTCCTTGGAGTTCCAGGCCTCTGTGCATCTCCTCCAAGTTCCACGCCCCCCTCCGTGTCCTCCTAGTTCCAGGCCCCCCTCTGTGTCCTCTGAGTTCCAGGCCCCCCTCCCCCTCCGAGTTCCAGGACCGCCCCCTCCCTCCCCCTCCGAGTTCCAGGCCCCCCCTCCCTCCCTCCCTCCGTCCCTTCGGAGTTCCAGGCCTCCGTACATCTCCTCCAAGTTCCATGCCCCCCTCCGTGTCCTCCTAGTTCCAGGCCTGCCTGCCTCCCTGCCTGTCCTCCGATTTTAAAGTTCTTACCTCGGGGTCCAGCGGCAGTGAAAGGCGAACAGGTTGGACGCTTGAGCCTGCCTTCCCTGTTCCCTTCTCTCTCAGCTAAAAGCTCTGGTTCTGGTGCCGCCCTCATTTCCTTTTTCTGCAAGGGCGGGACCAAAGGCAGAGCTGTCAGCTGAGAGAGAAAGGAAGGCAGGCGGGGGTACGGATAAAGACGCTTCCCATGCTGGACTCTGTGGCCGTCCGCTTCTGAGCGAGGGGTGCTGTTGCTGCTGCTGTATCTGCTGTCGCCCTCCCCTTAGCAAAGCAAATAGCCTCCCTCGGTGGAAGGGGCGGGACAGCAACGCCGGCAATGGATCTGTGAGACCTGCTGCGCATGCGCGGAACATCGATGGCAGCTGCTCTCTACTGCGCATTTGCGGGTGAGTTGGTCACAGCTCATTTATATAGTAGGATAGTTTCAAATATTTTACCTTTCAGTGAAATATGCAGAAGCAGAACAAATTACCAAAATCAAGAACATTTTTAAAAAATAAAAATTAAAAAAGTGTCTAGCTCTCATTATATGGGTAGAAGAGAAAATATCCAGAAGAAAAACTATAATAAAAGCAAAAAAGGAGGGCAAATAGCTTCCACTAATTGGTACAAATTGTATGTACCCCTTCTACTACTTGTTGGCAAACCCACTCAACATTTCAGTTTGAAAGTATTAGGTACCCCCTTATCATGAAGTAAGCTGAGAAAGGTCAGAGAACACAAACTTGTCCCCATCAAGGGTACCCATGCATTTGCAAAGAAATCTTAAATAAAAAGTGCCCTGAGGGCCAGCACCTGAGATTTTAATTGTAAAAATGCTCTTCTCCTCAACCTGACTACAAATCAGGCAATCTTTCTTTTACAGTAAGACATAAATATTTTTTCTCCTGTTCAAAACAAATGAAGCCATAAGAAGGGCACTCCAACGTACATCATTTTGCAAAGTTTCTAGGATGCTGTGAAATTAAAACTATCACATTTAAGCTTTCCTCTGTTTCATGAACCAAGAAAATTTTAACTGTAAGATCATTTAATTTAGAAATACCTATTGACTCAAAATTAGAAAGCTTAAGTACCTCTGAGAAATACTTTCTAAGAAGAATCTCCAGGGATAACAAGCATGTAAAGGAACATTAGGAAACCTCAGATTCTTGGATCTTACCACATTTATTTCATAGCTTCTAACCTCTGATGTACTACCAAATAATCCCTGGTATTCTAGTAGCAGACAAGTTCCTAACTTGAAGCTCCTTTCCAGCACAGCATTCCTAATTAGTGGAAACATATGTCTCAAATTATCCAAGTTTGCCAACTGCATCCTTAGTGAAAGCGCAAAGCTGGGAACTTGTCCACCTTAACAATCCTTTTGTCCCCATAACAATTGTCCAAATATCCATTAAGAAGATTTCTCCTTCTGTCTACTGTATGGGAGGAGATACTTATCAAAGGAAGACTCTCAATCTGTGCAGAAGAGGACACCAGCCCCTAGTGAACTCCCAATAAAGTATTCAAAGGACTTTCTTCAGCAGAACCTAGTCTGGGTTCCTGGGAGAGACCTTGGATTACTGTTCTAGGGTTCTATTTCCAGCGAGAGAGAATGTCTACCCTAATAGGCCCAGGAACTCCAATAGATGTGATATGGACATATTTATCCATGATGCCAATAACTTTGGGAGAAGAGCCCATCAAGTTCTTAGGTTTCTGATTCCCCATGACATTCCAGCAAACTGTGACAAAATCCACAACCCTTTTCAACAAAGTTGATTACTCACAGGGGATGCACTACTGTTGGCTTAACAATCTCCACCTCAATTCTTCCACAGTTTGCCCTAAACTCCTCTGAGGCTTCTCATGGTTCCAGGGGACTCCCAAGGGGTGTGCATCATCTGTGGTCACACACTGCAGCAGCTTTGGTCTTTAAGCTCAGTGGGTCTGCGCCTTCCAGTGATATGGCACCCCTCATACCAATGAGCAAAATCCTCCAGGCTCCACTATTCCAGGTGTCATACAAGGTAGGGCTGGTGCTATACCTCTCTTAAAGAAGTATAGAGGCTTTGGTGTTTAAGCTCAGCTGGTTGACATCTTCCGATGACATGGTCCCCTTGTGCCAATGAGCCAAATTCTCCAGACCCCACTATTTCAGGTGTCATACAAGGAAAGGCTGGCGCTATACCTCTTATAGAGGCTTTGGTGTTTAAGCTCAGCAGGTTGACATCTTCCAATGATATGGTCCCCTTATGGCAATAAGCCAAATCCTCCAGACTCCACTATTCCCGGTGTCATACAAGGTAGGTCTGGCACTATACCCCTCTTCCTTTCTCAAAAAGATCTATAGTGGTTCTGGTATTTAAGCTTGGCAAGCTGATGTCTTCTGATGACATGGACCCCTCTTGCCAATGAATCAAATTGTTTAGGTCCCACTGTCTCAGGTGTTACACAAATTAGGGCTGGCATCATACTTCTCTCGCCCCATAGTTCTGCTATGATGCAACTCTTATGCCATCACTTCATACTTACAATCGCTGCTCTTTTGAGTGTCATGGCTCTTCACCACTGCACAGCTTTCCTGACTTCTGTGGTGACCTCCTCTCTGTCTGCTGTGACTCCTGCCTGCTGCGTTCCTTCTGCAGCACAGCTGCGCGCCATGGTTCGTGGCTGAAACTACTCCTGCTTTCTTTCTTCTACTCACTGTCCTCTCTTCCTGCTGCTTCTGCAACCCCTGGAGAGGATGAATACTGTGGGCACTGGATACATTGAAAAGGAAAGAACTTAAGCTCAAATGTGATTTGAAGAAAAAAAGAGAAAAAAAAGCCTGAGTTCTATTTCAAAATTCAGGAGGAGCAAAAGAGAGAGAGAAGTCCAGGTTGCCTTCTGAGTCAACTAAAAAATAAATAAATAAAGCTGTGACTTATTGGGGAGATGGAGTAGCTTACAGATCGAAATCTGGGTCCTTATGATCCAGCACATGAGGAATGGTCTCAATTAGTACAGATTGATGAAGAAGTGAGGGGTTAGGTGGGAAGGGGAGGGGAGGATTTTCAGGTCTACAAGGTATGCTCAAGAACTAACAGTATGCCTCCTATAGCGGCCCTTTTACAAAGAAGCAGTAAGTACTACCATGTACTTATCGCAGGTTAAAATGCACCATCATGGGGCGTGCTCAGGTGTCCCATGGTAGTTTTTGCATGTATGTGTGCTACCCACATGCTAAAAACGTTAATGTATTTTTTAGCGCTAGGGATGTGTTTGGGGGCAGGGAGTGGACGTGCCTATGCTAATCAGTTAGCACATAAGCATTGCCGTGCATTAACTGATTAGCGCAGGATTGGCACATGAGCCCTTACCATCTACAAAATAGGTGTTCGTAAGTGGTCATGCACTAATGGCCATGCACTAATGGGGAAAGTTAGCACATGGCCATTATTGTCGAAATAGGAAGTTCATCCATTTACCGGCAGCATTAAAAGTGGCCTTAGCATGCAGGAAAGACCCACGCTTGGGATAGCGCAGGCCACTTTTTAGCACTGCCCAGTAAAAGGGTATCTTTATGTTTTAAAATTGGGAGGGGGGAATAGAGGAGTGGACCTATGATAAAGGGGGCTGTTTGGGGGGGGTTAATTGTTAAAGCAAGTGTTCTTTTCTTTGCTGATTGGTTATTGCTGATGAAGAATATTCTATCACATAGATTACTTCCTAATGTAAAAATCTCTCCTCCCAAACATCACTCACACTGAGATTCATAGTGCCACTATCTCAGATCACTCAGATACTTCTAGATATCTTTCAGATATCAGTCACCCCCTAAAAGTCCACCTTGGAGATTTAACTCAGCTCTTCTCAATGATAGTGATTTTCTAGCCTTACTATGTCAAGCTACCATTGAATGCTTCAAATTTAATGACATTAATAATCATCCTGCATCTATTTGGTGGGATGCTTATAGAGCTTCTATAAGAGGCACAATAATCAATTACACAGCAGGCGTTAATAAGAAAAAGAAACATGAAACAGATCTTCTGGCCAACAAATTAAAACGCCTGAAGGTATCTACTTAAAAAATAATGACCCTACCACTTACCATCAGCGTCTTTCAACAAAGTATAAGTATAATTCAATTCTGAGTAGTGAGGCCATACATTCCATTTATCTGCAAACATCCTGTTACTATACTGAGAATAATAGATCAGGACATATGCTGTCCCAGTACCTCCAAACAAAGCAAAATCGCACCCGCATCCCTTTTATCACTGATTCTCACAGATCCTCTTATCATACTGACTCACAAACAGCATTACAATTTCTCCATTATTATCTATCACTCACATGATTCTGAAATAGATCCCCACAACCCATCCTTTGGTAATTTTGTGGACTGACTAACTCACCCCATTCTTACTCCCACACAACAATCTGTGCTAGAAACTGATATTTCACTGTCTGAAATTTTAAGTGCTATGAAGGAAGTACCAAAAAGTAAGGCACCAGGCAATGATGACCTAACCAGAGAGTTTTATCTAGCTGTCTCAGATCTGATTGGCCCTCAGCTTCTTCTCCTATACCATTGCATGTTACAAGAAACCGGATGAAAAGGTACTTTCTTAGAATCCAAGATAATAGTTATCCCTAAGCCAGTAGAGACCCCTCTAAAGTGACTAATTACAGACCGATCTCTCTGATCAACATAGACAATAAAATCTATGCCAAAGTACTAGCAAATAGAATGAAACTTGTCTTAAACTCCCTTATACATCGAGGTCAGAACGGATTCACCCTGGGTAGATTGCCAAATGATAATTCAAGACTGTTCTGGAACAAAATGTCATATTCAAAAGATCTAGACCAGTCCTTAGTTGCTCTCTCTTTAGACGCTGAGAAAGCGTTTGATAGAATTGAATGGTCATTCCTCTTTAAAACCTTAAACTGGTTTGGTTTCAGTGATAAATATATAAAAATGAT
Organism: Microcaecilia unicolor; assembly: GCF_901765095.1. Lineage (NCBI taxonomy): Eukaryota > Metazoa > Chordata > Amphibia > Gymnophiona > Siphonopidae > Microcaecilia > Microcaecilia unicolor. Next base: position 94,084,430 of record NC_044033.1, on the reverse strand, counting down.
TCATTTGTTATATGACTCCTTAAGCTTTTATTTATCTTAATAATATCTCCTCCCCTAACTTTCCTCCCCTAACTTCCCTTTAAGAATAGGAACAAAATAAGGATGTCTCCATTCCCCATTACTTTTCAGCCTAGCCCTTGAATCCCTTGCCATTTCCATCTGAGCAAATCCAAATATCTCAGGCTACACTACAGATTATCAATATATGCCGATGACATCCTCCTCTTCCGAACATTGGTCTCCATACCACACTTGTTATCCTGTATCAACTCCTTTTCCCAAATTTCCAGATACAAAGTCAGCTGGACTAAATCTGCCATCAAGCCACTATCCAATATATTCTTAAACAACATACTTCTCAATACCCATTTATTTGGGAACCTTCAAAATTAAAATATTTAGGAATATGGTATAGTAGTACACTGGAAAATACTCTCCAAATAAACACTGAGACAGTAGATTTGTTAAACTCATGGTCCCCATTATTTCTTTCCTGGTGGGAGTGAATCAAGGTCATAAAAATGGTACTAACCCAAAAATTAACTACTTCTTCAGTATGATCCCTCTCCTCTTCCCAGATTCCTTTTATAAAAAAACTAGTAAAAAAGGCCTGTTTCCGAAACCAATGAAACGGGCGCTAGCATGTGGTTTTTGTGTGTGTGTGTGTGTCACAGAGTTATTTTGTGAGTGTGTGAGGGTGGGGTGTGTGTGCAGGTTGTTGATATGTGTCTTTTTTTTGTTTTGTTTTTTTGCTTGGGGGGTTGGGGGATGTGCTGTGCTATGCTGGCAAAGTGGGATGGATTGGTGTGTGGCTTTGAGGGTGTGTGTCTGTTGTATTGTGTGTGTGTGTGTGTGTGTGTGTGTGTGTGTGTGTGTGTGTGGTTTTGTCTGTCTAGGAGGTTTGTGGAGGGGGTCTTTCTGTTGGTGAAATGTAAATGTGGTTGTAGGGGGGTCAGCCTTTGCTGAGTGGTGGATTGTTTTTTCCGTTTTGTTTTTTTTTGTGTTGTGCTGAGGCAGCAGTGTTGTTTTAGATGGGCGGAAGGTAGAGGAGCACGTTCTTGGTCTGTCGGTATTTTTTGGCCGTTTCAGGGCTGCTGTAGGGGAACACTGGAAGAGAAATGTGCTGTGGGAAGCAGCGCCGTCTTTTTCCGTTGGGCTGGGGTTCTGGGCATCCTGGAGGTGGGAGACGGCTTACCTGAGGACGGGGATGGTTGTTTTAAGTTGGCGGAAGGGAGAGGAGCACGGTCTCGGGCCATCGGATGGTGATCCGGTATGTTCGGTCCATTTCAGGCCGGCTGCAGGGGAATGCTGGAACATGCGCTGCGGGAAGCTGCGCCGTCTTTTTCCGGGTGCTCGGGGAATCCCCGAGGTGGGAGACGGCTTGCCTGAGGCTGGTTGGGCACGGCCGCTTTGGCAAAAGGGGAAGAGGAAGGGGGTGGGGAGTTACCTGTAGCTGCGTGAGAAAACGGGTATTCTTTGTTTTGTATGATTAGTTTGCATTTCTGTTGAAGAAAGAGTGGATGCCTTTTGAATGATGGAGGTGGTGCGTCGGTGTGCGGTTGTTTCGTTAGTTTGGCAGCCAGTCTCCAGCGATTCCTAGGCAGGGAAGGAGTAGGGAAACACACTCCGCGTGTTTCCCTACTCCTCCCCCTTCCTTGGTCGCTGTTTGCTGCTGGCTGGGTCGCGGGTAATCCTTCCAGCTGGGCCGCAGCTTGTCCTGTTCGCCCACGTCCCAGATGGTGATGGGCACGTTGTTTTCTGGCTCCTCTGACTCCATGTCAAGCAATCTCAAATATAGTCTTTGCTATGGGCCCTCTGGCACTCTTCAGTACTGGCATTAGGCATTTAAAAATTTCTCCCCCCACCCCACCCCCGGTCTATTTTTGCACATACCCACAGCAGGAATATTCTTCTCTCGTTCCAGCGGTGGTTCTGTGCTCTCCGTGCTGCACAGATAATGAGCCATTCTGCTGGGGAATGCTCCTCCCTTATTGTCACGTAGTTTCCTCTGATTGGTCCGTCTTACGTTGCCTAGTGTTGCCTGGGAACGGTGTTGTGATGGTCCTTTGTGTTTCAGAATGTTGAGGGTGTTTTTTCTGATTGGTCCGTCATGCGAGGGCGGGGCAGAGAGACATGGTCAGTGTTGTGGCTTCACCACCATGAATCCATGAACCCTTCAGGGAGTGACTGAGTGACTTCAGAACGTTGTCTTCAGAATGTTGAGGGTGAGTTTTATTATAGTAGATTAGATGCTTTAATTTCTAGATTCATTTAGAAATCCTCCACATCTCATATAGCAATAAAGAAACTGCAGTAGGTGGCCTCAACCTTCCCGATTTTAAACATTACCACATTACCTTTCAAATTTCTCATACCAAACTTTGATATCTAGACCAACTTGATTGTACCACCCCCAGATGGCTCACATTTGAAAGAGACAAAATTGCACCCATCCCTCTTAAATTCCTCCCTGCTATGAATAAATTCAGATATAAAGATGGTGTATGTGTCCTAAAGCACTCCTCTCGCTCCATTTAAAATGCCGTCAATTTTCGGGTTCAAATGGTCTGATATATTGGATGTGTCCTTGTGGTTTAATTCCTGTTTTTCTTGCTGTAAAATTCCTTATAGCATTTGTAAATCCTGGTGCAAAGCAAACATTTGGAGGGGCATTTTCGATATGACATCTAAGTCCAACTTTGGATGTTTTCCAAAAGATGTCCAAAATATGAATACGAAAGAAGGTCATTTTCAAAAAAAGAAAAACATCTATCTTTTGTTTTAGAAAATACTGTTTTGAACAATGTTTTGTTTTTTTGTCCATTTTGGGAAAAAAAACGTCCAAGTGCAAAACGCACAAAATCAAGCCAATAGAATGTAGGAGGAGCCAGCAATTTTAGTAGACTGATCCCCCTGACATCCCAGGACAGCACTAGGGCACCCTAGGGGGCACTGCTGTGGACTTCAGAAAATGCTCCCAAGTAGACATCTCACCATTGCTTCCTTTGCCTTGTATGCTGAGCCCCCCACCCCCCCCCAAAAAAAAAAAACCACTACCCCCAACTGTACACCACTACCATAGCCCTTACAGGTGAAGGGGACACCTACCTATATGTGGGTACAGTGGGTTTCTGGTGAGTTTTGGAGGGCTCACAGTTTCCTCCACAAGTGTAACAGGTAGGGGGAGGTAGGAACCTGGGTTCACCTGTCTGCAGTGCACTGCACCCACCACTAGACTACTCCAGGGACCTGCATGCTGTTCTAATGGACCTGAGTATAACATCTGAGGTTGGCATAGAGGTTGGTAAGTAATGTTTTTCGTCACATTTTTTGGGGGTGGGAGGGGTTAGTGACCACAGTGGGAATAAGGGGAGGTCATTCTTGATTCCCTCCAGTGGTGATCCGGTTATTTAGGACACCTTTTTGTGCCTTATTCGTAATAAAAACAGGTCTACCTCAAAACATCTAAGTTTTAGTTCTGGACGGTTTTGTCTAGTTCCATTATGGCTGAAAAACATCTAAGTCTTCGAAACACACCCCTGGCACTCCCCCTTGAGAACTGGATGCACTTCTTGCGGACTTCAGAGAAAAACGTCTAAAAATATGTTTCAAAAATGTGAGAAAAACGTCCAAATGCAGACTTATGCCATGTTTTGGACATTTTTCTCTTTTGAAAATGAGCCCGTTGGTCTCTTGCACAAAACTTCCAATAATAACCTGTTGCCCTTTCAAGATATTTGCGCTAAATTTGGTCTTCAACAATAACCCCTATTAGAATCCTATTGGACACAACTCTTCAATCACCGCATCATCAAAGGACTCCTCAAATGTCCTGACTTTCTGCCACTACCTGCTTCAATCACTGATTTGCATCAAAATATGCAAATCTCTACAGCTTAAGTCTGCTGACACCTATTCTGCCTTCTCCAAAACTATCCAGCTTTGAGGTAGGGAACTGAACTCCACACTGTCTCCTCAGAAAACAGAAATATTCCGCCCATCCCTATCAGCAGCTCTTTTACAATCCTCCGACTTCATAATGCACAAGGCCTACTGGACACCTGCTAAACTAAAAAAAATATCAGACTCTATCTCAGACAAGTGTTGCTCATGCCTGACAGATAAGGAACGCTTCCACACATGCTGTTTTACTGAACCAACCTATATTCATACTGGTCCCAAATGTGGGATACAATCTGCTCCACCTTTTCCATTACGGACCCTATAACTTATAAGACCATTATTCTTTCATCATCCACACCTGCTTTCTCAATCAACCCTTTATATAATTGTCCTTCATTGGAAAATAAACTAATATCTCATACCACGAGTGGTGGAATATGCTATGTGCATACCGAAAATACGAAGAGACTGCAGCATTTAAGAGGGGCTACTTAGTCTCTTTCTGTAAATCCTGGTCTCTTCTGGACTACCATCCCTCTACAGAATTTACAGTGTGACACTTTTCTCCAACCCCATGTCCAACACTCCTGAATTCTCAGATAATTGAGAAATTGCATATCACTTAAATAATTGTATTGTATAATCATTCTACAGCATTCAGACTGCCAAACTGTTTCTTTAAATTTGTTTTCTCATATTCTTTCTGTTCTCTCAATCGCATTACATATCATGGTTACTCATGTCTTTCATTTTCACTTGGTAATGTAAGTTTTTCAAAATTTATAAATAAAAATTGGAAAAAAATGATTGATACAAACAAATGTGGTGTTTGGGGGTTTTGGTAGCAATTCTATAAATGGCACTGTGACAGGGTATATGTATTGTCACTAGAAAAGGGGTCCCCTGGAATAGAAGAGATGTCTTCAATTGCATATAGGAAGACAGTTTGGGTGTAGTCCATACCATCTTAGGTAGGATGAGACCTAGGACCCAAGCTAGGGGTAGTTGTAGTCCATTAGAGAAGGCTATGTGAGAGGTGGCAGGAAAGGACTAATCCATTCCAAAGAAGGAGAGGAGGCCACTTTATTGTTTTCAGGAAAACTGAGGAAAAAGAGAAACCAGAGAAATAGGACTGAATGCTAATCAGCATATTAATCTGCATAATATGAACATCTGGGTGTTTGGATGGATTTCAAGCTCTAAAGGGAAGGGAAACTGGACCCTGGGGCCTTCGGGGCCTGGAAGGGAGGATTAGAGCCCCTCAGACTTAGGAGTTGAGAGGTCTTTGGGGATGTTGAAGGACCTGTTTACTAAGGATTCTCACAGTTAATCTTTTCCAGCTGAAGCCTTATTTGGACTATTGACTCAGCCTACACCTTCAGGTTACCACGGGAGCCCTTACCACCACCTCATTGGTTGGTGGTAAGTGCTCCCCACCGCATGGCCACATGGTAAGAGTTATCTTATTGCATGGCCATTTTTTGAGGGGAGGGCATTTTACCCAAAGAGGTTCGATTGAGAACAGGAAACAGTATGAGGCTATTTACCCCATTATATGGGTTGAAGCCAGTAGGCAGAGTCACAAGTACACCCAATACAATAGCAAACACTATTGAAAGCAATAGTAAAAGATTATTAAAAATAACAGACTACCTATGTGTGGTCCATCTGTAAAAAGTCAAGAGCTGTTCCAGTTTGATAGGCAGTGTCTTAAAAGATGGTGGCCAAAAGATTTTTTTTAAACCTATTTTAACAGGTTTTTAATTTATTTGAAAGGTTCCCATATGTAGATATAAATATCATGAAATAAAAACTGAATATCACTAAAACAGCTTCAACAATTATTGTACCCCATGAACCCTTCCCTTCCCTTCCTATAAGTCCACCCGAATGTTTCCATTCACCAAAATAACAACAGATGTACAGATCAGTAGGACCCAAGCATTACAAAACAAGTAAAGTCATAAGCAACACAGTTTATACCAAATTGTTTAACCATTGTTGGGTTTTGCCTTTGGATTTAACAGTGCATGTAAGGTCTAGATAAATATGTAATACTTTACTATTTTAATTTTGCTCACACCTTTTCAGGTATAGCTCAGGATGAGTTACATTCAGGTATACTGGGTATTTTCCTGTGCTTAGAGGGCTCACAATCTAAGTTTATACCTGAGACCATGGAGAATTAAGTGATTGGCCCAAGCTCACAATGAGCAGCAGTGGGATTTGAACTGACCACCTTGGAATATGAAGAGCAGTGCTCTAACAACTAGGCCACTCCTCCACTCCTTTTAGCAGCAACAATGAAAGATAGATGGAATATTCACATAACAGGCAGCCAACAAATTTATTTTCCACTGAAAATAATTAACTTTGTATGAACTTGGCAGCTAATACTGTGCTAGTAACATAGTAACATAGTAGATGACGGCAGAAAAAGACCTGCACGGTCCATCCAGTCCGCCCAACAAGACAACCCATACCTGCCGCTTCCTGTGTATACCCTACCTTGACCTGTACCTGTGCTCTTCAGGGCACAGACCATATAAGTCTGCCCAGCACTATCCCCACCTCCCAACCACCAGCCCCACCTCCCAACCACCGGCTCTGGCACAGGCACAGACCGTATAAGTCTGCCCAGCACTATCCTCACCTCCCAACCACCAGCCCTGACTCCCAACCACTGGCTCTGGCACAGACCGTACAAGTCTGTCCAGCACTATCCCCGCCTCCCAACCACCAGTCCCGCTTCCCACCACCGGCTCTGGCACAGACCGTATAAGTCTGCCCAGCCCTATCCCCGCCTCCCAACCACCAGCCCCGCCTCCCGATCTTGACTAAGCTCCTGAGGATCCATTCCTTCGGCACAGGGTTCCTTTATGCTTATCCCACGCATGTTTGAATTCCGTTACCGTTTTCATTTCCACCACCTCCCGCGGGAGGGCATTCTAAGCATCCACTACTCTCTCCGTGAAAAAATACTTCCTGACATTTTTCTTGAGTCTGCCCCCCTTCAATCTCATTTCATGTCCTCTCGTTCTACCACCTTCCCATCTCCGGAAAAGGTTCGTTTGCGGATTAATACCTTTCAAATATTTGAACGTCTGTATCCTATCACCCCTGTTTCTCCTTTCCTCCAGAGTATACATGTTTAGTTCAGCAAGTCTCTCCTCATACGTCTTGTAACGCAAATCCCATACCATTCTCGTAGCTTTTCTTTGCACCGCTTCAATTCTTTTTACATCCTTAACAAGATACGGCCTCCAAAACTGAACACAATACTCCAGGTGGGGCCTCACCAACGACTTATACAGGGGCATCAACACCCCCTTTCTTCTGCTGGTCACACCTCTCTTTATACAGCCTAACAACCTTCTAGCTACGGCCACCGCCTTGTCACACTGTTTCGTCGCCTTCAAATCCTCAGATACTATCACCCCAAGATCCCTCTCTCCGCCCGTACCTATCAGACTCTCCCCGCCTAACACATACGTCTCCCGTGGATTTCTACTTCCTAAGTGCATCACTTTGCATTTCTTCGCATTGAATTTTAATTGCCAAACCTTAGACCATTCTTCTAGCTTCCGTAGGTCCTTTTTCATGTTTTCCACTCCCTCCGGGGTGTCCACTCTGTTACAGATCTTAGTATCATCCGCAAATAGGCAAACTTTACCTTCTAACCCTTCGGCAATGTCACTCACAAATATATTGAACAGAATCGGCCCCAGCACCGATCCTTGAGGCACTCCACTACTTACCTTTCGCTCCTCCGAGCAAATTCCATTCACCACCACCCTCTGGCGTCTGTCCGTCAACCAGTTCCTAATCCAGTTCACCACTTTGGGTCCTATCTTCAGCCCATCCAGTTTATTTAAGAGCCTCCTGTGGGGAACCGTGTCAAAAGCTTTGCTGAAATCTAAGTAGATTACGTCCATAGCTCGTCCCTGATTCAATTCTCCTGTCACCCAATCAAAGAACTCAATGAGATTCGTTTGGCATGATTTCCCTTTGGTAAATCCATGTTGTCTCGGATCTTGCAACTTATTGGCTTCCAGGAAATTTACTATCCTTTCCTTCAGCATCGCTTCCATTACTTTTCCAATAACCGAAGTGAGGCTTACCGGCCTGTAGTTTCCAGCTTCTTTCCTATCACCACTTTTGTGAAGAGGGACCACATCCGCCGATCTCCAATCCCTCAGAACCTCTCCCGTCTCCAAGGATTTATTAAACAAATCTTGAAGAGGACCCGCCAGAACCTCTCTGAGCTCCCTCAATATCCTAGGGTGGATCCCATCCGGTCCCATGGCTTTGTCCACCTTTAGCTTTTCAAGTTGTTCATACACACTCTCTTCCGTGAACGGTGCTCTATCCACTTCAATCTCATTTGTACTTTTTGCAGTCCATCGCGGTCCTTCTCCAGGATTTTCTTCTGTGAAAACAGAACAGAAGTATCTATTTAGCAAATTTGTTTTTTCTTCATCATTATCCACATAGCGGTTCGCAGTATCTTTTAGTCTCACAATTCCCTTTTTAGTCATTCTCCTTTCACTAATATACCTGAAGAAAATTTTGCCACCCCTCCTTACATTTCTAGCCATTTGTTCTTCCGTTTGCGCTTTCGCCAGACGTATCTCTCTCTTGGCTTCTTTCAGTTTCATCCGGTATTCCTCCTCGTGTCCCTTTTCTTGAGTTTTTTTGTATTTCTGGAACGCCAATTCTTTAGCCTTTATTTTCTCAGCCACTTGCTTGGAGAACCATATCGGTTTCCTTTTTCTCTTGCTTTTATTTACTTTCCTTACATAAAGGTTTGTGGCCCTATTTATAGCTTCTTTCAGCCTGGACCACTGTCCTTCCACTTCTTGTATTTCCTCCTATCCCATCAGCTCCTTCCTCAGGTATTCCCCCATTTTACTAAAGTCAGCATGTTTGAAATCCAGGACTTTGAGTTTTGAGTGGCCACCCGCCTCTTCAGCCGTCATATCAAACCAAACCATTTGATGGTCACTGCTGCCCAGGTGGGCACCCACTCGGACATTTGACACATTATCCCCATTTGTGAGTACCAGATCTAGCGTCGCTCCCTCCCTCGTGGGTTCTGACACCATTTGTGCTGCTTGCTATTTTGTATTTTGGCGGTGTATTGTTTGCCTGCATAATAAAATCTTGCCAGAAATGTAAATTCTGTCTAACCATGTTGACGGCAAAATTTTTTATCAATTCGATAGATGCAAAAAAGTACCATCTTATGGAAGATACGAATTGTGACACTACACATGTAGTATATATTATGATATGCACCTGTCCAAAATTATATGTAGGGAAACTACATGGCCGTTGAAGCAGAGACTTAGTGATCAGAAATATAATTTGACACATTTGCGCCTAGAAGCTCCTCTAGTTGCCCATAGCATTGAGAAATCGCATACATTTGAAGAGTTCAAATGCGTGGTAATTGATCACATTCCTGAATCACTACATGGCGGGGACAGAGATTGAAAACTAATTCAAAGAGAACAACGCTGGATTTACAGATTAGGATCCTTGGCCCCAATGGGGTTGAATAATCGGGTGGAATGGAAGGCGTTTTTGTAATGGCATTCTTCGTATAATTTTGAGGGGAAGATAGTTTTCTTGATACAACATAGGTAGGAGGTTGGTATTTTGGGGTCAGTTTCCCCTTTACATTTTCAACTTAATCTGATTGGTTAGAATGAGTTGGTGTCTATTTAAGAAGCTGCACAGCGTCAGGTATGTGTAAAGACTTATAGAGTGAAAGTCCGCAACTTTTCTATATATTTTCTTTTTCTCTCTGTAAAGATTTTAAAATACTGCTGTTTATTCAATTACAGAGCGTTGTAAGAAACTAAGGGTTCCGCTCCTTATGAAGCATCAAGCGAAACAGGAGCTCGCTGTTCAAGTGCAATAGCAGCTAAGTGTTTATTCAATTTTAAAAACACTAAAGTACAAATAGTATTATATATGAAAAATTAAAATTAAAGAAAAAATATAAAGGGTGAGGTTTTTTGACTCATGACGATGCTCACTAGCAGCCTTACAAAAAGGAAAAAATTATTTCACGTATAATTGCTAAGCAGCACGGTCCACTATTGAAAACACAATAAATGGTTACCGGGTATCTGAAGTCTTTTCCTCTATCCCCTACAAGCATTACAGAGAAAAAATTACTTGTGAGTGTGGATATTGATTTATATTCATTAAACAAGTACCAGGTTGTGTTTGGATAATAAAATCTTGGCAATCTGTCTTTTAAGAAAATTTCCAATGCCACTACCACAGTTTTCAAGAATTTGCAGACTATCACTGGAGAGCATATCATTGCTTCTTAAGATCAGATATGACTGGATTGAAATGAGCTGCTTTCCTCTGTGACCGACATTTGGCCTGTAGTAGTAATTTAATTTTCTTACGTGCTGAAGAAAATTCTGTTTCTGCATGTTCAAGTCTCCATTTTAGAGCTTACTTTCATAGTGTAACTGGATTATTTCACAAACCAGTGTCAACAGTGGCAGGTTCAGGAAGTGGCAAGCGTATTTCTTTATTAGGATTTAGTATTTGATTGGGACATATCTGGATTATTTAACAGAACTGTCTCTGTAGTAGCAGGTTCAGAAAATGGCAAGTGTATATCTTTATCCCTTTTTTTTGGGGGGGGGGGGGGGGCATTTTACCCAAAGAGGTTAGATTGAGAACAATCCTCCAATCCTTTCTTCTCCATCTTTGCATACCATACCCCTCCCAATCTCCTTTCCTTTTGCTTATCCTATCCTTACCTTCCCCTATCCAAATCATTTATTCTTAAAACCTTATCATTATAATGTTTATTACAGCTTGTAATATTCTCTTACAGAAATTGTATTGGTTTTTTTTTTTACTATGTAAGCCGCATTGAGCCTGCTATGTGTGGGGAAAGCGCAGGGTACAAATGTAATATATAATAATAACAGGAGATTTGATTTGGATGGTGTATTAGATGAGCATGACTTTGAAGGTTTTCGGGTCTTTTTGACTGTGTGAAGACAAGATGGAAAAGCATCATATATGCCTGGCACACCAACTTTACGCAAACAAACAACTACCAAGCTGCTTCTGTCAAAGTCCTCTTCCCTGAAATGCTTTGAGCACAAAACTGCAGTTTGTGAAGGGACAAAATCTTTACGTCAAATAGCAGAAACCCAACACCGTCAAAAAAAGGGCTCTAACAGAAACCTAAGTAAAGAACATGTGACAATTACCAAACTGTGAACTGTGGCTATTATTGTATGGGTTACCTTAACTACCATCAGACAGACACAGTCATATAATTAACATTATAATTGTGTTTGCATTTGGGTAATAACTGAGAAAATGGTGTTATCAAATCATATTAGGAAGTTTGAAGTTGACTTGGTTAACTTCTGCTGAATATCAACCAGCTAATAGTTTTAAGCCTAGATTTTGTTTGCTGAACTCATGCTGACTCATTTCCACTTCATCAGATTTGTTTCTATCATTCAGCACCAACTCTTTTACTGATGCTTTCTCTTAGCCTTCATTATTCCCAGGATGCATCTATATACATTATTTAATATCATTCTTATAAATAGTAGTAATAAACTATATTAAGTGCACTTTTATAATATATCACTGTATTCCACAAAAATAGGAGCAAGTTCCCACAAACCATTTTTCTCTTTTGATCTAGGAACAGGAAAAAAAAAAGATTTCAAATGCTCCCAGGTTTCAACCTAATTACTGTTTGACGTGGGATATAAATGTCATAAATAAGTGAAGAAATAAATAGATAGAAACTCTAAATGTTAAGCACCTGATTTTCATAACATGATGTCTGTTTTAGTGGTGTTTTAGCAGGAGAAAAAAAAATGTCAGCACGAATACAACATGTGCTAGGGAGTCTCTATAACCAGCCCCTCCAATGACACTGATTATGATTTATAACAAATTACTACTCTACCTAATCTAAGTGGCTTCAACTTTTTGACATCATGCCGTCTCCTGTTCTCAATCAAACCTCCTTGATTTTACCGGCTGTGGGCCCTGGTGTGCGGGAAAAATGGCCCCCGCCACTACTGCAGGGCCCTTTTTCCCGCAGCTTAGTAAAAGGACCCCATAGTTAACTGAAACAAATAAAAAAAGGTATAAGAATGAGACTGATATCTCACAATACACTTATTTATTTATTTTGGATTTTGCTCACACCTTTTTCAGAAGTAGCTCAAGGTGAGTTACAACCAGGTACATTGGGTATTTTGTACCTGAGGCAATGGAGGGTTAAGTGACTTTCCTGAGTTCACAATGAGCAGCAGTGGGAATTGAAGTGGCTACCTCTGGATATCAAGAGTGGTACTCTAACCACTAGGTTACTCCTCCACTCCTTGGAGGCAAACTTCATAAACAACAAACTACCCAAAGCCAAATCTCCGGGATGCATCAGAAGAAATTGTCTTCTACGTTTTTGAGTAGCTTTAGTTACATCAGGAAATACCTGCACCTTTACAGAACAAAAAGTGGAAGAATGATATTTAAAATATTATTTCAAAAGCCAGTCTCTATCATAGTCCAGAGTCATTGTAACCAATGATTCCAAAAAGGCAGTTAAATCCAAACTGTGGTAAAGGAGATAGCTGATCGATTCTCCTTCATCTTCCTTTCTCTTAAAGGAGGGGAGGTAAAAAGTTCTAGAAACTGGTGGCAATGATTGCGATGGTACCTTTAATACTGTACTTCGAGCATATAATGTTTAAACATTTCTTCAGCAGATATACCAGTGATTTTATGAAAATTAATGAACCAAAGATTCCTCTTCCGAACAGAGTTTTTCCAAATTTTCAAATTTTACCGGTTCTACACCACTCAGGAATTTGTAGACCTCAATCCTATCCCCCTCAGCCATCTCTTTTCCAAGCTGAAGAGCCCTATCCTCTTTAGCTTTTCCTCATATGGGAGGAGTTTCTTCCCAATTATCTTTTTGGTCTCTGTTCTTTGAACGTTTTCTAATTCTGGTATAATGTTTTTGAGATGCGGCGGTCAGAATTGAATGCAGTACTCAAGGTGAGGTCGCACCTTGGAGCGATACAGAGGCATTATAATATTATTGTTCTTATTTTCTATTCCTTTCCTAATAATTCCTAGCATCCTTTGCTTTCTTGGCTGCTGCCACACATTGGGAAGAAGATTTCAGTGTGTCTACGATGACACCTACATCTTTTTCTTGAGTGCTGACTCCTAAGGTGGAACTTAGCATCTAGTACCTATGATTTTGATTATTCTTCCCAATGTACATTACTTTGCATTTGTCCACATTAAATTTCATCTGACATTTGGATGCCCAGTCTTCTAACTTCCTAAGGTCTTCCTGCAATTTTTCACAATCCGCAAGCGTTCCAAGTATGAATAGTTTTGTGTTGTCTGCAAATTTAATCATCTCACTTGTCATTCCCATTTCCAGATCATTAATAGATATGCTAAATAGCACTGGTCCCAGTACAGATCCTTAGGGCACTCCACTATTCACTCTCCTCCACTGAGAGAATTAGCCATTTAACCCTACTCTGTTTTCTATCCATCAATCAATTCCTAATCCACAACAGAGCATTGCCTCCTATCCCATGACACTTCAATTTTCTCAGGAGCCTCTCATTAGGAACTTTGTCAAATGCTTTCAGAATATTTAGGTACACAATATCGACCAGCACACCTTTATCCACATATTTATTCCTGCATTCAAAGAAATGAAGCAAATTAATGAGGCAAGACTTCCCTTGGCTGAATCCATGTTGACTCTGTCCTATTAAAACCATGTTTGTCTATGTGTTCAATGATTTTATTCTTTTTAATGGTTTCCACTATTTTGCCCGGCATTGAAGTCAGGCTTACCGGTCTGTAATTTCCTAAATCGCCCCTGGATCCCTTTTCAAAAATAGGCATTACGTTGGTCACCCTCCAGTCTTCAGGTACTATGGAGAATTTTAACTACAGGTTACAGATCATTAACAGCAGATCTACAGTTTCATATTTGAGTTCATCCAGTCCAGGTGATTTACTGCTCTTTAATTTGTCAGTTTGGCTCAGTACATCTTTGGATATTGTGTTTTCCTAGGAGATGTTTATTTACACTTAGAAAACTTGCAGGACAACGAGGCGTCAAGATGGTGGCATGCGTTTCACTGGCTGAGCGTGTATGACTGGTTCTCTGCTTAATACGGATTTACCCAAAAAGAAAGGGGGTTGTCAAGACAGTTCCCCCAAATGTGAGAACCTCCTCACCTGTGCAGCAGACCATCGACCGATTGACAGCAAAAGTTCCCGCTAGTTCTGGAGTTGAGGGCACGGCATTGAAGGAAGGAGGAGAGCTCCCTACTTTTGGGCAAGATTTAACACTCTCTTCCCCAGCGCTTGAACCACCACCATGCCCATCCGACAAACAAGCATCAGCTGGAGCTCGATCTGCAGAAGTAATGTGAGAGCAGGACGCAGGTTGGGTGTGATGGCTGAGGGAGTTGGCAGTCAGATTGAGACCTTAAGGAGGATGCCGAGTGCATCAGAGTCAGCTAGAACCTCATCGGCAGTGTCTCTAGAGAGCATTTGGGATGCTCTTCAGAAGTTGAGTGAAACCATAGAAAAGTCAGCAAAGGACATTTCACTTCTTGTGAGTAAGATTGATAACTGAATCTTTGGAAGGCACAAAAAGGGAATTTTCAACTCAGATAAAAGGGCTTTAAATTTAAGTTACAGGTTTACAAAATGTGACAATTGTTATTATGAAGGATAAAACTGTTTTACATAGAAGGCTTGAGTCTGTTGAAAATTGCAACAGAAGACTGAACTTGCGTTTTCTTAATTTCCCAAGGTCTCTCGGGACTTCGCCTGTAGAGGCCTTTAAAAAATATTTGGTTGAACTGCTAAGTTTTTCCCCTACGAATTTGCCTCCTTTAAATAAAGTATATTATGAGGGGCATAATCGAACGAGGCGCCCAAGTTTTCCTGTGAGGACGTCCCCGCAAAGGGGCGGGGAAACCCGTATTATCGAAACAAGAAGGGTGGCCATCTTTCGTTTCGATACTACGATCGGGGACACCCAAATCTCAACATTTAGGTCGACCTTAGAGATGGTCGTCCCTGGTTTTTGGCGATAATGGAAACCGAGGACGCCCATCTCAGAAACGACCAAATCCAAGCCATTTGGTCATGGGAGGAGCCAGCATTTGTAGTGCACTGGTCCCCCTCACATGCCAGGACATGAACCAGGCACCCTAGGGGGCACTGCAGTGGACTTCAGAATAAGCCCCCAGGTTCATAGCTCCCTTAACTTGTGTGCTGAGCCCCCCAACCCCCCCCCCCCCAAACTCACTCCCCACAACTGTACACCACTACCATAGCCCTTAGGGATGAAGGGAGGCACCTTGATGTGGGTACAGTGGGTTTCTGGTGGGTTTTGGAGGGCTCGCTGTTTCCTCCACAAGTGTAACAGGTAGGGGGGATGGGCCTGGGTCCACCTGTCTGAAGTGCACTGCAGTACCCACTAAAACTGCTCCAGGGACCTGCATACTGCTGTCATGGACTGAGTATGATATTTGAGGCTGGCAGAGAGGCTGGAAAAATATTTTTAAAAAATTTGGGGGGATGGGAGGGGTTAGTGACCACTGGGGGAGTAAGGGGAGGTCATCCCCGATTCCCTCCGGTGGTCATCGGGTCATTTAGGGCACATTTTTGTGGCTTGGTCATAAAAAAAAAGGACCAAGTAAACTTGCCCAAGTGTTCGTCAGGGACGCCCTTCTTTTTTCCATTATTGGCTGAGGACGCCCATGTGTTAAGCATGCCCCAGTCCAGCCTTCGCTATGCTTCCGACACGCCCCTGTGAACTCTGGTCATCCCCACGACAGAAAGCAGTTGAGGACGCCCAAAATCGGCTTTCAATTATGCCGATTTGGGTGACCCTGTGAGAAGGACGCCCATCTTCCGATTTGTGTCGAAAGATGAGCGCCCTTCTCTTTCGAAAATAAGCCTGTATGTTTCCTCTAGAAAAAAAAATCAGGAATTAAGAAATACAACTTTAGATATTTCAGCTATATCGGAAACTTTGCTTTCTGAAGAATCAGAGAGGCTCATCCTAATTGTTTCTTTTGTCTTCGATCAAGATTTAAATTTGGTAATGAAGATGTATTTCCGTAACTCACAAAAACTTTTTCTTGTAAAAAAAGTATGGATGTTTCCAGATTTATGAGACATACTCAGGAGAGAAGAAAGGCTTTGCTGGCTTTAAGATGGGATACTTTATCTCTAGGCACATCTTTCTTACTGGCCTATCCTTGCAAATGCCTTGTAAAATATCTTTGGGGTGAAATATGTATACTATGAACCAGAATAGTTACATGCCTTTATTGACTTGAGGAAGATCGTGAAGGAACCCCTCAATTGATTCAAGCATTAAAGAAGGGAAATTTAACGTTATTGCCAGTTGTAACAATTTGATCGTTAAATTTCCTTCCCCTCCTCTCAATTTTAAAACACAAGTTTGTATGCAGTCAACTTCATCTCCTCTATTACATCTTGATAAGAGCAGATCTCTGTTGTTAAAGTAGACCCTCTTGTATATCTGCTTCAACAATTATTTAGGTTATCTTCTCTGTACCAATTTGCTGGTTAAATGACGTGTTTCTCATAATCTGATAAATCAGAACAATTTCTTCTTATCCTATTAATTTGGGAATATCGTGGACTCTCTTTAAGATGTTTAGGATGACAACCAGTGAATGAAAGAAAAAGTATTCCTGTCTGTAGATTTTTCATATGTTCTAGTGCTAAAACCCTTATCCTCTTGTTGAATTTCCACTTCCAAAAATTTGATTTTCACATAGGAAAATTGTTCACTGAAACGAATGTGTCTATCACAGCTATTTAACCAGCTTGTGAACATTTTAAAACTCATCTACAGATCCCAAACAAAGGGGCCCTTTTACTAAGCAGCGTAAGCGTCTACGTGCGCCCAACACATGCCAAAATGGAGTTACCGCACGGCTACCATGTGGCTCTTGCGGTAATTTTATTTTTGCTGCTCGTCCAAAAAATAATTTTTATTTTCTGCTGTGCGAATCGGACATACGCCAAGTGGCATTTGGCATGCATAGGTCATTACCACCCAGTTACCGTGTGAGACTTTACTGCTAGGTCAATGGCTGGTGGTAAGGTCTCAGACCCAAAATGGACACGTGACAATTTTCATTTTGCCGCACATCCATTTTCGGCACAAATTTTAAAAAGGCGTTTTTTATAGGTGTACTAAAAAATGATTCTGTGCGCGCTCAAAACCCATGCCTACACCACTGCAGGCCATTTTTCAGCACACCTTAGTAAAAGGACCCCAAAGCAAAAAAAAACAAAACATTATTAATATATCTGTTACATCTTCAAGGAGAAATTTATAGCTGGCGCAGGTCTCTGAATTTATCGCTGTCATGATCACTGCAATTAAAGCATTCTTTAATATTAATGACCGCTCTCCTGTTGTTGACCCAGTTGAGTGAGATGCGTTTAAGGTGACAATTTAGAGGGATGATCGTTGCATATAGTGTTAAGAAAAACTATTGTTAGTAATATGTAATTTATCCTTAAAATTGAGCGTGATACCGGAAGATTGGAGGGTGGCCAGTGTAACATCAAGTTTTTAAAAAGGTTCCAGAGGAGATCCAGGAAATTATAGACGGTGAGTTTGACGACTGTGCCAGGCAAAATGGTAGAGACTATTATAAAGAGCAAAATTACAGAGCATATTCAAAAGCATGGATTAATGAGACGTGAGGGGCATAATCGAAAGGGACGCCCAAGTTTTCCTGGGGACGTCCTCGCAGGATGGCTCCAGCAAGGGGCGGGGAAATCCGTATTATCGAAACAAGTTGGACGTTCATCTTTTGTTTCGATAATACGGTCAGGGACGCCCAAATCAGAAAATTTAGGTCGACCTTAGAGATGGTCATCCCCAGGACTTGGTCGTTTCTGATTTTCAGCGATAATGGAAAGCGAGGGCGCCCATCTCAGAAACGACCAAATCCAAGCCATTTGGTCATGGGAGGAGCCAGCATTCATAGTGCACTGGTCCCCCTGACATGCCAGGACACCAACCGGGCACCCTAGGGGGCACTGCAGTGGACTTCACAAATTGCTCCCAGGTACATAGCTCCCTTACCTTCAGCCAGATGCACTAACTGAACGGAAAAAGCCCTTCCCTTATCAATCCCTTAGCAATTCGGAAAGGAACGGGCATGCATGAAGGAAATGGCATGCAAATGAGCTGGATTGCAAGACCAGTGCTCTAACCACTAGGCCACTCCTCCACTCCCTTGAAATTTGGCCATCCCTGTGGGGGGGGGGGGGGGGCAGTTCAGGACCTCCACGCCTTTGCTATGCCTCCGCTGACACACACATACCTCCCCCCCCAGGGACCTGCATACTGCTGCGATGGACCTGAGTATGACATTTCAGGCTGGCAAAAAAGTTTTTAAAGTTATTTTTTTCAGGGTGGGAGGGGGTTAGTGACCACTGGGGGAGTCAGGGGAGGTCATCCCCGATTCCCTCTGGTGGTCATCTGGTCAGTTCAGGCACCTTTTTGAGGCTTGGTCGTAAGAAAAAATGGACCAAGTAAAGTCGCCCAAGTGCTCGTCAGGGACGCCCTTCTTTTTTCCATTATCGCTCGAGGATGCCCATCTGTTAGGCACGCCCTAGTCCCGCCTTCGCCTCTGACACACCCCCAGGAACTTTGGTCATCCCCACGACAGGAAGCAGTTGGGGACGCCCAAAATCGGCTTTCGATTATGCCGATTTGGGCGATCCTGAAAGAAGGATGCCCATCTCCCTATTTGTGTCAAAAGATGGGCACCCTTCTCTTTCGAAAATAAGCCTGAAAGCCAACATGGATTTAGTGAAGGGAAATCTTGCCTCACCAATTTATTACATTTCTTTGAAGGGGTGAACAAACATGTGGATAAAGATGAGACGGTTGAATTTTGTGTATCTGGATTTTCAGAAGGCGTTTGACAAAGTACCTCGTGAAAGACTCAAGAGGAAATTGGAGAGTCATGGGATAGGAGAGGTACTGTCCTATTGTGGATTAAAAACTGGTTAAAAGAAAACAGAGAGTAGGGTTAAATGGTCAGTATTCTCAATGGAGAAGGGTAGTTAGTGGGGTTCCCCAGGGGTCTGTGCTGGGACCACTGCTTTTTAACATATTTATAAATGACCTAGAGATGGGAGTAACCAGTGAGGTAATTAAATTTGCTGATGACAGAAAGTTATTCAAAGTCGTTAAATCGCGGGAGGATTGTGAAAAATTACAAGAGGACCCTACGAGACTGGGAGACTGGACGTCTAAATGGCAGATGACGTTTAATGTGAGCAAGTGCAAAGTGATGCATGTGGGAAAGAGGAAGCCGAATTATAGCTACGTCCTGCAAGCTTCCATGTTAGATTCCAAGATTTCAAAAAAGGTATCTAGGTGTCGTCGTTGATAATACGTCGAAACCTTCTGCTCAGTGTGCTGTGGCAGCTAAGAAAGCAAATAGAATGTTAGGTATTATTAGGAAAGGAATGGAAGATAAAAATGAGGATGTTATAATGCCTTTGTATCGCTCCATGGTGCGACCGCACCTCGAATATTGTGTTCAATTCTGGTCGCCGCATCTTAAAAAAGATATAGTGGAATTAGAAAAGGTGCAGAGAAGGGCAACGAAAACAATAAAGAGGATGGGATGACTTCCTTATGAGGAAAAGCTGAAGCGGCTAGGGCTCTTCAGCTTGGAGAAAAGACGGCTAAGGGGAGATATGATAGAGGTCTATAAAATAATGAGTGGAGTAGAACGGGTAGATGTGAAGCATCTGTTTACACTTTCCAAGAATAATAGGACTAGAGGGCATGCGATGAAGCTACAAAGTAGTAAATTTAAAACGAATTGGAGAAAATTTGTCTTCACTCAACATGTAATTAAACTCTGGAATTCGTTGCCAGAGAATGTGGTAAAGGTGGTTAGCTAAGCAGAGTTTTAAAAAGGTTTGAACGGCTTCCTAAAGGAAAAGTCCATAGACCATTATTAAATTGAACTTGGAGAAAATCCACTATTTCTGGGATAAGTGGCATTTCTTGGCATTAAAATTTAACTGAAATACCTAGACACAGGAAACTAATGAATAAATAAATATACACAGCCTTATATATTAAATCATATGTAGTATAACCCTTCTGTAAATAATAAATATCAAAAGAAAAAGAAAACATTACAAGGGACTATCAAGTGTAGTGCACATGTTTATTCGTAATGAAAAAGTATGTACAGTGGTGGAAATAAGTATTTGATCCCTTGCTGATTTTGTAAGTTTGCCCACTGACAAAGACATGAGCAGCCCATAATTGAAGGGTAGGTTATTGGTAACAGTGAGAGATAGCACATCACAAATTAAATCAGGAAAATCACATTGTGGAAAGTATATGAATTTATTTGCATTCTGCAGAGGGAAATAAGTATTTGATCCCCCACCAACCAGTAAGAGATCTGGCCCCTACAGACCAGGTAGATGTTCCAAATCAACTCGTTACCTGCATGACAGACAGCTGTCGGCAATGGTCACCTGTATGAAAGACACCTGTCCACAGACTCAGTGAATCAGTCAGACTCTAACCTCTACAAAATGGCCAAGAGCAAGGAGCTGTCTAAGGATGTCAGGGACAAGATCATACACCTGCACAAGGCTGGAATGGGCTACAAAACCATCAGTAAGACGCTGGGCGAGAAGGAGACAACTGTTGGTGCCATAGTAAGAAAATGGAAGAAGTACAAAATGACTGTCAATCGACAAAGATCTGGGGCTCCACGCAAAATCTCACCTCGTGGGGTATCCTTGATCATGAGGAAGGTTAGAAATCAGCCTACAACTACAAGGGGGGAACTTGTCAATGATCTCAAGGCAGCTGGGACCACTGTCACCACGAAAACCATTGGTAACACATTACGACATAACGGATTGCAATCCTGCAGTGCCCGCAAGGTCCCCCTGCTCCGGAAGGCACATGTGACGGCCCGTCTGAAGTTTGCCAGTGAACACCTGGATGATGCCGAGAGTCATTGGGAGAAGGTGCTGTGGTCAGATGGGACAAAAATTGAGCTCTTGGCATGAACTCAACTCGCCGTGTTTGGAGGAAGAGAAATGCTGCCTATGACCCAAAGAACACCGTCCCCACTGTCAAGCATGGAGGTGGAAATGTTATGTTTTGGGGGTGTTTCTCTGCTAAGGGCACAGGACTACTTCACCGCATCAATGGGAGAATGGATGGGGCCATGTACCGTACAATTCTGAGTGACAACCTCCTTCCCTCCGCCAGGGCCTTAAAAATGGGTCGTGGCTGGGTCTTCCAGCACGACAATGACCCAAAACATACAGCCAAGGCAACAAAGGAGTGGCTCAGGAAGAAGCACATTAGGGTCATGGAGTGGCCTAGCCAGTCACCAGACCTTAATCCCATTGAAAACTTATGGAGGGAGCTGAAGCTGCGAGTTGCCAAGCGACAGCCCAGAACTCTTAATGATTTAGAGATGATCTGCAAAGAGGAGTGGACCAAAATTCCTCCTGACATGTGTGCAAACCTCATCATCAACTACAGAAGACGTCTGACCGCTGTGCTTGCCAACAAGGGTTTTGCCACCAAGTATTAGGTCTTGTTTGCCAGAGGGATTAAATACTTATTTCCCTCTGCAGAATGCAAATAAATTCATATACTTTCCACAATGTGATTTTCCGGATTTAATTTGTGATGTGCTATCTCTCACTGTTACCAATAACCTACCCTTCAATTATGGGCTGCTCATGTCTTTGTCAGTGGGCAAACTTACAAAATCAGCAAGGGATCAAATACTTATTTCCACCACTGTATATTGCCCATTTATAAACCATATTTGCATCTTGGATCCTGTAACCCATTGGCTTCTAGAAAGTTAACTATCCTTTCTTTCAGCAGCAACTCCATTATTTTTCCCACCACGGACGTGAGACTTACCGGTCTGTAGTTTCCCACTTCTTCCCTGTCTCCACTTTTGTGAAGAAGGACCACATCTGCTTGTCTCCAATCCCGCGAAACCTCTCCCGTCTCTAAAGATCTGTTCCGCCCATCTACTTTCCCCTTTTTGTCCTGAGTCTAAATAGAGAGGCAGAGTGGCAGGGAAAAAAACAGAAAAACAATGAGGGCCACCCAACAGGTCTCTGGGAGCCGCCATTGGCCCCCAGGCCTTGTATTAAAGAACACTGATGTAGAGTATCATTTAATCTAACGCTAGTCTATAATGAAATAGCAACAAATGAAATTATTCTTTAGTTAGTAAAATGGGAGGTGACACTGCTCCACTGCATCTATGCTTGACAAGGAAATGTTAACAATCAGGCTTATTTTCGAAAGTGATCGCTGGCGATCTTCCGACATAAATCGGGAGATGGCCGTCGATCTCGGAAAAGCGGCGAAATCGGTATAATCGAAAGCTGCTTTTTTGACACCATCGAAGCTTTCCCGGCCCTGTGCCGGCGAAAGTTCAAGGGGGCGTGTCGGCGGCGAAGTGAAGTCGGGACATGGGCAGGCATGGGCATGGCTACCAGATGGCCGGCTTTTGCGGATAATGGAAAAAAAACCGGCGTAAATCAGTATTTCGCTGGGTTTACTTGGTCCTTTAATTTTCAGGACCAAGCCTCAAAAAGGTGCCCCAATTGACCAGATGACCTCCCCATGTAATTTTATTGAGTGTTCCTTGGTCTTTGTACTTTTTGAAAGAGTGAAAAATCGATTCACTTTTATCCGTTCTACACCACTCAGCATTTTATAGATCTCAATCATATCCCCCTTCAACCTTCTCTTTTCCAAGCTGAAGAGCCCTAATCTCTTTAACCTTTCCTCATAGAACAGCAACCAAAATGATAAAGGAGATGGAGCTCCTCTCCTATGAGGAAAGGCTAAAGAGTTTAGGGATCTTCAGCTTGGAAAAGAGAAGGATGAGGGGAAATATGATTGAGGTCTACAAAATCCTGAGTGGTGTAGAATGAGTAGAAGTAAATAGATTTTTTTTTTTACTTGTTCCAAAAGTACAAAGACCAGGGACACTCAAGGAAGTTGCATGGAAATACTTTTAAAACAAATAGGAGGAAATATTTTTTCACTCAATAGTTAAGCTCTGGAACTCTTTACCGGAGGATGTGGTAACAGCAGTTAGTGTATCTGGGTTTAAAAAATGTGCCAGTTTCCTAATTTCTGTAAACATTTGTTCATCTGTCTGTTCGTTCTGTCCTAGCAGATGGAAGTACAGCCCTGCCAGTATACTCTTTCCCTTCACACATGGAATTTCTGTGCACATGAATTCCACAGTGCTATCTGTTGCATATAGAATATTTATTTATTTTGTTTGACTCAATTCCCTCTTTAATATATAGCACAACCCCCCTCCATTTTGATCTATACTGTCACTGTGATATAATGTGTACCCTATTAATAGTATCCCATTGATTGTCCTCCTTCCACCAGGTCTCTGAGATGTATATTATATCTACCTCTTCATTTAGTGCTATATACTCCAATGCTTCCATCTTATTTTTCAGGCTTGTAGCATTTGTATATAGACACATCAAGTTGTGTTTTTTCCTACTGTCTACATGGTGCTTTGAAGTTTACAGGGATAATTTGCATCCTTTACTCTTTTCTCCCATTAAACACTTCTGACTTTCTTTCACCATTGTTGAAACCTCTCTATTGGGATTCCCTAAATGTCATGTTTCAATAGTATCCTTTGAAGGTACTCCACACCAAACCATGTGCTCCTGGGTGACTGTCAGCTTTTCCCCTTTAACGTATAGTGCAACCCCCAATCCAATTTAATCTACTCTATCATAGCGATATAATTTATACCTTGATAATACAGTGTCCTATTTAGTGTCCTCCTTCAACCAGGTCTCTGAGATGCCTATTATATCTACCTCTTCATTTAGTGCTATATACTCCAATGTTCCCAACTTATTTTTTAGGCTTCTAGTATTAGTATATAGATGCTTCAAATTGTGTTTTTTCCTACCATATACAAGCTGCTTTGAAGTTTACAAGGACAATTTGCATCCTTTACTTTGTTCTCCCATTAAACACACCTGGCTTTCTTTCATCATTATTGAAACCTCTCTATTAGGATTCCCTAAATGTCCTATTTCAATGGTATCCTTTGAGGAAACTCCACACCGAACCATGTGTTCCTCGGTGATTTCCTTCTCCAACCTGGCCACAGCTACAATGAGAGGACCTTGGAGATTTAACACTGCCGTACTCCAAGAGGAAAAATTGGTTGAACACATAAAATTTGTAACTCAAGAATATTTTACAAATAACCCACTGTCAGATTACTACGTTCATATCTGATGGGATGCTTATAAGGCCATAGTCAAGGGGGCTATAATTATTCCACAGTTATACACAAAGAACAACAAAAGGATTTATCAAGGCTAGAATCTGACATGAAATCTCTTGAATGTAAATATATATCTACTCATGATCCTATAACCTACCAGATTCTACAAACTCTGAAATACAAATATAAAACTTTACTCTCTCAAGAGGCCACTTCGAATATCTCTCTACAAAAAAATCTAAATTTTATAAGGAAAGCAACAAAGCTAGTCACCTAACAGCCCAGTATGTAAAAGCTAAAAAGAAAATTCCAGAATTACATTAATTACTGATTATCAAAATAATCAATACACAGATGAAACTGGTATAGTGCAGCAATTCATAAACTATTATCAGAAACTGTATAATTCAGAAATTACATTTTCCAGTTCTGAGTTTAACAAATCTACATCAACTACTCCTCACCCCATGGTCACTGAAGCTCAAAAAAAGCCGCTATCTAAAGAAATAAAACAAGATGAAATTATTAGAATTATAAAATCCCTACCTGAAATAAAGGTACCTGGCAAACAGCTGAATTTTATCTAAATTTCTCAGATATCCTTGTCCCTAAAGTCTTCACACTATATAATAAATTTCTCACATCCCAACGAAAGAAAGGTATCTTCTAGAATCAACAATAATTGTTATACTGAAACCGGACAAAGATCACAAAAAGGTAGAGAACTACAGACCAATTTCACTCATTATCCTAGACAATAAAATATCATAGCTTTCCGATTAAGCAAAATTCTCCCCTCCCTCATTCACCATGACCAGAATGGATTCGCACCGGGTAAACTCCCATTGGAAAATTCCAGACTTTTTTGGAACATTCTGTCGGCGCTGGTTCCTCTGAAGAGCTCCAAGTGGTACTGTCTCTCGATGCAGAAAAAACATTCGACAGAATTGAGTGGGATTATCTATACTATACTCTTAAGTGGTTTGAATGTGGCGACTCCTTTATTCACATGATTCATGATCACCCAATCACCTCCATTATGATCAATGGTACTAACTCTAAACAATTCCCACTCAATTGTAGTACCAAACAGGGTTGCCCATTATCCCCTTTACTATTTAATTTAGCACTCGAACCTCTGGCCTTCGCAATCAGGAATGACCCATCCATACAAGGTATTCAGATAACAACACATTCAAACTATCAATCTATGTGAATGACATCCTCCTATATACCAAAGTGAATTCACTTCCCTCTATTCTCCAGTGTATTGAATCTTTTTCTTCCTTATCAGGCTATAAAGTAAACTGAGTAGAAATATAAGGGTTTCAATAAAATAAACCTGGTGTGGGCAATTCAACAGTTTCCAACAATTCCACCAGACTAAAAATATAAACCAACTAAAGAACTTTTTTGTTGTTGTTTTTAAATTGCAGTGCTCAGTAGTGCTGTAGTGTCCTTTAAACCAAATGTCTCTGGATTACATAGGGAGTGCTTAATGCTGTGAGAATTGGAAGGCAGGGAGGGCGTGTGCTATGATGTGAGACGGCTGCGGTTCCAATCCAGAGACATTTGGTTATAAAGTAAACTGGACAAGTCTGCTATCATGCATCTACCCTAATACACTATGAAACACCATATCAATCAGTTCCCTTTTAAGTGGGAACCTGAAAAGATTAAATATCTAGGTATATGGTATGGAAAACCCCCAGATCAGACCATTACATTTTAATATTGACTATGAGGCTCATTTTCAAAGCACTTAGACTTACAAAGTTCCATAGGTTGCTATGTAACTTTTGGGCTCATTTTCAAAGCACTTAGCCTCCCAAAGTTCCATAGAAACCTATGGAACTTAGCCTCCCAAAGTGCTTTGAAAATATGCCTCCATGTAAGTCTCAGTGCTTTGAAAATATGCCTTCACATTATAAAAATGGGTAATGACAAAATTGAAAAATGGTTGCCCCTACTTCTTAATTGGTGGGGAAGAACTGAAGCTATAAAATTGGTTTTAGCTCCCAAAGTAAATTACATACTTGATATAACTCCTTTCTTTTTCCCGAGAAAATTCTATTTAAAAAACTTGATAGCCTTGTGGGTAAATTCATTTGAAAATCTAAGGTCCCTCGTATAGGCCAAACTGAAACTCCCAAAAAATAAGGGTGGCATAAATCTCCCAGATTTCAGATCATATTATTTAGCATTTCAGACCTCGCAAGCAATTAAATAGTTTGACACTTCATATTCACAAGATCAACCTAGACAGCTCATTTTCGAGAAAGAGCTAACTGAGCCTGTTGTATTACACCTCCTACCTACTATAAATAAGCTCTCCTACCCACCTAATTCTTTTGTAGTTAAATCAATGGCAAAACTAGTTTGAATCTAAAAAAACACCCAATAGATATATCACTATGGTTCAATACCTCAATTTATAACAAAGACATTTCATATCTCAATTGGCAAATATGGAAGAAAGCTGGAATATGGTTTGTTTCTCAGTTGCTAAGTAATGGGACCTTTATCCTCTTTGATATGCTACTATTACTTACCATTTCTATAGTGCTACTAGACGTACGCAGCGCTGCTCACACAATAATATAACCTATCTACCTCTGAACATGCCAACTGGGTATTTCTGACAGATTATATCACACACTTGGTGAATATATCTGAATTTAATCCATCTATATCTGACTATTTGGTGCCACTCATTGTCAGTATCATTGAAGACAGCCTCCAAAATATACAAAACCCAGGTATCAGACACTAAATCCTGTAAACCTCTGGAGTCAAACTGGGAAAAAGAACTTGGATATTCTAGTGATGCTATTGACTGGCAAATCTTTTGGTCAAAATCGATCACCCAACTTTATCTGCAGCTATTACACAATCTTCCTATTTTCTTATCCGTATGGCATATTGGACTCCTTCAAAATTGGAAAAGCTATCCTCAGAATCTGCTCCAACCAAATGTTGGTCATTCAAATGAGGCCCCACAATGAGTCTCTGCACGTAGTCTTGCATCCTTCCACATCTCCCACAGGCTGTCCCTGTTACATAACCGAAGGGATGGTTACCAAACAACTCACAAACTATCTCAACATGTTCTCCATACTGCATGATTCCCAATCAGGATTCCGGTCAAATCACAGCACAGAAACAGTATTAATTACCCTAATGACCAAATTTAAACAAATGATTGCAACCGGCACCAATATACTCCTCTTACAATTTGACATGTCAAGTGCCTTTGATATGGTAGACCACGGAATCCTATTACACATTCTTGAATATTTTGGCATCGGAGGCAATGTCCTAAACTGGTTCAAGGGGTTCTTAACCTTACGCTCAGATCAAGTCACATCAAACTCAACTACATCTGCTGCATGGACACCTGATTGTGGAGTACCGCAAGGATCCCCCCTCTCACCAACTATTTTCAATCTAATGATGACCCCCCCTGGCAAAACTTCTATCAAACCATAACCTTAACCCATACATATATGCCGATGATGTAACGATATATATTCCATTCAAAAAAGACATTAATGAAATCTCTAACGAAATCAACCAAAGTCTACACATCATGAACACCTGGGCAGATGCATTCCGACTGAAACTGAACGCAAAAAAAACTCAATGCCTCATACTTACCTCCCAATACAACACAAATAAATTTACCGCCATTAACACACCTAAACTAAATCTGCCAATCTCAGAAACTTTAAAAATCCTTGGAGTTACTATTGACCGCCACCTAACACTTGAGACTCACGCGAACAACACAACCAAAAAGATGTTCTACTCCATGTGGAAACTAAAAAGAATAAGACCATTCTTTCCAAGATCTGTCTTCCGCAACCTAGTGCAATCACTCGTACTCAGTCACCTGGATTACTGCAACTCACTATACGCAGGCTGCAAAGAATAAATACTGAGGAAACTTTAAACAGCCCAGAATACAGCAGCCAGACTCGTCTTCGGAAAACCAAAATACGAAAGTGCAAAACCCTTACGGGAGAAACTACACTGGCTCCCACTCAAGGAACATATCACTTTTAAAGTATGCACCTTAGTCCACAAAATCATTCATGGTGAAGCCCCTGCATACATGTCTGATTTAATAGACCTGCCACCCAGAAACGCTAAAAGATCGTCCCGAACCTTCCTCAATCTCCATTTCCCTAAGTGCAAAGGCATAAAATACAAAGTACTGCACGGATCAACCTTCGCTTACATGAGCACGCAATTCTGGAATACACTACCACGCAACCTGAAAACGATCTACGAACTAACCAACTTCCGCAAACTACTGAAGACTTATCTCTTCGAGAAAATTTACTGCAAGGATCAAAACACATGAAGTCCATACACACTAATAGATACGCATCAATACACTCTCTTCTGAATTCTTTTCCCCCGTATTTTCACCACACCTAAAACTCTACCCACAGATAAAATTGTTAGACCTTTATGTTCCCTTGCTTTTGTTTTATCGCCTTATCAATTCCCCACTGTTATATTCCATTGTTCTATTCCCAAATAATATCCTGACTCTACTTTGTCTTCCCATAACTCTTCACAATGTAACCCATAATCGTACTGCAACAAATTGTATTTCCATCATTCACAATGTATTGTAAGCCACACTGAGCCCGCAAATAGGTGGGAAAATGTGGGATACAAATGCAAATAAATAAATAAATGTTTGATACTGAGCAAGTGTGCTTTACCAATTAATTCAGCATACTATTCAGCAAGTCTGCACTATTAATGGCATTGCTACTGAAAAGAAAATTCAATTTAAAAAAAAACACAAAACTAAGCAAAGATTTCTCAAATGACATGGGAAACTAAACAAAGTGAACATTTTTGGACTGTACACTCCTTATGTGTTTTAGGACGTGTGAGGTTATCAATAGAAATCAAACAAAATAAAACATGGAAAAGAAAATAAGATGATACCTTTTTTATTGGACATAACACATTTCTTGATTAGCTTTCGAAGGACGTGTGAGGAAATTGTCTTGAGGAGTATCGGTGTAAAGGTGAAGTGTGTGTGTGTGTGTGTGTGAGTGGGTGAGTTTGGAAGGATGTGAGTGACGTATGTGTGTAGGGAGGTGAGGGTGGATGTACAGTTTTGGAGGTGTGAGATTGCATATGAAAGGATGTGGTGGATCTTCATGTATGTGTGTTATGCTATGCTATGTTTATATATTGAACAAAAACCCAGGATAATAATCAGATACTGTACATTGTTATAACCCTGGGTCTTGGGCTCCTTCAGCCCTCCAGGCAGTTGCTCCACTCTCCCAGCCTTGTATTTTCCTCAAGTCCAGGTCTGGGCCATAAAGTAGTCTGGTCCTGGCTTTTTCCCCTTTTTTTCAACAACAAGTGTTTAATACTTCCACCAAACAAAAGAAGCAAAAACAAAATACACAGCCCAGTAATCCAAAATCAGTCTCATTGTCTTTGGTGCCCTGTATGGGCCCCTACCAGCCTTCAAGGTGAATCCAGTTCAAAAGTTCAAAAGTCCAAACATTCTGCTCTCAGCAGTCTGCACTTCCACTATAGAAGGGCAGGCAGCTCACCTCCCTCTCCACAGCACTAATCTGAGTATGTCCTTCCACAGCTGCCTTTTCAGGATCCCATTCCATCTCACCTCCTTAGTGTTCAGAGTGCCCTCCTCTGTGTAATCCATAAGTTCCATACCTCCCAGAGAGCCGCCACCTTCCAGTTTAAGCCAATATGTTTTTAGCTAGGCTGAAAGGAACTCCTTCCCTTCCCTTTCGAGGAGGCATTACATATTGTTTCTTTACCCAAGGGAACTGGGCTTCATCCTTGGCCCCCCCTTCTAGTGACCACCCAGAGTAAGTTTAGCTCTACTCCTGATGGAGTTACCCTGTTCCAGTGGCGTAGCCAGAAGGCAATTTTTGTGTGGGCCAACGGGTTGGATGGGTGGGCACTACAACCCCACCCCCACCCACACACGCGTCTGTCCAGCACATTTAAAGTTATCGGCGCTGCCTCCACTTACCTTCTCCCACCCCCGCCGTAGCGCTGCCTCCTCTCCTGCACTTCACGGTCTCTGTCTCCCACCCTCGCGGCAGCGCTTGCAATTTGCTATCGGCGCTGCCTGCCTGACAGCTGACAGACGCGGCGTGACGACGTCCTGCTCCGGGACCTTCCCTCTGCCATGTGCATTCCACCCTGCGTAAACAGGAAGTTGAATCAACGCGGCAGAGGGAAGGCCCCAGAGCAGGAGGACATCGCGCCGCATCTGTCAGCTGTCAGGCAGACAGCACCAATAGCAAATTGCAAGCGCTGCCGCGGGGGTGGGAGACAGAGACCATGAAGTGCAGGAGAGGAGGCAGCGCTACGGCGGGGGTGGGAGAAGGTGAGGATGGGCCTGAGACAAAACTTAGTGGGCCTGGGCCCATCCAGGCCCACCCGTAGCTACGCCCCTGCCCTGTTCCTTTCTTTCTGAGTGTGCCCCGGGTCTTTCTTCTCTCCCTCTTATCTATGGCCCAGAGCCCTTTCCCTGGAGATAGGTTTCTTAGGAACACTCCCCCTAGGGGGGATCACTAAGCCTGCCTGATCCCAACATAGATACATCAAATTAAATATATATAGGGCTATAAGGATGGATGTGTATGCTGAGGACCAAGAAAGGGATCTAGGTGTCGTCGTTGATGATACAATGAAACCTTCTCAGTGTGCTGTGGCGGCTAAGAAAGCAAATAGAATATTAGGTATTATTAGGAAAGGAATGGAAAACAAAAATGAGGATGTTATAATGCCCTTGTATTGCTCCATGGTGCAACTGCTCCTCGAATATTGTGTTCAATTCTGGCCACCGCATCTCAAAAAAGATGTGGAGGGGCATAATCGAAAGGGCGCCCAAGTGTTGTTGAGGACGTCCTTGCAAAACATCCCGATGGTGGGGTAGGGAAACCTGTATTATCGAAAAAGATGGATGTCCATCTTTCATTTTGATAATACGGTCGGGGAGGCCCAAATCTTGAAATTTAGGTTGTCCCTAGAGATGGTTGTCCCTAGACTTGGTTGTTTCTGATTTTCGGCGATAATGGAAACCAAGGACACCCATCTCAGAAACGACCAAATGCAAGCCCTTTGGTTGTGGGAGGAGCCAGCATTTGTAGTGCACTGGTCCCCCTGACATGCCGGGGCACTGCAGTGGACTTCATAAATTGCTCCCAGGAACATAGCTCCCTTACCTTGTGTGCTGAGCCCCCCAAAACCCACTACCCAAAACTGTACAACACTACCATAGCCCTTACAGGTGAAGGGGGCACCTAGATGTGGGTATATTGGGTTTGTGGTGGGGTTTGGAGGGCTTGCTGTTTCCTCCACAAAACGTAACAGGTAGGTGGGGATGGGCCTGGGTCCGCCTGCCTGAAGTGCACTGCACCCACTAAAACTGCTCCAGAGACCTGCATACTGCTGTCACGGACCTGAGTATGACATCTGAGGCTGGCACAAAATATTTTGAAAGATATTTTTTGAGGGTGGGAGGGGGTTAGTGACCACTGGGAAAGTAAGGGGAGGTCATCTCCGATTCTCTCCGGTGGTCATCTGGTCAGTTCAGGCACCTTTTTGTGGCTTGGTCGTAAGAAAAACAGGACCAGGTAAAGTCGTCCAAGTGCTCATCAGGGACGCCCTTTTCTTTCCATTATGGGTCGAGGACATCCATGTGTTAGGCACGCCCAAGTCTCGCCTTCACTACGCCTCTGATACGCCCCCTTGAACTTTGGCCGTCCCTGCGACGAAAAGCAGTTGGGGACTCCCAAAATCAGCTTTCAATTATACCGATTTGGACGACCCTGTGAGGACGCCCATATTCCGATTTGTATCGAAAGATGGGTGTCCTTCTCTTTCAAAAATGAGGCCAATAGTGGAATTAGAAAAGGTGCAGAGAAGGGCAACGAAAATGATAAAGGGGATGGGACGACTTCCCTATAAAGAAAGGCTAAAGCAGCTAGGGCTCTTCAGCTTGGAGATAAGGTGACCGAGGGGAGATATGATAGAGGTCTATAAAATAATGAGTAGAGTGGAAAGGGTAGATGTGAAGTGTCTGTTTACTCTTTCCAAAAATACTAGGACTAGGGGGCATTGAATGAAGCTACAAAGTAGTAAATTTAAAACTAATCAGAGAAAATATTTTTTTTCACTCAACGTGTAATTAAACTCTGGAATTCGTTGCCAGAGAATGTGATAAAGGCAGTTAGCTTAGCGGGGTTTAAAAAAGGTTTGGACGGTTTCCTAAAGGAAAAGTCCATAGACCATTATTAAAATGGACTTGGGGAAAATCCACTGCTTATTTCTTGGATAAGCAGCATACAATGTTTTGTACTTTTTTTGGGATCTTGCCAGGTATTTGTGACCTGGATTGGCCACTTTTGGAAACAGGATGCTGGGCTTGATGGACCTTTGTTCTGTCCCTGTATGGCAATACTTATGTACTTATGAGGAAGGTCTTTGCGTGGGGGATGTATATCAAAGTATTAGGCATATTGGGGAGTGTCTGGCATTTGTATGTTGGGGATATCGGTGTGGGAATATGGGAGATATATATGCATGTTGGTGGGGTGTGTTTATGCAGAAAGTGTGTGTATGTACTGTATATATGTCACTCTCTTATACTCGCAGGGCTTAAGACAGATCTCTACGTTATTCTAACACATCAAAATATGATCCTATCATTAAACTTGGTTGTGGTGGTTTTTAAATTATGGAGGAAAAGCCTCAATAGATATCGGGGTTACTCCATTGTAGACTGCTTTACCAGCTCCGTCAACCTTAAGGAGCCCCCTCACTCATCATGGGCATATAAACCTCCAAATTGAGCTAAACCTTAATGATTAGTCTGCTACGCTCTCCAAGACATGAGATGTACAAATTCAAACTTATCTTTGCAGCTGGTCAGTCTCATGTACCCGCCCACGGCCAACTTTGGCCAAGGTTTCGGTTCCTGCGTCAGGGTCCGTGGCGTACTTGACTGTTTCTACAAAAGAACATATTCATCAGTGAACTATTCCTTACCGGTTTTCTTACCACACTTCCTGTCTCAACGCCTCACTTTTACTGCTCAATTCTGTTCTCTCAGTCCGGAGAGAGATCCCACCGTAGAGTGGGATCTTTATAGTCCTGACATCACACGCCTTCAGCGCTGTGACCATCTCTGATAGGTCAGATTTGGACTAAGCTCCACCTTCTTAAAGAGGTATCCCTTGGATTTGGCCGGGTTCGAGATGGCTGCCATTAGTTTCCATTATCGCTGAAAATCAATGCCAGTCATCTCTAAAGCCGGCTCAAATGTTGAGATTTGGCCGGCTCCGACCGTATTATCGAAACGAAAGATGGCCGGCCATCTTGTTTCGATAATACGGTTGGGACGCTGCTTTACGGGGCCGGCCTTGAAGATGGCCATCCATATAGATGGCCGGCCCTGTTCGATTATGCCCCTCTTAGTCCCAAGCAGGGGACAGCTAAGAGGGAAGAGAGCCTGCTGTTAAAAATTTACCAGCACACCACTGGATACAATTAACAATGTGTCAGAATTTCACAGTCACTGTGAATGCTCAAAGTGTCCACCCCCAGCTTTAACACAGACCCTCAATCACTTTAGAAAGTTCTTAACAGTCTTGTTGATCAGTTCTGTGGCAGGCTGTCCTAGATCATCTGCAAAACTTCCTTAAGTTTGGCAATTGCAGCTTTGGGTGGAGCTTGTGATAGGCATCCAACATTGCTCCCCAGACAAAAGTCTACATCACTGTGATGTCATTAACAGGAAGCTGGTACCCCAATATTTTTCAAATAATGGTAGTTTTATAGTGCAGGAGAGATCAGCCACAAAAAGTGGAAGAACGCTCTGTTCCTTGGTACACTCCGACGGTCACTTAATGTGATTTTCTTCAGAATAGCATACTTTTCATAATTCGGAAATTGATTTGTGTTTTACTGAAGTGCATTGTTACTCAGTAACTTTTCCTGCTTTTTTTTGAGTATAACATCTGATACACAATATTTCCTGTTGTACACCACACTTTCAGACTCCTGAGGCAACCTACCCTATTCTTGGATTGTGAGTTTTATAGTGCAAACATTTTTGAACGTGCAAGAGTCGTTGGGTGGTCATGCTGAAAAGTCTGTAACTTTGCCATGTTTAAATATAATCTCATTCCACTCAGCACATAAACATAAATAGTAACAACAAATAAAGCTCTAAAATGTTCACATTGAAAATTCCAAGTGCTTGCTGAGAAAATGGCAAAAAACTTCAGGGGATTAGTTTTTTTTACCCTGTAGAATAGTGCACAGTTAGATATGCGTGTAAGTCCTAATTAGTGCCAATTATTGCCAACAATTGATGGTTAACAGTTCATTAACTAACTAGTGTTCACTCAGATCTAGGATCCGTGTCCAAATTTGGACAACCTTTATAGAATCCAGGGGAGCTTAGTGGAACAAAGCCAACATGGAATTCGCCAAGGGAAGGCTTGCCTCATCAATCAGCTACACTTTTTGAAGGTGTGGATAATAATGATCCAGTTTATATAATGCAGTGTTTCCCAAGTCCAGTCCTGGAGTACCCCTTGCCAGTCCGGTTTTCAGGATATCCACAATGAATATGCATAAACTTGATTTGCATACACTGCCTCCATTATATGCAAATCTCTTTCATGCATATTCATTGTGGATATCCTGAAAACCTGACTGGCAAGGGGTATAGCTCCCTTACCTTGGGTACTGAGCCCCCCCCCCCAAAAAAAAACCCCACTCTCCACAACTGTACACCACTACCATGGCCCTTTGGGGTGAAGGGGGGCACCTACATGTGGATACAGTGAGTTTTGGGGGGGTTGGATGGCTCCCATTTACCACCACAAGTGGAACAGGTAGGGGGGGATGGGCCTGGGTCCACCTGCCTGAAGTGCACTGCACCCACTAAAAACTGTTCCAGGGACCTGCATACTGCTGTCAGGGAGCTGGGTATGACATTTCAGGCTGGCAAAAAAGTTTTTTTTTGGTTTTTTTTTTGGGTGGGAGGGGGTTGGTGACCACTGGGGGAGTAAGGGGAGGTGATCCCCGATTTCCTCCAGTGGTCATTTGGTCAGTTGGGGCTTCTTTTTGAAGTTTGGTCGTGAAAAAAAAGGGACCAAGTAAAGCCAGCGAAATGCTTGTCAAGCCTGGCTTTTTTTTTTCCATTATTGGGCGAAGCCGGCCATCTCGTGAGCACGCCCCCATCCTGCCTTCACTACCCTACTGACACGCCCCCTTGAAGTTTCGCCGGCTCCGCAACGGAAAGCAGTTGAACCCGGCCAAAATCGGCTTTCAATTAGTTTCAGGAGATCGCCGGCCATCTCCCGATTTGTGTCGGAGCATGGCCGGGGATCTCTTTCAAAAATGAGCTGGCTAGTGGTTAGTGCAGCGGACTTTGATCCCGGGGAACTGGGTTCATTTCCCACTGCAGCTCCTTGTGACTGTAGGCAAGTCACTTAACCCTCCATTGCCCCAGGTACAAAATAAGTACCTGAATATACTATGTAAACCGTTTTGAATGTAGTTGCAAAATACCACAGAAAGGCGATATATCAAGTCCCATTTCCCTTTCCCTTATTAGGAAAAGACCACATCTTTGGCACTGTGAGCAATTCTGTTCACTACATCTCAAAAAATATACAGCAGAATTAGAAAAAGTACAGAGAAGGGTGGCCAAAATGATAAAGGGATGGATCAACTCTCCTTTAAGAAGAGATGGCTGAGGGGAAATATAACAGAGATCAATAAAATCCTGAGTGGAGTGGAAAGGTAAATGCAAATCAATTGTTTACACTTTCAAAAAGTGAAGCTACTAAGTAATACATTTAAAACAAATAATAAAAACAGATTCCTCTTAAACAAATAGGAGAAAATATTTCTTTCACTCAAGGCATAGCTGAGCTCTGTAATTCACTGCCAGAGGGTGTGGCTGACAACTACAATCCTGCAGCTTCAAGGCAGAAGGAAAGTTCCTTACTGTGCTGTGTACTGCCCCACACAGGGCCAGATTTAAGATATTGTCACCTATAGGCTGGACTGGCGAATGCTGGCAGAGGAAGTTTTCTCCCCAAGAGATCATAGACCATGATCCTGCAGCAAGTGATGGTATTTGGTGCCTTCAGCATTTATTTATTTATTTATTTTTATTTTATTTATTCATGACACTTATTAGCCTGAAATAGACTCAAGTTCTATGTGACTTATAAACAAACAACAAAGTGAATAAAACATAATAATGTACAGAATATAACACAAATTACAATAACTTTCAATAAGCAAATTAATACATGTGCAGTAAGTAACCAGGGATTTAGACTATCTCAAGGATAAACAAATACTTAAGGGTGGATAGGTGAGAGCATAATTAGGCAGGACTAGATGGGAAACAAGATTAAGAAAAGGGTGTAGGTAAAATTCAAATAGAGTTCTTTGCATTCAGAAAGGCCAGACTGAAGAAACATGTTTTTAGAAGACTTCTAAAAGTTAAGTAATCATCAGGAAACTTGATTGATTTAGGAAGACAATTCCAAATGTTGGTGCCTTGATAGGAGAAATTAGCAGAGTGAAATTCTTTTCTATATTACATTCTTACAGATAGGGAAGATAAGATAAGATATTCTCTAAATGCTGCAACAGCATTATGAGGGGGTAATTCAATAAGGTTATTCATATATGATGGGGCTTGACCAAACAGGATTTGCTGAATGAAAACGCATAATTTGAGATATTCTGTCTCTTATTGGTAACCAATGTAGCTCATGGCAAAGCGAGGAGATCTACATATAAGATGAGCACCAGCATTTAAGCTGTTTATAGTACTTTGAGAAGACCACCTTTAAGTCCAGCATAGATGGAATTGCAAAAGTCGAATTTGGTGAGAACAAGGGATTGAACCAAAGTACGAAAGATGGATTTTGAGAACAATGGCCTCAATCTCTTTGGCTTCCAAAATGAGTGAAAGACACTCAAGATCAACTTTTAGAGACTTGCAGGCTCATTTTCGAAAGAGGATGCCCATCTTTCGAATAAATCAAAAGATGGGTGTCCTTCTCACAGGGTCGTCCAATTCGGTATAATTGAAAGCCGATTTTGGACGTCCCCAACTGCTTTCCGTCGCAGGGATGGCCAAAGTTCAAGGGGGCGTATCTGAGGCATAGCGAAGGCGGGACATGGGCATGCCTAACACTTGGACGTCCTCGACCCATAATTGAAAGAAACAAGGACATCCCTGACGAACACTTGGACGACTTTACCTGGTCGTGATTTTCTTACGACCAAGGCACAAGTTGCCTGAAATGACCAGATGAACACCGGAGAGAATCGGGGATGACCTCCCGTTACTCCCCCAGTGGTCACTAACCCCCTCCCACCCTCAAACAATATCTTTAAAAATATTTTGTGCCAGCCTCAGATGCCACACTCAGGTCCATGACAGCAGTATGCAGGTCCCTGGAGCAGTTTTAGTGGCTGCAGTGCATTTCAGGCAGGCAGACCCAGGCCCATCCCCCCCTACCTGTTACGTTTCTGGAGGAAAGAGTGAGCCCTCCAAAACCCACCACAAACCCACTGTACCCACATCTAGGTGCTCCCCTTCAC
Organism: Microcaecilia unicolor; assembly: GCF_901765095.1. Classification (NCBI taxonomy): domain Eukaryota; kingdom Metazoa; phylum Chordata; class Amphibia; order Gymnophiona; family Siphonopidae; genus Microcaecilia; species Microcaecilia unicolor. Next base: position 94,046,436 of record NC_044033.1, on the reverse strand, counting down.
CCGTAAGGACCATGGTAGTGGTGTACAGTTGTGGGGTTTGGGGGGGGGGGTTGGGGGACTCAGCACACAAGGTAAGGGAGCTATGTACCTGGGAGCAATTTATGAAGTCCACTGCAGTGTCCCCTAGGGTGCCCGGTTGGTGTCCTGGCATGTCAGGGGGACCAGTGCACTACAAATGCTGGCTCCTTGAGTTACTAATATTCATAGAATGGTGAGGGTTAGTTATAATTAGAAATTTAGTTTTATCCATAAGTTTTAGCCCTAGACTAATCATGCGAGTTATATCAAGTAATTTCTTAGAGAATGGGATATAAATTGTGACATCATCAGCATATATGTATGTCAAAAGACCATGTTTTTTCTAAAAGACAACCAAGAGGTATCATCATAATGTTAAACAATATGGGGGAAAGAGGGGAACCCTGAGGGACCCCACAGCCAGGAGAGCAAGTGGAAGAAAGTACACCTTTGTTTCCTATGCCTAAATACAGGCCTTGCCCCCATCAGACCTAGTATATTAGGCAAATGCATATTGGTACAGTTGACCCTATGCAACAAGGTGAGACGAAGGTGTGAGATAGACAATTATGAATGAAGAAAATGGAGGAAGATCCAAATGTGTACAGTAAGAAAGGGTAGAGCCAGGAAGTTGAAAGGTGGGAAACGTCAGTTGAGAACACAGAAGGAAAACAGAAGATGAGAATGAAAGAAGGGAGGTGGCATGAGGTAAGGAAACATAAAAGCAATGAGTAGAGATGCTGAGCGTACCATTGAATGGGATGGAGAGCAACCTGATGGACTTGGATAAGAAACAGACATGGTCCAAATGTCTCGAGCTATTCTGGCACTTATGTACACCGGGAATTTTGCAGAATAGATCCCTTACAATGCCATTCTACTATCAGAATTAGTCATAAATAAAACATGCTGTAGCTGCTGTTTCAGTAAGTGCCACTAAATTAAATCTTATCAAATGAAAAATGTTATTGCTGCATACAACTTTATGAGCACTACTCTAATGAGCTACATGAATTAATATAATACTAATATACAAATATGGCTGCTCCTAAGGGTTTTTCATTTTGTTAAAACTTTAAGGAATAGAAAAGCTTGAAGACATATTAAAACCACTATCTGCTGATAAATTACACAGTATATAAAATTTAAATGTGATCATGCCACACTTAAATTATTATAATAAACTATTCTGTTTTCCTTCCCCCTGACATTTATAAAATTCATTTGGAAGTGTGGGATATACCTTGAAGAGATTAGTGATAAATCATGTATTTTTAATGAATATCAATAGGAGAAACCCCATGACATAGCCTACCATCTAATTTGATTAAACTGTGCTTAAGGCAACACTACCTTTCTGGCTAGGGAATAGCACCATAATGATTTTGTGAGCATTATTGCAGGCTGTTTTAATGATTTAATGAACTGCCTCTATATTTAGTTCAATAGTCTTAAAATGATTAGTGTTTAAGAAAAATTAGCTCACTTTGATTTAATTCTATTTGATGGCAAGTTTAAATAATCTAACCCCTCAAAACACAATGGAAAAAAGATTCCTAGAACCACAGCCTGCTACCTGCAGAAAACAATGCACCAATCATTCACAGCAGTTGGTTTCTATACAGCTGTATGGAAAGATACATTTATCTCTTAAGATGGCCTTCAGTAACAAACATGTCTATAGTTGATAACTGGTAATTTTCCTCTTATAGCAGGTAAGAATAATCACTCTAATATAAAATCAAGATTACAGCCTTCATTTTCAGGATCCACAATGAATGTGCACGAAGTAAGCTGGCTTCTCTCAGTTAAGCACTTAGGTGTCTTTTTACAAAGCTGTGGGGAAAAGGGCCCTGAGCTGGCAGCAGGGGTCATTTTCCCACACCAGGGCCCTTTTTACCGCAGCGGGTAAAAAGACCCCAGGCACACATGGCCATGTGGTAAGAGACCTCTTACCGCATGACAGGGGCATAGCCAGACCTCAGCGGGAGGGGGGGCCAGAGCCCGAGGTGGGGGGGGGCACTGTTTAGCCGCCGACCCCCCCTGCCACTTTGGACCCCCCCCCCCCGCAATCACAACCCCCCTGCCACCACCACCGCCCACCCGCCCCCTCCCCCGCATCAGGTACCTTGTTTGCTGGCGGGGGTCCCCATTCCCCACCAGCCAAAGAGTCTTCTTCAGCACCAGTCGACTCCAGCACCTTCGTTATGTGATCATCTGTTTCTGACACCTTACGTCCTGCCTGTTCATGTCAAGGTGACCGCATACCTGGTTTTTCTGGCCACAGGAACCTTTTAGACCCCTGTGTGGGAGATGTTGCAGGCATCAGCCCATAAGAAGCAACTTTTCAAAATGATTGGGGGTGCTGAAATTTATTTATTTATTTTTTACAGGCAGTGCGTCCCCGTCCCCCCCAGTACCTTAACATCCTGTCTGCTGCAGTCTTCACCTGGACAGTGGCAGCACCACTCAAAGGCTGCCTGCAACCTGCACCAGGACTTCTTCCCTTGCCCCTCAGTCCCCCTGTACTGTGCAAATATAAAGAGATGCAAATTTCAAAAACTGACATATTTCAATCACTATAGGTTAACAAATACAAATAAAACAAAAAATGGAAAATATGATAATATTTTATTGGACTAAATACATTTTCAATTAGTTTTCAGAGGCCAAAACCTCTTTCCTCAGGTCAGGACAGTATACTGCTGTTATGGTATTCTGTTCTGACACGAGAAAGGAGGGTTTATTTATTTTATTTATTTATTGCACTTGTATCCCACATTTTTCCACCTATTTGCAGGCTCAATGTGGCTTACAAAGACCTGTTATGGCATCGCCATTTCAGGGTAAAGAAATACAATTGGTGTTACAAATATATTAAGAGTAACAAGGCTAACAAGTCGATCTAATCAAGCAATTATGGAAAGAAGGCAATTATAGTAAGGGAGGAGTGGTGAAGTGTTGTGGTTAGTTATGGTCTCCAAGCATTAGTCAAAAATGTATTAAAATTAGTCCAATAAAGATATCACCTTACTTCCATTTTCTGTAGTTATTAACACAGGTACCACACTACTTTATCCTAAACTAAAAATAAAATTCATTTTTTCCTACCTTTGTGGTCTGGCCGTTTACTGTTTCTAATTGTGTTGGTCCCAGTCTCTTGTTTCTTTTTTTCTCGATCTTAACTCTCTCCCTTTTCCATCCAGCATCTGCCCCCCTCTCTTCCCCTTTTCCATACAGCATCTATTTTCTCCATCCATGTGTAGTTTTTCTCTTTTCCCTTTCCCTCATCTCCTTCCTCTTTCTTCCCTTTCCTCCATCCATATACATCTCCTTCCTCTCTCTTCCCTTTCCTCCGTCCATGTCCAGCATTTTTCCTCTACCCCTCCATCCATGTCCAGCATTTCTCCTCTCTCTCCGCCCCTCCATCCATGTTCATCTCACTTCCTGTCTTTTCCCTCCCCTCCATCCATGTCCAGCATTTCTCCTTTCTCCTCCATGTGCATCTACTTCCTCTGTCTTTCCTCCACTCCATCCATGTCCAGCATTTCTCCTGCCCTCCCCTCCATCCATGACCATCAACTCTCCTCTCTCCCCTGCCCTCTCCCCCATCCATATCCAGCAATTCTCCTCTCTCCCCTGCCCTCCCCTTCATGTCCAGCGATTTCTCCTCTCTCCCCTTCCCTCCCATTCATGTCCAGCGATTTCTCCTCTCTCCCCTTCCCTCCCATCCATGTCCAGCGATTCTCCTCTGCCCTCCCCTCCCCTCCCATCCATGGTCAGCAATTTCTCCTCTCTCCCCTGACCTCCCCTCCCTGTCTAGCGATGCTCCTCTGCCCTCCCCTCCATGTCCAGTGACTCGCCCCAAGCCCCACCTGCCCACCCTCTTCTCCCTCAACAGCCCTCCTTGCCTTCCTGCCGCCTAGCGTTTAAAACTCATTTTACCTCAGGTTGCGGTGGCAGTGAAAGGAGCAGGCTCGCCTTCAGCCTTCCCTTCCCTCTCAGCATCCCATCCTCATTTTCTGTTTCCACGATGGCGGGACGCTGAGAGGGAAGGGAAGGCTGAAGGCGAGCCTGCTCCTTTCACTGCCGTCACAACCTAAGGTAAAATGAGCTTTAAAAGCTGGGCAGCAGGAAGTCAAGAAGGGCTGTTGAGGGAGAAGAGGGCAGGTAGGTTGGGCTGGGGACATTGGAACCGGAACTTCGGACGCGTTGGGTGACTGACGGGTCGCAAAATATTGGGGTGCTCAAGCACCCACAGCACCCACAGAGTCAGCGCCTATGCATCAGCCAGCAAGCCACCTCATATTGTATTGCACAGTATCTGAACTGTTTTCTGAGGAAGGAACACTCAATACAGTATACTTCCCATGCGTGAGGTAGAACAAGAGGGCCATGATGTTATTACTGTATATGTAACTTTGTAATCTGCCAAGAACGCAGGATTGTGTGGAATAGAAATGTAAAATAAATAAGTATAAAATAGAAGAAAAATCCCCAGATAACTGTCAATGAATGTTCATTATCCCAGATTAGGTTTACCAACGTTTTTGGGGACAGGCTAGTTGGTTCTTGCTTTATCCTATTCCCTGCATGGACTTGTCTTGGTTTTCTTAAGGAAATAAAAAAAAGGAGCACCAGAGCTACAACTTGGAGCAGATCAGCCTTTCTTGAAAATCTGAAGCCAGTTGGCAACCCTGACTCTAGCTGGAACTTCAAAGGAACAGAAGGAAACTGCCAGGTCCAAAAAAGTAACCCTACCCACCCTACTAATGTCTCACTGATCAATCTGCAAGAACAGATGTGCAGTGCTCATGCTGATTAGCTAGTGAGACTTTATGACAATCCAAACCATCAAACAAGATTTCAAGGTAGAAATCTGACCACAATATTTCTATTATTTTTATATGTGTCAAAATAAGTTATTTTTACAAAAGCAGGTGTACAGCATACCTAAGGCATGTATGTATTATGTGTGCTATATATATACACTGTATGTAACACACATATATGATTGTAGGGGATGGTTCTGTCTTTCTCCAAATGTGAGTGGGATTTCTACAGCACCTACAGCCTCTTAAACCAGGGATTAGAGACTTGCAGCTGAACCACAGAAGCTGCTTAGCTTATTTTGAGCTGCCGGAAAAGAAGGCCATGCTCAAGAGGAGTCAATTGGACCAGTAAGAGGTGCGCCTTATCAAGGACAGTAAATAAGGAAGCCCAACCAGACACACTCTTCCTGGTTTAACAGTTTTCAGTGGGCCTGTCCCGAGTCCACTGCCATCCCATTTCCTTGTGTTACCTTCAATGCATATTTGTTTCTGCTTACTTCACCTTTGATCCTTGCTCTACTTTTGGTTCCTGTCTCATGCCTGGTGCCTGCTTTACCTGTGGTTCCTGTTTCATGCCTGATGCCTGATTCCTAATCCTGCTTGCTTTCTGCCTTGCTTGACCCTGCCCTGGGCCTAGCCTCTCCATGCTCTTGCTCAGAGTTGGCTCTTACCGACTGTCAACCAGAATGAAATATAGTGAACCCAGCTAAGAATCATACCTAGCTACTAACATTCAGAGTTAATACGTAGAACAGCAAACACTGGACTCAGACCTCATTATTAGATTTGTAAAGTGTGTATTTATGCTGCTAAGATTATGTAGGCAATTTTAGTAATTTGTGGCAATTGAATTAAATAGTCACTCTAGCTCCAAAATGTCAAATTCAGTTTAAAATGAAAAATAAGGCTTGGTCTTTGGGATCTCTTTTGCCACAAACATTACAAACTCCTAGAGATTTCTAGAACAGGGGGCCTCATATTCAGTGGTACTTATCTGGATGGGAGGCTGTCTTACCTAGATGTGCCACTCACTGGGGCCAGCTACTTACTTTCAAAATTTGCACATTTTCATTTGAATTTTACATAAGAACATAAGAGTAGCCATACTGGGTCAGACCAATGATCCATCTAGCCTAGTATCCTGTTTTCCAAACAGTGGCCAAGCCAGGTCACAAGTTCATGGCAGAAACCCAAATCGTGGAAACATTCCATGTAGAACCCCAAAGAATAGCAAGATTCTGGAATCCTAAAGAGTGACAAGATTCCATGCAGAATCTCAAAGATTAGCAACATTCCATGCTACAAATCCCAGGGCAAGCAGTTGTTTCCCATGTCTGTCTCAATAGCAGACTATGGCCTTTTTCTCCAGGAATTTGTCCAAACCTTTTGTAAACCCAGATACACTAACTGCTGTTACCACATCCTTCGGCAAAGAGTTCCAGAGCTTAACTATTTGTTGAGTGAAAAAATATTCCTTCCTATTTGTTTTAAAAGTATTTCCATGTAACTTCCTCGAGTGTCCCCTAGTCTTTGTGCTTTTGGAATGATAAAAAAATAGATTTACTTCTACTCGTTCTACACCATCAAGTTGGTGATCCTTTCTGTGCATCTTTTCAGTAGTAGCTCGAGATGTTACATTCATATACACTAGGTATTTCCCTCTCTCTGGAGGGCTCAAAATTTAATTTTGTACTTGAAGCAATAAAGGGTTAAGTGCCAAAGGTCACAAGGAGCCACAGTGAGATTTAAATAAGGCTGTCAACTGGATCAAGATTCAAAGGACAGGGTTGATTCAGTCCTGAGTTTACCCCATTTCATTCCCTAAGAAAAACAAGACTATAAATCTCAGTGTAACCTGGTCCTGCTATCCCGGGTTAGAGGGGGTGGGGCTCGAGAGGCTAGCAATCATTTACTTAGATCCAGGTCCCATCAGCTCATTCACTCAAGAACCACATGACACTCAGAGGATTAAAAGTAACTGGAACACTTATTTAACTGTTTAACTGATGGTTTCACTGCATTGATCATCATACAGTTCACATGTAAAACATAATTGCTTTCAAGGTGGTCACAAGCAATAGTACATTTCGAGGTTAACACATGTGCACAACCCGTATGCCTGTCCTGCAGTCTAATTGGAATCCAGAATGGATTTCACTCTTCTGATGTACTTCAATACCATCCGGGCCAGACTCATTGTAACTGTCTTCTCCCTTCTGGCTGCCACCCCAAAGGTCTCACCTCAGCCAAGGGTAGACCACACTCCACCCGAACCCCAGTTACAGCTGGACTCCTCGATCTGCCGAGTTTCTGGCTCCTGAAGTGGCTGATGCAATGTAACAGCTCACTATCTATGGCTTCAATCCGCTGGGTACAGCACTAGAGAACTCCCCTTAATTTCAATGGGTCACCTGGCAGGGGGCTATAGGTAGCTCAGAACTCAGGCAACCAAGGATGTAGTTACTCTATCAGGAGGCAGAACCAGAGACAAATTTTTTCCTCTGAGTTTCCCTTTTATAACCTCTGAGCTCCTTCTGAGTCCTCCAGTCACTCCTTTAATGACCTGCTACCCAGGGCTCACTCTATCATATTTTTAAACAAACCAAGGGTTACACCAGCATGCGCTGGGGTAAACCCAGGACTGAATTAACTCTCTTCTGCGAACCTGGATCCAGTTGGCAACCTTAGATTTAAAACTACTTCCCCTGGATGTCAAGGCTAGCACTCTAACCATTACTTTAGTCACTAAATCATTACTGACTACCCCGGTGCAGTCCAGAGATGGAACCAAGGCAAAGTTGGAACTTATTTGGGTATGGTTGACAGTCAGTGCTACTACCCAGATAAGTATCCTGGGTAAGTTAAGACAGCCAGTGCCAGTATCTGGTTACAGCCCGGTGTTGAATATCCAGGTATAACTTTAGACCCCATGGTTGGCATTTTAAAGCAATCTCTACTTTCCAACTATGGATTTTAAATATCGAGAGCTGCCAAGTTATACAGCCCTGGGATGGGAGACTTTCACATGGCCCGTTCTAGCTTTGAACTTACATCCAAAAATATTTGAACCCCCTAATTCTACCCATTGCAATAGCTGCTAAGGGTTCTATAAGGCAACAGGCTAAGATTGTCAGAAATCCAGAACTGCTCCAAAATCTCCCTCCTGGAACTGGGCAACTTCGAAGAAAGCAACAGCATCATAGGAGCCGGCTCTGTGGGTGCTTGAGCACCCCCAATATTGAGAGAATTCCTTGTATGTGTCCAGGGAGGGGTTATTGCCATTGGGCTTAGCACCCCCAATAATTCTAAAAAGTTGGCTCCTATGAACAGCATTACTTAACTTCTTAGAGGGCATTTGAAATGCAAGAATCTTTTGCCAAATTGCCTCAGGTACTCAGAAAAACAAAATGCTAGAACACTACCACGAATACAGATTAGGCAAAAACCAATTGCAAATTTCAAATGCCTAATCTCCACCAGCTAAAGCCAAGCAAATAAAGCAAAATGACCATGACTGTAAACTGAGCCCTTGTATCCTCTGTGGCTGCCTTTGTATCCTGCTAAGAGAGAAAGAACTGGTCAAAGAAAGAAACCCAGTTGAAAGCAGTGAAATTCAAGCTCCTTCAGCTAGCACAGTTATTTTATATTATTAAACCTGTTGAAAGAACAGGTGAACCACATAATTAGTCATGGCTCCAGTTTGGAAGGAAAGGGGTTAGGCTCTATAGTCTCAGGAATGATACCGTATTCAACACATTTTCTATTGTTTAGGAGACACACAAGTAAGAACACTGCTAACAAAAAATACTGAAATATCTTAAAAAGCCAGAAATAGTGCATTGTCCTTCCAGGGTAGCTGTTAAATGTTCTGCCTTTTGTGTCTATATGATGTTTGTATTAGGGACAATGATTGCTTCATTGTTAACAATGAGATTTTATTGCATTTTCCATCTGACTAATTTTGTTCTTAATGTTGCAGGTTTATACAAATGTTGCAGTTTTATTATTGGCACTTTTTATGATTAAAACAAATAGAATGCTGGAAAATAATTATAGGAAAGAGATCAATGTTATGTCTGTCTGTAAGCATAATAACTCTCCAAAAAAGGGAAGGACAATTCACCAAATTTGGCATGCAGGATGAAAATGTGAATACTTTGGGCAGGTTTGAAAACCAGGAACATCAGGTCAATATTTTTACAGTACTGACACTCCAAAAATGGAAGGGGGGATGGGAACACCCATTATTTTCTATGTAAAAAGAAATTTCTATTGCTTTCTATGAGAACAAAATCCCCATTACTTCCCAAGGAAAACTGTTAGAGCTGTAGAAGGTGGATCACTAATCCTCTCTCATGTTTCGGGCACTGTGACACACAGCAACCTTGGAAGACAGGGGTAATGGAAAATAGCTGATTGAGCTGGTGACACGATTCTCCCCCTCCCCCCCCCCAACATACACACAAAGGAACACACTGAATAACACACACCCTAAATACCACATTCATACCACTACATGTACACCAGCCCCCCCCCCCAGCCCCCCCCCCCCACACATCCCTTCACATCCTACAATTCCACATCCACACCAGTGATGTAGGCACAGACCCACCCACTTTGACCTCAGGCCCACCCAGCAGGGGCACAGCTTGTTTGTGGCTGGTGGGGATCCCCAAGCCCTCCTAGCTGAAGACAGACATACCAAGTTGCACACGTATTCAGCTCCATTTTCCAGCTCAAAAACCAAAGCCCCCTCATCTCACACATTCAGCTTCCCACTGAGGGCTGTTTTTTGAATGGGCAAAGGGGGCAGCTGCCATAGAAGGAGGGTCATCAGATCTCCAGGCTTGGGCCTCTCTCCATCTGCCATCTCCTGTGCTGCCATACCTCTGAGTCTGGGCCCCTGCCAGCAACAGCAAAAGACCAGGTCCACCAATCAGCACTAACTTCCGAACCAAGGAGCCTTCCAGCCTATCTGCTCATGAAGGCCTTGTTGTTACCACCCCCTCTGATGCATACACATTTGCATCAGAGAGGGCGGTACCAACAGGGTGTAGAAATCTGAGTGTTATACTAGCCACTGAAACTGGCCATTTAAGTGCTTAGTGTACACTAACGTGGAGGGGCATAATCGAACGGGGGCGGCCATGTATAAGGGCGGCCATCTCTAATGACGGCCCTGTCAAGCAGCGTACCCGACTGTATTATTGAAACAAGATGGCCGGCCATCTTTCGTTTCGATAATATGGTCGGGGCCGGCCAAGTCTCAACATTTGGGCCGCCCTTAGAGATCGCCAGCGTTGTAGGCTAGGGGGCATGTAGGTAAAGGTTAGAATCCAATCAGGGCCAGAACTGTATTCCTGTAAGTGAGAGAAGTAGACTGATACACAACAAAAATACATGCTAGTCTGGGGCAATAACAGAGCTTCCATGTTACGCTGTTTAGGAGGGAGGCGTGTGGCCAGTCTTGGATTTCTGCCAAACTCATTCTGATGCATTTGATCTGCAGTGGGCAGAATCAGACACTACAAATCCCCCACTGCTTTTGGATACTATTACTAACAATCATGGTGATGGGGGCATGATTTAAAAATCTGCTCAAGCATGTATTGCACTGCACATCCCATACCAGTGTGGTCTGTGGTTAGTCACAGATGTTACATATCTAGCCTATTATTTATTTAGATTTTGCTCACACCTTTTTTGGTAGTAGCTTAAGGTGAGTTACATTCAGGTGCTCTGGATATTTCTCTGTCCCAGGAGGGCTCACAATCTAAGTTTGTACCTGAGGCAATGGAGGGTTAAGTGACTTGCCCAAGATCACAAGGAGCAGCAGTGGGATTTGAACCAGACACCTCTGGATTGCAAGACTGGTGCTCTAACCACTAGGCCACTCCTATGTATTATTCAGGGTCCCTTATAATAAGTTCCCTAATGGTTGGGGCAGCTGACTAGGAGCCAGAGGAACTGGGTTTAAATCCCACCTCAACAATTCTGTTATTAGTTTATGTTTAAATGTATTTTTATGTAACAAATGAACCTGATATGTTAACAACATCACATTTTCCATACCCCAAATTGGGTTTAAATAAACAACTAGTTACTTGTACTTACCATCTGTCTGGTTACTGTGTCCTAAAATCCTTTTAGTTTTTTTTCCTCTCCATGGTTTAGGACTTTGGAGACGAGGTTAGTTTAATTGTCTCCAAGCTTAGAGGTGAACTGCAGGCTTGAGGTATTCGGACAATGGTAATAGTAGAGCTTGCAGGGCCTTCTGAGTCGAGGAAGCTACATTCAACAGCCTTGGGCCAGACTGAGGTTAAGGAGGCCCAGGGGAGGAAGAACAGAAGCCCCAGCATATGCCGCTACAGCCTATGTCTAATGATTGTGACCTGGCTGATGTAAGCCACTTTTGTTTCCTGATTTGAGACTAGTGTGGAACGGAAAAAAGTTAGTTAACATTTCTGTCTTTCAAATGCAAGAATGAAATGAACCATAAATAAATAAATAAATAAATTTTAAGTGAATTATTGACAAATGCTAGCTTAGCTGATCTTAGAGGAAGGCCAATAAGTACAAACAGAAATATTTACTACATATTAAATCTAGTTGAGAAATGCTATGCAACAGACTTTCCATTGTACTATGCCCTTATACTTTAGACTTTTTGGCATATTTGCTTAGATTATATTAAGCATTCAAAAAAGATGTCTTGCTGATGCTATGGTATTCTATGTAGATGGATCAAGAACATCATATGTGACTGAGGGTATAATTGCAATCATTTGGGTTGTCAAACTTCAGGGAGACTTGGAAGGAGAGAGACTTCTCTCCCTGTCTTCCCTCCTTGTCGCAACAAGAAATCTTATGCAGCTCTAATAAAAAGACCAGTTTTACTGATCTCATGTGGTACAATGAATTTTGTTTCTAAAATTTTGTGTACATTCCACACTAGCAAGCCAGACTTGGAACTCAGAGAAGAACTTACAGGTTGTGTTTGGAACTGATCTTTGGAAAATCGTACTTTGAAAGAGACCAATATGGATAGAAAAACAAAGACAAATCATGGATTCATTCATATATCATAAATATCATTTTGCTAAATTTGGGAATAAGCCAGGAAGACTTGCCCACATAGTTAAGACTTAGAGTGGATCACGTGCAATTGGAGCACTCCGAGACACGAAGGGAACAATAGTTAATCACCCTGATCGAATAGCACAAATCTTTTTTGAACATTTTCAAAATTTGTATCAGGCACATCCCCTTGTGGACTCAGAGATAGTCTCAGCGTTTTTAGATAAAGCAAGTCTCCCAAATATCTCAGAGGCAGATTTTTAGGTCTTAAATGCACCTCTAAAGGCTAAAGAGTTGCAACTTGCAATTAAACAGCTTAAAGGTCACCCTGCACCTGGGGTTGATGGTTTTGAGGGAGAATTTTATTCAATGCTCCTACCGCAAATTATTGGTCCTTTTTTAGATTACCACCAGCCACTCCATGAGAATGTTGCATTAATCTACTATTACTATTACTACTTATCATTTCTATAGCGCTACTAGACGTACGCAGCGCTGTACATTTGAACATGAAGAGACAGTCCCTGCTTGACAGAGCTTACAATCTAATTAGGACAAACAGGACAAATAAGAGATAAGGGAATATTAAAGTGAGGATGATAAACTAAGGGTTCTGAACAAGTGAATAAGGGTTAGGAGTTAAAAGCAGCATCAAAAAGGTGGGCCAGAGGGTCTGCTTTTGTAATGTCTGTTTACCTGCACTGTGGGGGCGCTCTAAGAGTCCAAGCTCTCTACAGGGGGATTTTGCTCACAGATCTCTATGTTTTAACAGTTTTTGATTGTATTATTTGTTATAAAATATTAATAAACAGATTTCAACATAAAGGGCTTTCCCATACCTCCTACCTATCCCCTCCCTCCCTCCCACCCTGCCAGACTGTCAAAGTAATGCTTGGATGTCTCACTCATATATACTATCTGCTACCACATTTGCTTTTTTTCGATTTGACGAAGAAGGGCAACCTTCGAAAGCTAATCAAAAAATGTATTAAGTTATGTCCAATAAAAAAGGTATCATCTTATTTTCTTTTCCATGTTTTATTTTGTTTGATTTCTATTGATAACCTTTAAGAGTGGACTAACACGGCTATCACACCTCTCTAGCCTGAATTGAAAGGCTATGCCGCCTCCTCCCCCCATCCTCCGGCCAGGGATCCTCCATGCCCTGGTTGAACAGCATTAATCACTCTGATTCCAAAACCGGGTAAGCCTAAGGAGGAAGCAGATTCCTACTGACCTATTTCCTTGCTTAACGAAGATGTTGGCCATATGCTTTACCAATATATTACTCAAGCTCATAGACCCAGCGCAAGTAGACTTTGTTAAGAATAGAAAATCAGTTCAAAATACAAGGCATAAGACATAAGCATCGCCACACTGGGACAGACCAAAGGTCCATCTAGCCCAGCACCCTGTCTCCGACAGTGGCCAATCCAGGTCACAATCACCCAACAAGATCCATGGAGCAAAGCATTTTGTACTGCTTGTCCCAGGAATAATGGATTTTTCCCTACGTCCATTTAATAATATTCTATGGCCTTTTCCTTCAGGAAGCCGTCCAAACCTTTCTTAAACTCTGCTAAGCTAACCGCCTTAACCACATTCTCCGGCAACGAATTCCAGAGTCGAATTACGCGCTGAATAAAGAAACATTTTCTCTTGTTTTAAACTTACTGCACTCCAGCTTCATCGCATGCCCCCTTGTCCTAGTATTTTTGGAAAGCGTAAACAGACGCTCCATATCTATCTTTTCCACTCCAATCATTATTTTATATACCTCTATCATATCACCCCTCAGCCGCCTTTTCTCCAAGCATGCACCACTGTAAAATATTCCGGCTATATTAGCTAGTTTAGATGCAGCTAAGGTCTTTGATCAAGTACATTAGCAATTTCTTTTTTTAGTGTTGAACAGGGTGGGATTATCGGGTTGGTTTTTAGAGGCGATTCAGGCATTATATCAGAATCCACAATCTCATGTATTGGTGAATGGCAATTGTACTCTTCTAGTAAATATTGGGTGTGCTACACACCAGAGTTGTCCACTATCCCCTTTACTTTTTGTGCTCGTTAGAACCACTATTACGGGTTTTGAACTCTTCTGCTAATATTGAGGGAGTGCACATTAATGGTTATCCTATAAAAAGCACTGAATGTAGCAAAGAATCTCCACCACAAGATTCTTTGCTACATTTATTGGAACTGATTACGTACTGTGGTAGTTTCTCGGGTTTTGCCCTTAACATATCTAAGTCCAGGGCATTGCCTCTGTCTAGTGAAGTGCAGGCCACATGGACTGGGACATTCCCTCTAGTGTGGGAGGTCTCCACACTTCAATATTTAGGCATTTTACTGACTTCTGACTTGTCTTCTTTGTACATGGTAAATATTGTTCCTTTACTAGAAGATACTAGGTGGAGGTTAGCTCTCTGGCAAGCATATCCTTTATCTGTTTGAGGTAGTGTACATCTATTTAACATGGTATTAGCCCCCCCCCCACTGGCTCTACCTGTTTCAATTACCTTTATTTTTAAAGGGGAGGAAAGAGCGTAAATTGCAGACTACTGCAAAATGGGGAGGAAAGAGACCTCGCCTCCCAATGACCTTACTTCATACGCCTGTGGATCATGGAGATATGGGACTCATAAGTATTCATTATTTGTTGGTGGCCAGTGGGATGCGACACATTCATGATTGGTTTAGGAGTACCTCATAATATTCTATAAAAGAATTAGAGACCAAGTTAGTTCCTTGGGTACTTTTCAGCCACATATTACACACAGTCAAGGTGTTATCAACTGAAGTTGGTCTCAGAAGCCTTCACTGCATGCTGCAAGAGTAGTGTGGTGCTTTTCAGTGTCTGTTATACCCTATTTATCCATATGTGGCAATCCTGAGTTTCCTCCTGGACATGGTAATAGCGCTTATACTCGCTGGGCACAAAAAGTGATTGTATATTTAGTGAATGTGTTAACTGATGAGGGGCAAATTAAGCTTTTCAAGGTCCTCCAACAAGAACATCAGTTCACACAGAAACAATATTTTGAATATTTGCAACTGAAACACTACATGTCTAAATTACAGTGGACTGATCTCACTGAAGAAGTCCAAGAAACTTTATCCGACACGTATACCCTTAGAGCACAACAACAAATACCATTGGCTTTTCATCACCAATATTCAAAAGATACAACCCCAGAATTACATTAAGGACAGCTAGTGACTCGGTGGTCCACAGATTTTCAGTGTTTGGTACAGATTACTACAATTCAACAGTTTGTACAATGTATCCCACAACAGACTCAGTCATTGATTCACAGGAAAATGCTCTATAAATTTGTACTAAAGACTGTATATATCACCATGCAGGGCGCATCGAGCGACAATAATATCTGAGTCATCTTGCCCAAAATGTAAGCAGTTAGAGGCATCCCTGGGCCATATGTTTTGGAATTGCTTGATCATAACAGCATTTTGGACTGTAGATTTTGAGCCTTGAAAGACTGTTTGGGTTGTGATGTAAAACAGAATCCTCAAGTGCTCTTTGGTCAATATGTTTATGAAGGTCCACCACCACCTGGTTTCCGGAAATTCCTTTCCTTGGCAATTATGTTTGGTTTGAAAACAATTTTATGTTCATGGTTGAACACCACAGAACCCACATTACAAGTGTTTTGGCAAGTATGTTTAGATTGACAAGGTGTTTTTTCCTTGGACAGTGAAAATTGAGTAGACAATTTCAAAAGACTTGGGAGCCATTTTGGTTGACTCTTTCATCCAAAGCACACAGTTATCTGTTAAATAGTTAATTGTTTCTGGATATCAGTTTGGTAATAAAGATAAGTTAACGTGAATGGGGAGGGTTGGGGATAGGGGGTACATTTGGGGTTAACTTCTTTGCAAACATGTAACAAAAGAAAAAAAACTTATTGTACGATTTTACTTCGGTTTATTTGAATAAAAGTGATTTAAATATAACAGTTGGATAGCAGACTGAGCCTCACTAAGCTTGATCCCTAGGCATGTGCCTAGTTTGCCTATGCCTTAATCTGACTCTGCATATATTAACTTATGTGTGCACATAAATACCAAAAATCTGACTACACACTATTCTGTAAATACACGCATCTTTGCATAGCACATAATTTAGAGGTAACCATACACCAGAGCCGCTAGTTCACCGAGAGGGATATTTCTGCCCAGCCATTTCCCCAATACCCTCCCACTTTACTTCTTGGCTCCACCTCCAACAGACCTTGGATAGCACCAAGAAGCCATTTTCCCCTCCCCACCTACCCTGGGCAGTAGGAGATGGCTTAATAAAATGTCATCTCCTGCTGCCATGGGACCACTCTCGCTATTAGAGCTGTGTTATGACCCAGGCAGCCAGGCAGCCAGACAACCCCTAGCTTCACCTGGGAAGCGGCCACCGTTCACCAAGAGTTGAGCTCCCAGCTGCAGGTGGCCACCAGGACTTCTGGAACCGGCAGGGTTGCACAGCCGCTGACCAGGCTGACGGGCAAGCAGACACAGTCCAATAGCCAAGTAATCCGTAGGGCAAAGAACAGTCAAACCAGTCCAAGGTCTAGGCAGGCAGCAAACAATCGTGGTCAGGAAAACAAGCCGAGGTCTGGTACACAGGAATACAGGAACTGAGGAAAGCCGGTGAACAGAATTCCGGCGTGGACCTCTGAGACAATTGAGGCCGAAGCAACGAAGGGCTGAAGGCAGGGCCTTAAGTAGTGGAGGAATTAGGCTCAAGCATATGCAGCTTATTCAAGATGGCTGCCCCCATCAGCAGAGGTTCCTACGTCCAAATATTGGCTTCCTTCCTGACCTCGTTACTCCAAGATGGCTTCCCAGGAACTGATCTATCCAAGATGGCTGCAGCTATTGATCCAACCCAGATGACAGTTGCCAGAAATAGGAAACAGAAACAGACCCTCCTTCCTTCCTGAAGCTAACCAACATCAAGATGGCCGGCTATCTTCGCCGGGCCACGACTTGCTGGCGAATCGGCCATGCAGGCCTGGCACCAGGTGAGGGATGTAACAAGCTGTGAGAATTTGCAGCTCTTATCACAAGACTGGTGCCATGACAGTAGGGGATTATGTCTTATTTAACGCATCTCTTGCTGCCGATAGAGGAGGAAGCTACTCAGAGGGAGATCTCTACATCCCAGTGGGAGTGAGGCAGATGATTCGCAAAAGCGGGAGTCTCCTTCTGAATGCAGGAGCATTGGCAGGTTTGCATACACATAGGGGGAGAGTCTGGGTGGAGCATGAGCAGGACTGACACTTATGCACGTAACATAGTCTTCTTTGTTATATGCATACCTCCACCATCTAGGCCCGAGCATTTACACCAGATCTATGACTGGTATAAATGTCTACACCTAAATTATAGCTGCATATTTCACCTGTCAAGGTAGAATTCTATAGAAGAAAGTAGGTGCCTACTTTGCTTTATAGTGTAAAGGATTAAAAAAAAATAAAAAAAGTGGGCTTAACCAGTCAAGGGGGGGCTCTGGTCCTGGAGTGCTGCTGGACTGGGTTTGGAACATTTCCAGTTGATCCAGGGCTGGCCCGGACTTGTTCCAACTTTATTGGGACCCATTTTAGGTCACCATATGAACTTCCGAAACCTATTCCCATTTCCCTTCCTTTTGTGAATTCCCTAAGACAAGTGGTTGGTTTAAGTGGGAACCCTGCACCCATGACATATTTTCATCAAAGTTGTAGTAACATCAATTCACCATTAGGGAATTTACAATAGAAGAGGCTTCCAATAGGTGCTCCTTTATAGAATTGTCCTCTTGCTGTGCAACTATACATGCCTTTTTACTTGCACACAGTGTGGATAATTTTCAAATAGCTGATTTCTATAGAAATGGCTTTGTAAAATACTTTCTGATAGGCAGAGTTACTAACCTGTGCTAACACATTAGTGTTACATGGAAATATTTTAATAACAAATAGGAGGAAACATTTTTTTCACTCAACAAATAGTTAAGCTTTGGAACCCTTTGCTGGAGGATGTAGTAATAATGGTTAGCGTATCTGGGTTTAAAAAACGTTTTTAGACAAGTTCTTGGAGGAAAAGTCCATAGTCTGCTATTGAGACAGATATGGGGATGCAGCTGCTTGCCCTGGGATTGGTAGAATAGAATGTTGCTATGATTTGGGTTTCTGCCAGGTACTTGTGACCTGGCTTGGCCACTGTTGGAAACAGGATACTGGGCTAGATGGACTATTGGTCTGACCCAGTATTGCTACTCTTATGTTATGTGCACTAACACCCTTTACAAATGTTCGTAACTAGGTCCTGTTGTATAAAATGGGACCCGCAGTAAAATAACATGCTGAAGTGGTAGAGCAGGTTAGTGACTCCAGTTGTGAATATAGTCTTTCTTTCTGATATGTGGTACCACGTATACTGATGGCACTTTTGAGTAATAGGCCATAAAAATAATCATGAAGGTGTGGAAACCATCATCACTTGGTAATTACCAGATGGTCAAACAGATTCCAAGATTATTTCCATACACTGATACAGCATTAAAATATGAGAGAGTTTGTTTACAAATGGTGGCTGAGATTATATTGGAACAAAATGTTCATTTAACTGACATCAAAACTGTTACAGATGCAAACATGAAGTCTTCAGAACACTACCTGTGGAGATGGGTAAGTTATTGATTCTAAGCAATGCAAAACCCAAACCCAAGATGCAAGCTATTTCTTCAGATCAAGGCTGTAATTTATCTACTGTTCATAGCTTGCTAGGTTTTCATGTTAATTTACAGCAAAAAAAGAAATACTAATTAGTAATAATCAGTAAGTCCGTGAATTTGAACTTCTTTAAATGGTTCTGTTATGTTTTGCTCATAATCTCAATGCTGAGGGTTAGTAGAAACCTGAGGATAATTTTGCTATCAAATGTTGGTATTCGTAGGTGAGAATAACACAGCTGAGACTTTTGTCATCACCCCCTGGAACATTCTTCATTATTTGTAATATTATCACTTGTTGAATGTGTTCATAATCAACAAAATGAGAGCGCAGAGATCTAGAAACATCTGGCTCTTTGTTCTTATTAAAATTCACTGAGTGAAACACACAAACAAGGCCAGTTTGTCTAGAGAAAAAAATGGTAGTAGATTCATAGGGATGGCAGGAAAATGAAGGCTGTTGTTTCTCACAGATAAACAGTAACCCTATCAGTGCCTGAAAACATGTAACAACCAGTCACAAGCATACATCTGTTATGAGAGGGAAGGATTCCTTTTATCTCCACACAGAACTGTGACATATTGAAATAGGGAAGGTCAGTGTAGTCTTATTAGGCTGAAAACCATAATGCAAAGAGACTACATGCAGCCTGGCAGCAGTTCTGGTAGACATACCTTCTTCCATTTGCACTTTCTTTCTCCCCTGTTTCTCTTACAGTTAGCCTTGCAATATTCACAAGTTAGGGAAAGGCCAGCAGAGGAACAGGATGGGGGAGGGGGGCAGTGGCCTTTAAAGAGCATGCATGGCTGCAGTTGCTATTCTTCCTAAGTAGCATCTCCAAGCACCTGCCTACCCATCCCTTCTTTTGTGGTTATATGGTTGCCACAAACCAGTTCCTTTAGCTCAACTCTCTTGGTTAGGAACTCAGTACTAACTTTCCGTTGCATAGATAAGAAAGGGACACTGGTTTACTAATTAAATGTTTCATGTACATTAGCAACTTGCACATCCTACAGCAGCCTTGTACAACTTAATCTAAAGTGCAATTATAAACAGTAGCTGTTCTCCCCCTGCAGTCTTATACTATTTTTATAGTGTAGTCCTAAAATGTGTTTAATGTCTTTAATGTTATTCTCACTTCTAAGGATTGTTACTGCCATGGTCACTCCCTGCAAAGATATATGAGCAATGCATTGTGTGTAATATAGTCTCACATGTACTGCAGCCACCCCCGCTTGTTTGTATAAAGTTTGTTACTAGTGGTCTATTCTCCTGCACAGGCCTCCTCCCTCTCTCAGCCATGCTTGATTCCTGATTATTTCTACTTTGTCCTGATGGGTCAGCTAGGGTATGACCTGTCTCTCCAATCAAGGACTGCCTTCTAGGACCACCTCTACTACCTGTTCTCAGGTTCTGTCCCTATTGGTCCCTTTACCTCACCCTCCCTGGGCTTGTGGGTGCCTTTTCTTGACCTCTTTGTCTCAGACTCTCCATGAGGCAGATTTCTGTTGCTCTCCTACAGTGAACTTGTCTTTTCACCTCCGCTCATTCAGCATCCCATCTCTGAACCTGTCAGCTCTCCCTCCTCTGCCATAAAGCTTCCTTCTCTTCAAATTTCCATTTCCGCCCTCTGATACAGAACTATGAAGTCTCTTGCCTCAGGGCACTAACTTCTGAGAATCTACTAACTGTAAATACATTTTATTTATTCAATAAAGTAAATTTCAGAAAAAGATAAGAGACTTCTGGTGTTTGCTATCATGCCGATATTATACTATTTGATTATTTTAGCACATGTCTTCTTTAAGAAGATATTATGCTTTAAGAGATCAGAACAGTAAAAAGACAAATAATTATTAAAGGAGAATCTAAGAAATGTTTTTATCAAGCATGCTTCTAAAAGTGTATTCTGCAGAAATCAAGTAAATGCACTGAATCCTTCTGAAATTCTACAAGTCTGTATAGAATTGAATTCTGAGATAAGAAAAGCAATGTTTCTGACTTAAGTAAGACTATTTAAGTGCATTTATCAAGAGAGCTAGTTTGTGAAAAAGCAGAAAGTTTGTGGAGTTTAAAACCAACATTTAAAAGATTGTGATAGCATTTCCCCTGGCTGCATTCCAAAGAGTAAAGTCAAATGCTCTCCTTGGTCTTGCTAAAATCTTCCCTGCTCAAGAGGTGTTCACCACCTTTCCTTTCTCCATTGCCTGTAGTAGTTCAAAGCCAGTAACTTGAAAGAGAAACCATTTGCATTTGTAACCTTTTATCAAGCACAGCAAAAGATATTGGCAAACATATGAATATTTCAACTAAGAATGAGAAGCATTAAGAAATAAACTACGTCTGCAGCATGGACACCTGAATGTGGAGTACCACAGGGATCCCCCCTCTCACCAACTATTTTCAACCTAATGATGATTCTCTTGGCAAAACTGTTATCAAACCATAACCTTAACCCATACATATATGCCGACGATGTAACAATATACATTCCTTTCAAACAAGACATTAATGAAATCTCCATCGAAATCAACCAAAGTCTACACATCATGAACACCTGGGCAGATGCATTCCGATTGAAACTGAACGCAGAAAAAACTTAATGCCTCATACTTACCTCCCAATACAACATGAAAACATTTACCGAAATTAACACACCTAAACTTAATCTACCAATCTCAGAAACCTTAAAAATCCTTGGAGTCACTATTAACCGCCACTTAACACTTGAGACTCACGCGAACAATACAACCAAAAAGATGTTCTACTCCATGTGGAAACTGAAAAGAATTAAACCATTCTTTCCGAGATTTGTCTTCCGCAGCCTAGTGCAATCACTTGTACTCAGCCATCTGGACTACTGCAACTCACTATACGCAGGCTGCAAAGAGCAAATATTGAGGAAACTTCAAACAGCCCAGAATACTGCAGCCAGACTCATATTCGGAAAACCAAAATACGAAAGTGCAAAACCCTTATGTGAGAAACTACACTGGCTCCCACTTAAGGAACATATCACCTTCTAAGTATGCACCTTAGCTCACAAAATCATTCACGGTGAAGCCCCTGCATACATGTCTGACTTAATAGACCTGCCTCCCAGAAATGCTAAAAGATCATCCCGAACTTTCCTCAATCTCCACTTCCCTAAGTACAAAGGCATAAAATACAAAGTACTGCACGCATCAACCTTCTCTTATATGAGCACGCAATTCTGGAATACACTACCTCGCAACCTGAAAACGATCTACGAATTAACCGACTTCCGCAAGTTATTGAAGACTCATCTCTTCGAGAAAATCTACTGTAAAGATCAAAACACATGAAGTCCATACACACTAATAGAAATGCATAAATACACTTCCTCTGAATTCTCCTCCCCATACTTCCACCACACCTAAAACTCTACCCACAGATAAAACTGGTACACCCTAACGTTCTCAGGCTATTGTTCTATCGTCTTATCATCCCCCTTTGTTACACTCCATTGATATATCCCAAATGATATTCTGAATTGACTTTGTCTTCTCTAAACTCTTCACAATGTAACCAAAAAATGTATTGTAACAAATTGTACTTCCATCAATCACAATGTATTGTAAGCCACACTGAGCCCGCAAATAGGTGTGGAAATGTGGGATACAAAAGCAATAAAATAAATAAATAAATAAATCTTGCAAAACTGATAAGGAAACTTTGAAGCAGGATCTAAGAGTAAAAGAGAATCTCAGCTTACGTTTTTTGTGTTACATTTCTCACACCTCCAAGCTAATTTCCCTCAGAGACATCCTACCCCTCCCTTCTGCACCTACCATAACATCAAACTAGCCAGACTGTGGCAGAAGGTGGGGAGAAGCGTGCTTAACATCTCAGAGGCAGGAATAGTCAGTGAAGCCCACATATCACAACTACAGTCCAGGTACAAGCTCTATCAGCAAAAGACAAAAGAGTATATCCAGTTCCTAAATGAGACCAATACGGAGCAGAGTCTTGTGGAAAAGGAAGACCAAAAATCCATAGACCAGGAGCACAGAGTTATAGTAACAAGAGCCATAAAGAAAGCAGAGAATGAAACTGTAAATCCACAAGACAGTGCTTCTCAGTGCACTTGCATTTCAAAAAATAGTGCAAAAACATCCAGAACTGCTAAGTCTTCAAAGTCACACAAAACAAACTACTCCCGGTCTGCGAACAGCTCAGCTGCCACTCTGGTGCAGGTTCAAGCAGAGACTGCTAAATCAATGATTCCTTACATTGAACAAGAAGCAGTCATAGAACTTGAAAAAAGAAAGAAAGAAAGAAAGAAAGAGAAAGAAAGAAAGA
Organism: Microcaecilia unicolor; assembly: GCF_901765095.1. Classification (NCBI taxonomy): domain Eukaryota; kingdom Metazoa; phylum Chordata; class Amphibia; order Gymnophiona; family Siphonopidae; genus Microcaecilia; species Microcaecilia unicolor. The sequence continues at coordinate 94,023,455 of NC_044033.1, read as the reverse complement.
AAGAAAGAAAGAAAGTGCAAAATCCAAGGTTGCTGCTGCCTCTAAACGTAATATGACAGAGTTAAGCATTGCCCTGAAGAGTGGCAGTGAGAGCCACCTACATGAATTGTGGCCTACATGTTGGCTCAGACCTCAGTCCCCAAAACTAACCAGAAGCAATCTCATCCAGAGGAAGCTTCAGATGATGAAGCATGCCCCTCTTCACCACTGGCTATCTTGCCTGTAAAAAGCTGGCCTGAGGTGCAACATGCCATAGCAGCTGAGTGCCACCACACTGATTTACATGCCCAAGTGCACACGGATGCTGTACCACTGGCTCACATCCTGTGTATGACCAGTGAAGCAGGGCTTCACCTTGACCTCAGGCCCCAGTATCTCATGGAAGCTGGACACAACAAAGTTTTGGGCTGCTTCTTTCCAGGAGAACACTAATTGTATACCCTTCACGCAAGCAGGAGACATCTGAGTGGTCATACTCTGCATCAGTTCCCACAAAGGACAAAGCCAGCCAACCAAAGAGCAAATCCCGCAGTAGCCAACCAGTAGTGGTCTCAACTGCTCAACCTGAAACCTCAGAAAGAGATGACCTTCATGAGTTGGAAGCAGCCAAAGTCCATCTTAGCAAAGCTACCGTACAATATAAGGCAGAAGTGGTCATTAATCAGCATGCAATATAAAGAAGAAAATCAGGGGAGATATCCTCCCTTCAATATCTTCACAAAGTTCAAAAGAGACAAGCTAAAAGGAGGAACAATCCCTGGTTCATGGTTGAGTCACCTGAAACAAGTGAGTCGAGCCAATTCCTGAATGAGAAACAGGTCACAATATAGGAAGTCTATATCTGTACATAAGATGGAGGTGTCACCCTCAGCATCTGCACCATCTGCCCCTTCTTCCACTACAGATAAAGAAAAGGATCCATAAGTACATAAGTATTGCCATACTGGGACAGACCAAAGAACCGTCAAGCCCAGCATCCTGTTTCCAACAGTGGCCAATCCAGGTTACAAGTTACTGGCAAGATCCCAAAACAGTACAATACATTTTACACTGCTTATCCTAGAAATAAGCAGTGAATTTTCCTCAAGTCCATTTTAATAATAGCTTATGGACTTTTCTTTTAGGAAGCTATCTAAACCTTTTTTTAAAACCCGCTAAGCTAATTGCTTTTACTACATTCTCTGGCAACAAATTCCAGAGTTTAATTACACGTTGAATGAAGAAATATTTTCTCAGATTCATTTTAAATTTACTACTTTGTAGCTTCATTGCGTGCCCCCTAGTCCTAGTATTTTTGGAAAGAGTAAACAAGTGATTCCACTCCAATCATTATTTTATAGACCTCTATCATATCTCCCCTCAGCTGTCTTTTCTCTAAGCTGAAGAGCCCTAGCCACTTTAGCCTTCCCTTATAGGGAAGTCGTCTCATCCCCTTTATAATTTTCATCACCCTTCTCTGTACCTTTTCTAATTCCACTATATCTTTTTTGAGATGCAGTGACCAGAATTGCATACAACATTCAAGGAGCAATACAAAGGCGTTATAATATCCTCATTTTTGTTTTCCATTCCATCCAAACCGACAGTGCCCTATACCCAAGAAACCTCACTCTCTCAGAAAGTGTCACAGGTTCACCGAGAAACCCCTGAAGGAGCACAAAGAGTTGCTCAAGAAATATAGAATCTGCTACAAATGCTGTTCTTCCTTAGACCATCTTGCCAAAGACTGCAGAGTACTCCTCAAGTGCACAGAATGTAGCAGTGCCCAACATATCTATGCCTTACATCCAGAGAGGGCTCAACCAAACTCCACCCCCAAGTTGAGTCATGGCAGGGAGACAGAGAAAGAGGAGGCATCAGCACTCCAAGTCACTCCAAAATGCAAAAAGGTGTGTGGAGGAAACCAAGAAGGGAGATCCTGCACCAAGATATGCCTGGCCAAAGTATATCCTGAAGGATGGCCTGACAAGGCAACCAAAATGTATGCTATCATAGATGAGCATAGCAACAGGTCCCTCACAAGATCAAAGTTTTATGATCTGTTTGACACCCATCAAGACTACTCCTCATATAGCATCAAAATTTGTGCAGGGGTCGTAAAAGTGTTGGGGAGAATAGCAAGCGGTTATGTGATAGAGGCAATGGATGGCAGCACCATGTCACAGATGCCCACACTAATTGAATGTGACCAGATACTAGACGACAAGGATGAGGTTCCCATGCCAGAGGTTTCCTGGAATCACCCCCAACTGAGGCTCATAGATAACCTCCCTTTGGACCCAGACACTGAGATCCTGCTCTTGCTGAGCAGAGATGCACCAGAACTGCTGAAGAATCATGACTTATGCAAAGGCCCACACGGTGCTCCTTATGCACACTGACTCGTCTTGGGCTGGATGATTGTGGGTAACGTCTGTTCAATCGAAGAAGGTCAAGCATCAATATATTTTCCACCAATGTCCTAGAAAGCAGGTGCACCTCCCTGTTCAAACCATGTACCAACCACCTAACCACCAAGGAGGCTCCCATTTACAAGGAACAGAGCATTAACCTGATGCACTGAAAAACTGTCTCTTCAGCAGATTTAGGAGAACACTTGGAAAGCTCAGTGTTCCCGACTACCAAGGATGACAACAAACCTGGCTTCTGCATAGAAGATAAAGAGTTACTGAACAGTAAAGATGAGTCAAAGAGCTGAGTGGCACTCCTCCCATTCCGAAGCCCAGGACTCGACTCCCAAGCAATAGAAGTCATACCCTTTCATGACTTGCCTCATTGCAGAAAACCTTGAAGAGGAAGTCTCCGCTGCATGCAAATCTCTCTCATGAATATTCATTGTGGATATCCTGAAAACTTGACTGGCTAGGGTGCCTCCAGGACCAGGTTTGGGAACCACTGGTCCAGACTACAACCTGTGGGTTTTAAACACCATACGTATAACTACCTTGCCTGCCTTTATATTATGCAGTTCTTAGACTTAGTACTGTTCTAATCAGGATTTTTTTTACCCCAGGGACCTGGTCAGTAGCAATTTGCAACACTATAAACCAGGTTATATGTGTAATGGCACATCACTTATTTCAGATTGTCTGTCTGCTCCCCAGCACAATGTTCCCCGACACTTTAAATATCAGACGAATGCTTGTCTTTGAATTCTAATCAAAACCCTTCACACAACAAACACAGAACTCTTTTGACAGCTCCTTAATTCCTTAATCCAAAATCTGTAACAGCATTTCGGTCCCTGCCTCATTTCAGGGTCTGACAACTGAGCCAGCATTTCCCACCTATGTACTTCCCCCTTCTGACACTATTCTGTAGCTTAGCAGTCCTGCTATTCCTGGGATCTTCTACCTTACTTTTAGCAGCTTCCACCAGCATCCTAACTGAGTGAAGGTGCTCAGTTGTCTTCACCTATGCTCTGAGTCCTGGCAGTTGCCTTAACTTCTCCTAAGCTGCCTATTTCAAATGCAGGAGTTCTCAAACCAGTCCTCGGGACATAGCTAGCCAGTCAGGTTTTCATGATATCCACAATGAGTACGCATGAGCTATAATGGAGGCAGTACATGCAAATCTATCTACATTTTTCAGCATTCCTGTGAGCTCACTTTCTTTCAGAGCTCTTCCATATCTTCTGGACCTCCCTCTAGTACCAGACTGATATATAATCAGTGGCACGCTACCCAGCAAATCTCAGTGCTTTAAAAAAAAATTGTTGAGTTAGATGTTGCAATGTTTATAGCAATATATTGGTTCAATTGTTGTTTACGGTTGTTAGCAGTGGCTTGGCATTCACCTGTATACCATGCATATATTAACTTGCTGCTGGTATAGCAAGGTACCTGAAAGAAAAAACTGATGTTTGTCAGGTAGATGTTCAAGAGAAGGGGTTCTCTAGTTGGCTATCATGGCAAGTACCTCAAGCAAACAGGGTACACTGGTGCTGACTGATTTGGTTTTACTTTGGAGGCCTGCCCTTTGGACAGCAGCATGAAGTAGTGGGAATGGAAAGGGCCTAGCTTGATACATCATAGCAGGCCTGTATTGCAACTTGAATTAGCAAAGGAATCATGCAAAGTAAGATCAATTATAGTCACCCAGCTGACAGCAGTTCCAAGAAGCTGGAAATTGGCTTAGTAACCTCTAAGGATGTGCTGTGTCTCACACCCCTTTTTAAATTGTTAATAAAGACAACATTCATCACTCATATTTGTCTATTAATCAACTCCATTTTTGTTGCAGTAATGATGGAAGGTTATGGAGAAAGGTACCCAGAGGTAGTCCACTTGTCCATATTATTCCCCTTCACTTACTGCAGGATCCCTCTTCCCAACTCCTGTACTGTACCATTCGCTTAGGTTTTTGCAACCCAAATGAATAACTCTACATTTTTGAAGCATTAAATCTCAGCTGCCATTTCTCAAGCTTCAATAGATCTCTCCTAATCTTTTCCAACCCTTCCAGGAAGTCTTCTCAGTGGCAGATTTTGTAATCTTCCACAAAAAGGTAACTCATAAACAAACACATCAGAAGACAAACTAGGTACCTGCTTGCTTCAGGAGAGTAAACTCTTAGCATATACAGTCATAGCTTAATGGTTCTAGCAGTAGACTGAGAACCAGGAAAGCCAGGGTTCAAATCTCACTGATGTTCCCTGTGATCTTGAGACAATGGAAGTTTAAGCAACTTGCCTAAGTACAAACTTAAAGGGCAATGCTATAAATTGGTGTTTCAGTCTAGGCACCACAATGCTGTGCGCTTAGTGCCAATTCTATAATGACATCTTGGCACCAAGATACTAGCAAGCATATGTCAACATTGGCCAGCCCATGTGTGGGTGCGCCCTCTTCAGGCATAAGTAGGTGCACCAGGTGATGCATGTAGTCTATTATCTCTATATATAAAAGGCACTTTGAAGCCTCAAGCCGGAAACTTGAGGCGCCCGAGATATCCGGTTTGGCCTGCAGGCTCCAGTCACTGTAGCTCCGCCCTCGCGTCAAAACGCAATGATGTTGAGGGTGGGGCGGCCCTCGCGTCAAAACACGATGACGTTGAGGGCGGGGCGGCCCTCGCAACCACGTCACTGAGGGACGAAGGGACGAAGAGGAGAGGTGTGCAACTCGGAACGGAGGCACGGAGGGGGTGTCTGCAACTCGCGAGGGAGGGAGGGAGGGAGGACGGGGGGGGGGGGGGGATTACCCTGCTAGCGCCCGTTTCATTTTTGCCAGAAACGGGCATTTCTTACTAGTATCCTATAAAGAACATGTGTACTGGAAGACACGTTCATGGCCTGCCCATGTATATGTCCCTCTTGCAGTTAGATGCTATGGCACATAGGCACAGCCCTTTATAATAGCATCTAGTGCATAAAGGTGTCTGTCAATTTAATGGTGCCTTTGGCACATATAAGTGGCACCTATGTCTAGATGCCACTGTATAGAATTGCCCCCTTAGATTTTAAGCCCCCTGGGGATACAGTAATACCTACTGTACCTTAATATAATTAACATTGAGCTACTACTAAAAAGGTGTGAACTAAAAATCCAAACCTGCGGAACAAAACTGTGTGTAGATAAAGAGCTGCTAACCCTTACATGCAGCACAAAGAAATAGTACATTTTTGGCCAACAGTCCTCTAGAAGCAATCATAAACAAACTATTGACCAGAAGACTTGCAAAATTGCAGTAACTATTGCTTCAGTTGCAGAACTTTGACCTGTCGGCTGCGTATAAGCCAAGCAATGAAATACTGATGGCAGATACACTATCATGCACAACTGCATATAACACACATGATTATATGGATAATGTCATGGAAGTAAAGGAAGTCATATCATATCATATATCATATCATTCATTGGGAGCAGAGCTGGTAGCTAGAATGAGCACAGCAATGCAAGCAGACACAGATCTGAGAAACATTAATTCTTTTTACATAGCACCTGCAAGACCAATAGCAACCAAAGGAGTGTACATTTGGGTATAGTAGGTGCTTTTCTGTCCCTGGAGGGCTGAAAAATCATCTACTAACAAGTGAAAATTACCTTGTGCTATATGGTGAAAAAGTAGTGGTTCCCAGACAGGTAAGGGAAGAAACCCTGAGGAGCTTACATAAGTGCCACCAAGGAATGTAATGTACCAAGGAAAGGACAAAAGCACATATTTTGGTTCAGCCTGTGAAAAGTCATAGAATACCAAATGACAGCAGATAAAGAACCACATGTTCCATCCAGTCTGCCCAAAAGAGGCCAAGCTGCACCCGCCACTCTGTGCAGACTGTAGTCATTCATGCTTAAACACTGGTTAGCAATGTGCCATCCTGCCAAACACATATAGACAGTTAAATATGATGCTGTCTTGGGACAATATTTTATAACCAAAGTACTGATAACGGTATTTAACCTGTAAATGTAAAAGATGCTTCCCCTCCCCCTTGCAATGCATAGCACTCTCGCTTGCAGCATATGATAATAAAATGATATACAATTACACACTTGGATCGTCATCTATCTTTTGCCATCTGTGGAACACAGACCACATCTGTCTTGGGTCCTGCAGATGAGAAAAGTAGACTCAAAGGGTGAGACAGTTGGTCCTTATGACGCATTTCACCACTATCAGACACTCAAAGCGGAAGCTGTTTGATGAGGACTGGGGAGGTCTTACTCCATTATCTGCAAATGCCTTAAGGGGGGGCGTGAAGGAGTGGTTTGGAGGTTGGGCTTGGGGAAATTATTCTATTTCTGTTTTGTTTATTGTGACTCTATTATTAAAGGCTTTGGGACATCCCGCTCATAACATCCCAAAAAAAAAACGCATCCATCTCACAGTCATTTTTGAACAGGAAAAACGTTGGGGGTGACACCTGAAGACTAATGTCTTTGAAAAAGTGCTTTATTTGAATAAGCACCTTTACTCACGGTTAACTGCAGATCAGAGGTTGTGCCCCACTGGCAAAGAGTCTCCCTGATACTGAGATCAGCAGTAGGTCTGAGCTGGCAGAATGCTGTACAATGCCCTCTTTCAGCAACATTCAAGGTAATAACGTTTTCTAACGTGGGTAACACATGAAAGGGATCTAAAACTGGCTTACAAAAATGGCCACTACCTCATAGACTACCGGAAACAAAACAGGGCACACTTTGACCCAGTTAGCAGGGGGGAAAAGCACCATGGGAGTAGAGCCCAGTACCCTACACCCACCACAATGCATTGCTGATGTGACTCTGCAGGGCACCTAACAGAAAAGGTGTCACACTCACCCGAGAGCCACATCGCAACCACGGAAAGGCTGTCAGACGATACAACACATTCTGCTGTCATGGAGGTGGGTACGGCATTTGAGGCTGGCATACAGGCTGGCAAAAAAGGTTTTCATTTTAACTTTTGTAGTATGGGAGGGGGTTGGTGACCACTGGGGGAGTAAGGGGAGGTCATCTGGTCAGTTGGGGCACCTTTTTGAGACTTAGTCGTGAAAATAAAAGGACCAAGTAAACCTGGCCAAATACTGCTTAACGCTGCTTTTTTTTTCCATTATCGCCGAAAGCTGGCCAACTGGTAGCCACGCCCATACCCGCCTTCACTTCGCCGGTGACACGCCCCCTTGAACTTTCGCCGGTGAGGCGACGGGAAAGTGGCGATGCTGTTTAAAAGCCAGCTTTCGATTATACGCTTTTAGTCACTTTTGCGAAATCGCCGGCGATCTCCCGATTTGTGTCGGAAGATCGCCGGCGAAAAGTTTCGATTATAAGCTGGATAGTAACATAGTAGATGACGGCAGAAAATGACCTGCACGGTCCATCCAGTCTGCCCAACAAGATAAACTCATATGTGTATACCTTACCTTGATTTGTACCTGTCTTTTTCAGGGCACAGACCGTATAAGTCTGCCCAGCACTATCCCCTCCTCCCAACCACCAGCCCCGCCTCCCACCACCGGCTCTGGCACAGACCATATAAGTCTGCCCAGCACTATTCCCCGCCTCCCAACCACCAGTCCCACCTCCCACCACTGGCTCCATTCCTTCTGCACAGGATTCCTTTATGTATATCCCACGCATGTTTGAATTCCGTTACTGTTTTCATCTCCACCACCTCCTGCAGGAAGGCATTCCAAGCATCCACCACTCTCTCTGTGAAAAAATACTTCCTGACATCTTTTTTGAGTCTGCCCCCCTTCAATCTCATTTCATGTCCTCTCGTTCTACCGCCTTCCCATCTCTGGAAAAGATTTGTTTGCAGATTAAAACCTTTCAAATATTTGAACGTCTGTATCATATCACCCCTGTTCCTCCTTTCCTCCAGGGTATACACGTTCAGGTCAGCAAGTCTCTCCTCATATGTCTTGGAACGCAAATCCCATACCAATCTCGTAGCTTTTCTTTGCACCGCTTCTATTTTTTTTACATCCTTCGCAAGGTAGTGCTAAACATCCGGAGACCAGGCCGCTGATCATACAGAACTTGCCAAATCTAACTTTGAAGAGCTTCAAGACTGATTCCAGGAAACAAAAGCAGAAATGGCAGCCACCAGACTGGATTTTGCGGCATTAGGCTTCAGGCTGCATGCAGATATGACTGAGCTGAGCCGGAGCATTGAGAAAAATGAGACACGGCTGGATAATCAGGCCACGTACATTACATTACCCATCATTTATATTCCACCCACACCAAATCTTGGTTCGAGGCAGATTACGCAATGCAAGAAAACCAGCAGCAAAAACTGGGATTATACATACAATAGAGTTTTATTAGTTGGAAAGTATATGACTCTTAAATAAAATGGTCTTAATGAACTTGAGAAAAGAAATATAATGAGTTGTAAGGACTACATATGCAGGCAAATTATTCCATAACTTAACTGCCTGATATGAGAGAAGAGCAGAAAAAAATTCTTTTAAATTTGGATCCCTTAAAAGTTGGAAATGCTAACTTTAAAGAATTACGAGTTTCACATCTAGAGTACAAAAATTTGATTAGTGAGAACACGCTACTGAGCTGGATCATAAAATGTCAGAATTGGCAAAATAACAGACAGAACTTTAGGAGCAAATGGAGGACCTCGAAAAAAGAAGTATGTGGAGGTTATTCCACATTAGAGGCTTTCTGGAAAATCTGGAGAAGGCGGGGGTTGCCCTGTCCTATGATGATATCAAGATAGACCGAGCGCGCTAATCAACTTAAGGACATCATTGAGTTTCCACAATTACTCATTGAAAGTCAATATTTATCAAGTGGCCCGCAAACAGGAGTGTCATCTAGGATACTTACACTATTGAAATCTTCTTGTACCTCTCACCACTTATGCTAAAAAGGTGCAGAGAACTAAGAGATATCACAGCAAAACTTTGTGAGGAAAAAGTTAGATACAGATGGACTTTTCCCTTTGGCCTGGACTTCAATGCACAAGGAAAATCCTACTGGGTCACATATAGAGAACTAGTGATCTCGACCCTATGCTCTCTTGGATGATGGAGCATTGAAGATTCTTCACAAGAAACCACAGCAGATTTTATTTATTTATTTAAAACATTTATAAACTGTTCTATCCAGCTGTACTAGGCAGTGTACATATTAAAAACATACATAATCATAATCTAAGCTCACTACTGAAATGGCAAAGAGCACCTACTGGTAAAGCGCACCTTAGACATCGATTGCATCCATCATCACGTATTTCCAGTGGCATTAAGTCAACTTTTTTGGATATATATGTTTTGTAATTATAGGATCTGCATATAAGGCATCAAAGGTCATGTGGCCAAAATGCTGCAATCCACTACTTTTCTTTCTATTTTATGTTACATTATTTCATATGTAAGAGGTGACTGATAGTTAAATCTTTGTTGATGATTTATAGCTGATCCCAGAGCAATGGGGTCCTTCCTCTCATTTTTACCTGTTCTGCTACAGAAATGGGGGTAGGGTGTGTCAGATAAAGAGAGGGGGAAGGGATGGGTGGGTAGGAGTAGGAGTTCAGGGGGGGGTTAGAGATGGGTGGGAGTTTGAATATTAGGTAGGTTGTTTATAATATGCAAGTTATTTTATTCTTAGGATGTCCCTCTTAGAATTATGTATACAGACTTACTTGATTATGGCTGAATTAAGGGTGGTAATGATGAATGTCAAAGGTCTGAACTCACCAAATAAAAGGAAGTGTCTCCTAAGGGAAGCGAATAAGCTCTCTGCCTCTATATTTCTGGTACAGGAAACCCCTCTACTGAGTCCTGCCACAGGAAATTGCATCATAGGAGGAAGGACATGGCCCATGGGCTGGCCAAAGGCAGCCTGTCATGCTGCTGCTGCTGCTGCTGCTGCCTGCAACCGACTCAGACTTTACAGGACCATGGGGGAGGGTGATAGGTAATGGAACACTGCTGGACCCATGGGGAGGGGAAGAAAAGGTATAACCTGCAGACCAGTTGAGGTCAGAGGCTGGGTATTTTGGTGCCCTTATTTGCCAACACCCTGGGCCAGAGTCTCACCTGGTCCAATGGTTAAGCTGGTCCTGCCCCTCCCACCAACATCTCTCCTTCTGGCTTCCCTTGTTGCCACCTGTTGCCCACCATCTCTTCCTCCCTCCCTTCTCACTTCCCTCCAAACCTCACCCCCACATCTCCCCCTCTGGCTTCCTTTCTTGCCTCCTGTTGCCCACCATCTCTCCTCCCTCTCCTCTGCCCCCAAGGCCAACATATCACCTTCTATCTTTCTCCCCTCTTCCAATTCCAACTTCTTTCCTTCCATTCCCCTCCCCTCCCCCCCCCCCCCCCCACATAGGAGATTCAGCATCTTTCCTTCTACTGTCCTCCCCCCACAGCCCAGCATCTTTCTTTCCATTCCCCCACCCCCTGCAAGTGGTCCAGCATTTTCCCCCACTCTCTCTCAAACTCCTTCTCCCCACTTGCCTTGCATATATCATCAGGTGCCTTCCGCCAGCCCTTGAGGAAACAGGGTTGCAAACAGAAGGCAGCATGCTTTTAAGGTCTAGCTTATTCCCCAATGCAGCGGTAACATAGATAGAAACTGCAAAACACTGACCATCGTGGTAACAAGGCCCATAAGTCTATATGTTAAGTTTAAGGGGTTTTTTTTTCAATTTGATCATTGATGTTTTGCACAAGAATATAAATATATTATAACACATGGGAAGGTTTGGGGTTTTTTTTAATGCCAATGACTGAATTTAAACCAGGGGATCAAATCCATTGAGTTCTCTGAGGCTTTTTTCTTCCTGTATTCTCTTTACAAGACCTACATTAATTATTAGAATAATTTGCAATTATATCTGGTATTTATTATTCTTCCTGTTTTTGAGTTGTAAGTTTAATTATAGAGCCACCCCCTAGATAGAAACATTCCGATATTTTGATCAGCAGGTATCCCAAGTAGTGCTTGCAGATTTCTGTACTTTGAAGATGTTACATTCAGTGAAGCCTTATTTTGATCATGCTGTGTTACATGTCTTTTTGCATGCTTTTGTAGTTTCAAAACTGGACTATGCTGATGTGGTTTATGTGGGAATTGCATGTTACCTCCTAAAGAGGATAAGGACATTGCAGAATGGGGCTATTTGGTTGTTGGGAAGCATAGGGTGGAGAGATCATGTGACCCCTTTGTGCATTTGATATCATTGGCAACCTGTGGAATATAGGTCAATATATAAGGTCTTGACTTGTATGCATAGAGTTTTGCATAAGAGGATGCCTGCTTATTTATTTATTTATTTGTTGCATTTGTATCCCATATTTTCCCCACCTTTTTGCAGGCTCAATGTGGCTTACATTATGCCGTAATGGCGATCGCCATTTCCGGAATGAGAAATACAAAGTGGTATTGCATTAAAGTTCATAAATGATAGAGTAAATTATAGAGTAAGTTAGATAATCAGTTCATTTAATTACCAGGGAACTTTATTTAAATTATACTGAACTTTTTCAGACTTATAAGTTCAACTTATATATTGTCATACAAGGAAATTTCTTAAGTCAAATTCACTCCTAAAGTTTACTCATGAATGTTTGGTTAAAAATACTATATTATAGCTTTTGTAATCCATGTATGGCGATTTCGCTCATATGGCTTTGAATCTTTAAGTTGAAACGATGAGCACCCCAGTCTGTAGTGTATATATTCGTTGTTAAAGTTAGTTGTGGAAGCTGGAGTTGGAAAGAGCATCCTACAGTGAGATTTGAGACTGATCCACCATTTCAGTGACAAGAGTATCCTGTTTGTTATTGGAACTTTCTTGCTGAGTGACTGAAGATGTTGGTTCAAATGTCATTTTAGATGCCACTGGAGTTGATGAATGGACATTCTGGATAAGCGAACGACATGAGGCCATGTGGCCCACAAGTTGTAGAAAGAAGTGAGCTTAAGCCTAATGCATGTATGACAATCTGTTTGTGAAAAACTGAAGGGATTGAAGTCTGTTCTCTGGCACAAAAAAAAAAGGCAATTGCTACTGTAGATCTAAGTAACTCTCAATGAATTGCAGGACTTTTGTTATGTGGTACCTATGTTACATCCTTATGTTCCAGTTCGAACATTGCGGTCTACCAAGGCATCATTGTTGGCTCCTCCTGCAGTGACTCAGGCTCACCTGACAGTAACTTGAGAGAGAGGGCATTTTTTTTGGCAAGCTCCACTTTTGTGGAATCAGCTCCCCCAGGAATTGCATGATAAAGCATCTTTCAGACAGTTTAAGGTGAAGCTGAAAATGTATTTTTTTTAACAAGCATTTGGGTCAGTTAGCAAACCTGTGTAAGCATCATTTCAGACCTGCAGGATGGTTGAATGACTGGGCTGATTTTATTCTGGATGTGTAAGTGGTGAACATGTTTTGTCCTATTTTGTAATGGCATTCTTTTCTGACTTTTATTTTAGTTTAAATTGTAAACCACTCTGGCTAATTTTTTTTTCTTTAGAAGAGTGGTATATCAGTATATCAGGTGTTTTAAAACTGTTGAACATGGTTCTTTGAATTTGTTTGACAGCAGTGGCGTACCTAGGGTAGTTGACACCCGGAGCTGGTCATTTTTAACACCCCCTCCAAAATCCAGTACTAGGCATACCAAGAATACAAAACACTCAGGACCTATAGAGCAATTCTAGCATACCATAAGCAGTAATTTCTACGAGTCACACAAGGAAAAGGAAAGCATCTTAAACACTACAGTGAGCACTAGAACATCAATTCACCTATTGCTGCCCAGTTACCACCAGGTTAGCGCGGGACCCCTTACCTCCACCTCAATAGGTGGCGGTAAGTGGTCCCCCTGAAATGGTCGTGTGGCAAGTGCAAACTTACCACACGACCATTTCTTTTTTGGTCTTTATTCCCACTGTGGTAAAAGGGGACCCTGGCGCAGGTCAAAAATGACCACTGCAGCTATCACAGGGTCCCTTTTAAAGCAGCTTAGTAAAAGGACCCCTTATAGTATTCTAGGAGTTATACACATGTGTGTGCCATTTCGTGCCTCTAGCCATGTACCCACCCACTTGCAAACTATGCACTATCAGAGATATATTTAAAGTTACAGAATATAGCACATTGATGCATAAATGCCAGTATTCTAAACATTTGCATGCAGAACTGGCACAAAAATAAATGTTAGCTCCTGCTTATAGAATTACCCCCTTAAAAGAGCAGTGATAAAAGCCATTTCCAGGAGTTAAAATATCATTTTACTGGCAGAAACTGAGGTGTTCATTATTGTTCAATATAGCCCCAACCACAGATAAAAGCATGCAGTTCAACAGAATACAATTTATTCACTTGTCTACTTAAGAGGTGGTACGGGGGCAAGACTGGGGATAGATCTAGGGAGGGTAAAGGGGAAGGTTTTTCTCATTTAAAAAGTTGGTAACCCTACCTGTGAGTAAGTACAAAAGCATCAGCAGGTTTAGGGCACAACAATGCCTGGGAGAATGGATGTCTTTTATGTAACACTCTAGGCCTTACACAAGAAATGAGGAAGAGGCTGTAAATTGCATATGACCCTTCAATTGAATTCCAGTTGTGTTTAAAAATAACTCACCTCTCTGGTTCCCTCCAGTCAGATCCAGGAAGGCTTTATTTTTATAACAATGTATACACCAGTGGTTCTCGATCCAATCCTGGAGGCACCCCACCCCAGCCAGTCAGGTTTTCAGTGTATCCAAAATGAATATTCAGGAGAGAGATTTGCATGCACTGCCTCCACTGCATGCAAATCTATTCATGAATATTCATTGTGGATATATTGAAAACCTGCCTGGCAGGGGTGCCTTCAGGACCAGGTTTGGGAACCACTGGTATACACAGTGATGCCAAGTTACTCAGTTCCAAACTGGAGATTTTTGGTCAATCCTGGTTTTGAACTTACATCCCAATGCAGTATGGGATTTGTAGTGCCTAACATGCCCACTGAAATCAGTGCTGAAAATCCCATAATGCACCCTGATGGAGTAGTCAGATATCCAAGACTGTCCAAAATCTCCAGACTGAAAGCGGGTAACTTGGCATTGCTGTGTACATTAGGCTTCAGAAAAAGGAGGAGAGGAAAAAGGAGGACACATTGATCCAGTCCGGGTTTTGCTTCCATTGGCTGTAAAACCCAGACTGGCTCAATCTGCCCGCCTTTTTCTGGAGCCAAAGGGTAACCCTAATAATAAATTATGATTATGATGATGCTGATGATTATTATTTGATTTTTTTTATATACTACCCGCAAGCCTGAAAACTATTGAAGTTGTGTTGCCAACCTAATACATAAAGAGGCGAAAATCAAAGGGAGAAACATATTATCTCCTTCCTTTAATGTCTGTGCCATGTTTCCCTGTCTATCGTAAAGTTAACCGACAGGGGCGCTAGCATCGGCCACGGCTCCTGATTGTACTCGGGCTGCTTTCTTGCTTTTACGTTTCCTGTAGGTAGGCCGCCCTTTAGGCGCAAGGAATGTCGGGAAGCCGGCGAGCGCCATGTTGAGACAGCTTTCTCATTATAAATAGGAAGCTGCTCTGGCTGTTCTTTATTGGTGGCTTGTAGCCGATTTTTGTTGGGTTAGACGGCGGCTGGTTGCTGGAGGTTATGAAGGAAATGTCGGTGTAAGTGAAGGCCTCGCTGGTTGGAAGCTGTGAGGGGGAAGGGACGGGGATTGTGGCTGGGTTTGTGATCCTCGCTTTCCAACTGCCGGCACTGGGTTAGTCATATTTCTTAGGATAGCCGTTAAAGGTCCTACGGGAGATGACTGAGAAGTGTGTGGGGGCTGCTAGCGGAAGGTCTGTGACTTTAGCTTAATGGGAGTCGTTGAAGAGTTGTCTGTTTCTGTCTGCCCTTTTTCATCAGGAATCTCTGCGGAGAGGTGGCAGCCGGGCGCTGGAGATCGTGCGTGAATCTTCTATGTGCCGGTCTCCTTTCTTATCTCTCTTTTATTTTATTTTATTTCTACTGCTACCTTTTTTTTTCACGTTTTGATGGATCGTCCTGTAGCATCCTTCTTTACAGTCCAGGAATAAAACCCTGACAGAGAAGTGTGAGAATTTCTGGAAGTGCTGGATGTCGTGTGGCAATTTATTCCCTTGTTTCCGTGTGTGTGTTTTTTTGTGAAATCCTGAAGCCTGTGTGTGTTTTATATAACCTGGGTATAAATCACTTGCTTCTCAGTTCTTACAGCCTTAACCTGGTTATAAGTCCTTGATTCTCACACTCAATATCATTAAACAGACAGTAAATGAAGAAATTAATAGGCCTGTAGCTGTCAAAGTACAGCATCTTAATTGGCTGTGCCAACCCCCCCCCCCCCCCCCCCCCGGAAATTATGATGGCAGACGTGTTTTCTTCCTGGTATGGTGTTATAGGCTGCAGTTTTTCTTTCACGTTTAGTCTACTGATTCTCTGCTTATACCAGGCATTCTTGCTGTCATTGTTTCCTCCAGTGCCAATGGACAGGCTGTTTTTAACCTGAAGACCTTTTTTGGAAATTTGTTTTGGAGGACTGAATTAAATAGTTTGTGGAGGTCATTGTTTGTAGCCAGGAGTGAGTAACAAGGAATGTGTCTGCTAGCTAATTTACGGTAACCAATATTGCTAGTGGTCAAAATAAATAGTTGTATTCATTCATTTCTGAATAACTCAAGTTTCCCAAGTGACCTTCCATAAATGTTGAGTATTGTGTTTTCAGAGATACAGCAGGCTCAAAAAAAAATATGGACAGGATTAAAGCCTGATGGACACTTTAAGGTGTGTTTACAAAATTCCATAGACTTACAAAAGGCTTTGAAAATTAACCGTGTTGTGTGACTTGGCATAACATTAATTTTACACTTTTCTTTTTCTTTTTTGTCTGTCATAGGAGAAGACACTTGCAAGTTATTTTCATTTAGCATTTCTCAGGAATATTCCCCCTGCTCCTGATCAATTACGTCCATCTTATAGGCATATTCCTATACACTACCTTGAGTAAATTGCTTTATGAAGGTAGTTAATCTAAATAAAAATCACTTTAAAATGGTACTCAAGCATGAGAAATGGAAAACTAATTCCAGGAGGAGCTTCTTAATAGATTCAAAAGCAGTAAACTAGGTTAGAAACTGATAGGCAGAAGGCAGTGGTATATGGTACACTTAGAGATGGGGGGGGGGGGGGGGTAGCCATCAATGGTATAGTTCTGAATTAGCAGTTGACTAGAACAGGACCTATATTTTCATAAGGAGAACTGTAGTGTGGCAGCTATTTTTGTAGGTAATATTTATTTATTACATTTGTATCCCACATTTTCCCACCTATTTGCAGGCTCAGTGTGGCTTACATAATACCATAAAGGCAATCGCTAAGTACGGTATGGAAACAAATACAATTTGATATTAGGGTCGGGTAAGGTTGGTATATTCAGGTACATAGGGATCGAAGATAGGAAGGGATTTATAATGTAACATAGTAGATGACGGCAGATAAAGACCTGCACGGTCCATCTAGTCTGCCCAACAAGAAACTCATATTTATTTATTACATTTGTACCCCGTGCTTTCCCACACAAGCAGGCTCAATGCGGCTTACATAGTAAAAAGTAAATAGAATTACAAAATACCTTGAAGGAAATTAACAATTTGTAGTAAACATAGTAGTAGTAGGGTAAGGCTATATAAATTGAACATGGAGAGGTAAATGAAGATAGGATATGTAAAGGAGAAGAATTTGCATATGTCCTACTTCTTGTGTGTACCTTACCTTGATTTGTATCTGCCATTTTCAGGGCACAGACCGTAGAAGTCTTGCCCAGCACTAGCCCTGCCTCCCAATCTCGGCTAAGTTTCTGAGGATCCATTCCTTCTGAACAGGATTCCTTTATGTTTATCCCACGCATGCTTGAATTCTGCTACCGTTTTCATCTCCACCTCCTCCCACGGGAGGGCATTCCAAGTATCTACCACTCTCTCCGTGAAAAAATACTTCCTGACATTTTTCTTGAGTCTGTCCCCCTTCAATAATGTCCAATACAATCTATTGTTTTGCTGTGTTGCAGATATGAATGATAATATGAAGATCTGTAACAAGTTTGACAATGCAGTTTGAAAGTTAACCTAAATAGTGAGGAGTGGTCAAGAGCTTTGGTTACCAAGACAGCAGTAAAACCCCTTAGATATGACATGCCAACATTTGCACCAAATGAGGCTACTCCAAATACCCTCTGTTAACCTTCAATATACCATGAAATTCAGTACTTAAGATTGCTGAGGGATCCTCCAGTCAACCGGTGTTGGGATCCCAAATGAATATTCACAAGCTTGCTGCTAATCGCATGCGTATATTAATTGAAAAACGTACACAATCCAACTGGTTTGGGGTCCAGTGAACAGGTTTAGGACCCATATACTAGCATGAAGAGACAGTAGTACTGTATACGCCCCAATCCCACTTCTAAGACTATGGCCAGAAGAATAGTGTAAAATCAGAAGAAAATAGGTGATAATGCCTTTTTTTTTTTTTTTTTTTTTTTTACAAGTCTTTAGTAAAGCTACTTAGGTTTGTGCAGATTTGGACACATCTATTTGTTTTGACCATTGTCAATAACTGTTACTGTAACTAGCTTGGCTGGCAGATACCAAGCAGACACACGTCTTGTTGCTCACTTCTGACTAAATATAGTGACTTCCACAAATTGCTATATTTTTTTCTCTAGAAATTTGTCCAAACCTTTTTAAAAACCTAGCTGTACTTATTGCCAGATATCAAATGCCATGACCTTTTCAGTCAATCCATAATAAAACAGTTTTCTAGAATTTGTTTTATATCTGCTACTAGTTACTTGGACTGTCCTCTAGTCCTAGTACTATTTGGTTAAATTGATCTGCTCATTTTACTCAATTATTTAACTTGGTCTTCTCCAAGCAGGCTTAACCAGTTCAGATCTCCTTCCTTCTTAAGGGAGCCATTTCGTCTTTTTGTGTGCCTTTTCTAGTTCTACTTTGCTGCTGTTTTTGAAATAGGGGACCACAGTTCCACAGAATATAATGCTTCTGTATAGATATACTGATAATGCAGCCACGCTGCTTTTTTTCTTTCTGAATTCCTAACTTTTACACTTGCTTTTTTCATCATCTCAGCACTCTGAACTGATGATGTCAATATGTGGCCCATAATAACTTGGGTATTATTTAGGAAAAGATGTTCAGTGTGGAACCCAGCGTTGTGTACCAGTAGTTAAGATTATTTTCCCCTAAGTGCATTACTTTGTGCTTGTCCATATTAGCTTTCATAATATGGCGTGTATTTCAGACTGGATAGTGACTATAAAGCCTGGTAACTCCTATACTACTCACAGGCATCTCCTTCTGAGTTGCTTCTTTTATAATGTGAAAGGGATTTGAGCTTGTTTTTGAAGTGCTGCTTGTCAAATTAGTTTATAAACTACATGTGGCATTCAGTTTATCTGTTTTGAATGGGGTTTCACTTTTTATCTTGCTCCAGAAGAAATATAGTGCTCGAGAGCAAGCCTGTGAAGCATTATGGCATCACCTCTCCAATTAGTTTGGCTCCTCCCAAAGAAATAGATCATATCTACACTCAGAAGCTAATTGAAGCAATGAAACCTTTTGGAGTGTTTGAAGACAGTGATGAACTTAATCACAGGTGAGGCTTCTGATATTTGTTTGTAATAAGTTCAGGAAGCATAAAGATGGTCTTGAAGTGCCTCTAAAAATATTTAGCTTGACTGAATCCTGCTATGTTAATGGTATTTATGGGTGCGTAGTGCTACAGTAGAGCATCACACTCTCAAATCTGAGACATATTTTGCTATTCACTAGTTTACAAGTGTACCAAGACAACTGTTCTCTGGGTATGCTGGCATCTCATCAAGCTGACCAGAGCTTTATGTACCCATTGAAGCTAGTTGTCTCCATTTGTGGAGAATTTGGGTAGCCAGATGAGTGCTTTAACTTGGCTTTCCTGGCACAGTATTGGAGTGAAGAAGTAGCCTTATTGCAGTGGGGTTTGATTTCCACCGCAGTTCCTAGTGACTCTGGGTAGGTCACTTAACCCTCCATTTCCCCAGGTACAAAATAAGTACCTGTCTATAATATGTAAACCACTTTGGTTGTAACCACAGAAAGGTGGTATATAAAGTCTCTTTCCCTTATTTACCTCTCTAGCAAGAGGCAGGCTTTGTGATAGTTTGGAGTTTCCAGGTTTAGATTGACACTCAGGTGGGTACATTGTGGATACCTGGAAGCCTTCAGGAGTTTGCAGGAATGATTGTTACCAACTATTGGGTAACTGTGCTGTGGCTAGCAGTAGTCATCTGGCTGCGGTAGTAGAGGTTCAGAAACTTAAAAACTTGGAAACACATATTCTAAAGTAACTCAAAATTGCATACTCTTCATGTCTGCTTTACCTTCCCAACACCTCTGAGGCATGTTTTAAACTCCTACCATATTTAAATTCAGAATATAAGACTCTTGATAAACAATAATTGGAGTTTGAAATATTCCTCAAGGGGTCTCAACTATGTGTCTATGTGGTGGGGGGGGGGGACCTGCCTCACTCTACTCGTCCCTAAACTTTTTTTGTGCCAGTGAGTAGTGCATCATGCATTTTTATTTATTTAGTTTTTTGCTGGAAGTTCACCCTTGTCTTTTTTTTTTTTTTTTTTTTTTGTGCAGCCCTTTCATTTATGGAGAGAGAAGCCACAGAAATGCTGCTTCTGTCCTCTTGGGGCCAATGATGTGACTACCTTCTGCTAGCACTCCAATTGAAGCCAGACTTTCAGAACAAATACTTGGCCAAAGCCAGTGGCATTGGCAATAGGTTATTTGCAAAACATAGCTAGAAAATCATGCTGCCACCTTTGCTTGTATAGGGGCATAGCAGCTGTGTGACACTCTTTATTGTCTGGTGGGTTCTATTTTTAAGAAAATTTAGGTCCATTCATAAGTACATAAGTACATAAGTAGTGCCATACTGGGAAAGACCAAAGGTCCATCTAGCCCAGCATCCTGTCACCGACAGTGGCCAATCCAGGTCAAGGGCACCTGGCACGCTCCCCAAACGTAAAAACATTCCAGACAAGTTATACCTAAAAATGAGGAATTTTTCCAGTCCATTTAATAGCGGTCTATGGACTTGTCCTTTAGGAATCTATCTAACCCCTTTTTAAACTCCGTCAAGCTAACCGCCCGTACCACGTTCTCCGGCAATGAATTCCAGAGTCTAATTACACGTTGGGTGAAGAAAAATTTTCTCCAATTCGTTTTAAATTTACCACACTGTAGCTTCAACTCATGCCCTCTAGTCCTAGTATTTTTGGATAGCGTGAACAGTCGCTTCACATCCACCCGATCCATTCCACTCATTATTTTATACACTTCTATCATATCTCCCCTCAGCCGTCTCTTCTCCAAGCTGAAAAGCCCTAGCCTTCTCAGCCTCTCTTCATAGGAAAGTCGTCCCATCCCCACTATCATTTTCGTCGCCCTTCGCTGTACCTTTTCCAATTCTACTATATCTTTTTGAGATACGGAGACCAGTACTGAACACAATACTCCAGGTGCGGTCGCACCATGGAGCGATACAACGGCATTATAACATCCGCACACCTGGACTCCATACCCTTCTTAATAACACCCAACATTCTATTCGCTTTCCTAGCCGCAGCAGCACACTGAGCAGAAGGTTTCAGCGTATCATCGACGACGACACCCAGATCCCTTTCTTGATCCGTAACTCCTAACGCGGAACCTTGCAAGACGTAGCTATAATTCGGGTTCCTCTTACCCACATGCATCACTTTGCACTTGTCAACATTGAACTTCATCTGCCACTTGCACGCCCATTCTCCCAGTCTCGCAAGGTCCTCCTGTAATCGTTCACATTCCTCCTGCGACTTGACGACCCTGAATAATTTTGTGTCATCGGCGAATTTAATTACCTCACTAGTTATTCCCATCTCTAGGTCATTTATAAATACATTAAAAAGCAACGGACCCAGCACAGACCCCTGCGGGACCCCACTAACTACCCTCCTCCACTGAGAATACTGGCCACGCAATCCTACTCTCTGCTTCCTATCTTTCAACCAGTTCTTAATCCATAATAATACCCTACCTCCGATTCCATGACTCTGCAATTTCTTCAGGAGTCTTTCGTGCGGCACTTTGTCAAACGCCTTCTGAAAATCCAGATATACAATATCAACCGGCTCCCCATTGTCCACATGTTTGCTTACCCCCTCAAAAAAATGCATTAGATTGGTGAGGCAAGACTTCCCTTCACTAAATCCGTGCTGACTTTGTCTCATCAGTCCATGTTTTTGTATATGCTCTGCAATTTTATTCTTAATAATAGCCTCCACCATCTTGCCCGGCACCGACGTCAGACTCACCGGTCTATAATTTCCCGGATCTCCTCTGGAACCTTTCTTAAAATCGGAGTAACATTGGCTACCCTCCAGTCTTCCGGTATTACACTCGATTTTAGGGACAGATTGCATATTTCTAACAGTAGCTCCGCAAGTTCATTTTTTAGTTCTATTAATACTCTGGGATGAATACCATCAGGTCCCGGTGATTTACTACTCTTCAGCTTGCTGAACTGACCCATTACATCCTCCAAGGTTACAGAGAATTTGTTTAGTTTCTCCGACTCCCCCGCTTCAAATATTCTTTCCGGCACCGGTGTCCCCCCCAAATCCTCCTCGGTGAAGACCGAAGCAAAGAATTCATTTAATTTCTCCGCTACGGCTTTGTCCTCCTTGATCGCCCCTTTAACACCATTTTCGTCCAGCGGCCCAACCGACTCTTTGGCCGGTTTCCTGCTTTTAATGTATCTAAAAAAGTTTTTACTATGTATTTTTGCTTCCAACGCTAATTTCTTCTCAAAGTCCTTTTTTGCCCTCCTTATCTCCGCTTTGCATTTGGCTTGGCATTCCTTATGATCTATCCTGTTACTTTCAGTGAACAGGAATGTCATAGGTTCTTAATTTTAGAAGGTTCTTAATTTAGAAAACTACTACAAGTGTCCTGTATATCAGAAGTTTTGGGTGAGATTTTTTTTTGTTTTGTTTTGTCTCTAGAATCCTTTGGAATGACTACATGACTTGTAGTAGCAAATTGCAAATGGGACTTGACATCCAAACTGTTGGGAATGGTTTCTAGTGTTGACAACTGATTACCTAGTTGATGCAACTTAAGAGCTTACTATCTTATTAGGAAGATCAGGATGTGCCACCCATTCTAGAACACTTCTAGCTACCAATTCTGTGTGCCTTCAGATGTATCTTGCCATTTGAGGGAGAGATTTGGAGAAGGAAAAAATTTTCATATAGGTTTTGTGGTTGACCTCTTCTTCCCCCCCCCCCCCCCCCCCCCCGTGAGTGTATGTGGCCAAGATCCCTAAAGAATGGGAGTTAAGTGCTCAGTGTGTAAAAAGATGTCTATATGCTGACACTGTATTGAAAAATCTATTATGTATAAGCCTGGAGTACATATCGAGAACAAGTAACTATATTGCTACATCTTCAAAAAGTATGTAAGTTGGGGAGAACAAAGGGAAAAACCTTGGAACAATGTAGCTTTTCAATTAATGAAAAGAGGTGATGGCCAAAATTGAGATCTACAAGGTGGCCTTAAATGCCATTAGTGCATTCCTTTTATTTTTCTTGGTCTCCCTCTTTTTTTTTTTTTTTTTTTTTAAATCTATTAGGCTCAGTGGCAGCAGATAAAGACCTGAACGGTGCCAAACAGTCACATTCATTATCAATTCAAGATTAAATCAATGAACATATACTTGATCATGGTCTTTCTTTGGTGTTTCTGGGAGATAGACCGTGTAAGTCTGCCCAACTCTGTCCTTATGTTCCAATTACTGCAGTTGCTGTTAAAGCCCACTCCAACCTATCCAAATCAGTCTTTGTCATTTGTGGGACACAGACAGCAAAAGTCTGCCTCGCACTGTCCTCGCGTTCCAAATTACTGGCGTTTGTCTGACCACTCTCCAGCCCTTCCTAAACCGGACTGCTATATGCGGGACTCAAACTGTACAAACCAGCCGAGCACTGGCCTTAGTTGATGCAGCCAGAATTGCCATCTAAGCACCACTTGACATGCAAACACTTATCAATCCTTTTTTTAATTTATTTTTAATTATTCCATTTATTTTCTCATTAGGGATCCTCTGTGTCTAGCCCATGCCATTTTGAATTCCGTGACAGGTGGTGTAGATATTTGCAGTAGGGTGTGCTGGGTTGTCTTTTTTTTTTTTTTTTTTTTTTTTTTTTTTGTCCTGCAAACAGGTCTGCAAGGAGTTGGTACCCCCCCCCCCCCTGTAAAAAAAAAAAAAAAAAAAAGCAGCTATTTAGTGCTTGGGGAGTGATTGAATATTTTAATGAAGTCCTGTACCTGTGGGTAAGATGGGGCAATGCACAAACAGTGCAACAAAGAAATGGAGTTTGCTTGAATGAAACACATAAATTGCCTTCTAAAAAAGAAATCTATATCTTGCTACCGATGAATTGATGTTAAGATTAAATTAAATATTATTGGTTGGTTTCACTAGAAAATGATAAATCTTACTAGTGAGGAAGGTTAAAATGTAAAATTTTCTTTAGCATTCTCACCAGAGTAGCCCAGAACCTGATGTCCCATCAACCAGCCGATGGAGATAAATGTAGTTCTGTGTGATTTGCCCTACAGGGCACCATGTAGGCACAGAATTGGTATTTTTGTCTCCAGTAGATGGTAAGTGACGGTATGCTGTGTACACAGTCATGACTGGATAAGCAATGCATGCTTCTTAGCCAGTTCATGTTGGTTAGGTTGAACTAAAGGTGAGGAGAATTATTTGGATGAGTCAGTCCCTTCCCTCTGACTCTCCCTTGTTCCCTGATAGGAGTTTTACTTGGAGTTGAAGGGCCTCTAAAGCAGTGTTTCCCAACTTCAAGCTAAGTACCCCTAAGTTGAACAAATTTCAATTGAGTATCCCCGAGCTCTGTTCAGCAGATATTTAAAAAATGTACACATAGCTCTGACAAATGTACATTCCAAAAACTTGACATATTTTTATAGAAAATAGTTTTTCTTTTGACTAGTTTATCAATATGATCAGAAAAATAAAGATCCCAGTATCTGGTCTTAGTGTTTTGTCTTCCCAACTCTTGCCAGAGTCTTCGTTTTATTTTTTGATAAACATCCTAGGGAAAGTTACCATCAACTGATAACAGAAAAGAATTACGATAAGGACAGGAAAGCAAACGCGTAATAGAGCTAAAAAAAAAAAAAAAAGAACAAAGTAGTACTAAAATAACTAGGTAAGTTTGGAGAGACACCATTATGAAGCCTCGTTTAGGCCTGCTTCCCATGATGTGCTGCAGGATTCGTAAGCAATAGTGAATTAGTGAGCCTTAAGGTCCCCATCTGACATTTTTCTGTCTCTGGCACCTGCTGCCTCAGCTCTGGTGGGACAAGAAACTGAAATCAGGTGCCCTGTGCACAGTGTGGCAGCTTGTACCAGGCCTGCCTCTCAAGCAGGAAGTTGAGGTCACTTCCTGTTTCAGAAGGACAGAATTGGTATGAGACACCACGGCATACACAGGGCCATTGCCCCACACCTGGTTTCTTTACAAGAAACCAAAATAAGAGGAATACCATAAACTTTTGCTCACAGAAATAATTACTAAATAGAAATAAAAAGGCATTTGGGTGAATTACAAAGTGTTGATTTTTGAAAAAAATCTCTGTGTATGTCACTTGGTTAACAGGATATTTTTAGTGTATAGAAATCTGTGTGAGAATGACATCATATTCGTAGAAAACAAGGTCATAGGACCTCCTATAGGGCATAGCTATTCCAAGTCTGGGACCTGAAGAAAGATTCAAATCATCTGTCACTCCTTCCTTAAAATACTATAATGTGCGTTAAACTGTGTTCACAAACTACAATAAAAGTAAATTAAGTGCATTAATGATACTTCAAATAAGTAGAATAAACAGCAGTTACTTATCTGAAAAACTAGGTATTGGTGCTGAAATGAAATGCCCAACAAAGGACAGCTCTATAGTGGTTATGAATCACTCTATATGTGAGATTGTACATCAAATCTTGGGACACATTTGTTTTATCATGATGTTCATTATGATCCCACTGTAAAAGTTGAACATCTGTTGGATGATTTTCTGGGTAAGGGTGAAGCTAAAGATCTGGTGAATGCTTTCCTGGGGTAAGGTTGAAAAGAGTTCTACTGCTAAGGAGTGTCTTTTTTTTTTTTTTTACAGGCATTTCATCTAATTCTTTTTAATTATTTATTTATCATTTTAAATCAAATTAAACAAATTGTTACATTTGAACAGGTAATGCAGACAAAAAAAATTTTTTTGAAGAACATTATTTTCTCCCATAAAGGGAGCAAAATTAACAAAAAGAGGATAAAACATTTTACTCTTCTTTAGACCACAATATAAAGGGGATTAACCCTTTAGATGCCTTTAAACTATACTTGCTGGAAGTATTAAATTTTTCCCCGAAATCTATTCCACCACTGAATAAAGTATATTATATTCCTTCAAAAAACATCTGTAACTTCTTTACAAGCTATTCCAAAGGAAACTCAAGAGGACTCTTTGAATATTACTGAGATATTAGAGACAACTTTAAGCGTGAACTCTGAAAGATCAACACTAATTGTCTTTTATTTTTCAGCCAGACTTAGATGCTGTGCTACAGTTATACTTTTAAAAAATGCAGGTATTGTTTAGGGGTAAAAAAGTATGGATATATCCGGATATAACTAAGCAGACTCAAGAAAGGAGGAAGCTGTTCTTATTACTGAGAACAGAAGTTACATCTATAGGGGCCTCCTTTTATCTTAATTACCCCTGTAAATGTGTAGTAAAGTATCTGGGCTTAAAATATATTTTTCATCAACCAGAGCAGTTAAAGGTATTCATAAGTACGAAGAAATTGGCTAACCGTTGACCTGCTTGAAGATAATTGGGAATTT
This sequence comes from Microcaecilia unicolor, assembly GCF_901765095.1. NCBI lineage: Eukaryota > Metazoa > Chordata > Amphibia > Gymnophiona > Siphonopidae > Microcaecilia > Microcaecilia unicolor. The sequence goes on along the minus strand of NC_044033.1, from coordinate 93,996,988 downwards.
CTTAAAGATAGGGTGCATGCTATGCATATTACCGCTGTTTAATTACCTATAATTTAGTCTTCTTTAGATGACGTTTGATTCTTGTGATTTCTCAGGAAATTCAATCCTGATGGTCACAGCTGACATTGAAGTGTAGTATACAAACATTCCTCAATGTAGCTAGGAGATTTTGGGGCCAATCTGTTCGACCAATTTATCCTCGGATTGTTTCAGGACAGATAATTTGGGAGAGGAAAGGAAAAAAAGGTGCTGCCATGGGTGCCACAGTGGCACCTAATGTGACTAACTTATATGTAGTTGAAACGGAGCCACATTATAAACAAATTGAAAAAAGTATATATGGTCACTTGGCTTCAAATATAACACATTTTCCCTCCTTTTTTTAAAAAGGTTTTGATCATCAGAAGCAATTTTCGACTCCTTTACAGGAACCATAGCACAACTTCCTCATCGGACAATTTTTATCACCATTTTCATGTTCATCTTGATAATCAAACTGTATTATTAAAACAGAGTAATTCACAACAAAAAAAATCTTTGAAAAGTTGACATCTGAAATGTAGCTGAAACGCAAGAGATTAACCTGTGTTCCCCCCCCCCCCCCCCACCCCCTTGGCTCATTGACTTCATGTTGTGATCCTTAAGTATTGGCACATTCTTCAGCTATATCAATATTTGTTCTTCACTGTTTTGCCTTTTGAGCGAGCAGGAATCTGTTTTTGTTCCATCTTGACTTCCCCCTTTGCAACCCACTGCTATATCTGAGATTGTGAACGTTCATTACCTGTGTGGGTATTGCATTGTTTGTGGTTCCTCCTCTTCTGGTTCCACACTGCCCCTGAATGGAAAAACTCTGTGGAACTTCTTCAGTATGTTAACTAGTGCCCTTGATCCTTGTATGTTGGAAAAAACTGACACATTGCAGTCAGTTGCAGTGCCAGGATATCGCTACATCGCTGGTTTCTCACTGTGGCTTTATCACATTCTTTTAATGACTTAACGTTTTGCTGCTCTGGAAGTGCTGTTAAGATCTCTGTAGAACTGTAAATAAAAAAATAATAAAAACCACTACCCTGTGCTCAGTTTAACAATTGTTTATTGATATAGCAATATGAGAACATACCTTGTCTGCCATTAAGACTTGTATGTTCTAAATTTTGGACAGGAGCCAGTTCTTTGTATAAGGAATTTTGCATCTTGAACACAAAAGGATCAAAAGAATACATAAAAAGATTGATTTATTACAGGAGCATAGGTTAGCTTACTAATGACTATGTACAAAAATAATTTTTAGCCTCTGTGATAGACTCCTTCACCCCTTGACCATCAAATTACAGATTATATATTGGAATCATTAATTGCTCCCTAAGAGATACAAATGACATACAATATTTTTCCATTCCTAAAGGTCTCTGGGTCATCTAACATCTTACCCTGTTTTTCATAGTTAAACAGTGAAGTAATACACATTCAGAAAGTGGTCATACTGACTAAATTCTAACCTACTATTAAAATATCTTTCTAAGGTAGAATATTTTCCCCATCTCCACCTTGTGAAGTTAATATTAGTCCCCTACAAAGGGAGAAATGGTGGATACACCAACTTTTTATTTAGTGTCTAATTGCCTTAATAGGACTATTGATTTACTGTGTAATTTTAGTGTATTTTCTGACTGACGAGTCTTCTCTAGATTTGGAAGAACTTTTTTTTTTTTGGGGGGGGGGGGGGGGGGGGGTGTTTGTTTTTTTTAAGTTATTCACTTCTATCACTTTTATTTTTGCATAGAATTTTTTTAATACGGACATTCGTGTCTCCTTTTTCATAATGTGTATGGAGGAAGCTTTTTTTTTTTTTTGCTATTTATGTCATTTTGTTATTTACGTATTGGACGTAAGCCACTTCTGTCTTGCACATTGAGCCACTGTTAAAAAAACAGTGTTATGCTGCTTTGAGACCTGTTGAGTAATTATATATGCTGACATTCATTTGTGCAATGTTGATGGCAACATTTTAAATGTTTTGTTTTCGGCAGTCCTATATTTGCAACAACCCCAAAAGCAGGCTGTATGCCGAAACACCTTCTGTTTCCCTGTCGGCGTCGGGTGGTTTGTTTTAAGTGCATATAAGTGATTTGTTATTTGAAGTATTAACTCATTTACCATAATTTTACTTCTATTTTGGTTTGAACAGTTTAATGCACATTGATATTTTGAAGTCTTCAGGTCCCAGACTTTGAATAGCTGTGCGCTATAGGAGGTTCTATGACTTTGTTTTCTGTTATGATCTCCTCCTCCTCCTCATCATCATCATCACCACACAGATTTCCATATATTTGTTGACATTCAGAACATGTTGTTCTTTGCAGTCAACATATATAGAATTTTTTTTTTCAAATAAGTTTGTGTTATAGTTTATAAGCCACCCAAACATCTTTTCCTTTCTATTTAATAATTTTTTTTCAGCCATGGAATCGGGTAGGCAGTGGGCAAGCCTATCCTAATGTCCCAACCTAATCTTACCAACCTCCACTCCCAATTCTGTTCTAAATTAGATAATGACCCCATCATTTGGTTTTACTTACCCCACCTCCCCATTCCCCCTCTACTCATCCCATCCTTCTCCTCTCCATCTTCCCTTTATTTTATCCCTCCTTACCCCTTTTCTCTCAAATTATACTATCCTATTCTTACAAAGCTGAAGGCAGTGATACCAGACTGCCAGCTTCTTCTTCACCTCAGTACATCTCTATCTCCAGTAGCTCCTGGGTCCTGTGGGCCAGTTGAGTTTAGGGGTGTCTGGCTGGTGGTGCTGATTTTGGGAGCATACTTAGTCTTCTGGGTCCCTGCTTCACCCTTTTCCCCCTTGCCTCCCGGTCTTTAGATCTCTAGCCTTCCTCACCAGTAAAAAAAAAAAAAAAAAAAAACCAAGAGAGCTCCTTTGCCTTCATTTGGTGTTAAAAAAACAAAACGGAAGATTTCTGACTGCACCAGGCAGTACAGGGTTTCCCTCTGTTAGTGCTGTGCTTTTAGTCTGTGTGCCGGTTAGGCAGCAGGCTGCTGTATCTGTAGGACTCTGCTTCTTCTCCGGAGACACCTGCTGTTCGGTGAGTCTCTGCCTTTCTCTTTCAGCGCAGGGGTACCGTGCTTTAATATGGGCGACGCTGGGGAGGGAAGTGCTCAAGTTACCCTTCCCAGAGCAGTGTTTTCCTGCGCTAAAATGGCGGGCACGCGCCTTTTTGTTGGCCTGGCCCTCTTTTCTCCTGATATCAGCTCTGATCCTTTCCCGCCCTGCGGCCTTGATGTGGGCAGGGGGGAGGGGCGGCTTCTCCTAAAGGACCTTGTCTTGCATTAGAGACTGCTGGTCCAGGGGATTCCCCTTTATTTTCTCCAGCCTTTGGTTTCCTTTACCAAAATCACTGTTGAGTCAGAAACTGTTTGCATGTAGCTGGGGCAGTGGCACACATTCTTTTCAACCTGACCCCACTATGCAAGGGGATCCAAGGAAAGAACAGAATTACTTTAAGCTGTTTTCTATATCTTCTGAGCAGGATCTCCTCTGCTCTGGGACCCATAATTTGAACCTTTCTTCTTAAGAGAGCTTGGCCTCAGTAGCCCTTTTTGTGATTGGGGGAGTTTTTATGCCAATCTCAGGCAGATGGGTTCTAGAGGGCTAAGTTTTCCAGAAGGAATCTGATGGTCCTGCGATGTGCCTTGTTGTTTTTGGGATGCACGCCAGCCACTGGGGGCTTCTTTGAGGTAGGGGATTTCTGACCTCCATGCCTCCCTCCCGAGTTCATTCTGCTGCTCTATATTTCTATATGTTGCAGAAGTCTGGTAGGGGAGCTAACAGTTCCTTTTGAGTTTTGTGGCTTGTTCCCTGTCTCAGGCTCTTCTGATGGACCCTGCCCCGAAGAGGGGATGTTTTCTCTCCAGCTGAGCAGTAGGGTCCATTTCTCCCCTGTCTTACTCTATTCGGAGGGAGTCTTTTTCAGGGCAGTCCCTTTATGCATAAAGGCAGCAAGAATCTCCTGAGTTGGAAAGCCATGTTTGCCAAAGTGGGTAAATTGATAGCAATAGGCCTCACTGTGGTGAGTTTAGATTTTCTTATAGTTCCTGCGTTGGCTAAGGCTGTTCCTGGTGTGGGAAACAGTGAACAGCATCAGAGTTCGGCCTGTGAAAGGGCCTATTTAGTGTTTGGGTTTTTTTTTAATTTACAGACTTTTCTGTCCCCTCTTTTTTTTTTTTTTTTTTTTTTTTTTTTTTTCTCTGAGGGCAGTTGCTTGAACAGCTTGGAAGTTTCCCTCCTTCCTTTTGTGAAACGTTTTTATTTATATACTGGCAGTACAGGGATTGCCTATGAGCACACCACCCTGAGTGTGCCTGATCTCTGATATTGGAAGCTCAGCAGGGTTGGGCCTGGCTAGTTTCTACTTGGATGGGAGACTGCCTGGGAATACCAGGTGCAGTAGGTTTTCTTTTTTTTGTTTGGTTTTTTTTTTTCTGCACCTTTTGCTCCTTTACAATTACAAGTGGGAGTTTCTAGACTTAGTGCCTTTGGCTCCGCCTTTCTATGGGAACTGTTACATATTGCTTTCTGGGGCTAGTGCTCTGGTCTCCATGGGACCATGGGGTCTTTTACTCCAGGTTCAGTAGCTTCAGCAAAATAGTTGTGTTTTTCTGGAAGATGGTTGGCTTTCAGCCTGAAGGTCACAGGTTTAAGGCTGGTGTGTGCATCATATTAGAAACTATGCCCCTCAGCTCCTTTTCTATGGGGCATATTTTACATCCCCCTCTCATATTGCCTTGACAAGCTGTTCTTTCCATAGCTGGGACAGTTTACACTAGGCTACAGTGCCAAAGGTTAGCAGTGGTGGTTTCCCACAGCAGCTCTGCTCTTCTAGTTTTGCTGTCTGACTCTGATCAAAGTATTGCATTTCAGCTCCAGCTTCCACTGTATCTGTGGCACTTCTAGCTAGCTGTTTGTTGCAGTGTCTCTAAGGCTTTTATTGTAGTTTTTCTTTATATTGGACAGCTAGCTATATTCAAAGCTACTTCAATTTAGCCTGCACATCAATTTTCCCAGCACTTCTCCCTTAGGAAGCATTTCTTTTCTTTCCTCTTTGGCCCCATCATCTGCGGTTTCTCTGTTTGGCCGTTCTGAGCCCTCATGTTCAGTTCCAGGCTTTGCATGTCGGCATGGCTATGGCACCATTCACCTTTTCCTAGGTTTGGGAATTTTGCGGCATTCTCCGCATGAACAGCATCAGAGTGCACCTCACTCTAGATGAGATCCGAGAGTTTATCTTCCCGGGTCTTCTGGAATCCTTGAGCTGGTGGTCACCCTTCAAATGAGCCACCTTGTCCCATTCCAGACAGCTCTGTACAATTTCTTTTCATGACCGAGGACTGGAGGATCTAGGTTCAGACATGGAGTGCGCAGTCTGCTCAGGGCACTGAGTCCTCGGGCCTGGCTATGCATTCATGTCTTGGGCTCTGTGGCGGAGATTTTGGAGGTAGTGCTGTGGTGGTGCTCATAGACACCATCTACAGCTCTTGCTTCTGACGGGTGGTGTCCTGTGTTCCAGGAGTATCAGCAGTGTCTTCCGTGGCTGTTCTTGGTACACCAGCGCATGAACTGGTGGCTTCGCAATTCCTCTCCCTTTGAAAGGGATGCCTTGGCGCCGCCACAGTGGATGGTGGTGGTCAAGGATGCAAGTCCTCGGACTGGAAAGCCCTTTGCCTCCTCCTTCCATCTCTGAGATGGTGAATGGCACAGGGGACGGGTAGCAGATCTCCCACCTGGATCTGCTTTTAGTGCTGGTTGTCTTTTAGCAGTTCAGGACACGTTGCGGGCTAGGGCGGTGCTTCTGCATCAAATATGAGGCAGTGGCTGCTTCTTCACAGATGTGGGACTCTGGTAGTCAGACTTGACCGATCCGGGCATGTTCCGCCCCCATGGAATGGGCAGAGGACCTCGTGTGTGTTTCTACACGCCCACTTTGCAGGCTTTTCCTACGGTGGAGCTCTCTTTCTGCCATCTTCTGGTCTCGGCAGAATGGTTATTCTGCACCAGTGCTTCTCCACATGGCCTCGGGTAGAGCGCTCCAATAGGTAGATCTGATGGCGTCCTGGCTGGACACCCAGGTGCCTCCTTTCTTCTGTCATCGGAGAGAGGGTGATTCGGCAGGGCTGGTTGTTCTATTGCATCCTTGGCCGGAGGACGTTCTTCAATAGTGTTTCCTCCATTGCCTTTCTGCAGCCGAGTTCTTTTCAGATCGCTGTCCACCAGAGTCAAGTCATTCTGGTAGCTCTAGATTAACCACAGCGCCCTTGGTATGTGGATATAGTGAGGCTTCTGGTGGTGCCTTCGTTTTGGATCCACTTGACTTCTGGCTCTTAGTTCTGGGTCTGCTCCTGAGTGGATGATCCCTCTCGCTTTGGTCTTACGGCCTGGTGTTTTGAGAGGTCGACTCTGAGGAACAGAGTTCTTTGGACGCTATGGTTACTGTTCTGTTGCGATCTTGTATGTGGTCCACTGCAACCACGTATTCTCAGGTGTTGAGGATTTTTTAAGGCTGGTTGCGGCCCACGCTTGGTCTTCATTGTGGGCGTCTGTTCCTCAGCGATTGACTTCTTTCTGCAGGATGGGTTGCAGAAGGACCTGGCCTGGCCGTGCACTCGGAGGTGGTGCATTTCTTACAGAGTGCTTTGCTCCTCCGCTGCTGCGACCTTCTCCCTGAAACCTCGTTTGTATTCTCAGTGTATCTCTTGGGATTCCTTGTCTACAGAGCATTGCTTAGGACTCCTTTTGTTCCTTTGCAAAATGCTTCGCTTAGGAACTTACAAGCAGTGTTCTTGGTTGCCAATTCTTCGTCACGCAGTGTCTGAATTTTTAGTGCAGCCATTCCCAGCTGTTTTTCTGCAATTTGCTGAGTCTGGAGTGACCTTACTTTCGGTTCCTTCTTTCTTTTCCGGCTGTGGTTTGGCTTTTCTTTTTCAGCCTCTCTTTCTTCCCTTCTTTTGGGAGGGGGATTTTTCACATGGAGTACACGGCGCTTCGTCTTCTGGATGTTCAGATGGCTCTCCGGTATTTGCAGATGTTGCATGTTTTTCAGCATTCCGATCTTGCCTTTGTCGCTGGTTCTTTCTGTGGGACGGCAGCCTCTGGTCCTGATCTGATTTTTGTTTTTCTCGTTGGATTGCAGCTAATTTGTGCATTTTTTTGGAAAGGTTGCATCCTGCTGGTGGCATTCCAGGCTTGTTTCATGAGTTTGCTATCTACTTCTTGGGTGGAACAGTGTGCTTTCACTGTTCAGATTCTGCCTTTGCAGCTGCGGTTCTGTCTCGGGGACCGGCGACTTCTCACCCTACTTAGGTATTGCTTTGGTACATCCCACCAGTTCTTGGATTCATCTGTTGCATACGCTAAGGAAGGTGAAATTATGCCTTACCTTCTGATATTTTCTTTAGTAGCAGCAGATGAATCCAGGATCCCGCCCTTTGTCAGCCACGCTTGTTTTGCCTGTTTTTGTTCTGGTCCTTAGTTTCCAAAAAAAAACAAAAAGAGAAGAGGAAAGAACAAACCACTGAAGAGAACTCCATCACAGTTGTGGTTTCTCTTAAGTCAAACTAACAAGTTTCTGTTTTGTATGGTTGGTGAGGAAGGCTTCCTGGTTTCTTGTCCGATTCTGCTTTGTGATGAGACATGTACTGAGGTGAAGGAGGAGCTGGCCGTCTGGTATCACTGCCTTCAGCTTTGTAATCTCTGTCTCCACCTGCTGGTAGATGGACACAACCCACCAGTTCTTGGATTCAGCTGCAGCTACTAAAGGAAAGAAAATCATCAGGTAAGGCATACTTTTACCATTTATTCTCTTAAGAGTTCAGTTAGTGGCATCTACAGCCTCTAATTTTTCTTGTTTCCTCTGCCGCATTTCCCTTGAGCTAGAGTTGGGCATAGCAAGCCTTACCACTGTTTCAGTTAGGGTCTTTCATCCATTTAACTGTGGTTGACATGGTGCTCACCTTGTTTTGTTGGTTCATAAAAGGATAATGTCTTCCTGCCTTCACTTTTTTAATTTTCCGGTTCACAAATTTAAGCAGCAGCATGTTGTGTTGAAGCTAGCCTGGTTAAATTTGTTAGGCGGTTCCAGATTTGCTGCCTCAGTCTATACCTTCTCTTGAAGTTTCCACTCTGTCTTCATGCCTGGGATTTTCATCTTGAATCTTTGTGTGTGTGTGTGTGTTTTTTTTCCTGTGATCTCATGCAGGGAGGATATCCTGAGCTCTTAAGTAGCAGTAACAAATACAGAAGAAGTAGCAGACCTTCTGTCTTATATTTATTTTGCTAGGGATTTTTTTTTCCCCTCCAAGCCTTATTGGCATTTTTAATGGATGCTTCACTTCTCTGCCATCAACCATTAAGTGTCTACTCCATCTTTTGGAGGTGTGAGGTTTTTTGTTTTCCTTTTTCCTCCTTAACCAGGAGGTGGGGTATCTGGGTTGTCTTTGCCTTTCTTCAGCATCTATATCGGCCCTAGAGATAGGGCTAAGTGTGCAAGGAATTAGTTTGTCATGCTCTTGGAAATGAGGAGCTTCTTAGGCTTTTCTGCTGATCCATGGCTTCGTCCACAAGGTTCTGAGTAGTTCTTTGGATAGATATGGTTGAAGCAGACTCATGGTCATCCTTTTTCATACAAGGGACACTTGATTGCAAATTTTCACAAGCTTTATGGCAGAGCACTCAGTAGAAGTGTTTTTTTTCATCCCACTGATATTTAGGATTGCTTTACTCCATCCCTTAAGTTCTGGACTGTTCTGAGGATTCTAAGGAAGAAAATTTTTGCCTTGTTTTCTTTCCTTTAGTCTACCAGACCAGTCCAGAAGTCCACTCTCTAGCACTTCAAAAAAAGTTTTGTGTTTTCTTTTGTCCAGTGGTGGCTTTGCTACTGTTCAGCCAATAGATTAACCTTCTGAAGTCATTTCTCAGTGGTATCTTGGTTGGCTGTATTATGGCAGATGACTTGATCTAGTGTTTCCGCATTTCCACACTGCTTTGTCAGTTGAAATACTGATTATCTGTGCATACATGGTGCCCAGCCCTTAGGGTGAATCACACTGAATTACTTTCTTAGTCATCGTCTGGTTGATGGATGCAATCCACAGGTTCTAGACTGGTCCAGTAGGACTAAAGGGAAGAAAATGTGGCAGGTAAAATTTCTTAAATTTTAAATGATTCTTCTAAAAAGTATTAATGTGGCTAAACACAAATGGCATCCAAGTGGAGGTGGTGAGCAGAAGGAAAGTATCAAAATTCAAGAAACAGAGAATCTTAAGGGAGAGGAAAGGCTTATAGAGCTTAGTAGTACAGTGTACTTGGGCAGACTTCGTAGGCCATATTATCTTCACCCACTATCCTGTAGTGGTGTAAAAGTCTGATGCTCTCATAGCTGTGATAGTAACATAAGTGAAATACAAATAAGCAAAATTGTGTACAAAAGAAAAGCATTCATGACCATTCTAAAGTTCTTTGTTTTTTTAATGCAGTTCTTTTCTCACTCTTCAGAAAATAAAGATTCCAGACACTTTAAAAATGTCATTCATGTGTTATAATGTTTCAGTTTAAGTCGGGTATAGTATAATAATAATGGAATAGCCTGTATAATTGAGCCCTTGGGCCCAGTCAAGGCTTGCCTAAGATGCTTTTTAGTTTTCATAGTATTTCTTTTTATTTTTGCATTCTGTTGAGAATTGTCTAATGTGTTTTGTTACAGGCTAGTAGTTTTGGGTAAACTAAACAATTTAGTCAAAGAATGGATTGCTGAAATCAGTGAAAGCAAGGTAAGAGCTTTATCAATGTGCTCCTATGTGAACAGTGAAAACGTAACATCTCCTAATTTTACTTGTGTTTGGGTTTTCTTGTGTTTAATACGTCTAGATGATATTTTTGTTAGGAAAAAAAATCTGGAAGATCACAGCTCCTCAAATGTTGAGATTTTTAGGTAATATGACTTCCCCAGTGCATTTTGCTCCATGGCATACCTGCATTTGAGAGGCTCCCAGTTTGATCCTGGGACTACTATTCTAAATTCCTACTCCTCCGGTATTGACAATGAATTCATCCACTCTGGCGTGGAGAGTTTATGTAGATGGGCTTAACACCCAGGGGAGTTGCTCCATCCAAGATTCCTAGTCTCAAATCAACCTGGAAATTTGGGCAGTCTTCAACAGAGCAGACAAAGATAAAAGAGCAAACACAGCTGTATTAAAATCAAGTGCCTGACATGGTCATGTTTTGCCTCACAGAGGCTGGTCAGGGCCTTGACTCTCTATAAAAACATACATAAAAAGAAATGTAAATAAAAGGATAAAACTTTTTAAAATCATAAGCCAAGGATGCCTTCTTTCTTGTAACACTAAAAGCGCTGAATTTTCACCAGGAACCCAGACTATACAAAATTTTGATTTTAAAATACAGTACAGCTTATCTTGTCTCTGTGGAACCTCCAGATTACTGTAGGAATAAACCAGTAATCATACTGACCATTAATGGACAGTGTAGGATAGAGACATATATAAAACAAAGCACTCTGGATATTTAAAAGCATGCCTCCCAATTAGCTGTACCAAGCTCAAACACGTAACTAATAGTAATGACCAAGAAATAATTTACGAAAAGAATGATGGCAAATAAGACTGGAGATAATTAGTGCATAAATTATTTACAAGTGTTTAGAGTGACAAAAGGTTTATGAAAACCGGTACTTTAAATGCAGTAATAAACACTTTGCAACAATAAACACTGATCAGGTACTGGAATAAACACATCCCGGCACAAAAATTAGTTCACCTGTTTGCTACCTGGTAGTGATTACAGAGCTTGAGTAATGTGACTTGGGTCAGTGATGCCATTCTTTCTTCCCTGGAACTGCAGGTGGTAGTTGCAGGCAGTGTAGGGAAGTGTTAGCGACTGTCAATTGATGAGAAGGTGTGGTGATCCCATCTTGCAGTGGCATATGGCCGTTTTTGCAAGCCGAAGGGGTAGGCACTTCAAAAGCAACAGGAAAGATGAAAAGAATCTTGTCCTAATTAAATTTTTACATACAAGATCTTTTCATCGTTTTTGGACTGCTTACCTCTTCACCCTACTCGTTTGGCTTGTTTATAATAGTCGTAGGGATTACTGTCCCACCTCTTGTGGATTCTTCCTTTTACTGTATATGCTCTTTTATAACTTTATCTGCAATGTCTGATCTGATAACATCGCAGAAAGTGATTTGCCTTGAGAAACCACAGGGATGTCTAACGTCATTCTGGAGGTTTCTTTCTAGAATTCTGGGCACCAGGTAATCTGAGATCAACATAGCCAAAAGTCCTTTCACATTGCCCATGTTCCTGTGTCTTGCATCAGCCAAATTGTTTGCTTAAGGACACGAGTATGCCTGGGCAAGTCTGAGCAAAGGTTTCTATGCTGGAGTACACACATTTGAGAAACTATATCAGCTGTGTACCATCGGTATATCATAGTCCAGGCTTGTCCAACCTACAGCCTATCGGCCAGAATCCAGCCCACCAAGTGCTTTTTTTCTTTTTTCTGCCCTTCGGAAACTTGCCAATTCTTGTGATGCTTTATAGCAGGGTTCCTGCTTCCCACCGCAATTCTGCTCTGTAAGCTCGGTCCACGAGGGTACAGAAGTTCAGGTTGGTCCTGCAGTTTCAGTGCTCAAGAGACCAACCTGAACTTCCAGCACCACACAGCCCAAGCTTGCAAGGGACGTGTGTCGCAGGAATTCCACTTCTGCAGCTGAAGCCAAGTGAGGGTAAAGACTAGGTTAAAAAGGCTAGGGGATACCTGAGAAAAGAGACCAGGTGAAGGCTGGGAAAGAGACAGTGCACTGTTGTATTTTGCCACTAACATGCAGCACAATACGATGGTGTGTGTGTTTTGGTCCTCCAAATATGTTACAATGTATAAGATATGCCCCCTTCCTCCCGATAGAAAAAAGGTTTCACAAGCCTGTTCATCTCTGTAATACGCTAGTTATCTTGTGGCAGGGGCTTTTACCCTTAGAAATGTACGTTGGCTCTTAATGCCAAAATTCAGCATGGTGTTCAGTCTTTATTTTTGGTGGTGGGGGGGGGGGGGGGGGGGGTTGTTTGGGATTTTGTTTTGTTACATAGGGGCAATTTTAACCTTTTGCTGTACTTTGTGTGACTAACAGTGGTTTTAGTACTGATTACTCCTAATCTTAAATTTTAGCACGAGGATCACACAGATTATTGCATCAGTGTGGTTCAGTACATATTCCTTTTCTTTGAATCATCCTTCAAACTGTCCCATTAGCTTGATAAGTTTGAACCAAGTGGCATTGTTCTGCTGAGACATGCCTTTTAGATGTGGTAAGACAGTCCTGTTTACCCATGCATAAAACATCCAAAAGGTACTTGTTGTATGAGTAGGGCTGCCAAGCATGCTGGTCTGTTTTTTTTTTTGTTTGTTTGTTTTGAGGTTATATTTACTCTCACCTCTTGGTTAAGGTGAGACATACAGGTACAATAGAAATTGCCATTAAAAGCTGATGTGCATGTAATCTTGCCGGATTTAATACTTTTTGCGTAATACCTTACTAAGGAATACATTTTGTAAAACTCTGTAGTGCATGTATTTGCACACTTTAAGTTCACTGATTGCATCACTGTTCTTTTATCCATTGTGAGCAGTGCATCTGTAATTAATCCAGGGGCAAGTGTGCCAGCTGAAATTTAAAAACTAAAAATCCCCCTATGTTGCAGTGGAAAGAATATAAGGGGAAGTAAACCTTTTTGGCTTTTTTTCCGCGTAGCTTTTTTGTGGAGCCCCAAACTATTAACAGGTGCCACATTCTAAGTAGGGTGCCCAGGATGTTTCACACTTGTGACAATTTATAAACTGTCCTTTGGCAGATGCAGCTAAAGGAATTGGTGTTTAGTACCGCATTGATATGTACATATATTTCTCCCCCCCCCCCCCCCCCCCCCCCCCCCGGAGAGCAAGGTGGCTGTGTTCAGTTGCAGCTCTGGGACCCTCACCTCTCAGTATAATTTAAATTCAACATCTTTGGCGAACTAAATAATATCATTTTGACAGCAGCACTTAATCTAACTGCATGGAAAGATATTTAGATAAGGCTCCATCTGCAATGACGCAAAAACCAGCAAAGAGGAAAAATAAGGCAGGAGGTGGGGAACCTAAGATGGTAGAAGTTCATCCCTACATGCTGGCAGTGTTTTCGAATGCCCAGCTTTCCCAACTTAAACGCAGCAGTAGATAAAGCATTTGAGCCACAGTGGGGGGTGATTTTCACAAAAGCTTGATACATTTTAAACTCTGCTGGATGGACTTACAATTCGGGCTGGTGACTTAGAGGCCCGTGTCTCTGCTATGGAGGATGACATGCACATGCAAGGCCCCAAGGTGGACCACATGCAGCAGCAGATTAAAGAGCAATTCGCTAAATTGGAGGACTTGGAAAATCGTTCCTGTAGGAACAACCTTCGCATTATAAGATTGACTGAACAGTTCTCAGAATGAAATTTTAGCTACTTTTGGCTAGAAGACTGGCTTACAAAAGAACTGGCTATTTCTGACTGCATGGGGCCCTTGGTCATAGGGCACATCGAGTGGGCCATGCAGCTGAAGATCGCAACAGGCCCAGAATTACTAAATTACAGGAATAAACTGGATATTCCTTGTGGGTTTCGGCTGAAACGTGATAGTTTAACATACGAGGGACAACATATCTTAATTTTTCAAGACTACTCCTTCAGTGCAAGAGCAGCAACAGAAGTTCCATCCGCTTTGTACGATAATCCAAAAGGGAGTTTGTCTCTTATGCTACTTTATCCGGCCCTGCTGAAGGTTTTTATCAGTGGCATTGGCAGTCTTTCAAAACTGTCAAGGAGGCCAGGAATCTCCTTTTTTGAAGGGGAACCTAATGAATCTGAATCTGAGACTTGAAATTAATGTCCTCAGCCATGTTCGATGTTGCTGCTGAATATTGGTTTATCTGCATTCTACCATTAGGCAAAAGTAATAGCCTCGATGTTTAATACTGTTTTCTCGTATGTGTTCATTGAGGAGTAGGGGTACCCTGCATTCAAGAGATCTCTCATTTGCCCTGAGAAAGTTCTGGTCTGGGTAAATGATTCTGGGGATTATAGGGGTTTCGGGGAAGGGGGTGAGGGAAAAGAATTTGGGGTATGTTGCCTGTTTCTTGTTTCTAAATTGTTTTCTGGCATTTATTGGTTGGGAAGAGGAGAGGGATAGGATGGGAAGTAATGGAACTTAAGACCATCACTGCATTGCTCACGAGTTCCTATTTTGCTCTTGGTATATGACTCTTGAGATATTGTCTAATTTAAGTCGCCCATTCTATTTATATAATACATTTAGCTGTTGGTCAAGAGGTAATTTGGAACCTAGGCGCGGCTGGGTGTCTGGGTTTGATTCAAGTTGGTAAGGAACTTGGACTGTTTCTTCTGATAGTCATTAGTTATCAGTGTCCACACGAATAGTTTCATGAATTGAAGGGGACGTAATGTCTCCTGTGAAACGTGCAAAAATATCAGCTTTGAAGCGTCACAAAGCGGATATTGCTTGTTTGCAGGAAACGCGCCTCATAGAAACAGTTACGACGTTCCTGGGTGGGAAAAGTATATACTTGGCATCTTCACAAGGGTGGAGGGGAAGGGTTGCTGTCTTAATTAGGTTAGCGATAGAAATCAAACAAAATAAAACGTGGAAAAGAAAATAAGAGACCTTTTTTTATTGGTCATAACTTAATACATTTCTTGATTAGCTTTCGAAGGTTGCCCTTCGTCAGATCGGAAATAAGCAAATGTGGTAGCAGATAATATATATAAGAGAAACATCCAAGCATTACTTTGACAGTCTGACAGGGTGGGAGGGTGGGGATGGGTAGGAGGTATGCATGGGGACGTCAAAGCATTTCATTGATAGTCTAACAGGATGGGTGTGGATAGGTGAGAGGAGGGTGATAAACAGAGAAATACAACTTTATGGTTTATAATGGGCTAGAAAACCCAGGTCCTTGTTAAGTCCTGTCTTTTGGGTGTCAAAATATTCAATCATTCTGACTTAAAAGGTCTTACGTTCCTGTATTGTTTTAAAGTTACCTTTCAGGATTCTTACTATGGCATAGCTGCATGTGGAAGATTCCTAAAAACATCCGCACTGGACCATCAATATTCACCAGAAACTATTACAAAATAAATCAAATTTATTTTAACTCGCAACTACTTTCACTTTAACAATGATATCTATCTACAAATAATGGGCACCGGGCCAGCACCCCAATATGCCAACCTTTTTATGGCTGAGCTGGAAGAGATACAGTGGGGGAAATAAGTATTTGATCCCTTGCTGATTTTGTAAGTTTGCCCACTGACAAAGACATGAGCAGCCCATAATTGAAGGGTAGGTTATTGGTAACAGTGAGAGATAGCACATCACAAATTAAATCCGGAAAATCACATTGTGGAAAGTATATGAATTTATTTGCATTCTGCAGAGGGAAATAAGTATTTGATCCCCCACCAACCAGTAAGAGATCTGGCCCCTACAGACCAGGTAGATGCTCCAAATCAACTCGTTACCTGCATGACAGACAGCTGTCGGCAATGGTCACCTGTATGAAAGACACCTGTCCACAGACTCAGTGAATCAGTCAGACTCTAACCTCTACAAAATGGCCAAGAGCAAGGAGCTGTCTAAGGATGTCAGGGACAAGATCATACACCTGCACAAGGCTGGAATGGGCTACAAAACCATCAGTAAGACGCTGGGCGAGAAGGAGACAACTGTTGGTGCCATAGTAAGAAAATGGAAGAAGTACAAAATGACTGTCAATCGACAAAGATCTGGGGCTCCACACAAAATCTCACCTCGTGGGGTATCCTTGATCATGAGGAAGGTTAGAAATCAGCCTACAACTACAAGGGGGGAACTTGTCAATGATCTCAAGGCAGCTGGGACCACTGTCACCACGAAAACCATTGGTAACACATTACGACATAACGGATTGCAATCCTGCAGTGCCCGCAAGGTCCCCCTGCTCCGGAAGGCACATGTGACGGCCCATCTGAAGTTTGCCAGTGAACACCTGGATGATGCCGAGAGTGATTGGGAGAAGGTGCTGTGGTCAGATGAGACAAAAATTGAGCTCTTTGGCATGAACTCAACTCGCCGTGTTTGGAGGAAGAGAAATGCTGCCTATGACCCAAAGAACACCATCCCCACTGTCAAGCATGGAGGTGGAAATGTTATGTTTTGGGGGTGTTTCTGTGCTAAGGGCACAGGACTACTTCACCGCATCAATGGGAGAATGGATGGGGCCATGTACCGTACAATTCTGAGTGACAACCTCCTTCCCTCCGCCAGGGCCTTAAAAATGGGTCGTGGCTGGGTCTTCCAGCACGACAATGACCCAAAACATACAGCCAAGGCAACAAAGGAGTGGCTCAGGAAGAAGCACATTAGGGTCATGGAGTGGCCTAGCCAGTCACCAGACCTTAATCCCATTGAAAACTTATGGAGGGAGCTGAAGCTGCGAGTTGCCAAGCGACAGCCCAGAACTCTTAATGATTTAGAGATGATCTGCAAAGAGGAGTGGACCAAAATTCCTCCTGACATGTGTGCAAACCTCATCATCAACTACAGAAGACGTCTGACCGCTGTGCTTGCCAACAAGGGTTTTGCCACCAAGTATTAGGTCTTGTTTGCCAGAGGGATCAAATACTTATTTCCCTCTGCAGAATGCAAATAAATTCATATACTTTCCACAATGTGATTTTCCGGATTTAATTTGTGATGTGCTATCTCTCACTGTTACCAATAACCTACCCTTCAATTATGGGCTGCTCATGTCTTTGTCAGTGGGCAAACTTACAAAATCAGCAAGGGATCAAATACTTATTTCCCCCACTGTATTTCTGAATACATACCAGACCAAACCTCTAAAATACTATCGGTACATCGATGACATTTTTATGATTTGGACGGAGGGGGAAGAAACTCTGAAACAATTTTACTATTCCTTCAATACATACCATCCTACAATCAGATTCAAAATTGACTACTCCCCAGAAAAAGTCAATTTTTTGGACACCACGGTCTCAATCAGTGATGGCTGTATACAAACATCTATATACAAGAAACCCACAGACAGATGCAGCTACCTCCACAACTCCAGCTTCCATCCTTCACATACAAAAAAAAAAATCCATTATTTACAGCCAAGCCACAAGATACTACCGTATCTGCTCAGACCCAGGGGATAGAGACAGACACCTTGAAATCCTGACTGCATCCTTCAAACAGGCTACAACCCCAAAATAATCTCCAAGAATATTGCCTCCTCCCTCAAAACACCCAGGGAAAATCTGCTACAGTACAAAGAGAAAAAAAGCCACAAACAGAATCCCCCTTGTAGTGACATACAATCCAGAGCTGGAAAAACTGAGGAAAATCATAAGAGATCTACAGCCGCTACTCCAAGAGGATGAATTACTGAAAGAGATATTCCCATCCCCACCAGTGCTGGCCTTCCGACAGCCACCCAACTTAACACCAGCTAATCAGAAGTAAACTCCCAACACAGACTGAAAAAGAAGAGAAGGGCACATTTCCCTGTAATATATCCAACTGCAAACTATGCCAAAACGTTTCACAGGACCCCACAGTCATTCACAAAGGAAAAATATTCAACATAAAGGAATCTTTCACATGCTCATCTTCCAATGTGGTATATATCATTCAGTGTAAAAAATGTAATAAAGGATGCTATATTGAAGAAACAGGCCAGATGCTTTTAAGACAAGATTTAATCTACATAGACATCACATGAAGAAAGCCCAATGCCAGTCGGGTTCCCACCCCTGTGGGCCAACACTTTACAAGACCAGAACTCTGTACCAGTGATTTCATAGTAAGAATCCTGAAAGGTAACTTTAAAACAATACAGGAACGTAAGACCTTTGAAGTCAGAATGATTGAATATTTTGACACCCAACAGACAGGACTTAACAAGGACCTGGGTTTTCTAGCCCATTATAAACCATAAAGTTGTATTTCTCTGTTTATCACCCTCCTCTCACCTATCCACACCCATCCTGTTAGATTATCAATGAAATGCTTTGATGTCCCCCATGCATACCTCCCACCCTGTCAGATTGTCAAAGTAATGCTTGGATGTTTCTCTTATATATCTGCTACCACATTTGCTTATTTCCGGTCTGACGAAGAAGGGCAACCTTTGAAAGCTAATCAAGAAATGTATTAAGTTATGTCCAATAAAAAAGGTATCATCTTATTTTCTTTTCCATGTTTTATTTTGTTTGATTTCTGTTAACCTTTAAGAGTGGACTAACACGGCTACTACACCTCTCCACTTCTGTCTTAATTAGGAAAGGGCTGACCTATTAGTACGAGGTCCGGAAGGAAGCTATCTCCTTTTGCACCTCTGGCTTAATGGCATTGAGATCTTACTTTTAGTCCTATATGGCCCAAACAAATGTGACCCAGCCTTTTTCCATTCACTTATTCAATTATGTCTTCCTTATTGTTACGATTGATGGTGCTGAGAGATTTTCATTTAGTGTTTGACCCTACCTTAGATTACTCCACTCCTTGCTCGTCTCACCATGGGGAAACTCATGCCAGAGTCTGTCCTGCCTTTTTGCATTCCTTAAATCTTATTGACACCTGGTGTACTTTACATCCTGGTGAGGATGATTAATGCATCTCCCTCGGGCACATAGTAGGACTTTTACACGTTTAGATTACATTCTAGTGAAGTGTTGTTTTTCCATCCATCTTGTCTACGGTTATAGGCCCAGAAGAAATATCTGACCATGCGCTAGTGACCAAGAGATCGCTCCCTATTATTTTGTGAATATCGCCTGCATCGTTTTGGAAATAGGCCCGGTCATTGGAAGAGTGGCCTAGTGGTTAGGGTGGTGGACTTTGGTCCTGAGGAACTGAGTTTGATTCCCACTTCAGGCACAGGCAGCTCCTTGTGACTCTGGGCAAGTCACTTAACCCTCCATTGCCCTAGGTACAAATAAGTACCTGTATACAATATGTAAGCTGCATTGAGCCTGCCATGAGTGGGAAAGCGCGGGGTACAAATGTAACAAAAATAAAAATAAAATATGCTCGTTTGCATAGTTAAAAACTGGGGAGGATCTAGAGCAGGAGGGCATAGCTTAGATATTCACAAGCTATTTCTCTAAACTTTATGAAGCTGATACAAAATTGGAGGTTCTGGCTTTGAGAGCTTATTTGGAGAAGGCAGGCCTTCCTAAATTAACTTTCCAAGAAATTGGACTGTTGAACGCTCCTCTTACAATGTCTGAACTGCAGATAGTGGTTAAAACGTTAAAATTGTACTCTGCTCCTGGCCCCAGCAGATTCACGGGGGAGTATTGTAAGTCATTATCTTCTAGGGCACCGGAGCACTTTTGGCATATTATGAGGAGGTGGTGGATCGAGGTCTCTTCCCTTTGCATGCTAATACTGCTTTAATAACTCTAATACCAAAGCCCGGTAATCCCCTTGAGGAAGCAGAATAAGATTGCCCTATTTCACTTCTAAATATCAATATCAAGTTGCTTTCCAAAATCCTAGCCAAGCGTTTGGCCCAACTCTTTCCCCGATTAGTAGGGCCAGTGGGGTTTGTGTGGCACCGCCAATTGGCACGTAATGTCAGGCACCTTTTACTTGCGGTTGCTCATTGTCAGACCACAAACACGCCTTCCCTGACTGTAAGCTTAGATGCAGAAAAAGATTTTGATAGGGTAGGTTGGGACTACTTATTTCAAACTTTGACGCATATGGGGTTTGAAGGCTGGTCCTTCGTGCGGTGCAGTCTTTAAACTCGCATCCCACAGCTAGTTTATTAGTGAATGGAGTGCGAGAGCCAGCGTTTCCAATCTCATATGGTACAAGACAAGGCTATCCATTTTCTACTTTGCTTTTCCTTCTTTCTATAGAACCCTTGTTCCATACGGTTGCTTTGCTAGATGAAATGAAGGGGGTCTATCTCTTGGATCAGCAAATTAAAGGTCTTGCCTTTCTAGATGATCTTCGTAGTAGTCTTAACTAACCTGCCTCATTCCTTGGACACTTTTACTTCACTCCTTGCTTAATTTGGCAGGTATTCTGGATTTAAACTTAATTTGTATAATTAACAAGCTGAGTGTTGCCTGAAACACAAGCACATTTGGTTGGGCTTTCCCTTTAAGTTGGGCTGAAGGTTCATTTAAATATTTGGGACTATATATAACCTCAGATCCTACATAATTATACACATTAAAATATTAAACCGTTACTTTAAAATATACAGCTTGGCGAGTTTTCCCTTTCTTTATTGGGTCGGATAGTGCTACATAATATTATTATTCCAAAATGGTTGTTTTTTTCAGCTTTTACCGTTGTTTCTTAAAACAGATGATGAGAAATGTCTGAATAAACTTACGTTTTATCTGGCAGGGAAGGAGGGCCTGTCTCCCCATCTCTTCATTACAAATACCAGTGGAGTATGTGGGTTTGAGTACGCCACATACCAATAGCTAAATGGCGTGAGACATATAAATGATTGGTTTCACTCCACACAAGATTTCTCCATCATGCCTTTGGAAACGCAGTTATCTCCAGATATACAATTCAGTAGTCTCTTGCACGTGGTGGGGGGTGTAATACCACTGGTATTGCAGAGCTCTCTCATGTCTACTGCCAAAGTGGTTTGCCATTGGGTTTGCCGCCTTCATCACTTTTCTCCAAAAGTGACACCTTTCGTGACCATCTGCAATAATCCAGCTTTTCCTCCCAGGCAACAATATTCAACTTTTCAAAAATGGAATAAATTGGAAATTGTTTGCTTGCTGCAGGTAGTGACACCGGATGGTCATATCAAATCATTTTCCAAACTTCAAAAAGAATTTTCTCGCCCAAAAGACGATGTATTTTTCTATTCTCAACTACGACTATCCTGCCTTGGGAATCTTTGGCAGAGGACGTTCAGGAGGAACTTTCTGCTGCATTTTCACTGGAAGTGCAACAAAGTGTCACTTTCCTCTCATTGTCACATAGGAAATGCTGTACCAGAGCTTGATTACACTCACTTAACTACTCTTTGGCAGAATGACCTATTAGTTCCTTTAGCTGTATCTCAACTCAAAACTCACATTCTCATGCTAAGCCGACAATCTCCCCTTACCTCCCACTAGGAATTACAATAGAAATTTGCTCGGAAGGAGATTTTGACCCAGGTCTCTCGAGTGTGGGGAACAGGATGGCATTATGACCCCATACTTTTGTTTCGTTTTGGTTGCCCCAGACTTGGATCTCCTACACCACAAGGCTTTAAGCCATTTAGTGACTAGAGCTACCATTGTGTCTAAGCAAGTTATTTTGTCCGATTGGCTGTCTTATAGAGGGCCCTTAATTTTTCAGCAGTGGCGTACAGACATGATCTTTCTACTGCGTATACAGCGCACAGAGAGACAGGACATTCTTCTCCTCCCCCCCCCCCCCCCCCCCCCCCCCCCCCCCCAGGAGAACATTTTCAGAGATGTCTCCTAAAGCCCGGAGCCGTTTATTGTACTTGTGATTGGAACTTCTGCAGTGATACAAGTGATCTGATGAGTAGATGTAATTTAACCAACAAAGGGAGGGGGGGTGGAGGGACAGGTTAATTTTGTGTTGTAAATTCCATTCAACATTTATTTCATAGTTGTATTGCTGGTTAATAAAAATGATTGAATCATATATTTTTTTTTTCTTTCAGAATCTCCCACCCTCAGTTGTAGCCAGTGTTGGTGGCAAAATATTTACTTTTGGTTCTTACAGGCTTGGAGTGCACACAAAAGGTAGACATCCTGTACCATTTAACATCTTTGCAAGTGTTTTTAAATATCTTCTCTGAAAACCTGATACTAATTTTATTTTGCAGGTGCTGATATAGATGCGCTGTGTGTTGCACCAAGACATGTGGAAAGAGCAGACTTCTTTCAGTCGTTTGTTGAAAAATTAAAATGCCAAGAAGGAATTAAAAATTTAAGGGTACTCTCTAATTGTTTTTGTTTGCTTCTTAACCATCGTCTTCTGAAATTCAACATTTTAAACCAGCAGATTTGATTTCACAATAGTGTCTTCTTTTAAGAGACCACAGTTTAGGCTTCCTTTTTAAGGACTAGCAGTGCTAAGAGAACTGTCTGGGAGGTAAAGGCCAACTACTAGTTCTAGGCAGTTGTGTGCATTCTCCATAAGGACTTACCATCTAGCTTTGCCAGTCTGTTTCTGGGAACAGTTAACTAGGATAGGTGATGGGAGAAGAGTAAAAACATGCACAAAACCAAGAGGTGTTATATTCATATGGCTTTAGGGAAAAATTGTTGGATGCACCCCCTATTGAAAGCAGATCAATGCCTAATCTTCTCATTGGATTGGGCATTTTCATACTTCAGGGTGGTTGTAGAGCAATTGAAATGTAGGCTTCCAAAGAGCCAGAATGTTAAGGTTTCAGCACACTAGGAATAGGTCCCTTTTTTAGCATTGTGATGTCATGAGCACTAGTGTGCTGATAGTCCACAGTTCTCTCCTCCCCCCCCCCCCCCCCCTGTTTTTTAGCCCAGTAATTTTGGGCTTGTCCTAGTTGATACGTGTGGGTAACTGTGTTTTTTAAAGGGTATAACACTAATGTGCTTTTTGTCACCCAGATGCTGCTGTTCAGTGGGTTGCAAATGCTACCTTTGTGGTATCCCTGGTCAACGTGACCATCCACACCAGCTCTCCCAAATGGCAGGGCTCAATTGGCTTTGTTCTGAATCTTTTAAAAACCTGAAAATATTCTGTAAAAGTGGAAAACTGATAAGTTTAAATGGCGCTCCAACATTTCAAGTGGCACTTCTAAGTAGTGAGTAGCGCTGCTATATTTTGAGAGAGGCAGACAAGCCCTGTTGTACACAGTTATAGTAGAAGATTTAGATAGGAGCAGATGAATCAATACCTTAAAAAAAAAAAAAGTTTCCTTGGTATTAGCCAAAAGTATGGATTAAAAGTGGGGTGGGGGAGAGTTTTCAGAAGAAATCTTTTTATGGTTCTGCTTTCCAGATGGATGGATTCCTTTGTAGTACTCTGACAAATGTATCATAGGGTGTTTAGAATGATCTTTCCACCATGGATAAGTGAGACATATGTATTTTTAATTATCGTAATTGTATAAAATCTCATCTTAAACAGGCAGTCGAAGATGCATTTGTTCCAGTCATCAAGTTTGAATTTGATAATATTGAGGTAGGTAGGAACTATGTTATTGATAACTCATAAACTACTCACTTGGTGGTGGTATTTGCAGAGCCAAACTATTTAATTCTGTTTTCTGGATAATGGAAGTCTATTAAATCCAGTTCACGTAATTTCCTGACCAGTCCAGAACCTGTGGGTTGTCTGACCAGCAGATAGAGACAGAGAAATAAAGTAGTTCTGTGTGACTCACCCCTTGAGGGCACTGTGCAGCATTAGATACATAGTATTACTCTGTCTCAAGCAGATGGTGATAAGCAGACTGTGCAGCTTCTGAAATTGTTGCTGAGACAGTGCCTGCTCCAGTTGAACTACATACATAGTAACATGGTAGATAAGGGCATATAAAGACCTGTAACGTCCATCTAGGCTGACCAATAAGACAAACCCATTACATAAGGTATGATGTAATACTCCATATGCACATGCTTCGGACGAAGTCCAAGAAGCATCATCGGTCGCCCTCAACGCATGGTGCCGGGAGCTCCTGGGAATCAAAGGGTTCGGTCCGAGAAGCATTGGCACCGAGAGGACCACTCCCCCTCCATAAAGTAATTGCCAATGTGCCAGTCTCCCAGCAGCCAAGACCCAGCTCCCACTTTGACACCAGCGGTTCTGCAGTCTGCGCCTAAGCCGGCACCCCAGCCTTTCCTGGTGTCTGCTCTCAATGAGCGCAACATGGCCTCATATGAGTTGCTTCGGGGGATGCTTGCGCCTACTTTGCCTATCGTTGAGGCCCTGCTTGGCCCTCAGCCTACGGTTCAGCCTCCGACATCAGTGTCACATGTTGACTGCCACCCAAGCTGGCATTCCATCGACGTCACTGGAGAAGCTTCGCTGGAGTTGAGGCAGGAACTGCCTTCTCGATGCTGCTCTCGCGCACATGGTTCCTCCACGTCGAGGCAGGATTGGTGTCGACCCAGAAGAAAACTATCTTGGATCCTCCTCTGAATCCCATGAGTGCTCCTCTTCAGAGTCCTATGGAATTCCCTCTGAACCCTCCTCTCCACCTGAAAGGAGGAAGTGTCCTCCAGAGAGCCTTTCATCCTTTTCTTTTGTTAAGGAAATGGCTGATGCTGTTCTCTTTTCTTTGGACGTGGAGGTCCTGGACTACACGTCGCCTTCTAGGGAGGCTGTGACTGTCCCTGTCCACAAGGTACTCCAGGCTGTCCTTGTTAGGAATTGGGTGTTCCCCTTTCAGTCCTGGTCATGCCCAAGAAGATTGACACCCAGTATCGGATCCACATGGCACCTGGTTTTGATAAGCCTTTGTTGCCTTACAATTCCACGGTGGTGGAATCGCAAGGGCCAGGGGTTCAAGGGTCTATGTCTCTGTTCTTCCAGGTAGAGAAGCTAGAGCCCTGGATTCTTTTGGGAGAAAGATGTACCAGGCTTCAGTCCTCATCTCTCGAATATAATCATACCAGCTCTTCACAAGCATCCATTTGCGCAACTCGGTGCGCGATTTGTCAGACCCGGCTGAGATGCTCACCCAGTAGCTGGCTGAGTCACTTCGCCAGTTGGTCAAGCAGCAGAAGATGTCGAAGTTCTTGGCCAGGGGCACTTGCAGCACTTTTGATGTGGTATCCAGGATCTCTGCCCAAAGTGTAGCAATGCGCAGACTCTCATGGCTGCATATTTCTGACTTGGAACAGTCTGTTCAGCAGAGGTTGGCGGATTCCCCATGGGGGAGGGGGGAATAACCTTTTTGGAGAGAAGGTTGAAGAGAGTGCTGACCAAACCAAAAAACATACTGATACCATCTCCTGTCTCCCACCGGGCACCTTCTACATCTGCCTCCTCAGCTAGGAGGACTTTTGGCATGCCAAGGAGGGAGTACCTGTTACTGTCGGAGGTGTAGGTACAACCCCTTGGCTCACCAGCCTGTTCAGGCTCAACCCCAGCGTGCTCGTTCATGTCAGCGTGCGCCTAAGGCCTTTGCTGCTCCCCAGTCAAAGCAACGGACAAGCTTTTGACTGGCTCCAGCAGAGCATAGCAGCAGTAAAAGTGTCCGTCCCGGATGACTTGCCAGTTGGGGACAGGCTGAAGTTTTCCTTCAGAGGTGGCCCAACTGGTGAGTTCTTCAAATAGTCTCTCTGATACACACTTGATGGTATCAAAGACCTCCAGATTGCCCACCGAGTGCTCATTGATTTAGCTCTCGGCACAGGCAGGTACTTGCAGAGGAGCTCTTCACCCTTCTGATGGCCATGCAGTCAAACACGTTCCACCAGGGAATGAAGGGCAGGGATTCTTTTCTAGGTATTTGTTAAAAAGAAAATTGGAGGGGGGGGGGGGGGAGGATATGTCCCATCCTATACCTAAGGGTCCTGAAAAAATTCCTAGTCTGAGAAAAGTTCAGGATGGCTTTACCTGGGCACCCTTCTTCCATTGATTCAAAAAGACGATTATGCTCTCTGGACTTAAAGGATGCATATACTCCACATCCCAATACTTCCAGCCCACCGGAAGTATTTTTTATTTTGGCTGGGAACACATTACTTTCAGTACCGTATGTTGCCTTTTGGTCTCACATCAGCTAGGGTCTTCGCCAAATGTCTAGCGTTAGTTGCAGCATCACTACACAGACTAGGGAGTACATGTGTTCCCATATCACGACAATTGGCTGGTGAAGAGCACCTCTCTGGATGGAGCTCAGGAGTCCATGCAAATGACTGTTCGGGTGCTCGAGCTACTGTGGTTCATTTTAAACTACCCCAGGTCCCATTTTCACCCTGTCCAGTGATTGGAGTTCATAGGCGCCCTGCTCGATACACTGAAGGCTCGAACCGACACACTTTGTCGCATTTGCTTCCAAGATTTGAGCCTCTCGGCAGGTCACAGCTCAGCAGACGTTGAGATTGTTGGTCCACATGGTTTCCAAAGTGTATGTTAACACCCATGAAATTTCTTCACATGAGATCAGCTCAGTGGACCCTGGCTCCACAAAGCTCTTTTTTTTTTTTTTTTTTTTTGTTTACTAATGGCAAAAGCCGGACCGGGTGACACAGATTGGCGTAATCCACTTGTGAGAATATGAAGCCGGCTGTCCTCGAAAAATACCTGCTACAGGTAAGCATCTTCACTTTCTTGGATGGAGATTCCTAATATGGAACCTTTTGGGTTCCTCTTTCCTACATGTATCACTTTCCACCTGGAAAACATAAACAAGACTGTACACTCAGCACAAAGCTAGCAAGCAAGAAGAAAACAGCGGAGTTGACAAAAATGGCAGGGTTTCTTTTATTTTTTCAAAATGACTTGACACAGACAGTTTCAGCAAAAGGGTCTGTATCGGTCTATAAAAAATGGTAAAACCACAATAAATATATTGAGACAAAACAACATAAAACCCACCAGATAAAAAGTTATTTTTAACATATGTATAATTAATGTAAAAATATATTGACCCATATGTCTACCATATAAAAACTGATTAATCATTTGGATGTTCAGTCTTAGTCTCATAAGATCCTCTTGTGATTTAACAACTTTGAATAACTTTGTCAAAGGCAGATTTGATCACTTAACTACTTCCTGTTTACAGATAATTTGTAAATATTAAAAGCAGCAGTACAGCACAGTTCCCTGAGGAACACCACCGTTTACCCTTCTTTGATGCTGACCATTTAACCCTGTTTGTTTTCTATATTGTAACCAGTTCTTAATCCACAATTGCATACTGTATCATATTCCATGACTTTCTAATTTCCTCAGGTAATGAGGTACTTTGTCAAATGCCTTCTGAATATCCAGATACTCTCAACTAGCTCACCTTTATCCACATGTTTTATTTACCCCCTCCCTTCAAAAAATGTAGCAGACTGGTAAGGCAGGATTTCCCTTGGCTAAATCCATGTTGGTTTTATCCCATTTAATCTATGCCTGTATATATGTTCAGTAATTCTTTATAGTGGTCACTACCATGTTGCCTGACACCTGTGATGTCATATATATTCTTCAGAATAAAGACACGTAGAAATAGCTCAGAGGGATCCATAAAAATTCAAGTTGCAACTTTTTCATGCTTTCAAGGAGAGTTGCAAAGGTTCTCTCAAACATTTCATCCATGTGTAGTGCACAATCTCCAGGTAGGTCAGTATACATCTTTCTGGGTGTTTCTCCTGTTCTGAAAGGAGTTTGATTCTGCTGTTTAGAGCTTTCATTCTTGACTCCCCCTCCCCCAAAACAGTGTCTTTAAATCTCCCCCTTAAGTATTTCATACTGATATCTTTTCATTCAAGAGCATTTGGAGCTAAAATTATCGCACACAGATCCCTTTCTTTGGCTCCCAGAAGCAGGCGTTTCATTCAGAACTATTGTCATTGCTTCCAGAGATACTATCCTCATTTCAGAAGTCATATCTTTACTTTTGTTCCATGTTTGTGTACTTTAGAAGTACATTAAAGTAACCAAAGAATTTCCAAGGTCAAGCAGGTTTCAGGAAAAGTGAACCAACCTCTATTCTGTCATTTCCTGGTGGTTGAAATGTTTTGTTAGTGTGTATATTTGATGTCATGAAGAGGTGACCTAAGGTTGCAAAGCCTTCTGTCAGAGGTATTGAATCTAAGTTGCAATGATACCTCTGAGCAGCTCAGACAACTGCAGGTAAGAGTGCAACGATTTACTGCGTTTGGGACTGAAATTGGGGAGAAAAGAGTTCCACCTACCTTTAGGAATTACTTTTGATAACATACCGGAGATTCTGGACTAGTCTGCTGAGGATGCTAAGGAAGGAGAAGTTAGATAATACCTACTAATTTTCTTTCCTTTATCCCTACCAGACAGTCCAGAGGCTCATCCTAGCATATAAATGGTTATCGAACCACTATACTTCGTATAACGCTAGTGCTTACTGTTCCTTCTAGTCACACTCAAGATTCAATTTTTTCTTCAGCAGGGTACCCTTTCCAAATTGTGGACATATTATCATCTCAAACTGAAGGGATGATAATATAATCGGTTTTGCCAGTAGGAATACTGAGTGATTAAGGCTTCATGGTGCCCTTAAGAGTGGAGGAGTGGCCTAGTGGTTAGGGTGGTGGACTCTGGTCCTGAGGAACTGAGTTCGATTCCCACTTCAGGCACAGGCAGCTCCTTGTGACTCTGGGCAAGTCACTTAACCCTCCATTGCCCCAGGTACAAATAAGTACCTGTATACAATATGTAAGCCTCATTGAGCCTGCCGTGAGAGGGAAAGCGTGGGGTACGAATGTAACAAAAAAAATCACACAGAACTATTTTAACTTTGTCTCATCTGCTGGCTAATTATACAATCCACAGGTTCTGGACTGGTCTGGTGAGCCTAAAGGAAAGAATTAGCAGGTAAGATCTAATTTCTTCCTATAGAAGGGCCTCCAGTAGCAACTTAGAATGAGCTTGTGGTATAGTAAAACAGAAAGCTTGCATATGCTTCATTCCTTTTGGATGTATAAAATTTCCAGTGCTGCTTTTCTGGCATCTTTCATGATGCCTCGGTTCACCAGAAAGTAAAAATAGTATGTATCAAAATGAGCCTCATTTTTCATTGTCTGAAATGTCAGTTCTGGACACCTTACTATGGCCTAAATATTTCAGACTTAAGAGCCCATTGTAGCTCCTATGCTTTGAATTTGACGCACTAATATGCAAGATTGATCTATCAACTCCAACAGGGCCTATGAAGAGGTTGCAGCTTTTCTGTAATATCTGGTTACATTGATACCCTGTGGCCAATGCTGGTACTGCAGGCTTTAACTGGGCAGACAACACTTGAATTCACTATCAATTTTTCCAAAGTCCAGTTTACCTGGAACTTTTCTTCTGACTGCTTTCTGAATCTGTGTGGGAGGGAAAGCTAGAGTACATTGTTTCTATCTTTATGATCATTTTAATACATATTGGAGTGGAGGAGTGGCCTAGTGGTTAGAGCACCGGTCTTGCAATCCAGAGGTGGCCGGTTCAAATCCCACTGCTGCTCCTTGTGATCTTGGGCAAGTCACTGAACCCTCCATTGCCTCAGGTACAAACTTAGATTGTGAGCCCTCCTGGGACAGAGAAATATCCAGAGTACCTGAATGTAACTCACCTTGAGCTACAACTGAAAAAGGTGTGAGCAAAATCTAAATAAAATAAATATTTCAGATTCTTATAGCACTATTTCTTAACACTGTACTGAAGACCTAATTAGTTTTTTTTTTTTTTTTTTTTTTCTTTTTGGTATAGCCATAACAAATATGCATACAAATCTCTTGTGTATCTAGCGTTCAGATAGACTGTACCAGATTGGTTAGATGTGTCTCCAGAACAAGCTGGGCAATGGATTTGTATATGCTCAAGTATCTTGACACTGTTTTTTTTTTTTTCTTTTCTTCCCCACCCCATTTAAGATTGACCTTGTGTTTGCTAGGCTAGCCCTGCAGACTATTCCTGACACTTTGGATCTCCGAGAAGACTCGCGCTTGAGAAGCCTAGATATAAGATGTATACGAAGCTTAAATGGTAATGATAAAACAGTGAATTTGTATATAAAACCCATTTTTTTCTCCCCCCCTCATTTTCCTAGGTTCAGAGGTAAATTTTCAAAATGTGAAGCAATCAAGATGGCTTAGTATGTTCAAAAGTTTAGACAAAGTTCGCACAGAGCTTACATATTGTGCCCCTAATAAGTTGCAGGTGGGAGATTTTGGAGGAGGGAAGGACATGGTAACATAGTAACAGAGCAGCATAGAAAGGACATTAACTCAGTACATCACAAATGGATAACCATCTCGCAGGTATTTTAGAACCAAGTACGGCTGGTTCTAAAGTACATGTGAGGATATCGTGCTAGAAGTGTCCAGCCTGAACATGCATTTTACAAACTGAGGTGTCCAAATTATGAACAGGAAAAACAAGGGACTTGGATGTCTGTGTGGCAGCATAGGAATATCCATCTTATAAAAGGGCCACATAGACATTGGTGTATAGCAGAGGGGAAGCTTAGTGGTTAGAGCAGTGGACAACCAAGGTACAACTGCTTTAATTTGAGCCTCCTGGGAACAAATACCTATTATAGCTGAATGTACATCACTTCAGTAGCTTTTAGGCTTGTGGGTATCTTTATTCAGGTACAGTAGGTTTTTTTGTATCCCTGGAGTACTTACAATTAAAAAAAAAAAAAAAAAAAAAAGAAAGCTGAAGTGGGATTTTAAAACCTGAGTTGCTTGGTTATCAATCTTCTGCACTAACCATTAGGCTTCTCAGATCTGCATTCTGCTCTGTTTAAAGTCCTTAATACCTGAAGCTGTCAAAAAGTTCAATATCTTTGCCGGTTTCACATACAAGGGAGGTGGATAGTAGGCACTGGGGGATTAAGGAGGAGTTGTGCCTTAATCCCTCCAGTGAACAGCTACTCAGTCGGAGCATCTTTCTGTAACCTGCATATGACAGGTCTAATCGTCTTTTTTTTTTTTTTTTTTTTTTTTTTTTTTTTAAAGACCTGAATATAACTTCCCCCTTCTGTGATCAGAGATGGATGTCTATATTAGTAGCAACATTCCATACTACCAGTCTCGGGGCAAGCAGCGACTTCCCTCAAGCCTATCTTAGCTATAGACTTTTCCTCCAGGAACTTGTCCAAATCTTTTTTAAACCCAGATACACTAACTGCTTTTACCACACGCTCTAGCAATAAGTTCCGGAGCTTTAACTTCTTGAAGTGAAAAAATATTTCATCTTATTTGCTTTAAATGTATTTCCATGTAACTTCATTATGTCCCTTGGTATATTTACTTTTTGAACGAGTGAAAAATTGATTCTCTTTTTTACCCATTCTACACCACGCAAGATTTTGTAGACCCTTAGTCATATCCTCTCAGCAGTCTCTTCCAAGCTGAAAAAGCTTAACCTCTTGAGCCTTTCCTCATATGGGGAGTTCCATTCCCTTTATCATTTTGGTCGCTCTTCTTTGAATCTTTTCTAATTGCATTGTATCTTTTTTTTTTTTTTTTTTTTTTTTTTTTAATGTACAGTATTCAGAATTGAACGCAACACTCAAGGTGAGGTTGCACTATGGAGCAATACAGAAGCATTATAATCTTGGTCTTATTTTGCCTTGGTTAACTTTTTTTTTTTTTTTTTTAATTCCAAACTCTTTCTGCAGAATACAACTTCTAGACTTTTTTTTTTTTTTTTTTTTTGGGGGGGGGGGGGGGAAATAAAAATTGATAGATCCTCACCTCTGAAAGAATTACATTGGTTGCTGATAAAAGCACATATTCAAGTTTTTAAGACTTTTGTTTCTTAAATCTTTTTACGGGATGACCTCTACACTTTTAAACGCTGGAATATTTGTCAACCCTGGCCAGATTACACTCAAATCAAGTTAGCTTCCTCCTCTATTAAGCAGATTCTTTCTAAATCTATTCATGAGAAGTCATATAGGTAACGCATAGTTGAGACCTGGAACGGACTTCCATTATTAGATCTACAGGCTGAGGCAAAAAAAGTAAGTAACCACCTAGAATTTTGCTGTTTTCTCAGCAACCGCTTGGAATTTCAGTATGAAATTTTACAGCTTTATTAATATGTTTGTGTGCTGAATGGAATTTGTTTATCTTTAAACATGGCAAAGTTGTGCTCTTTTTAGCACGATCCCTGTGACTTTTTCATGCGTTCAAAAACTTTTGTCCTGCAAAATTACCATTATTTTTTTTTGGGGGGGGGGGGGGGGGGAGGGAAGGGGTGGGTGGCACAAACTTACTGTTGATGTCTGTGATTTGCTAACTTGTCTGATAGCAACGTTGGAGGCCTATCAGTTCCACACAAAGCCACAAACAAATTGCTGAACTCAAGGAAGCACTGCAGATCTTGGACAGCCTGCCACAGGGACTGATCGACCTCATACACATCCTCCTTGCCTGCCTCTTCTCTTCAGTCTTTTCTATCATATTGATCCACTCACTCTTTCAGTTAAAGCTAAGGGTGGACACTCGGTGTTCAGTGACTGTGAAATGTTAATTATCATTTAAGTGACACATTTTACTGTGTTTTTAGCTTGAACATTAACATGCAAAAATTGTTAGGTAGTAACACTAAAATGGTGCAAAGGACACCACCATTAATCTAATCCTGTAGCTACCACTCCTCTCTCTATTCCCCATTATGTATAGAACCAAATTTCTCCTAGCATCTTACTCTTTCACTCATCCAACTAATCTCTTCAATCCCACCCACAGGCTTCAATTTTATTCCCATTATACAAAATTTATTACAGATTACCTAGACACTCCGGTCCCCGCTTTACCAACAAGTACCTCTACACGTCCCGAATACCTAATCGTGGCCAGCATCTACAAAATGGAAAGAATGGTCACCACAATGATCTACCTGCTAAAGCACGTCAACTTTAAAACGGATAAAACCTTATTTCCCCAGAGAAATATTTCATAACCTAGTTCAATCACTGGTATTAAGCCACCTAGACTACTGTAATGGAATATATGCAGGATGCAAAGAACAACTTCTAAAGAAATTCCAAAGCAGCCAGATTAATTTATGGAAAACTAAAATTTGACAGTTCTAAACCCCTTCGTGAGAAACTGCACTGGCTTCCAGTAAAGGAACGAATCACTTTTAAAATTTGCACCCTGGTCCATAAAACTCTTTATAGTGAAGCCCCAGGTTACATGGATACCCTTATCATTCTGCCATCTAGGAATTCTTGCGGATCATCTCGTTCATGCTTAAACCTACATCATCCTACCTGTAATGGTCTCAAATAAATATAAATCCACCTACGCTTCCACCTTTTCCTTTATTAGCACTCAACTATGGAATGCATTACCTAAATCTGTGAAGATCATTCATGATCATCTGAACTTCAGAAAATCTCTTAAGACCAGCTTATTTGGAAAGGCTTACCCTAATGGATCCGTCTTAAATCCATAATTCCTGGAACATGACTGATTTATGGACCTCATAGACTCTATTACCCTTCCCCTCTTTTCCCTCAACCCTTGTAATTACTATCCTTCCTATTCACCTTACTATACTTTTTGTTTGTTTACCGGATTGGCGGTTGCCTATACGGACTGATGTTAGCCACATTGAGCCTGCCAATGGGTGGGAAAATGCAGGGTATAAATGTTATAAATAAATAAAAATGTCTGTCAGTAACATCAATATAGCTTAAGATAATTAAATGTTTAATAGTATTACGTAAAATTTCTCGTTGAAATTCAAAGCGTTTGCTGAGTGGTAAACTCTAAGGTGGGGATATGTGTAGGGGTACTTTTTTTTTTTTTTTTCTCCACCATGTATGTCTTCATTCTCTGTGTCAGAGCTGTTAAAATTAGGGCTGCATGTCAATTACAAATTTTAATCGCGCAATTAGGGCATTGGGGGGGGGGGGGGGCATAGGGATGGACAAGGGCACACATTTCCTCTTCTCCCCCCAAACAATCAAAACCTTTGCTGGTGGGGATGCCGAAGTCAGTCGAAGTCCACTGCCAAAACATCCCCCGTGCTCCTTGTGCTGCCTCAGGAGTGAGGAAGTCAACATGATGCCTCCAGATACCAATGCCCACACTCCCTGAGCATGCTCAGTTCATGCACAAACTGTGCAGCTGGAGCCACTCCACTGACTTCCTTGCTCCTGAGGCAGTACAAGGAGGAAGGGGGTGATGGGCAGCAGATTTCTTTCAGCTGACAAGGCTTCAGCTACCTAACCAGCCGTTGAATAGGTACTGCAGCTTTGGAGGGGGCCTGAGCCCATTTTCTCCCCCTCTCTCATATGTACCCTCCTTTGCCTTCACCCATTCTCTCTCAATGCCTGCCCTCCCTCACCTGCACGCATGGCCAGTCTGGCATCTCTCCTGAACCGCCGGCGGCTCTCTCCTCTCTTCTCCCCCTCCCCTCCTGGTTTACCTTTTCTATTTGCAGTAAGTCTTCGCTCCGCAGTGGCAGTATATTGAAACGCTGCCTCGGCCTACACCAGGCCTTTCCTTCTGACCCGCCCCTTCTGATCAACTTCTGTTTTCAGAAGGAGGTGGGGTGGGGCAGCATTTCAATACACTGCTGCTACAGGGCAAAGGCTTACTGCAAATAAGGTAAACCGGGAGGAGATAAAGGGATGCCAGACTGACTGTGCGGGCAGGAGGGAGGGAGGGCAGTCAGTTTAGTAATCACATTGTGTTAATCGCTATTAATGCCATGATTAACTTGCAGCCCTACTTAAAATATATCTATTTTCTTTATCATATGGATCTTGATTAGAATGTTTTGTAATGTTTTGATCATAATGTAGGTTTTAACTTATTGTAATTCCTAACAGAAATGTATCAACTTGTGATCCATCTTGAATCAAGGTTGAAGTAAGACATAATATAAATATTGGATTGGATGTACTTCAACATTAGACATCCATATCCTGCCTCTGTAAAATTGGATTTTGGATGTCCATGCAATATGGATGTGTAAGTGCCAGTTTTCAGACTTCCAAAACAAGAATAGAGCTGCTAAAATAACTACCATACTAGTGTAGTAGATGGCGACAGATAAAGACCTGTACAGTCCATCCAGTCTGCCCAGCAAAATAACTCTCATACCTTATGATGTGCGATATTGCTTATGCATGCTTGATCTTGATTTGTCCTTGCCATTTTTAGGGCACAGACTGTAGAAGTCTGCCACTGCAACTGCCAGTGAAGCCCCACTCCAGCCCATCCAGATCTGTCCAGCCATTGTTGGGGCACAGACTATAGAAGTCTGAGGATCTGAAGGTGGCAAAACAATATACCAGGCAGACACCTCACCCTAGTGACATCTGAGCGGTGCTTATAAACATCCCGCCTCCTATCTCATACATCTTCTTTGTATTTCTGCATCCCAAGTTCATCATTCTACATTTCTTCACATTTAAGTTTTGGGGGTTTTTTTAATGCCAGATTTTAGACCAGCCATTTCATAAGAATACAAGAGTAGCCATACTGGGTCAGACCAATGGTCCATCTAGCCCAGTATCCTGTTTCCAAACAGTGGCCAAGCCAGGTCACAAGTACCTGGCAGAAACCCAATTAGTAGCAACATTCCATGCTACCAATTCTGGGGCAAGCAGTTGCGTCCCATATCTGTCTCAATAGCAAAGTATGGACTTTTCCTCTAGGAACTTCTCCAAACCTTTTTTAAACCCAGATACGTGAACCGCTGTTACCACATCCTCTGGCAATACTGAAAAAAAACACATTTCTATGCTTCAACACAAAACCAGACCAAATCCCTAAGTCATCATCGTCGACCAAGTGAACTTCAGTCTCTTTCCTACCATTAAACTCCTAGGTATTCATATCAACTGTGTTCTTTCCCTGGAAGCACAATTCAATGCCCTGGCCAAAAAATGTTTCCATCTATTGAGAGAG
This sequence comes from Microcaecilia unicolor, assembly GCF_901765095.1. Taxonomy (NCBI): domain Eukaryota; kingdom Metazoa; phylum Chordata; class Amphibia; order Gymnophiona; family Siphonopidae; genus Microcaecilia; species Microcaecilia unicolor. The sequence continues at coordinate 93,961,249 of NC_044033.1, read as the reverse complement.
CTCCGTACCATTCGGAAGTACTTCGAAATCAACAAATATGCAAGGTTGGTATATGCGCTGCTGGTACTATCATCTCTTGACTACTGCAATCTAATATACCTAGGCTGTACAAAAACCTTACTCGAGACTCCAAACCATTCAAAATACAGCAATCTTCAGGCTATCAAAATTCAACAGTGTCTCCCCTTCCTACATCAAACTACACTGGCTCACCATTGAGGCGAGAGTGTTTTTCAAACTGGCCTGCTTCCTCTTTAAAACACTGCCAGGACTAATCCCCAGCTATCTACTAGCTCATTTCGGCTTTGCAACCTCAACTAGATCTAGGAGGTAAGAAACCACCAAATTCTTCACTTCCCCTCATCTAAGGGCAAGAAGAGACTAATGCTGTCTTGACAAATCCCTTGCCATTCAATCTCGCAGACTCTGGAAAGATATTGCCGGAATATATTTCTCTGCACAATCTTCTCATGTTCCGAAAAGAGAAAAACTTTCTTTTAAGAAATATGTATTGTAGTTAGAATTTTGCATGTCTCCAAAGCAACCATTGTAATTCTCAGAGGAATGTTCTGATCTCTTTTTACCTACAAAGTGTGTAAACTCCTTAGAACTGAAAAGATGTTAGCAGGATTTAAGCCCTAATGTGATCTGCAAAAAGGCAAACTTTTTTTTTTTTTTTTTTTCTCTAACCATTCAGCAATGACTTTCTCAAATTATATTAGAATCGTCCCCAGTACCGATCCGTGAGGCACTCCACCACTCACTTCCTTTCCTCCACATGAATTCAATTTACCACCACCCCGCTGTCAGCCAGTTTCCAATCCAGTTAAGCCCTCTCAGTTTGAGATGAAATATACCAGAGGCACAGTTAAAGCAATCTGGTTGATTTTTAGTAGGATTTTCCTTTGGCAAAACCATGTTGCCTCAGATCATGCAACTATTATATTCTAGAAAGTTAACTATCTTTTCTTCCTTTTATTTATTTTTCCTACCATCAACATGTGGCTTACCAGCCTGTAGTTTCCTACTTCTGTCACCACTTTTGTGAAGAGGGACCACATCCACTCATCTCCAATCAAGCAGAACCTCACCGTCTCTAAAGAGGTTATTGAGTAAAACCTTGAGGTCCTGCCAGGATTTCTGAGCTCTTTCTGTATCTGGATGTATCCCATTCACCCTTTCTCCACTTTCAGATTTTCAAGGTTTTTTTTTAATAAATGCTTTCTGCTGTGAACTATGCAATATCCACTCCATTCCCAGATGGTGGAAAGAGGGTGTTTTTGGTTTGTGGGTTGGTTTTTTTTTTTTTTTTTTTTAATCCAAGCTTTGGAGCAGCATTCTTGGAGCCAGCTTGCCATCTGCTAATGCCAAGAAGTATCCTAAATGTATCTCTTGATGATATTGGCTCTGTTCCCTCTGCTGTTTTTTTAAACCATTTCCAGAGCTAGCAACTGGTGCAAACATTTCTACAAATTCTGAATACTGTCAGAAGGGATCATATCAGGATTTAACAGTGTATTCATGGCAACAGTGAAGTCAGACATCCTGTTTTTACTTAAAAAAAAAAAAAAATCAATGGAATGTACAGATAGTAAAGCACAAGGAAACCTTTACCAAAAAATCTTGTTCTTAAATTACATATTTTGTTTCCATTTGTGGTTTGTGTGTGTGTGTGGGGGGGGGGGGGTTCTTTCTACCTCTCACCGTAGCTCAACTACAGAATATTATATAAAGAATGGACCCTTGGTTAGTATATCCTCTGTAGGAAACTTAACTGTTTGTGAGAATTTACTCAAGACTCCTACAAAGCTATATTTTGTCTTTACTCATTTTCAGGTTTTTTTTTTAATAGTTCATCCTTTTTATTGGTAGAGGTGAATGGGAATTAAGGCAGATCTATTAGTCGAGCCCTGCTATAACGCTCCTCTGTCATCACTCCACTTAGGTCTGGCTATGCCTCTGCCTGGCTCCCGCCTGCATGAAAAGCACTCCAGTCAGTGAATAGCTACATTACCTCCCCCCCCCCCCCCCCCCCCCCATGCCTGCATGAAAAACACTCTGGGTAATGTCTAACCATGCCAGGGAGGGGGGCCTGTGGGTGTGAGCTCTGTCTACACATTTTCTGTTGGTGGGGGGACCTTTGGGTGAGCTCTGTCTACCCAGCTGAAGGCCGCTCCCATGGAGAAACTATTTTATAAGCAGAAGTCTTTCACTATTCACGAAGCTATCTACATTCAATCATTGAATCTGGTAAGCAACGAACTTGGCATCGTTGAAATCTACTTTAAGAGGGTGGAGGAAAGAAGAAGAAAAGCTGGTTTGCCTTGTTCTTTTAGAAGAGGAAGCTGGATTACAGAGGAGAAAGTGACTAGTGATAAACTTGATTGAGTGCTTTCCAAGCTTGATCCTGTGGGGGGGGGGGGGGGTCTCTTATTTTGACTGACAGCTAAATGGTCAAGAGTCAAGGTTCAAAGCTAGTAACAGATGGATCAACAGATTTAAGAGACATGCCATCAGTCAAGCCCTTGGCTTGGGAGAGCTTCGTTCGGTTGACGACACAGCACATTCTTACCAAAGAACTTAAACTGCTGGGAGGGTACACTGAGGATCAAATGTACAACTGCGATGAAACAGAATTGTTTCAAAATGTTTCCGGATTGCGCGCACACAGCCAAGTATGTCGTACATTTTATTTATTTTTATTTATTTGTTACTTATATCCCACATTTTCCCACTCATGCAGGCGCAATGTGGCTTACAGAGAATTAAATAAGAGTACAAACTTAAAAGCTTAGGCAAGCATAAAAGATAAAACGGGAAGGCTTTAAACAAAGGAAGGACAGAGTGACAGTTCTCTTTTTTTTGTGTCTGTGTGTGAATAAATCTGGCAATTGTAAAGCAAGTCATGATTAGGAAGTCCAAATTACCCAGGTGTTTTCACCAAATATGAAATCTCTGCCTTTTGAATATGCAAACAACAAGAATGCTTGGATAAATTCTTCAGTCTTTACAGACTGGTTTCATAAATTCTTTGTTCCAGCTATTAGAGCTCATTTTGCATAAACTTAAACATAAGGCCATACAGCACACCCTCCAGCAGAAGAGCTCATGAGCCATGATGGTAACATCGGTGTCTTATCTATCAAAGAATACAACTTTGTAGATCCAACACTAGGACCAGGGCGTTATTTCAGCCTTTATAAACTACCAACATGAATTTATTAAGATGATGGTGTTAGATAACACTGCCACAGTTGATGTAGCACTGGCATCACTCAACGTGAAGGAAGTTTACCACCTTGGTGGAAAGGCCTGGGATGCTACCTTAGCACCTTGCATTGAGTGGTGCTGGACAAAGGGGTTTGGGTCTATTCCCTTTGCTGTCAATTGATGAGGAAGATACCCACAAGAAGGCTTTTTTGGCCTTTCACCGGAGGACATGCAGTTAGCTGAAGAGGTATTAAAAAAAATTTTCAAACATGCACAGTATCCTGAATTGGATTTCAGTTGATATGTGCCCCATTACAAGCATGTGACTAAAGAAATTGAGATAAATGTTCAGCAACAGGTCACAACCATGCCATTGGAAGACAACACTGATGATGATATAAGTACATAAGTAATGCCACACTGGGAAAAGACCAAGGGTCCATCAAGCCCAGCATCCTGTCCACGACAGCGGCCAATACAGGCCAAGGGCACCTGGCAAGCTTCCCAAACGTACAAACATACTATACATGTTGTTCCTGGAATTGTGGATTTTTCCCAAGTCCATTTGGTAGTGGTTTATGGACTTGTCCTTTAGGAATCCGTCTAACCCCTTTTTAAACTCTGCCAAGCTAACCGCCTTCACCACATTCTCCGGCAATGAATTTGAGTTTAATTACGTGTTGGGTGAAAAGAACGTTTCTCCGGTTTGTTTTAAATTTACTACACTGTAGTTTCATCGCATGCCCCCTAGTCCTAGTATTTTTGGAAAGCGTAAACAGACGCTTCACATCCACCTGTTCCACTCCACTCATTATTTTATATGCTTCTATCATGTCTCCCCTCAGCCGTCTCTTCTCCAAACTGAAAAGCCCTAGCCTCCTTAGTCTTTCTTCATAGGGAAGTCATCCCATCCCCGCTATCATTTTAGTCGCCCTTCGCTGCACCTTTTCCAATTCTACTATATCTTTCTTGAGATGCAGCGACCAGAATTGAACACAATACTCAAGGTGCGGTCGCACCATGGAGTGATACAACGGCATTATAACATCCTCACACCTGTTTTCCATACCTTTCCTAATAATACTCAACATTCTATTAGCTTTCCTAGCCGCAGCAGCACACTGAGCAGAAGGTTTCAGTGTATTATCGACGCCAACACCCAGATCCCTTTCTTGGTACGTAACTCCTAACGTGGAACCTTGCATGACGCTATAATTCGGGTTCTTTTTTCCCACATGCATCACCTTGCACTTGCTCACATTAAACATCTGCCATTTAGCCACCCAGTCTCCCAGTCTCGTAAGGTCCTTCTATAATTTTTCACAATCCTCTCCTCTACCAAAAGTGTCAGAACATCTTGAGGCAAATTTCAGATGGGGTTGTGGACAGCATCAAACTTTACAGCTACAAAACATTCGTGATTTTGTAAGAAGCCAACAGTTAACAGACCACACTAGATAAGTTCTTGTACTAATACAGAAACTTATTTTTCATTAATGTTATATGTATGTGTGTGTGTATATATAGTAGTAATTCAGCCACCATGAGTGAAGTTTTATAATACATACAGTTTTGTTGATTCTTTCTTAGTTTTTAGTAAATATTTTTCATTCAATTGTGTATTTTCTATTATCCTTGTTATAATGCAATAATACCTTAGGGACCTCAATTATCATATTGGGGTTCCACGGTAGTACATGATTGGCCATGGTTTGAGCCTTAATAGAGGCCAAATGCAGCCCCTCTTCATGTTCATATTCACTACCTAGCAAGGTGAAAAAAGGCAATTTTAAGATCTCATTTACTAGTTTTTAACAGGGTGTAACTTATAAAGGTCATGGACTATTTTGTTAAGAATTGCTTAATGCTTACAACATATGGATTTGAGACACAGAACATAAGCCCTTCTATATCTCTCTCCAGGTTGTAGAGTTACCGATGAAATTCTGCACTTGGTACCGAACAAAGAAAACTTCAGGTTAACACTAAGAGCTGTTAAATTGTGGGCAAAAAGTAAGTCCTTGAGGTGCATTTATCTGAAATGGAAAATTTTGTCTATTTGGTTTGCAAATTGGTTTGTAACCAATGGAAATATTCTTGGTGGCTTCTTTTGACAATGACACCTCAAAAAGGTTATTGCTGGGCGCTATTGTACACATTTCAAGTTTGTAATACTGTCATACAATCCTATGATGCATTCATCTCTTTAAAATTAAAAATAAAAATTTTCAGTGAAATGGCTCGAGTTTGGAAGAGATGCACTAAAATTGTGACAAAATAGTTGTAGCTTTTTTCCTTTCCCTTCCCCCTATCCCCATGTTAATACTTGTGTGAATTGTCTACTGTGGTACACTAAGCATTTTGTAGTACAACAACCTAGAATATTTGGAAAGAAAAATGTTTGTTTGACCTTGTAGCAAATTCACATTCCAGTCTACAGGATTTTACCATTCTTGCTGTTTACCCTCAGATTTTATTGCCTTGGTATATAGTTTTTTGAAATATTGTGATTAGTGGGATATAAATGATATGAAATCGTTTTAGCATTTCTTGATTTACAATTTTGTAATGACTGGCAAGGGCAATTGACGGTAAAGGAAATTCAGTTCCCAACAGTCTTCCTAGGATGGTCTATATTTTAAGCATAGTTAAGGGTTTAGTCATATCGGAGTATAAATAGTAGTAGTATAATCTAATCCTGGTAAGATAACACCATTGACTGCATAACTGAAAAGATGGGTTTTTTAAATTTATTCAACAAAGATCAAAATTGAATTCCTTATTGTCCCACTAGACCAATCCAGACTGTTGAGAATTGAGGGGTCCCGAGCCCCCCAAGAAGGCTAGAGTGACTAGAGTGACCTTAAATCTGACTCCATTTCTAAATAGCACTAGTACTGGGGTAATCAGGGAGTTGTGCAGTTCTAAAAGGAATTGCCACTGAGAGAGACGTTAGATCTAAGGGACCCGCATTAGTCCGCCTCTCAGCACTGGCAAGGAATAGATACCAGCCTTATGACAAACTGGATTTAGGTTACAAGTTATACAATGCTGCGAATGATAGCCTGATTTAGCAAAAGCATTTATACTTACAGCCTTTGAACATTAAGTGAAGCACACAAATCATCATTTGGAATTAGGAGTTTATTTGCCAAGGTATAAGTCAAATCAGTGATTGACAACAGGCACGTACAATCAATTAATTATAGGAATATAATAAGCTGCAAACAGGTGTTAATTATTTGCTAATCTTTTATAATTTCTTTTACCAATTAGAAGTTTTACAAGGGAAAGCAATTAGGTAATTTGTCAATTCTGCTGGACACGTTGGTTTCCCTTGGAGAGAGAGTGGCAACCCTTTTCTCTCTCTAGCTTAAACCAGGAAAAACCCTGATTTTTATAGGTGCCCTCAGGATATGGGTAATATGACAGTAGATATATCTGATTGGATCTATGCTAATGTCATGGTTGTCACTGATTGGCTCATGCTAATGAGTAGCTTCTATCTTGCTACGCCTTTCCTTTCTCACACCAGCTGACCACAATCCTGCTCACAGGAAAGTCTCCCTCCTCTCTTGGACAGCTAGTTCCCTATTTTCTATGCACCTGGCATGACTCACTCATTGCTCAACTTGTTTTTCTAACTTATATTAGAGAAAATTCCACTTTGTAACAGATACGGGCTTCCATTTTGTGTTGAAATCCTCCATTTTGTTTCCATATCTATTTACCTAACTTTTAGGCCTCAATCCGGGCTACAAACTAGGCCATACTTTTCCAGTAAGCTCCCAGTTATGTCAGCCATCAGATTTCTGACTCAGCCAAGGTCTGTAATGGCCTGAGCTCTATGACTGGGCCCTCCACCATTCCAGTGGGGGGGGGGGGGGGGTCTCTGGCTGTACCATAATTATACAAGACCAATGGGTTGTGTCCCTTCCTGACCAACAGATAGAGGCACTGGATTTTTCAGTAACAACACTGGCCTATAAGGAGCTAGTGCAGGCTAACAATGTTCAGTATTCTCTAATTTCAGTACACCAGTAAGGATATACTGGTGTACTGTGTCCTGATCCCCTAGCTGCCAGTTTACTGCCTGCATACAGGGTTGTATCCATAGACCACTTGAGCTTCAGACCAAGGTCCCTAACCCAGTTGAGCACAGAGACATTGCAAGAGTTTCCTTGCCCTGGGCTCCAGCTTGCTGGGTGTGCCTGCAAAGGTAGCCATGAGGACTTTGCCAGCAGGGGGTTTGTAGATGGTGGGGGGAATGTCTGCAGAAAATACATTTTTAAAAAAGGTCCCTGTGTTTATTTGTTTAGTGTGTCTAATTAAAGCTTGTAGAGAGGGGAACTCATCCACCATCAGGTAAGCTGCTTTCAGGCTTGTTCTATCCAGGTTTGGCATTGAAAAGGAGGGGAGGGTAAGCCACCGCCCCAGCATCTGAGTAGCACTGCCAGCTTCTTCTGCCTGACTTTGCAACAGTGCCACATCAGGAACTTCAAGTTTAGCTTCTGATATTGGAGCCAGCAAAGACCTGTGCATGCATTCCTCATGGCTCTCAGAGCTGGCCATCTTGGTGGGAATGGCAGTCCTCTTGGCACTGACCTGCCAAAGCACAGAGGGACACAGGACCACAGCAACCATGTCACAAAGAGAGCCTAATTGGGTGGGTGGGGGATGGGGGCTAATTCTCCTCAGAGGGCCTCCAGCACAAGTGGCTCTCCCAGAGGTCCCTCTTGGCCTGAGGTTTGTTCAGGCTGTCACTGTTCATAACTTGTTGGCAGGAGGTGTAAACATTTATGCAGGGGTTGCTTGCCCTTGCAGTGTCTGGGACAGTAGTTCTGGGTTCTCAAGGTTCTGTTGGCCAAAAGGAAGCATTTGCATTTGGACTGCAGAAAGCCAGAGAACAGAGTCCTTCTCTTGGAGTCTCCAATAGATCCCTGGGACGCTGATGCAACTTCTTTATGCTGCCCCCTCTCCAGAGGGGGAATGAGTTGGGTTTGGATTTTCTGGTTTGGGGTACGGCTTAAAACTGTTTCCTCCAAATCCTTTTTTTCCTTTGTTCTAATGCTGGACAGCAGCAATCTTCCTTATGAACTTATTCGATGACAAATTTATCTCTTATTCTGTAAAACTTTGAAAACTTGTTTGTTAGGCTATGAGATTTTTTTTTGTTCTTTTGTTAATTTTACACTTGCTTTTTTGTTAACTTTCTGATAGTTTATCAGTGTTTGTTCTGTTTAGAAATTTGTAACTCACCTTGAATCTTGGTTAAGAGAGTTGGCGAGTAACAAGTCCTCATTAACAAAACATGAGTGATGGATCTCCACTAGTGGTGCTGTTTAGGAGAGAGGAACTGAATCAGCTCATTTCAGTGTGCTCAGCCTCGGAACAGCCCTATGACAGGAATCCCATCTTGGGGATCCATAAACCCCTCCAGGGCATTTCCCCTGCATAGGGTTCTATTCCAGTTGGTCTTGGCTGAGTGAGAGACACCAAACAGCCCCTGAAGGGGACAAGTCACCTAGGTAAGTTGTATCTCTTCCAGTGGGAAGACCAGGAAAAGTGGTTCTGGCTGCCTAAGGTGGGTACAGCAGTCATGGGAATGACCAAGACTATTCCAGTGAAGGACAGATCTGCCTTGGACACTCATGACAGTGGAACAGTTCCTCAAGCAAATTCTCTTCTGCCTCGAGGCATGCAGATCTGTCCATGCAGGATATGTTGCTGGGGCTTCTCATTTGAACTCAGCAGCTCCCAGTTTCGGAGAAGGTGACTGACTAGAGTTGGTGCTGCCTTCCTCACGAATGCTCTCTGACTGACTTGGTTTCCTTATGCATAGTAGCCCTGTGGTAGGTGTCTTCACCACTGGCAGTGGATGCTGCCTCCAAAGCATGCCTTCCTTTATACATTGCCCTTCAGGAGATAGTTATGCTTTGGAGATGAGCTTGGGGAAGCTAAGGTGCTGGAGGACCACGAAGGGGCGCCTCAAACCCCAGGGCAGCAAATCACACTAGAGACTTGGGGGGTGTTTTCAGCAGGGCATATGGGCCTGCCTGGTTCAGAGGAATCTGCTATTTCATGGAAACTAAAGGCATGACACTCTGGCAACTCTGCCTCCATGGGCCCTCGGAGATGTATGTTGGGCCCCTTGGAGGTGGCGGTGACAATTTGTCCTGTTTCATCATGAGTGGGATCTGATGACTATTATGTCCTGGAGGTGGTTCAGCAGGGGACTGCTTTGAATTTTGCAAGGCCCATTCAAATGCCACCCAGGAAAGCAAAAGCAATACTGACCACTAGACCCCCTTGATTTGGTTAAGAACAGTGAATCCAGCCCCGTCCATTAGAGGGGACTCGGGCAGTATTCCTTCCACTGTTATTCCCAAGAAGGATCATCTTCATCCTGTTCTGGATCTAAATGGGATCAATGCCTCAGTTCCCTGCTTCCAAAAGAAGACCATTCTGGTTGATAACATCAGTCAGACAAGGCAAGCTTCCTGCTTCACTGGAGCTTACCTACACATTCTGATTTAGCAGCATCTCATGCACTGCTGAAGTTTTGCATTCTGGGCAATCATTATCAGTTCAGGGCCTTACCCTTTTGGGCTGGCAACTGGACCATATACCCTCTCCAAGGTTGTGGCGGCGGCGGCGGTACACCTTCAGGTAGGGGTAAACTGTGATCCCTTTCTTGTGGAGGAGTAGCCTAATGGTTTAGAGTGCAGTGAGCGGAGATCCTGGAGAATAAGTTAAATGCCTCCTGCAGCTCCTTGTGACCCTGGGCAAGTCATTTAACACTCCATTTGCCCCCGGTACAAAAAGCACCTTAGATTGTGAGCCCCCTAGGAACAGAGAAAATACCTGCATATGTGTACAGTGCTGTATACCTCTAGTATCAGTATAGAAATAGTAGTAGAGCCTACAGCGGGCTTTCCCTATCATCAAGCTGATCAATCCATAGACTGGTGGGTTGTGTCCATCTACCAGCAGGTGGAGATAGAGCAATCTTTTGCCTCCCTATATGTGGTCATGTGCTGCTGGAAATTCCCCAGTATGTTCTCTATCTCAGCAGGTGTGTGGTCACACAGCAGCAGCTCTGGCTAGGTCTCCAAGCCTAATTGTTTAGGTTTTGTTGAGTACCTGGGGTTGAGGGCTCTTCGTGAGCAAGTGCAAACCTGGTGGTGCCAGGTCCCTCCTTTTCTCCCCCTCTCGCTGGCTCCGTTAAACAAAAAAATAATTTTTTTAAACGTTCAAAAAGGATGTCCATTTGCAGCTGCTCACTGGAACAAGTCGTCACTGCTCGGAGCAAGAAGCAGGTAATTTTTACCTTTTACTAGCGGGCAGGGGGTTCCCCGAACGGTCTCCACGTGGCTATGGCCGCGGATGGCAAGGGCGCGAAAAGAAGCTCCCCGGAACGTGTTCGCGCGCCTAGCAGGGAAGCGGGGGGATCGAAGGTAGAGTCGCCCTTTCGGAACCAGGAGAGTTCACCGGTTTTTCCTCCGGCGCGGCGGCCTTTCCCGCCTTAGGCGCCCATCCCCTGCTGGCCGCCCTCCCGGTCGTGCCCGGCCACGCGACTCGGTCGGCTTCTTCTTGGGCCGCCCTCGAGATGGGAGACGTTAACAGCTTGGTTGCCCTTGAATCGGGCGACAGTAAGAAGTCGGCGAAATTAAAACGCCCTTCTTCCCGCACGGCTCCTCGGAGTTTCGTGCCGGACGCCATTTTGGACGCGCAACACGCCTCTCCCCCGCTACTGGGAGCACAGATGGAGGGCGCCTCTAGGGCCGCGGCACAGGCTGCAGAAATGCACAGACTGGGGGGTTTCTCCCCTGAGTTCATTTTGCTGCTGCATCAAGCCTTTCTTATGCAGAACACTGCCCCTGCCCACCCCTCTGATCGGGGTGATGAGGCCTCTATGCTTAAGCGCCCTCGGGGGACTCGGTCTCCTCTGATGTGGATGACTGCAGCGTGTCTGAGTTCTCCCAGAGATCCTTAGCGGAATCAATGGAAGAGACTGATCCTCGTTCGGATGGAGCGGACGACCCCTCTGCAGCGCGGCTTTTTCGCTCCGAGGATTTGCCCAACCTGCTTGTGCAGGCCATGAGCATTTTGAAGATTGCCTCTCCGGAGGAAGGCTCTCTTAGCCTCTACTGGCTCTGCCATTATGCTGGGAACGAAGCGCCCGCCTAGAACCTTCCACGTTCATGAAGCCATGCAGACCTTAATTTCAGCGCAATGGGATGCCCCTGAGGCGAGCCTGAAAGTAGCCAGGGCTATGTCCCGTCTGTACCCTTTTCCTGAGGGGGAACGGGAAGCCTTTGTCTGGCCCACGGTAGATTCCTTAATCACTGCCGTGACTAAGAAAACGGCGCTACCGGTGGAAGGTGGCACTGCCCTGAAGGACACCCAAGACAGGAGAATGGAGGCGGCCTTAAAGTCGTCCTTTGAGGCGGCCGCTCTGAGTTTGCAAGCCTCGGTTTGCGGCTCCTACGTGGCTAGGGCGTGCCTGACTGTTTTGCAGCGGGCTTCCCCCTCAGACCCTTCCTGGAGGGTGGAATGGCCGACCCTGGAGTCTGGTTTGGCCTACTTGGCAGACTTGCTGTATGATGTTTTGAGAGCCTCGGCCAAGGGCATGGCTCAGACAGTCTCTGCGCGGCGGTGGCTCTGGCTTAAGCACTGGTCTGCTGACCATGCCTCTAAATCTCGCCTAGCCAAGTTGCCTTTTAAAGGCAAGCTGCTCTTTGGGGACGAGCTGGACAAGATCGTGACGGAGCTCGGCATGTCCAAGGGCAAGAGGTTGCCGGAGGTCAGGGCTCGGGCCGGCAGTGCCCGTCCTGGTCCCTCTAAGGGCCGATTCCAGGCAGCCCGTCGGTATCGCCCGGGCAAGTCGGCCTCCTCTGCCTCGGCTTCCTTCAAACGGAACTTCTCCCCCAAGCAGCATTCCTTTTGTAGGGACCGCCGTCCCGGAGGTTCGTCCTCCGGCCCGTCCCCAGGGTCGCGTACCCAATGACGGGGACCTGGTCCATGACCCAGTGCAGATAGGAGGAAGGTTATCCTCGTTTCTGGGCGAGTGGACCAGGGTAACTTCAGACGCTTGGGTTCTGGAAGTCATCAGAGACGGCTACAAGCTAGAGTTCTGCCAACCCCTAAGAGACGGGTTTGTAAACTCTCCTTGCAAGTCTCAGGTCAAAGCAGCTGCCTTGCAGCAGACTTTGAGCAACCTGATCCGCCTGGGCGCAGTGGTCCCGGTGCCAGTAGATCAGCTTGGCAAGGGGCGCTACTCCATTTACTTTGTGGTGCCAAAGAAAGAAGGATCTGCTCGGCCTATTCTCGACCTCAAGGGAGTCAATCAGGCATTGAAAGTTCGGCACTTCCAGATGGAGACCTTCTGCTCCGTAATAGCTGCGGTGAAAAAGGGAGAATTCATGGCCTCCCTGGACATCAAGGAAGCTTACTTACATATTCCCATCTGGCCGCCTTACCAGCGCTTTCTGCGCTTTTCAGTGCTGGGCCGACACTTCCAGTTCAGAGCCCTCCCGTTCGGGTTGGCTACGGCTCCGCGGACCTTCTCCAAAGTAATGGTGGTCATCGCGGCCTTCCTCCGCAAGGAGGGAGTGCAAGTCCATCCCTATCTGGACGACTGGCTGATCCGAGCCCCTTCCTATGCGGAGTGCGGGAGAGCTACAGACAGGGTCATTGCTCTTCTGAGCTCCCTGGGATGGATCATCAACTGGGAGAAAAGCCAGCTGCGCCCGACTCAGTCCCTGGAGTATCTGGGAGTTCGATTCGACACCCAAGTGGGCAGAGTGTTCCTGCCAGACAACCGGAGCGTCAAGCTTCAGACCCAGTTGGGCCAGTTCCTAGCCTCCTCTACTCTTCGGGCTTGGGACTATGTGCAGGTGTTGGGCTTCATGACGGCCACGATGGCGGTAGTGCCCTGGGCCAGGGCTCATATGAGACCACTATAGCACTCTCTTCTGCGGCGGTGGACTCCAGTCTCGGAGGATTACGCCGTACGCCTTCCTTTGGATCCAGCGGTGCGAAAGGCGCTGAGCTGTCTGCAGGGATGCCTCTTACGACCCCGGAGTGGGTGGTCGTCACGACGGACGCCTGCTTGACGGGCTGGGGAGCCCACTGCCTGGGATGGACAGCGCAGGGGCTCTGGTCTCCTGCAGAGACAAAATGGTCCATCAACCTCCTGGAACTCCGAGCCATTCGGTTGGCGCTTCTAGAGTTTCTCCCGGTACTGGTGCTAAGGCCTGTATGGGTCCTGTCGGACAATGCCACGGCTGTGGCCTATGTCAATCGCCAGGGAGGTACCAAGAGCGCCCCTCTAGCCAAGGAGGCCATGAAGCTATGCCTGTGGGCGGAAGCGAATCTGGAACAGCTGTCGGCGGCCCACATTGCAGGAGTCATGAATGTCAAGGCGGACTTTCTCAGTCGCCATACCTTGGATCCCGGAGAGTGGCAACTGTCTGCTCGGGCGTTCTTGGACATCACGAAACGCTGGGGCCGGCCGAGCCTGGATCTGATGGCGTCCTCGGCCAATTGCCAAGTGCCACGTTTTTTCAGCAGAGGACTGGACCCTCGATCTCTGGGAGTCTGTGCTCTTCTCCAGCAGTGGCCAGCACAGGAGCTTCTCTACGTGTTCCCGCCCTGGCCCATGATGGGCAGGGTACTAGGCCGGGTGGCAAAGCATCCGGGCCGGGTGATCCTGGTGGGTCCGGACTGGCCCAGACGTCCCTGGTATGCGGACTTAGTTAGATTCTCGGTGGACGGCCCTCTGCAGCTGCCAGCGGAGCGGGGCCTCTTACATCAGGGTCCCGTGGTGATGGAGGACCCCTCCCCCTTTGGTCTTACGGCCTGCCTCTTGAGCGGAAGCGGCTGAGGAAGAATGGCTTCTCAGACAAGGTCATCGCCATTATGCTGAGAGCGAGGAAGCGCTCTACTTCCACCACTTACGCCAGGGTTTGGCGTACCTTTGCGTCGTTGTGCGAGGCAGGCTCTGTATCGCCCTTCACTGCTCCAATATCTTCAGTGTTGGCGTTCCTGCAAGAAGGGCTGGAGAAAGGCCTGTCGCTCAGTTCGCTTAAAGTCCAGGTGGCGGCTCTAGCTTGCTTCAGGGGTCGTCAGAAGGGGGCTTCCCTGGCTTCACAGCAGGATGTGGTACGCTCTCTCAAAGGAGTTAATCACCTGCGCCCCCCTCTGCACTCGATAGTGCCTACGTGGAATCTCAATCTGGTGCTACGGACTTTGCAGAAGCCGCCCTTCGAGCCCTTGCCAAGGGCATCGCTGAAGGACCTGACGTTGAAAGCAGTCTTCCTGGTGGCTATCACATCAGCCAGAAGAGTTTCCGAGCTCCAGGCGCTCTCGTGTAGAGAACCGTTCCTACGATTCACTGAGGCAAGAGTATCGTTTCGCCCAGTGCCTTCCTTCCTGCCCAAGATTGTTTCTCGATTCCATGTGAATCAGCAGCTTTACCTACCCTCCTTTCGTAGGGAGGATTACCCAGAGGAGTACACTGCGCTCAAATACATGGATGTTAGACGGGTCATCATCAGATACTTGGAAGTGACCAATGATTTCCGGAAGTCGGATCATCTGTTCGTGCTGTTCGCAGGCCCTCGTAAGGGTCTGCAGGCATCTAAGCCTACGGTGGCACGTTGGGTCAAGGAGACGATCGCGTCAGCTTATGTGGCGGCAGGAAAGATTCCGCCTATTCAGCTGAAGGCATACTGTACTAGAGCACAAGCAGCCTTGATGGCAGAGTCCAGATCTATCTCCTTGGAAGAGATTTGCAGAGCAGCTACTTGGTCGTCGGCTCATACCTTCTCACGACATTATCGCTTGGATGTGGTTGCTCGGGCCGAGGCCCAGTTTGGGGCTTCAGTGTTGCGTTCAGGGATTTCCATGTCCCACCCTGGGTGAGTACTGCTTCGGTACATCCCACCAGTCTATGGATTGATCGGCTTGATGATAGGGAAGGTAAAATTATGTATCATACCTGATAATTTTCTTTCCCTTAATCATAGCCGATCAATCCATAGCCCCTCCCAGATATCTGTATTGTTTGTGTTCTGGTTATATTTCAGGTTCAAGTTCAGTCTTCATTTCCTGTTCACGAGGACTTCGCGTTCAAATTCTTCCAATTGAAGTCTCTTCGAGTTGAGACGATTTTGTGTTACAGTGAGCTGCTGCTTCCTCTCCCCCCGTTTCGGCAGTGGCTGGATTGATAACTAAATTATGCTGGCGCTCCCTCCCGCTTCGTGCGGCTGTAGGGTAGCTTTGTATCCCTCCCGCTTCGGCGGTGTTAGGGTAAGCCAGCTCCTCCCGCGGTTGCGGTAGCAGGATAAGCCAGTTCTCCCCCCCCCCCCCCCCCCCCCGCATCGGCGGGTGTGGTTTCCCGCCCACCGCCCCAGCGGTGGTGTGCTGGAATATTTCCCCTCCCCCGCTTCGGCGGTGGTGAGCTGGGCAGAGTGTCCCTTTGTGGGTGTAATTCTCTAAGTGCTGATTCCTGCAGATGGAGCTTTGATATCGACATACTGGGGAATTTCCGGCAGCACATGACCACATATAGGGAGGCAAAAGATTGCTCTCTATCTCCACCTGCTGGTAGATGGAACACAACCCACCAGTCTATGGATTGATCGGCTATGATTAAGGGAAAGAAAATTATCAGGTATGATACATAATTTTACCTTCCCTATTCATTGAGCTGGGTCTAGTTTTTTTTTTTTTTTAAGGTGTAGCATAAAATATTTATTGGCTGGCAAATTGTCACATGTCATGTTTCGGCCACTAGACCTTCATCAGGAGTCTGAGCCAAACCAATTGGCTGTGGAAACGCTGCCCAATATGAACACTAGATCTGGATGCATCCAGAAGCTGTGCTAGTTTGTTGCACCTGAGTTTGCTGCAGTGTTCGTGAGCAGTTTTTTTTTTTTTTTAATTTTTAACAAGAAGCTTTATTGGGTGAAACCACAAAGTACAATTCAAAACTGTACAGTCACTTATCATACAGGTTCCTCTCACATTAATTTCCATAATACATAAAGACTCCTAGTGTAATTTCCATAAAAAGCAAAAACATTTCTTGTCACATTTAAACCTTTTATAACCCCCCAGTAACCCCAAAGAACTCCCCCCCCCTCCCTTCACTTCTCCATGTCTCATCCCAAAAGATGACTCCAAGATCCATATCTATGATAACGATGTGTTTACTGGTGCCCAAATCTGTTCCCATTTTGCTAGGGTTTTACGCTCCTTAGCCATTAGTTTTTCCATATTACTTATATACCACACCAAATTGTACCATCGCCGTATTGAGGGACATCCATTCTGTTTCCACATCCGTGCTATCAGCAATCTAGCTGCATTGATGCAGTGTTTTGCCAGCTGGCTCCCCTGGCTAGTGAGCCCCATGATTGGTCTATTAAATAAAAACACTGCAGGGTCCCATGGTATGTTACCCTCCACCCATCTATTCACCCTGCCTCGTACCGATTTCCAAAATGCTTGTACTTTTCTACAGGACCACCAAATGTGTCCCATTGTGCCAATCTGTCCACAGCCTCTCCAGCATAATTTCGATGCCCCAGGGTACATATGATGTAGCCTTGCCGGGGTGAGATACCAGCGATATATTACTTTTGTACAATTTTCTTGGATATTGACTGCTCGAGAGCTGTGAACTGAGGCCCGCTCCATCTGTTGCCACATTTCAGGGGTATATGTCACTCCCAATTCGCTTTCCCACTTATCCCGGTGTCTACAACTAACCCCTAGGGAGTCCCTCAAATGGCTGTATAACTTAGAGATCAAACCCTTGGATTTTTCAGTTTCCACACATAGTTGCTCTAAAAAAGTAACTTCCCCACATAACTTACGCTTCAAACCTGCTGTCTGAAGGAAATGAATAATCTGATTATATGCATATTGGTCTTGCTGAGGTAAGTCATATTCACTAGCCAACTCCCCAAATGTAATGAAGCGCTCATCTTTCATTAACTGCCCCCACCAAATCAATCTAGTTTTCCGCCATTTAATAAAAGGAGACAGTGTGCATCCAGGAGGGAATGCTGCATTGTAAGCTATAGGTGTTAGTCGTGATTCATAGAATCCTTTCATTCTCTCTAGTTTGTCCCAACAAGAAAAGGTGTATTGAATGATTGGATTTAAGGGTTGAGGTAAATATCGATATCTAGGTGCCAGCCAAAGTAATTGTCCCAACCTTAGTGGGCTCTGTATCATATACTGCTCTATCTGAATCCAAAGCTTATGTTCTGATTCATGAAACCATTCTATTGCAGCTTTCGCTTGGGCAGCTCTGTGATATAGCCCCAAATGTGGTACCCCCAGTCCACCCTTACTTTTCCTAGCTGCATATAAACGGGACCTAGGGAGACGAGCCCTATGACCCTGCCATATAAAGTGTTCTATTCTGGTTTGGAGCAAATGAAGCATACGATTATTAATTGGAAGCGGTATAGACTGAAATAGATATAGCAGACGTGGGAGAATATTCATCTTCACAGTTGCCACTCTCCCAAACCACGAGAGATGCAAGGGATCCCATCTATCTAGATCTCTCCTAATTTCCTTAATTAAGGGCAAATAGTTGGCTGTACTCATGTCATTCAATTTACTGGTAAGTATCACCCCCAAATACCGTAATCCCTGCTTGACCCAAGTCAACAGATATGTCTGACAGCAGGTCTGATAGTCTCTCTCCTCCATCCCCACTGCCATGGCTTCAGTCTTTGTATAATTAATTTTAAATCCTGATACTTGACTATATGCCTCAATCTCCGTAAATACTGCTGGTAGAGATGTTAAGGGTGAGATTAAGGTCAACAAAATGTCGTCTGCAAAAAGAGCAATTTTTGACTCCCATCTCCCCGCCTTCAGCCCTTGGACACCCGGGTTGGATCTGATATTATGAGCTAAAGGTTCCAGTACTAGAGCAAATAATAAGGGGGAGAGTGGGCAACCCTGACGAGTTCCTCGAGATAACTCAAAAAAAGGGGAAGAGTTACCATTAATCTTAACACAGGCCCTAGGTGCAGTGTATAATTCTTGCACCAACCCTCTAAACATAGGTCCAAACCCAAACTTTTGTAAG
Organism: Microcaecilia unicolor; assembly: GCF_901765095.1. Taxonomy (NCBI): domain Eukaryota; kingdom Metazoa; phylum Chordata; class Amphibia; order Gymnophiona; family Siphonopidae; genus Microcaecilia; species Microcaecilia unicolor. The sequence goes on along the minus strand of NC_044033.1, from coordinate 93,942,918 downwards.
ACCGAGTGCAGAAAGGACCAATGCACCCGGTCAAAGGCCTTCTCAGCGTCTATACTTAGCAAACAGCATGGGGACTTTTGCTGCTGCGCCAAGTACATGACGTCCATCGTCCTTCTAATATTATCAGAGGCTTGTCTGCCCATTATAAAGCCTACCTGATCAGAGTGTATTAGGGTCGGTAAAATACCCACCAACCTAGTGGCCATTACTTTGGCCAGGATTCGTACATCAACATTTAGTATAGAAATCGGGCGGTACGAAGCACATTCAGTTATCTCCTTATTGGGTTTGGGAATAACTGCTATCCAAGCATCCTTCATGGTTGGAGGCAAATTCCCTCCTTCCCTAACAAAATTCAAAACCTCTGTCAATATAGGCGCAAGATATGGGGCAAATGTCTTGTAATATTCTCCAGTATATCCATCCACCCCCGGAGATTTGCCTGTCTGCAGTGTCTTGATAGCTTTAAGGACCTCCTTAACCTCTATCGGAGCTTCCAATGTGCTCCAGTGCTCCGGGAGCAGGACTGGAAGATTTAATTCCTCTAGATATGCTTGGATAGCAGTATTTTGTATAGAGGAATCTTTAGTATATAATTCAGCATAAAATTCCCTAAATCGCTCTCCAATAGCCTGAGATGTGGAAAGAGTTGTGCCCCTTTTATCTTTAACTCGGAATATGTTCCTGTCCATCCTAAGTTTACGTAAACGTAGGGCCAGTTGACGGTTAATTTTATTTCTTCCATTGTACGCATGGAGACGGAGCTTCTCATTAATAAACTCAAGGTCTCTAAAAAGCAGCTCATCTAATTGGAGCCTCGCTTCCTGAAGAGATCTATATATCCTAGGTGAACCTGTTTGCTTATGAATAATCTCAAATTCTTCAATCTTACCCCTCCAGTATCTCTTTAGCGATTCCCGTTGCCTCTTAAGGCGACCCGCCACTTTCATAAAGTGGCCACGGGATACCGCTTTCAAAGCGTCCCAGACAATAGCAATGGAAGGGCCTGAATCCAGATTAAAATGTAAATATTCTTTAAGCATCTTCACATAATCTGCACAGATGTGTTCATCTTTTAGCATAGTGTTGTTAAAGGTCCACCTTTTATGTCCATCAGCTATCCCAGAGAGGGACAATAATACCTCACAGGGTGCATGATCTGAAATAGTAATATTTCCAATCTGTGTATCTTTCACTTGTCCCCCCAGTAATTTATCTAGAAAAAGAAAATCTATACGGGAATATGAGGCATGTACTGAAGAGTAGAATGAGTAATCCCTATCCAATGGATGCCCATCCCTCCATGTATCAAAGAGACCCATTTCTTCCACCCATGTAGCCATCTGACCCGCCAGTGTTCTATCCGTTCGGGAGACAGGTCCCGATCGATCTAAGTTCGGGTCCATGGTAACATTAAAATCACCTCCCAATATGAGTTGGCCTCCTACCATAGGTCTAATATTCCTCTTTAACGTTTTTAAAAAGGAGGTTTGGTTTGCATTCGGCCCATATATAGATCCCCAAGTATATTCCTTAGCTTCCAGCATTCCCCTAATAAGAAGGTACCGCCCTGCTGGGTCTCTCTTAATTTGCTGAACTTGTATTGGTATACTATCATGAAAAAGTAAAGCCACTCCTCGCTTCTTACTATTGGTAATATCAGAGGCAAAATAGATTTTTGAATATGAGGTAGGGTGAAACAAATGTTCATGTGCTCGTTTCAAATGTGTTTCTTGTAACATTACCACCTGTGGATGCAATCTGGCTAATTCTTGATATATCAACTGTCTTTTTCTCGGAGAGTTTAAACCCTTAACATTCCAGGTTATTACTTTTAGATCTGGTAGCATCTAACTTCCTTAATTAGAGACTGCATATACCAGCACCTATAGTAGAATCCTTCCCATTTACAGACATAGAAGAAGATTAAGAACCCCTCCCACCCACCCTCCCCAACCCCAGCCCCAACAATGTATTCCATGTGTGAAGTGTAGAAAACAGAAAAAACTCTTCCCACACTCACCCACATGAAGCTCCCAACAAGGTCAACAGCCTCTCACACCGCCCGATTCCCTAACCTCCCTTCATCCCTGAAATACGACTCTTCAGTTCAATACAAGTGCACCTTTCTTTTCACTTCTCTGGGTGCTCTCTTATCATGAATAACAAAATCTTAGTGTTGTCCCAGTTCAAGTCACAGATCGTGTTGTCGTCTTACGCAGCTTCTTTGCTTTATTGAAGACTTGTTTCCATTGATGAACTTTATCCCGCGCCTTGCTGGCCGCTGTTGTCTCCTCCGCTTCCAGTTCCATTAGGCCTGCTACTTGAAGAAGTTGTTTCGCATCTGCTACAGTGCGTGCTCGATATGATTTGCCTGCTATAACAAAGCAGAGGGCAAATGGGAAGGCCCATCGATATTTGATATTATGTTTATTCAAAGTGTCCAGTATTGGTTTCATCTCTCTACGCCATTGCAATGTATTTGCTGACAGGTCTTGATATACTGTTATCAAAGTCTCATTATACATTAGTTCTTTCTTCTGGCGTGCCAAAGCAAGTAATTGCTCTTTTTCAGTGAATTTCCAAAACCGAACAATAATGTCTCTTGGTCTGTTATTTTGCGAATTACCCAGCGCTCTATGGGCCCTCTCGACCTCTGGTAAAGGCATATCTGGCTGTGCCGCTAGAAGCTGTCCACAAACCTCTTGCACTATTTTCAAGACCTCTTCCTGGCTCCCTCCTTCTGGCACCCCACGAAATCGCAGATTTTTACGTCTACTGCGATTTTCAATGTCATCTATCTTATATTGTAGGTCAGTTATCTGCGTTGTAGTTCCTTCCTCACGTAGGTGCATTTGTTGTACTACTTCCACGTGCTCATCCATCCGCACTTCTAGATCTTCTATACGGGTACCTACTTCTTTAAGTTCACCTCGTAAATTATCAATGCGCTCTACTATGTCCGCTTTCATATGCGCTAAATCTTTTTTCAAATCCATAAGCAAACGAGCAGAATGTGAGTTCCTCACACTGCCTGTGTCTTCTTCCGATCTTTCCGACTCAAAATCTGAGGCCTCTTCGAGGTGTGGTGAGACATGGCGCGAGGGCGTTTTAGATGTACGCTGGCTACTGCGCATCGCGCTTTTCGCCTCTGAGTTCTTTAACTTTTGTGCCATTCTACCTTCCAACCTTTCAAACGAGGTTCGATCAGCGGGAATGAGTCAAAATGCGTCGTATTTACTGCTATAGTTCGCTATTTTAGCTGGATTACTCGGGAGCCACAAAATCAGGCTTCCATCGAGGACAGTGACGTCACCGGAAGTCGAGCTGGGTCTAGTTTTAAGTGTTTGGGCGTTCAGATACCGTGGGATTTGAATCAATTGTTTTTTCTTTAAATTACATTCCTTTTTATTTAAGTAGCTTTGAAGGGATTTGCAGTGCTGGAGAATGGTTGGTTGTTGTGATGGGGGCATATAGCTGCACTAAAGATGAATTTACTCTCTCAATTGCAGTCTTAATGTAGTTCTTTGAGTCTCTCTGTCTCTCGCTCTCTCGTAGTCTTAGGCCACCTGGTCCAAGACCATACAGCTTTTCTCTTTGTGCTGTCAAGGTTTGGACACCTTTATTTATATTTATCCCTGGAGTCCCACGCTTTGTGGGCACTGCTTCACTATATCCCATTACTCTAGACTGGTCTGGTATGATGACAATAAGGAAAATTTGTCTTGCCTGATCATTTTTCTTTTAATCCTACGAGACCAGTCCAGAAACCCACTCTGTTCTTTTCTTTAGTGTTTCTGTCATGCGACTTTCTGTCTATTTGAGTTCAGAGCAAACGTCGAAAAATAAAATGGAGAACTCCAGTCTCCTGCTTCAGTGACCACCTGTATGCCAGTGGTATATATGCCTTTGTTATTCTTTCTCATTCAGCCAATACCACCATCTCAGCCATGACCTGCAATATGGTCAGAAGCACCACTGTTTGGCTAACTGAAATGAACATTCCAGGCTGCACAATACTCTTAAGGGATGAATCACAAGCATAGGTGGTCGGTGGCTCAGCTGTTTGGGTTGGCTAAAGTGGGTGGGGGTGGGGCTGGGACAGGGCTTGAGTCCTTTATTGTCTGACAACATGTAGAAGAAGAGCAGCAAACTAGTTTCAGATAATGCATATCTTAATATCTAAATTTAATAAAAGCTATCAAATGCTGAATAAAGGAACTGACAGAAAATTAAACAGCACAAACTTCAGTTAAAAAAAAAAATGTGTGTGTGTGTATATATGTGTATATATATATATATATATATATATATATATATATGTATATATAATGCTACTGAATTAAAGTGGATTAGTATCAGTAGATGCCTACGCCTCTATAGAGGCCTGCGTCCAGTTGACTTCCTTGTTTCTTACATCTCTCACCTGCCCCTCTCACACACATCCTTTCCTCTCCAACCCTCCGTTTTTTTTATTTTTCTGACCCATGAGACTGGTAATCACAAGGTCAACATGTTCGTCATGAACCTCAGGTTTCTCCAACTGTCTCCTTGGCTGCACAATGTAGTTGGAAGGCATGGGGGGCAAGGAGGAGAAGTATAAAGAAGCTGATGGGCATGGAGTATTGGCAGAAAGGAATATGCTGGACCAGAGTGCAAAGATGCTAATAGTGGCTCATCAAGAAGAGTGATATATACCACCCCAATAAGTGAAACTGATCCTCTGTGAGCGAAGTTCTTTTCGCAGTGCATTCAGTGTATAAATTTGAAATGGTGACGGGACTGAAGCCCAAGGAAGTACTGCTGGCTGCTCTTATTGACAAATAATGCCTTCACGTGCATTCATGGATGATATTACATATTTTAAACTCAATTATTTCAAACTCTAAATCACATACAGACCTATGAAGACAATTCAGCTGTATTTAAAGATTTCTCATTTGTCAGTATCTCAATTTAAACTTTATCACACAGACGTCTGCTATAAAGACAGCCACCTCAACATACAATGGATTCTGCAACATCCAAAGGCTTGTCTGTTATGATAGCCTAAAATTAAAGTCTTGATGTCACTTCAGTAGGGCCAGCAAACAATCCTTCCACTTCAAAATGCTATACACAAACTTGTGTAAAAACACATTCAGAACCTTGCTATACCTTAACAGCACTAACTCCCAAGACTCAAAAAGCAGCAACCTTAAACATGAAAAGGCAGCACTGTAAATAGTACACCATGCTCTAAAACACCAATACACTACCTGTTGGGGAAAAAAAAAACTCGCAAAACAAATACGACTGCAACAAGATCTCTACACAGAACTACATACTAGCACAGTACTACACCTTAGTCGAGTGATTTTAAACCTGGGTTCTGTGAAACCCTAGAGATCCTCAAACTCTCTTCAAGGGTTCCTTAAAAATTTAGATTGTAGAATCTGTTTGTATAGTAAGAAGTATGAAAGCAAGAAACTGAACTGGAAACCTCAGGAAGTCAGAATCTGCACACAACAATAATAGAGAAATAGAAACAAATGCAAAATACCAAAGATGTGCATTTTCAAAAGCCAACATATTCCAATTAATACATTCAGAATACTTTTTTTCTACCTTTGTTGTCTGAGCATTTTTTTTTCTATTTGTGTTGGTGTCTCTCTTTTCTGATGTTTCCTGTCTTTGCATTGGTCCCAGTGTCTCTTTTCTGGTGTTTCCTGTCTTCGCAGGGTATCCTGTCCATTTGACGTTTCTTCTCTCCATGTCCATCATCCATCTTCCCTCAGCATCCATATCGGTCCTGTCCAGCATTTCCCCTCTGTATCCCTGTCTCTTTCCTTATTCCTTCCTCCCTCCCTCCAAGTTCAGAATCTAGCCTGTCAGTGGCCTTATCCTCCTATTTTCAGCATCTGTGCTCTCAGCATCTCTCTTCTGCATCCCTATCTTAACCTGTCCTGCAGTCCACATCCCTTCCCCTGTGATGAGCATCTCCTCTCCCCCCCCCCCCCCCCCCCCCCCACAGTGTCCAACATTAAGGACACACTGGGATAATTTCCTCTGTCCAGCATTGTTTTTCGGTGTCCCTATTCCTATGCTCCCTCCATGCCCATATCTCTTCTGTCTTCCTGTTCCGCCTCTCTTCTCCCTTACTCCCAAACCTCGCACACCCTCCTCCATGCTCTCTAACCTTGGACCAATATCCCTCTCTCCCCCCCCCCCCCCAAACCCATTATATCTCCTCTTCAGTCCAGTGTCTTCCCCCCTCTCTTCCTCTCCTCTAGTCTCTCCCTCTCTCTCCCTTCTACTTTCCTTGTTGGTCCAGTACCTCTTCCTGTCTTGTCTGTTCCTCCCCCTTCCCCTGGTCCAGTAGAGCAACACTTCTTTTTCCTCCATCTCGCTTATCCAGCTTCTGTTTCCTTTCCTTCCCCTCCCTTCTCTTTCTCCTTCCCCACAGTCCCTCTCACTTTTTCCCCTTGCCACCAGGAGTGGCATTGCTTCAATTGAATTGGCCTACCTCAGGGCTTTGGGCCTTCCCTGTAACCCAACTCACCCTCGTGGAAGCAGGAAGTCATATCATTGAGGGCGGGACACATCTTAGGGAAGGCCCAAGGCAAACTGATTCAATTGTTGCAGCAGCAAGGGGAAAATGTGAGAGGGTCTGCCATAGGGAGGGAGAAGGACAGATGCCGGAACAGTCTGGGAAAGGGGAAAAGCTGCTGGAACCGGGATGGAGAGGGAAAAATGATGCAGGCATCTGGAGCAGCCTGGTAAAAGTTGGGGGCTTGTGGCTGGGGAGGCTTAGTCTTCCCAAGCCTCTTATACCTAGTGCCTATGATCACAAGAACTATTTTGTCATCTGCTGGTGGATGGACATAACCCATTAGGCTGGATTGGTCTGGTAGAACAAAAGGAAAGAAAATATCAGGTAGGATATAACTTTTTCCATTTTACTTCACTTCATTGAACATGCTCCTTTGTCTCAAACACAGAATTGTTTCTTACCTGTATTTCATAAGATTGTTTTCAATTAAACAAGGGTATCGTGGTAAAAACATGTTCTCATTGTACTTTAACAAACTTTCCATTACGTTCTATCCCACTATTCCAGAACAAGTGGGCAGTTGTGTCCATCAACCAGCAGGTGGAGATACAAAATCCAGAACTGAGCACTACTACCTAGCCATGTGCTAGCCACCCAGTTCCTCAGTATCTTCAGCAGGTGGATGGACACCGTTTCTCCTGGTCCGGTTGGTGACTAAATTTCCTCAAGTGTGACTCAGCTGGGAACCAGACATACCTGGTGCTGCTGGGTCCCTGTCTTGCTCCCCCCCTGGAGGCTTTCTTCCCTTTATTTCCCTCCTGAGCCTCTCTTGTGGCATTGTCTGTGCAGCAACCAAAAAAAAAAAAAAAAAACCACGTTTCTTCTGGTCGTATCAGAACGACTCCAGTCCAGTGGTGTCGGTTGTGGGTGAGGAGGTTGGAGAGTTCCGGGGGGGGGGGGGGGTGCACACCCTGTTCCAGGATCCAGGTGGTGAGTTGGGGTTCTGTTAGTGGGCCATGGTAACGGTCGTGCGGTTCCCGCGGCGTGCCTTTTTTTCTATTAAACAGTAGCGCCAAAATTAAAAAATATAAGGAGAGAGCAAGTTAGCGGAGCTTGCCGTGCATTCTTGTGAGTTGGGCCTCTGACCGGGTGTTTTTTGGCACGGCAGCATGTCGGTCCCCTCTGAGGTGGTGAAGCGCTGCTCCTTCTGTGGGGGTAGACTCCTGGGGCCGCTGCACGGTATGCCAACCTCATCAGTCTTCTAGACAGCCAGCCGCTGTGGCTTCCACAGGAGAGGGGTCTTCTCCAGCAGGGACTTGTAGCCATGGAAGATCCTCCCACTTTGGTCTTATGACATGGCCATTGAGAGGTCTCATTTGAGGAAGAAGGTCTATTCGGATTCGGTTTTACTATCCTGCTTCAGGCTTGCAAGCGGTCTACTTCTTCGGCCTATGCCTGTGTCTGGCGTATATTTGAAGATTGGAGCGCGGAAAGGGGTTTGGATCCCTTTAGCACTTCAGTGAGCAGCATCCTTGATTTTCTGCAGCAGGGGGGTGCACAAGGGCTTGGCGCTGGGGTCCTTGAAGGTCCAGGTGACGGCCTTGGCCTGCTTCCAAGGGCGCTTGCTCAATTCTTCGCTGGCGGCTCACCCGGATGTGGTCCATTTTCTGAAAGGAATGGGTCGTCTTTGATCGCCCTTTCGGGCTCCCTGCCCTGACTGGGATTTCAATCTGGTGCTTGGAACGCTTCATCGTCCTCCCTTTGAGCCTCTTCATCAGGCTTCCCTGAAGGATCTTACTCTGAAGGCGGTATTTTTGGTGGCTATCGCTTCAGCCCGTCACGTTTCTGAGCTCCAGGCACTCTCTTGCAGGGACCCCATTCTCCGTTTTTCGGAGGGGGGTGTCTCTACAAACAGCGCCGTCTTTTCTGCCCAAGGTGGTCTCGGAATTTCATCTTAATCAGTCGGTAGAGCTGTCGTCTTTTCGTTGGCAGGACATGGGGAGCCGGTATGCGTCCTTGCGGCTTCTGGATGTTCAAAGAGTTCTTATCCGGTATCTGGAGGCAACTAACGAGTTTTCGTCGCGCTGATAGATTGTTTTGTTCGGTAAACAGAAGTTGGGCCTAATGGCCTCCAAACCATCCATTGCCTGCTGGTTGAAGGAGGCGGTGTCATCCCCCTACCTCCTGGCAGGGAAGACTTCGCCTTTGGATTTGAAGGCCCACTCGACTAGGTGTGTGGCAACGTCGTGGGCAGAGACGTCGTTGTCTTCTCCGGTAGACATTTGCAGGGCGTTGACGTGGTTGTCGTTGCAGTCTTTCAGCAAGCATTATAGAGTGGATGTTGCTGTGCGGTCAGATGCGTCCTTTGGGGCGGCGGTCTTAAAAGCAGCAAGGCTGATGTCCCACCCTCGCAGGGATTGCTTTTGAACATCCCTTTTGTCCTGGAATAGTGGGATAGAACATAATGGAAGGAGAAATTAGGTCTTACCTGATAATTTTCTTTCCATTACTTCACACTATTCCAGGAGACCTCCTGGTGTTTTCAGCCTGTTTTGCTTCTGACTGCCCTGCTCACTGTTCTGGATCCTGTCGTTGGTTTTCTATCTCCTCCTGCTGGTCGATGGCCATAACTACCCACTTGTCCTGGAATAGTGTGAAGAACTAATGGAAAGAAAAATATCAGGTAAGACCTAATTTCTCATTTCTCAACAGCCTACATGCAATGTTTTAGACAGACTGTAGAAATCGGTCTTGATAACTCCAGGCTAGGATGTGTTTAATGCTGGTATTTTAGAAAAGGATCTGCTGGAGTAATTTCCTTTCCTAATATCCATAAAGGAGTGTATGCATAGCAGGAGAACATTTTTACAGAGACACATATTGAAAACCCGAATGGAGAGAACAATGCAATTTACACATGGAAATTGGTATTCCACATGTCTACATGGTTTTTTTTGTTTGTTTTGGTTTGGGTTTTTTTTTTTTTTTTTTTTTTGTAGTTAGGTATGATAGGCATTTTCACCAGAAGGCTTAGTTTTAAGCACCAAAATTAATAGGCATTCAAATGGCTTGCCCATGACCACAAGGACCCATAGTGGGATTTTTAGCAGACTCCCCATGTAAGTTTCAAATAGTGCTCCTAAAATAAGGGTCAGAGTATTAATGTCCATTGTCTAAATGTGCTTTATAATTGTACAAATTGAAAATAAATTCTACACTAATCAGAGAAAAGATGCCCTAAGTTGTATATTTAGTAGATATTTGTCCAATTTAACTTTTTAAAACTAAGCAAGAAATAAAATTTGGTTTTGAGACTTTTTGGCAGTACTATATAAATAAATTGTACTATCTTGAGGTGAAACACTGAAAACAAATAGATACAAAGTTTTAGGAATTATGTTAGACTCCAATTTATCCTTTAAATATCGGATTGATGTAAAATAAAAAAAAAATTTGTTAGCTCATTAGTTGTGAATTTATTTAGTCTTCTTTAAATGATAAAAGTTTCAGAATGGAATCTATTTTAGTTCCACAATTGGATTATTGTAATTCAACATAGCTAGTTCTCTTAATTACAAAGGAAATTGCAATCATTACAGAATATGGCTGCAAGATTGGTTTTTCAGCTAGGAAAATTTGGAAGAGCAACATCACTTCTGAGTAGGCTTCACTGGTTTACAGTAACTTCACATATTTTAAAATACCTTAAAAAAAAAAAAAATGTTCATGGTCAAAATGCTTGAAGATCCAGGGCGATTACACATGTTTCCCATTTTCTAATTGAACAATAAGGACTGGATCGAGAATTCCCTTCAGTGAAGAATATTAGTTTGCAAACATTTTAGTACTCCTGATATAAAAAATAGGAACGATATTTCCTCACAAATTTGACAATTAACATCCTACTTGAATTTTAGAAAAGCATTTAAAAACATATTATTTAAGGAGACATTAAAATCAATGCAAACTTTTAAATTGAAATAGTTTGTAGTTCCCTTACTGTAAAGCTGCTCTTTATGATCTGCTTTGCATTCAAATGGGATAAAAGAATATAAGACAAAGTACAATATATTTCTGTGTCTTGTTTGGGGGGAGGAGATGGGGGCTTGCGCATTTCATATGGTTCTTATCTTGCTTAATGACTATTTTAATTTTACCAACAAAACCCCTGCAGTAAGAATGCACTGCTACTTTTAAATAAGCCTTTGTGTTGTATTTTCTAAAACTTTATGCATACAATTTTATTGTTCCCAGGGCGTGGAATTTATTCGAACATGCTAGGATTTCTGGGTGGTGTCTCTTGGGCAATGTTGGTAGCCAGGACGTGTCAGTTATATCCAAATGCAGTAGCATCCACTCTTGTCCACAAATTCTTCTTAGTTTTTTCTAAATGGTAAGTAACACTTTTCTTCATAATTTAACCTCGTATCTATATTTTCTATTCTTTGTCTTTAAAAAACACAAGGAATCATTTGTTTAATTAGCATGGCAAACTGTAATTTAGTTGTGAACATCTGTGTGGAATCATTGAACTGATGTATTTCTTTATAGTAATGTTTTTCTATATGGGTTTGTAGAACCAGGTTTCCTTATCTTGTTATTGGACTAGTCCAGACTAATGGGTTATGCCCCCCACAGCAGATGGAAGGCAGAGAATGCTGAAGGTTGTTGACACACTATAAGGATTGGTTCAGCCCTGATTTTTTTTTTTCGCTCCAGTATTTTCTCTGCCTCTGGCAGGCAGCTACAATCTTAAGTCGGTGCAACAATTAGACTGGTTCCATCCAGGATCAGGAGCCTTAGTCTAACTTTTGGGAATCCTAACTTCAAATGGAGCTCTTGGTCAGTGCAAAGACCTTATCTCAGCTGTATATCCCCCCCCACTCTTGCCTCTAAAGGGGGGGGGGGGGGAGCTGAACAACTTCAGAAGAGACTGAAAGAAAGCCCTTCTGGCAAAGGAAAAACACTCCAGAGTTCAGTTTTTCTCTTTTCTAATAATGCTAAACTTTATTAGCGTAAACGGTTACAATAAAAATTCTTTTATCCCAATGTTACAGAAAATTGAATTCTTATTTATATCACTCTAAATTTCAGTATAAGAAAAATAATCTCTGTGTTTCCTTTGTAAGCTATTAGAATCTGACTGGTACAAGATGTACTTAGCCAAAATACTGAAGCTTAATTTTGTCCAATCACTTATATTTTCTCTCTTACTTATCTGGTATTCTTCAACTCTGACCTCTAAGGTCACCTTCACATAATTGTTTCTTTGGTATTTTTCCCAATTATCCGTCATTTGCCCTTTACAACCTCCCTCCCTTGAATACTTATCACTCATACTTGTCCTTCACTGAGGGTGTCTCTGTATTAATTCAGAGTCTGTTTGTTTGAAACAGAGGTTTTAAAGTTTATGGCCATTATTTTAGGCCAAGCAAACCTTTCTGTTAACTTGTCCCTGAGAAAGCCAAGAAGACACAAGCTATAGCTATAGATCATAGATAAGGGAATAAGTTATATATACAAAGCTGGCTGATCTGCAAAACCAAACAGCTCTGTACTAAACATAGCTGAGCAAAGGGTATTTTATAGCCTTGTATACCAGGAGTGGGCCATGGCCCTCTCCTGAGGGGATAGAACCAGGGAGTGAAGGTCCCATGGGATCCCAGCCTGCACCCAAATGGGCGGTGCTCAGTAAATGGCCAAGGAGCCTCTCAAGGGGAGCACCCCTCCCTAATATGGTGATCCTTTGCCTCTCTTCCCCCCCCCCCCCCCTTCTGAAACTACCTTAGGGCAGAGGCTCCTTTGGGAGTTGGGGGGAGTGGTCCTGCAGAGCAGAGAAGAACATCCTGAACTGTTGTGGTGGCAGAAGACCAGGAAGGAGGCAGACTGCAACATCAGGGAAGGTTTCTAAGAGATACCAGCACATGGTATTCGTGGCTGGCAATTTGAAGCGTGCAGCATATGTCACTTCCCCTTGGCAGCAGGAACTTACTGTCCTGCGTGTGATGGAGAGGCAGTGGGGAAACAGGAGATTGCAGTAAACAGCTGTATGCTGTGTGAGGACCTGAGTGCACAAGCTGTGTCACAGTAGTTTCCTGCCTGCGGGAATAACAGCCATGGTGGTAGGGCTGCTGGTCATTTGTGCAGTGGGGTACAAAAGGAAGGATACCTAGAATAACCCCCTAAGGCCTTGTCCAGCTTCAGAGAAACCCAAGTAGCTCTTTGGGTCTGGAAGCAACTAGTGGTAGAGATTACCAACTGCTTGCAGAAGGTTCTAGCATTCCTCCATGGGGTAACCCAGCAGAAGTAGTATAGTGGGGGCTCCAGAGCAGCACTCAGGAAGATGCACCAGGTGGCCCTTGAGTCACAGGAGTATAATCTGGAGGTCCTGTGGGAACCTAGCAGGATGAAGATTGTGGCTTGGATGTTGTCAGTCTGGAGGAGGGAAAACTTCCTCAGGCAGATGAGTTGCCTGTGGTACACATTTTCAGGGGTGAAGAACTGCCTTTGACATCTCGGGTGACTTCTTAAAATGCCAGATGCTCAAGCAGAGGAGGTTCTAGAGGGAGACCCAGTTCTGAAGAGTTTCAGGAGGCCTGTGTGTTCCTTCCCACTCCATAAGGCCCTTCATAGGATGGGATAGATCTGATTCCTGGATGTGCATTTTCTTTTTGAACAGGAGGAAAAAACTCTGTCCTTGCTTATTTTGCAGCTTTCTGCTTAAAACACAGGTTCTACATAGCAATCGTAGGTCTTTAAAAAACCCAAAAGTTTGATATGCTACCTTTCTGTAGTTACAATCAAAGCAGTTTATGCACGTGCTTATTTTGTACCTGGGCCAATGGAAGGTTAAGTGACCTTGCCCAAAGTCACAGGGACCTGCAGTGGGAATTGAACTCGGTTCTCTGACCAGACGACAAGCATTTGGCTACTTTATTTTTTTTTTCTCATTAAAAAGGCACCGCTGAAGGATCTGTTGCTAAGGGATGGTGTTTCTGGTGGCAATCTGCTTGACATGACAAGTATCAGAGTTGCAGGTCCTCTTACAGAGACCATTCAGGTCCTTTTTGGAGAATTCAGTGTCACAGTACCTTTCTTTTTACAAGAGGTTGCTGGCTTTTAATGTAAACCAGGAGGTTTGTCTTCTAACCTTTTTTTTTTTTTTTTTCCTGGAAGAGTAAGGAGGGCCGCAGCATTTCATGTGTTGGTTGTCCACAAATTCCTTATCAGGTACTTGGAGGTGATATATCCATTCCAGAGGTTGGAACACTTGTGGTACACAAAGGTCTCAGAGGGCAGGCAGTATCTAAATCCAGAGGCTGGACCATTTGTGGTACACAAAGGTCTGAGGGCAGGCAGTATTTAAATCCTAGATGGATTAAGGAAGTAATAAGCTCTGTGTATCTCTTGAAGAAACTATTGCCACCAGCTTTGCAGGCTATTTGACAAGTGCTCAGGTAACCTCATGAGCAGAGGCACAGGTAGCATCACTATTGGAAACCTTTTTCTTTTTTTTTATAGGGAGGCAGTGGGTTGTTGCTTCATTACTTCATGAAGCACTACAGGCTAGATATGCAAGCAAAACAAGATGGTACTTTTGGGCAAGCAGTCATTGGAGTATTGTCTTCCCAACTTGAACAGAAAACCTTGAGTACATCGCACTAGTCTGAGTTGGTCTAGCAGGAAGCTAATAGACATTTTTTCACTTACCTGATATTTCCTTTCCTCACAGGGAAAGGGGGTGCAAGATTAGAAGGATTACAAGTAGAGACAGAATTGACAGAAAAGTGATTCAGTCATTATGGGATTTCCTCTTTGAGTACATAGGTGCTCATTTTCAAAGTACATAGTCTTACAAAGTTACATAGTAACCTATATAACTTTTACAGTCTCTGTGCTTTGAAAATGAGCCTCAGAGTCTCCTATGCTTGGGTTTTGGCTATGACAAATCTGAGTTTTGGCTTCAACAAAAACATATTGAAGAGAATGGGGGCTGCACCAATCCTTATAGTGATGGTGAGGTCACTGAACTTCACTGTTCTCTGCCTTCCTCTGCTGTTAGGGAGGTACAGCCCACTAGTGTGGACTGGTATGGCAGGATTTTAATTTCCTTTCCTTACCAGGTTAGAAGTAATTTCTCCTTTAATTTCAGGGAATGGCCAAATCCAGTGCTGCTGAAGCAACCAGAGGAGAGCAACCTTAACTTACCAGTCTGGGATCCCAGGGTATGTGGCAGTAGCAACTAGACAGGGACTAATGCAGTAAGCCATGTTTCATTGTGGTAGCAGGGTTGGGTTTTTTTTTTTTTGTATGTGTGTGTGATTTTGTTTGAATTTATATGTAACAATTTTAGAACCATTATATTGGAGGCACTGCATACAAATAGATCTCTTGCATATTCATTGCTTCCTACCAAAGTAACTACACTATTTTATATCATATTTGTCCGCCTCACAACCATAGTACTGGATACTGTTTGGAAGACTTAATATATCACTTGATTACTGAAGGAGTGCGTGAACTTTGAACTGTATCACTTTGTAAGGCTCTTCTTGAGAAATATGTATGCAGTGATAAATTTTCTGTGGGACCTCAATGTTGTACTCACCAATCTGATATAATTGAGTGGCTCAAAAGGCATTTCTGTCATCTGAAGTACCTGATCTGGAAGGTTTTGTTTTTGGTGACAGTATAGTTACTTCAGCTCTCAGGGTCAGTGAGCTTCAGGCCCTAGTAACAGATCCACCTTACACAGCTTTATCATAGGATGTGTGTGAAGACCTACTTAAGTTCCTTCTTAATGTGGTGTCAAGAGTTCCATTTTAATCATTCAGCTGTCCTTCCAACAATTTTCCTGAAGCCTCATGCCTGCCCTGGTGAAAGCATACTGCCTGCCTTGGACTGCAAGTGAGCCTTAGCCTTCTATCTGGAGCGTACTAAAGTCCATACAGTCCATCCACCCAGCTTTGTTTATTTTGACCCAAGCAGGATGGGGGCAGTCATTGGTAAACACACTTTATCCAAGTGGCTAGCAGACTGCATCTCCTTCACTTAGTCCAGGCCAGGGTCATGTCACGGCTCAATGTTGAACCCATGTTGGCAGTAGCCCACTTGAGGTCTGCCTCCAGTTGAGATTTGCAGAGCTGCAACATTTTACATCTCATTACTTCTTTGAGCAGCACATCTGACATGACAGCTAGTTTGGGGGAGTCTTTTACTAAGCCAGCGGTAAGCCCAACACGGGCTTACCACTCGCTAAACCGGAAGTACTGCTGGGCTTATGCAGCAGCCGTACTACTACTTACCATTTCTATAGCGCTACAAGGCATATGCAGCACTGTACACCATACACAAAAGACAGTCCCTGCTCAAAGAGCTTACAATCTAGATAAGACAGGTAAACAGACAGAACAATAAGGGTAAGGGAATAAAGAGGTGAGGATAAAAGGACAGGGCAAGGTAGTAGTGGTTAGGAGTCAAAAGCAGTGGTAAAGAGGTGGGCTTTAAGTTTGGACTTGAAAACGGCCAAAGACGGGGCTAGACGTACAGGCTCGGGTAGTCTATTCCAGGTGCGAGGTGCAGCAAGATAAAAGGAACGGAGCCTGGAATTAGCAGTAGAGGAGAAGGGGACAGATAAGAGAGATTTATCTACAGAACGGAGTACCCGAGAGGGGGCGTAGGGAGAGACTAGTGGAGAGGTACTGGGGAGCAGCAGAGCGAATGCACTTATAGGTCAATATAGAAGTTTGAATTGAATGCGGAAACGGATAGGGAACCAGTGAAGTGACTTAAGGAGAGGGCTAATGTGAGCATAGCGACTTTGGCGGAAAATGAGTCGCGCAGCAGAGTTTTGGACTGATTGAATAGGAGAGAGATGGCTAAGAGGGAGGCCGGTGAGAAGCAGGTTACAATAATCAAGACGAGAGGTGATGAGTGTGGATAAGGGTTCTGGTAGAGTGCTCAGAGATGAAGGGATGGATTTTGCTGATGTTATAGAGAAAGAAACGGCAGGTTTTGGCAATCTGCTGAATGTGAGCAGAGAAGGAGAGAGAAAGGAGTCAGATGACCCCAAGGTTACGAGCAGATGAGACAGGGAGTATGAGTGCCATCCACAGAAATATAGGGGGAAAGATGAGAAGCTCGGTTTTGGCCATGTTAAGTTTCAGATGACGCTGAGACATCCAGGCAGCGATATCAGATAGGCAGGCTGAAACATTGGTCTGGATGCTGGTTGAGATTTTGGGGGTAGAGAGGTAGATTTGGAAGTCATCAGCATAGAGATGGTATTGAAAGCCATGGGATGATATCAGAGAGCCAAGGGAAGAAGTGTAGATGGAGAACAGGAGAGGGCCGAGAACAGAACCCTGAGGCACACCGATTGGTAGAAGGAAAGAAGTGGAAGAGGATCCACCAGAGTGTTCACTAAAGGTGCAAAGCGAGAGATAGGAGGAGAACCAGGAAAGAACAGAGCCCTGGAGTCCAATTGAAGCCAGTGTATCAAGGAGTAGGCTGTGATCAACAGTGTCAAAAGCAGCGGATAGATCAAGAGGATGAGGATAGAATAGAGACCTTTGGATTTGGCCAGGAACAGGTTGTACAGTAGTGGTTGGCCTTGCCAATGTTGCAAGTCCCTGTTGCTTTGATTTCGGTGAGCCTGGTAACTAGGGATTCCCATTCATGGCAATCAGTTGTCCTGCTTACCTTTAGCATGTGTTCTCAGAGGTAGCAGGACACAGGTTACCACAATTTTCCCACCTCCCCTAGGAGTTGTATTCACTGTACTTTTTTAATACAACTGCGAGACGTGTGTGAGGCGTGTGCGCATGTGATCAGCTCTACCAAAATCTCCAAGAATCTTCTGAATGCTGAGTAGCATCCATGCTGAGGCTCCATCAGTGACCTCACCCATTTATGGTAATCTGTGTCCTGTCCTTGGAGAGCACCTGCTACAGGTGAAGAAGTTTGCTTTACCAGTAGGCATGCACAAAGGTGGAGTTTGGGCAGAGCAGGTAAGTACAGATATAGATTATATAAATACTATAATTTGTGCACCAATTTGATAAATATTGGGCAAAAACATTTACACCAGCTCTAGGGCTGGTAGAGCTCTGCACCTTGGCATTTAATGCTGGTATTAATAAAGACAAATAGGTGCCTACTTTTGTAAAATAGGCTTCATGTAAGTTCCTTAGTGGCACTTTCACTAAGCATTTTCTTGTACTTTAAGAGGATATTTTACAGTGCCCTTGACTACACATCTAAACTTTTTAAAACTATTTTTTTAAACCTAACAGTATAGTAAATGTGCCTTGGTTTAATTTGGACTCCACAATTTCATAGGTGAATCCAGCTGACAGATACCATCTCATGCCTATTATCACACCAGCATATCCACAGCAGAATTCCACATACAACGTGTCTACTTCAACTCGAACAGTGATGGTGGAAGAGTTCAGACAGGGTAAGGTTTCATGTTAATTGGATATATGTTCAGTAAGAAGTCTAATTGACATGCGTACTATTCTGTAGTTGACTAGCTGGTTTTTTTGTTGTTTTTTTTCTTTTAATCTAACTACAAAGCCTATACAATGATTTCTGTACAGCAGTAGTTCTGAGCAACTGAGGCAAAATAAATCGCTATTTGGAAAAGAAAGAGAAGCTCAGGCTGCCATAAATATTTACTTTGTGGTCTTATCTGCAGCAAATGCTTCTGGATCTTTTAGGGCTTTTTGCCACATAGAGTATCTCCAAAAAAAGCCAATCTGCTCTGTAGGTTTGTGGTATTGCAGTGTTATCTGTAACAGGGTTCTCCATAGACGGCAGGGGCATGCAGCCTTTCCCCTCCCCCTCCCCCAGTATGAAGCAGACAGCCGTCATACAGACTGAGGAACAATGGGGCAGAGTGATTGTCATTCTCTCCCCATGCTCAAGGAGAGCATTTATAAAAACACTCCTGAGCTGTCAGGTGTCTGCATTTCCCTTCCTTACCCATAGAAAATAGGTGGTTTATTCCAACAATATGAAATTCTATAATTCTTAATTTCTAAACAGGTGTTAGACTATAGTACAGTGGTTCCCAAACTTTTTTTGGTTCATGGCATGCTTAGTGTCCAAGCAATTTTTTGCCCTCCCCCCCTCCCCCCCCCCCCCCCCAACACCACCACCACACAGGTCTCCCTTTCCCTGCAGCCCCAGCTCTCACTCAGCACACCTCTCCTCTCCTCCCTGAAAGTTCAGCACACCTCTTCTCCCTGAAAGTCCAGCACACCTCTCCATTCCCTGCAAACCCCCTTCTCCTAGAAAGTCCAGCACACACCTCAATTCCCTGCAGACCCCCCCTCCTTCCTTAAAATCCAGCACATCTTTCACTTCCCTGCAACCCCCTCCTCCCATAAGTCCAGCACACCTCTGGCTTCCCTAAATCCAGCATTGCTCGGCACATTCCTTCCCGCAGGTCCAGGATTTCCGCTTCCTTCTCCTTCTACCGCTGCAGTGCTTGCAGCTTACATTTTCAGGCTGTCCACTGTTCACACAGGCACTCCGGGGCCTTCCCTCTGCCACATCCAGTCCTCTCTGATGTAACTGCCTGTTGCAAGGGCCGGACGTGGCAGAGGTAAGTTCCCACAGTGCCTGTGTGAATCGCGGGTGGCCCAAAAATGTAAGCTGCAAGCATTGCAGGGAAGGAGGAGGAAGCAGCAGATTCTGGAACTGTGGGAAGGGAAAATAGGGAGTGATGCTGGATTTTAGGCGACTGGACAGAGGTTAGGATTTGCCGCAGCACCCCTGAGAGTTTGCTGTGGCGCACCAGGGTGCCACGGCGCACAGTTTGGAAACCATTGATATAGTATTTGACTCCCAAAGGCTTAAAGGTAGCCCATTCCTTTTATTTAGTCTTGATGTACAAAAGGAAGGTGCTTGGTCATAAGATAACATAACCTTTTATTGGTTATCACAGGTCTTGCTGTCACAGATGAAATTCTACAAGGGAAATCAGATTGGTCAAAGCTACTAGAGCTGCCAATTTTTTTTCAGAAGTACAGGTGTGTATGAAGCTAGCATTTCAGTTTTATATTTACAAACACTGTGGCTACTAAATTCTTTGAAAATAGACTGCCTCCACCCTATTCTGCCAGCATGGTGATCTAACATCTCTAGACCAGAAAAAAATCACTCTGTTGGGCATTTGACACCTGTTTAAAGGCTGATCAATGGAAGTGGTTCTTGGGCTGGTAGACCTGACTTGAGTACAGGAGGAATGTTGTGATCTTGGGCAAGTCACTTCAACTTCCATTGACTCAAGTACAAACTTAGATTGGGACAGGGAAAATACATTCTGGTACACTTGGGTGAATTGTTATCGTACATTATTCCATTAAACTTAAACATAGTTCCTTAGCGTATGCAGCAGATGAATCCAAGAACTGGTGGGTTCTGTCCATCTACCAGCAGGTGGAGATAGAGATTACAAAGCTGAAGGCAGTGATACCAGACGGCCAGCTCCTTCTTCACCTCAGTACATCTCTATCTCCAGCAGGTGGTGGACGGCACTTCAGCAGCTCCTGGATTTGTCTGTTGGGGATACTCCTGGGTTCTGTGGGCCAGTTGAGTTTAGGGGTGTTTGGCTGGTGGTGCTGACTTTGGGGGCATATTTAGTCATCTGGGTCCCTGCTTCACCCTCCCCACCCCCCCACCCCTTCCTTCCCGGTCTTTAGAGCTCTAGCCTTCCTCACCAGTAAAAAAAAAAAAAAAAAAAAACGAGAGCTCCTTTGCCTTCATTTGGTGTTAAAAAAAAACCCAGAAGATTTCTGACAGGACCGGGCAGTACCGGGTTTCTCTGTCTTAATGCTGTGCTTTCAGTCTGTGTTCCGGTTAGGCAGCAGGCTGCTGCGTCTCTGGGACTCTGCTTCTCCGGAGACACCTGCTGTCCGGTGAGTCCCTGCCTTTCTCTTTCAGCGCGGGGGTACCATGCTTTAATATGGGCGACGCTGGCATTTGAAAGCTGTTCCTTCTGCAGTAGCAGATGCTGCGCAGCGGGATGGCGGGAACGTGCGCATTTTTGCTGGCGTGGCCCTCTCTTTTCTCCTGATATCAGCTCTGATCCTTTCCCACCCTGCGGCCTTGATGTGGGCAGGGAGGAGGGGCGACTTTTCCTAAAGGACCTTGTGTTCCATTTGAGACTGCTGGTCCAGGGGATTCCCCTTTATTTTCTCCAGAGTTTGGTTTCCTTTACCAAAATTACTGTTGAGTCAGAAACTGTTTGCATGTAGCTGGGGCAGTGGCACAAATTCTTCTCAAACTGCCCCCACTATGCAAGGGAATCCAAGGAAAGAACAGAATTACTTTAAGCTGTTGTTTTTTTTAATTATTATTACATTTGTATCCCGCGCTTTCCCACACAATGCAGGCTCAATGCAGCTTACATAGTAATTTGAAATACAAAGTTAATAGAATTTTAATAAAACAGTAGTAAAACAATGTAAAGTTGGGCTTAGTAGTGTATGATAAGTTGAGCTAGATAATGACTAGGATAAAAGAGGGTGGATAGGATAGGGTAAGGAGGGATAAAATTAAGGAGAGATGGAAAGAGAAGGATGGGACGTTGATATTTAAGTCAGAACAGAATTGGGGGTAGAAGTTGGCGAGATTAGGTTGGGGCATTTGAGTAGGCTTGCTTAAAGAGATGAGCTTTCAGCATTTTTCTAAAGGGCAAGAAGTCGTTTATTAATCGGATTGGTCTGGGTATAGCGTTCCAAAGCTGGCTGCCCAAACAGGAGAAACTGGATGTGGCCTTTGCAGTAGCGGTTCTGACTCTGGGAGCGGCAACTTCCCACCCTACTTAGGGATTGCTTTGGTACATCCCACCTGTTCTTGGATTAATCTGCTGCATACGCTAAGGAAGGTGAAATTATGCCTTACCTGCTGATAATTTTCTTTCCTTTTAGTAGCAGCAGATGAATCCAGGATCCCGCCCTTTGTCAGCCGCGCTGGTTTTGCCTATCTGTTCTTGTTCTGGTCTTTAGTTCCCCCCCCCCCCCCCCCCCCCCCCAAAAAAAAAAAAAAAAGGAGAAGAGGAAAGAGAACAGAAACCACTGAAGAGGACTCCAGTTCAAGCAACACAGGGGAGGCCCTTTTGGCGGGAACCTCTGCCATTTTATGTTCTGGCACGCAGACTGTCGACAACAGAGGGTCGGCATGATGTGGGAGCATCATAGCTTCCATGGAATTTGTGCTGCCTGAAAGATTTGCCTGCACGTGCCAACATGGTTGCCGGGGGTCCAGGTGCCTCAGAGTACTTTAGCAGCCAAAAAAGCACTGCTTAAGTATTTTTTTTGTATTTGCAGTATAGTAAATAAAGGTGAACTATGAACTAACTGCAAGGTTTGAAGATGAGGGTTTGGACTTGGTAGCAACTGAGGCCTCAGGAAGAGCCCTGGAAAGAGGACCTACCTGAGTTAGAAGCTGTGGTTCCTCCAGAGGAGGACCCTTCCATTGTGTAAACTTTCAGGAGGCAGGAACTCTCCTTGTTGACATCTCAGGTTCTAGAGGTCCTCAACATAGTGGCAGACCAACTGTAGGTGGCTAAAAATGGAGGTTTTCTCTCTTCTGACAGGGGTGCAGAAGGCAGCTAGGACGTTTCCCCTGCTTGAGGATCTGACTTCTAAAGTCTGCTTCAGCCAGTTGCCCTTCAGGGGTTGTCCAGTGAGTATTTGGAGAAGTTGAGTGAGGATCTGGGGAATCTAAGACTCTTCGGTTTCCAGAGGATGGATCTCGTCCAGGGTCTAGACTGACCCTGAGGGGTGATTTGGGGATACTAAGAGGTACTGCCAGGATAGAGTTGGTGGCAATCGGAAGTCCTGGGGCCAGTCCTTTCGTGGAACTCATTGGGGTGGCTGTGTTGGGACCCAGGCTCCGGTAGTTCACATTAGGGTATGTTTAAAACTGTCAGAGATGGACCCAGATAGCTTCACGCTAGTGGGTTCTGGAGGTCATTTGACAGAGCTATACCCTTGCGTTCACTAGGCACCTTGCAGATGCCTTCCTGGTGTCTCCCTGTCAGTCTCGGCATCCGACAGTGGACAAGTTGCTGAATTTTGTAGGTGATAGTTCTGGTTCCACAGAAAGAGAGATTCTGGCAGGTATTCCATTTTTTTTTTTTTAGTGTCCAAAAAAAGATATTTTGCCGAATTTTGGATTTTAAAAATGTCAACAGGGCCTTGTGTGACCTTTCTTCACATGGAGGCTTGGGTCAGTCATTGTTTCCGATTATCAAGGAGAATTCCAATCTATCCAGTCAGAAGTATTTGTGCTCTGCGATCCTGGGAGGCCATTATCAATTCAAAGCCCTACCCTTCAAATTGGCCACAGCGCTAAGGACCACCTCAGAGGTGATTGTGGTGATGGTGGCTAGTCACCTCTATCAGAAGGGGTACTGGTGCATTCTTACCTTGATGATTAGCTGATCCATGCAAAGGCTCCAGAAGAGAGTAGGCGTTCCACATACCAGATAGTCAAACTGCTACAGAGCCTGAGATGGCTAGTGAATCTTTTCAAAAGTTCTCCGATTCCATCTTAATTGTTGAAATATTTGGGAATCCGCTTCACTATGTCCAAGGACAGTCTTCCTGATTCAGCAGCTTCAACCAACAGCCTGGGAGGTCCTACAAGTCCTTGGCTTGATGGTGGCCATCATTGAAGTGGTTCCCTGGGCGGGAGCAGATATGCATCCCCTTTAATGAGCCTTAGAAACAGTGAAAAATGTAGACAGATAATCATGGCTATCCAGTCTTCCCATCCGTGCCATCTACTCTCCCTATCACGCCATTTGAGAGTGGAGGAGTAACATAGAGGCATATTTTCAAAGCACTTAGCCTTCCAAAGTTCCATAGAAACCTATGGAACTTTGGAAGGCTAAGTGCTTTGAAAATATGCCTCATAGTAACATAGTAGATGACGGCAGAAAAAGACCTGCACGGTCCATCCAGTCTGCCCAACAAGATAAACTCGTATGTGCTACTTTTTGTGTATACCTTACCTTGATTTGTATCTGTCATTTTCAGGGCACAGACTGTAGAAGTCTGCCCAGCACTAGCCCCGCCTCCCACCACCGGCTCCACCACTCAATCTTGGCTAAGCTTCTGGGGATCCATTCCTTCTGAACAGGATTCCTTTGTGTTTATCCCAAGCGTGTTTGAATTCCGTTACCGTTTTCATCTCCACCACCTCCCACGGGAGGGCATTCCAAGCATCCACCACTCTCTCCGTGAAAAAATACTTTCCTCCAGGGTATACATGTTCAGGTCAGCAAGTCTCTCCTCGTACGTCTTGTAAATCTAGCCTAATGATTAGTCCAGCAGGTGATTGTGAGCCCTCTAGGGACAAAAGAAAGTACCTACATATAATGTGTACAGTGCTACGTACATCTAGTAGCGCTATAGAAATTAGTAATAGAGAGCCTATGTACTTGTCCTATGCTGTCTTGAATTCAGATACTGTTTTCGTCTCCATGACTTTCACTAGTGCGCCACTTCACATATTTACCACCCTTTCTGTAACATTTCCTCAGGTTATCCCCTTACACCTTCATCCTATGCCTCCTCTTTACAGTGCTTTCTTTCAGTTGAGACTCGCCCTCTGTTTACAGGGGGAGAGTGAAGGGTAGTCTCCAGTGGTGGATGAGCAGCTCCAACTTGTTGCGAGGTGTGGACCTGGAAACTCCATATTGGTTTATAGGGATAATGGACGCTAGCATGATAGGCTAGGGAGCACATTGCCAGGGACAGGTGGCACAAGGTCGGTGGACACTAGTGGATTCTGTGTGGTTCAACTGATGAAGACCAGAGTTGTTTGGTGCTTTGGACATTTCAGCCATTTCAGCACAGGGCTGTGCATGCATTGTCAGACAACACCATGGGTGTTGACTTATGTCAATTGCCAGGGGGTATGAAGAGTCTCTTTTTGTAACCTTGAAAGCAGCTGAGCTCAAGGCTTGGGCAAAGTCATCTTCATTTCCTGTCAGTAGCATGGAAGCGGACTGTCTCAGCAGGCATGTGCTTGGATCTAGGATGGTGGTTCTCAACCTTTTTTCAGTCAGGACACATGATGGATGATGATTGTATCCGTGACACACTGCATACATAACCCTCATGGACCTTTGGTCTGATACAGTACATTAGTTCTTATATATTAAATGTAACATACTCTGCATACACAAAATCCTAATCTCCCCCACAACAGGTACAAATCATAATTAACACATTTACTCCATGGAAGTTACCATACAAAACTTAAAAAAAAAAAAAAAAAAAAAAAGAGAAAGTTCTGATGACAAGAATCCTACTTAACAGCAGCACTACAAATATTACACAGGGCCCTAAAACACCAATACATTTACTGCTGGTAAAACAGAACAAGTGGGACTGCTAAAGAGTTGTACGCAGAAACTACTTGCCAACAGAATACCACACCTTGGTCACACACCAATTACAGAACAAGGGATCACAAATTAGAAACATAAGGATGAAAAATTGAATTGGAAACCCCAAGAAGTCAAACTAGGCATGTAGGAGAAATGAAAACACAAATGTATTTCCTCTTGTACTGAAAAAAAAATTGCAAAGACATGTGTGATGCACATTTCCCAAAGCTAACATATTCCACCAAAAAAAAAAAAATGATTTTGAATTTGTTATGTTGGTCCCAGATTTTTTATTTTCTGTCTTCTGCTCTTTCCAGTTGGTTCATCTGTCTGACACATTTTCTCTTTCTTTTCTGTCTCTCACCTCAAATTTCACCTTCTCACGCTTCAGTCCTCCACCTGAATTTCATTTACTAGTACCTATCAACTTTCCATCTCCTCCTGTCATCCCTACTTCTGCTGTCTCACGCCTCCTTCCCTGGCCTTACATTCCCTTCTTTCACCCACTCCCCATTATACAATTCTACCCTCTGTACTTACCATCCTCCTCTCACTCATCTGTCCCACATTGTTCCACCATGCCAAGTGTCTCCCCTTCCCTCTCCCTTCTTTTACACTTGTAGCCCAGCATCTCCCTGTCCTTCCAACCCCTTTCTCTCCTTTACCACTATAGTCCAGCAATTCCCTCCCCCCCTTCTCCCCCTTTCCTCCTTATTGTGCCAGGAGACATGGCTACACAAATTCCCAATGCCATGTGCTTTCCCAGGTTGTATAGGCAGCAAACTGCACACCAGAAGTGAAAGCCTGTTAAGTGTGGTTTACTGCATATGCAATCCAGGAAAGGAGCACGCCATCTGGGTTTGTGTAACTGCATCTTTCCTCTTCTCTTATTTGCTCACTCTCTCCCTCATCTTCACGCTTCCCCCGGCCCCCCTATCCTTGGAGGTCCAGCACCTGTCCCTCTCATGTACATCTCCCCTCAGCCCTTTCCCTCTCAGTCCAGCACCTCTTCCTCTTTCATTTAGCCTCTCCCCTAATTCAGAAAAAGTTTTTCTTTTTCCCTCAGCACCCTTCCTGAGTCCAGTACCTCCTTCCTTCAAACCCCTCCTCTAGTGCTGCCTTCTTCCTTCAACCCTCTTCCCCAAGTCCACACCACTTTGTGTTCTTCCTCCCCCTGAACAAGCCTGCTTCATTTAGTGGCTCCTGCATCTATAACACGCTGCCTGAGCTGGTGTTGGATCCTTCCTTCTGCTGTGTCCCGCCCATCTGACACAACTTCCTGTTTACGCAAGGGAAACATGCAGAGGGAAGGATCTGACGCTCTTATATCGTCTGGATATGCACAGGACTTTGCATTGCTACTCGAGGATGGAGGTATTGCGTAGGTTGGACAAGCTGTTTCCTTCAGAGGGTGAGGTGGCCTCTAAAGCTACTGTGGCAAGAGGTAGAAAGGAGGCAGTATCCTCAGCCAACTTGAAAGGTCACCCTGTGCCTAGAACTAAAGGCCCATTCGACCAGAGCCCATGCATCATCGTGGGCAGAGCACACCTTAATCTCGTCACAAGACATTTGCATGGCTGCAACTTGATCCACTCTGCATTCTTCCAAGCGTTACCAGATGAATGTTCAGACTAGGCAGGATCCAAATTTTGGAGCACAAAATTCTGCAGTGTGGGTTGTCAGTTTCCCACCATCTTGAGTACTGCTTTGGTACTTCAACTCTTTGGGACTGGTCTAGAGAGATGAGGAAGAACTAATTAGATCTTACCTATTAACTTTCTTTCCTTGAGTCATTCCAGACCTATCCAAACCTGTCAGTTTTTCTTGGAGTATCCGTCTGTCTGTATAGTTCATTCTAGAGGACTAGCGGAACACAGTTTCTCTGAAGTTTTCTGTTTCTGGAGTCTATTAAAAAATTAAAACAAGGAGTTGTTCTGTCCCTGGGTTCTTTGTGGACGATTTTGTTCTAATTCTGCCATTCTGCTTTGTCAATAATACTGGCTGGGTCGTGACTGCACAGAACCTTATAGGGATGATGTCGCTTAGCCAGTAGTTCTAGTATCCATCTATCTGCTGATAGGGGAGTATATACCCTTTTGTCAGGACTGATCTGGAGAGACTCAAGGAAAAAAGACTGGCAGATAAGATTTTTTTCTTTTTACAATTCTGTGCCTGTGGGGGGGAAACTGAAGTCTAATATGCAGAAGCAGATGTCATACTCACTAATGAGGATTAGTTTTATATACATTTCACATATTCTTGGTTTCTTTTTATAAGGAAGTATAACACAAAGCTAGTCACAAGTGTTGATGCAATAAATATCACCTGCAGTGTTCAAACCTTTTATTTTTACTAATATAAAAATGAAATGGTTGATTTATAATGCTTTTTGAAAAAGTAGTTTATTTGTTCTAATCTGTTTTCTAGGCATTATATTGTGTTAACTGCATGTGCATCCACTGAAGAGAACCATTTAGAGTGGTAAGTATTTGATGGGAAGAAAATTATGAAAGAAAGTGCTCCACTAGTATAAACCAGTTAGGATGTTGGCTTTTTGTTTTCTTTTTCTTCTTTCCCCTAGGATTGGAGTAGCTTTGATATCAGAATACTTCAGGATAGAGATTTTTACAACCATATAGCAGGAAATGTAGAAGGTAGTCAAGCAGTCCAAAAATAACATGAGGTTTGTTTAATCTTCATAAAGTGTGACAGTGTTTGGTTCTGCAAATGGAACCGTCATCAGGGTGATCAACCACTATTTTGTTTATTAACATATACGTATATCAAGTTTTCCTTCAGAGCTTACCAGGAAGTCAGACTAGTGAAATCATGATTCATCATTAAAAATCAGGACAACATAAGTACATGGATCACCATTTTTGTATGTAGTAAAATGTTGTGGGGTTTTTTTTTCCATAAGATAGGTCATGTGTAAATAGTTGCTGGAGCAAGTGATTGCTATGCCCTTTTAATTTGATCTAGAGAAGCAAGCATTCCTTTATCTTCCATACCAGAGCAGTTCAGACAAATGGGTTATGTTCCCCTTCCAGCAGATGAGACCAGAAAAAAAAAGATCAGAGCTGGCTTCACTCCCCTTTTATAGGAGCTGGTGCTGCCTTCAGCTCCTTAGTATTTCTGTGGCTTCAGCAAGTGGTGCAGACATATGGTCTGGTAGATTAATTGAATGGTCTGGGAAGCCTGTAGGCCCAGATTCCCAGTGGAGAACAGAATCTGAGGGACACGGCAGGCAACAGTCCTTTGAGGTTGATTTTTTTTCCCTTCCTTATTAGAGACAAAGTTTAGAATTGGCAGAAGCCAGTCCACAGAACGCAGGAATGAGGTGGGGAGGGGGGGTTATGGCTACCATGCCTACATAAGTAATGCCATACTGGGAAAAGACCAAAGGTCCATCGAGCCCAGCATCCTGTCCCCGACAGCAGCCAATCCAGGTCAAGGGCACCTGGCAAGCTACCCAAACGTACATACAAGTTATTCCCAAAATTGTGGATTTTTCCCCAAGTCCATTTAGTAGCGGTCTATGGACTTGTCCTTTAGGAAACCGTCTAACCCCTTTTTAAACTCTGCCAAGCTAACTGCCTTCACTATGTTCTCTGGCAACGAATTCCAGAGTTTAAGTATGCGTTGAGTGAAAGATTTTCTCCTATTTGTTTTAAATTTACTACACTGTAGTTTCATCGCATGCCCCCTAGTCCTAGTATATTTGGAAAGTGTGAACAGACGCCTCACATCCACCTGTTCCACTCCACTCATTATTTTTATATACCTTTATCATGTCTCCCCTCAGCCATCTCTTCTCCAAGCTGAAAAGCCCAACATCCTTATGTAATATTAAATGTATATTCTCTTATATATTTCCACCATTCATGATGTATTGTAAGCCACATTGAGCCTGCAAAGAGGTGGGGAAAATGTGGGATACAAATGCAATAAATAGCCTCCTTAGTCTTTCTTTCTTAGGGAAGTCGTCCCATTACTGCTATCATTTTTGTCTCCCTTCGCTGCACCTTTTCCAGTTCTACTATATCTTTCATGAGATGCAGCGACCAGAATTGAATACAATACTCAAGGTGCAGTCGCACCATGGAGTGATACAACGGCATTATAACATCCTCACATCTGTTCTCCATACCTTTCCTAATAATACCCAACATTCTATTCGCTTTCCTAGCCGCAGCAGCACACTGAGCAGAAGGTTTCAGTGTATTATCAACAACGACATCCAGATCCCTTTCTTGGTCCGTAACTCCTAACGTGGAACCTTGCCTGATGTAGCTATAATTCGGGTTCTTTTTTCCCCACATGCATCACCTTGCACTTGTTAACATTAAACGTCATCTGCCATTTAGCCGCCCAGTCTCGTAAGGTCCTTCTGTAATTTTTCATAATCCTCTCGCGAGTTAACACGAGTTAACAACTTTGAATAACTTTGTGTCATCAGCAAATTTAATTACCTCGCTGGTTACTCCCATCTTTAAATCATTTATAAATATTTTAAAAAGCAGCGGTCCTAGCACAGACCCCTGAGGAACCCCACTAACTACCCTTCTCCATTGTGACTACTGCCCATTTAACCCCACTCTCTGTTTCCTATCCTTCAACCAGTTTTTAATCCACAATAGGACATTTCCTCCTATCCCGTGACCCTCCAATTTCCTCTGTAGCCTTTCATGAGGTACATTATCAAATGCCTTTTGAAAATCCAGATACCCAACATCAACCGGCTCCCCTTTGTCTACATGTTTGTTTACTCCTTCAAAGAATTGAAGTAAATTGGTCAGGCAAGATTTCCCCACACTAAAGCCGTGCTGACTTGGTCTCAGTAATCCATGTCCTTGGATGTGCTCTGTAATTTTGTTTTTAATAATAGCCTCTACCATTTTCCCCGGCACCGACATCAGACTCACCGGTCTATAATTTACCGGATCTCCCCTGGAACCTTTTTTAAAAAATCGGCGTTAAATTGGCCACCCTCCAATCTTCCAGTACCATGCCCGATTTTAAGGATAAATTGCATATCACTGTAGGGAGGAAAGGGAAGGGAGGGGTATAAGGGGCAGTAAAGGTCTGGATGGGGGTTTCATCTGGAAAGGGAGGGGGGGGAGGATTGCCCTTTCCAGTGTACAGAGTACATGGGGACTCAAGTTTGCTCGCCTAGTTTTCTACTGTTGTAATGTTGGTGATATAATGTAGAACAGATTGGTTTGTATTGTGTCAAATTATGAGCAGTTGTTGTTTCACATACATTGTGGTGTAACTGTTTTCAAGCTTCCTCAATAAAAACGTTTAAAGTGAAAAAAAAATTGCATATCACTAACAGAAGCTCCACAAGCTCATTTTTCAGTTCTATCAGTACTCTACTCTAGGATGTATACCATCCGGTCTAGGAGATTTGCTACTCTTCAGTTTGCTGAACTGCCCCATTACGTTCTCCAGGTTTACTGTGAGTTCAGTAAGTTTCTCTGACTCGTCCGCTTGAAATACCATTTCCGACACCGGTATCCCACCCAAATCTTCCTCAGTGAAGACTGAAGCAAAGAATTCATTCAATCTCTCCGCTACGTCTTTGTCATCCTTGATCGCCCCTTTTACCCCTCGGTCGTCCAGCGGCCCAACTGATTCTCTTGCCGGCTTCCTGCTTTTAATATACGGGAAAAAATTTTTACTATGTTTTTTTTGCCTCTAATGCTATCTTTTTTTTCATAATCCCTCTTGGCCTTCTTTATCTGTGCCTTGCATTTGCTTTGACACGCCTTATGTTGCTTCTTGTTGTTTTCAGACGGTTCCTTCTTCCATTTTCTGAAGGCGTTTCTTTTAGCCCTAATAGCTTCCTTCACCTCACTTTTCAACCACGCCGGCTGTCTTTTGGACTTCCGCCTTTCTTTTGTAATTCGCGGAATATGTTTGGCCTGGGCCTCTAGGATGGTACTTTTGAACAGCATCCATGCCTGTTGTACAGTTTTTACCCTCTCAGTTGCCTTAAGTTTTTTTTGTTTTTTTTTTTTACTGTTCTTCTCATTCTATCATAGTATCCTTTATTAAAGTTAAACGCTAATGTATTTGACTTCCTATGTAAAGTTACTTCAAGGTTGAAATCAAAACTGATCATATTATGATCACTGTTATCAAGCGGCCCCAGTACCATAACGTCCCTCACTATATCATGCGCTCCACTAAGGACCAAGTCTAGAATTTTTCCTTCTCTCGTCGGCTCCTGCACCAGCTGCTCCATAAAGCTGTCCTTGATTTCATCGAGGAATTGTACCTCTAGCATGTCCCAATGTTACATTTGCCTAGTCTATGTTTGGGTAATTGACGTCACCTATTATTATCGTATTGCCCATTTTGTTTGCATCTCTGATTTCTTTTATCATTTTTGCGTCTACCTGCTCATCCTGGCGAGGTGGACGGTAGTACACTCCTATCACCGTCCTTTTCCCTTTTATACATGGAATTTCAACCCACAATGATTCAAAGGGTGTGATTTGTGTCCTGCTGAATTTGTAATCTATCTGAGTCAAGGCTCTTGTTAATATATAATGCTACCCCTCCACCAGTCCGGTCCAGCCTATCACTACAACATGCTTTGTACCCCGGTATGACAGTGTCCCACTGGTTATCCTCCTTCCACTGGGTCTCAGTAATGCCTATTTTGTCCAATTTTTCATTTTGTGCAATATATTCCAACTCTCCCATCTTATTTCTTAGACTCCTAGCATTTGCATATAGACATTTCAGAGTATGTTTGTTGTTCCTAATTGCATGATGCTTAGTGCTTGACACTGTTGATTTGCTATCTTTTGTCTGATCTTTAGTTGTATTTAAGGGCACCTGGCCTACCACAGTCACTTGTGTAACCTCACTATCCAGAAACCCTATCTTCACTGTTTGTGAGGTATCCTTGCAAGATACCTTATCCCAAACCATGTGCTCTTGTGCGACTGTCAGCCTTTTCCCCATATCTAGTTTAAAAGCTGCTCTATCTCTTTTTTGACTGCTGACGCCAGCAGCCTGGTCCCACCCTGGTTAAGATGGAGCCCATCGTTTCGGAATAGGCTCCCTCTTCCCAAGAATGGTGTCCAGTTCCTAACAAATCTAAAACCCTCCTCTCTGCACCATCGTCTCATCCACGCATTGAGACTCCGAAGCTCTGCCTGCCTCTTGGGGCCTGCACGTGGAATGGGTATTTCAGAAAATGCCACCCTAGAGGATCTGTAAGCTCCTTGAGCAGGGACTGTCCTTTCATGTTAAATTGTACAGCGCTGCGTAACCCTAGTAGCGCTTTAGAAATGTTAAGTAGTAGTAGTATCTGGATTTGAGCTTTCTTCCTAAAAGCCTAAATTTGGTTTCCAGAACCTCTCTCCCACATTTTCCTACGTCATTGGTACCCACATGTACCAAGACATCCGGCTTCTCCCCAGCACTATCTAAAATCCTGTCTAGGTGCCGCGTGAGGTCCGCCACCTTCGCACCAGGTAGGCAAGTCACCAAGCGATCCTCCCGTCCCCCAGCCACCCAGCTATCTACATTCCTAATGATTGAATCGCCAAGTATGACAGCTGTTCTAACCTTTTCCTCCCGGTCAGCCATTGAAGATATATCCTCGGCGCAAGAGGATAGTAAATCTTCTGGTGGGTAGGTCCTGGCTACAGTAGTACTTCCTACTTCACCTTCTGGGAGACCTCCCTCTCCACGGTAGCACAGAGGCTACCTGACTGGAGGTGGGACCTCTCTACTACATCCCTGTAGGTCTCCTCTATATATTTCTCTATGTATTTCTCTATCTCCCTCATCTCTACCAAATCTGCTACTCTAGCCTCGAGAGAACGAACACACTTTCTGAGGTCTAGGAGTTTTTTGCATCGGGCGCACACATATGACATCTCACCAACTGGGAGATAATCATACATATGGCACTCAATGTAAAAGACTGGGTAGCACCCCTCTCGCTGCCTGATGGTGTGGATAATGAGGAAGGATTTATCAAAACTAGAGAAATGGTCTGGAATCTGGCAGCTAAGATTTAATGCTAAAAAATGCAGGGTCATGCATTTGGGCTGCAAAAAACAGAGGGAACAGTACCATTTAGGAGGTGACGTGCTTTTGTGTATGAAAGAGGAGCAGGACGTGATGTGATTTGTATGTGATGATCTTAATGGCAAAACAAGTAGAAACGGTGTTGGCGAAAGCTTGAAAGCTGCTTGGATGCATAAGGATGGGAATGGCCAGTAGGAAAAGAGGTGATGATGCCCCTGTATAAGATTCTAGTGAAACCTCATTTAGAATATTGTGTATAGGTTTGGATACCACACCTTCAAAAGATATCAACAGGGTGGAGTCGGTCCAGAGGGCAGCTTCTAAAATGGTCAGTGGATTTCATCTTAAGGCATATAGTAACAGACTTAAAGATCTCAATATATATACTTTTGAAGGAAGGCAGCAGAGGGGACATGTGAAGACATTTTAGATTTAACAATTTTTTATTGATGACAAAACCAATAATAGTCAATACCTGGAGAATGCAGAAAATTAAAAAGCATACACAGGCTCCACAACAGCAGACGTATTTAATGTCGTTAGTTTTTAATCTATAGTATATAGCACATCAACTCACTACCCCCACCCCAATAGTAAGTCCTAGCAAAGACCGTTGACTGAGATCTGGGACTCTGAAAGACCCCAGTCACACTAGCCTACTGAATAATAGGCCTCCCCAGCCCTGAAGATTCTAGTGCACTGAATACTTCTACCACCAAACTCTGAAAACAATTCAGTATATGGCTACAAGGCTTGTGTGAAATTGTGTATAAATAGGGTTCCCAAATGAGCAGAAATACTTGTTTCTTAGGATGACCACAGGCACCATAGTATTCCCACACCATTAACTCATGTAATATATTACGCCAATGCAACAAACAGCAGAAGAAAAAACCTCTTGCAGATGGTGGCCAGGGAAAATCTTTATTTAGCAACAATTTTCAATAACAATAAAGGGGACCCGACACGACTGACTCGTGTTTCGGCCCTAACAGCCTGCATCAGGGGTCTAGGAATTTATCATTTCAAACACATTCCCAGACCAGTCATGAAACACTCCTATTAGCAGTCTTTCTGTATATAAGCAGTTTTGTCACAAACTGATTTTCAGAGCGCTGTCTGGGAATATGGTTGAAATGATAAATTCCTAAACCCCTGAAGGCAGTCCGTTAGGGCCGAAATACGAGTCAAGTCAGGTCCCCTTTATTGTTGTTGAAGATTGTTGCTAAATAAAGATTTTCCCTGGACACCATCTGTGAGAGGTTTTTTCTTCTGCTGTTTGTTGCCTGGGGCTTGCCCTCAGTGGAATTTTTTTTCTTCTGTTTGTGCTTGACATATATTACGCCAATACCAGAAACTGGGCGCATGATCTCCCAGTCAATGATTGAGGAATGCATTTGTTCCCCAAGATGTATGCCTTTCGTAGGAAGAGGATCTCTCCCCTTCCCTGTGCCCCTATAGAGGCTGCATTGGACAGAACCAGCCCCTCGAATGAAAACAAAAGTGGGTGAAAAGCAATGATTGAATATCTGACCATGTTTGCCCAGAAAGATTTTATGTGGGGACATTGCCAAAGCCCATGTAGCAGTGGTGAAGTGCTAAATCTACATTTGGGATACTGGGGGTGAGACACTGAACCCCCGTAAAATGCCTGACGACATGAGAAATATGCCCAATATACTACCCGGTACTGGCATTCCCTCAGCTCTCCGCACTGTGAACTGCCGGAATCCTCCCCCCCCCCCCCCCCCCCCCCCCCCCCCACCACCCAGAAATGACGACCCACCTCATGCCTCCAACAATATCCTATAAGGTTTACCTGGTAATTGTGAACCAAGTCTTTTATGAAACCAGGAAAATAGACACTTGACCCCAAGCATCCCCTTCCAGAAAGTCCTGAATACTACTCCAGTGTGGTATAGATCTTGAGGAGACTGGGAGTGTACATAGTGCAACAGTTGTAAATAGGCAAAGTAATCTGACCCCCTCCCCCCCTCGTGGAGCTGAGCCTTTTTTTTGATGACTGGAGTAAGTGATCAGCTCGCTTTGGCAGCCTCCCAGAAAAGGATGGGAGGCTCTCTATAAGCCTGATTTGGTTTCCGCATATATTTTCCTCTTGGAGAGCAAAAAAAGGCAAAAAGTGTGCATCTGTATGTAATCCAATCAGAAATGTCCCCACTGCATCCCCAAGATACAATCGCAACTCCACCCAAGCATGGTCTAATATAGTGACAGTGGTCACATATGGGAACAGTTCCCTCGAAAGCAAAAGGTAGCCAATTCTGGATATGGTGGAGTTGGGTTCAGGAGAAATGAGTGAAGTCCCTTTCAGTTGGATGTAGAGTGCACCACCCATCCACCAAGTCCATCGAGTCACAAACTAAGGAGACTCTCTGCTGCTTGCAGATCAGATCCCATCCCCTAGGATGTGACCTATCCAAGGCAGGATCCAGCACATCATTAAAATCCCCCCCCCCCCCCCATCAGCATGCACTTAAAAGGGGGACACTAGCTAGGAGTAGAATTTCTTATCCCCAAGGTGTTTGGGGCATAAATATTACATAACGGCATTCTCTGCCCATTCAGGGTAGCCAGTACTAGCACAAAGCGGCCCACGTCATTGGCAATAACTTTGCATATGAGCATTCTTTCGGATCAAGATGATCACCTCGGCCTTCTTCCTTACAGCATCAGAAGCATAGGAAGCTCTCACACACCATCTATGAAGTTGAGTGTTCCTTGGCATCCAAGTGGGTTTACTGCAGAAAGGCAACAGATGCTTGCCTTTGAGAGTATGTAGTATGTTCCGCCTTTTAATAGGAGAATGTATGCCTCCCACATTCCAACC
Organism: Microcaecilia unicolor; assembly: GCF_901765095.1. Taxonomy (NCBI): domain Eukaryota; kingdom Metazoa; phylum Chordata; class Amphibia; order Gymnophiona; family Siphonopidae; genus Microcaecilia; species Microcaecilia unicolor. Next base: position 93,907,068 of record NC_044033.1, on the reverse strand, counting down.
TTAAACTGCACTGCCCTGAAGAATGTTAAGGCATTATATCACAAATGTAACCCTAATAAGGAGTCAGGGGGCCGTCCCAGCCACACCCCCCCCCAGCAAGTAGACTGAGTTCAGTGAGTACACCAAGTGATAGCATCTCAGTTCAAATAGCACAGTATATAAACACCCTCAGTCTCCTCCCCAGTCCTCCGCACACCCTCTACTAAACATTCTCGCACCTAAAGGAGCAGGTCACTTTGAATGTTGTGCCCAAACTCTCACCATTCAAGCAGATACATACTTATAATAGAGAGATGCGAAAAAAAAAGTCTGTAGGGCAGAAGATGTAGGTTAAAAGTGCAATATCCAGCAAAACAGCACATGCCCAGGTAAACCTTAATGTTAAACTACACATCCAAGAATAACCATTAGGCAATAGAGCTGAAATTGAGAGTGTAAACGTGCAAGTTCCCAATCCAGGTTGTAATATGCAGTATAACAAAGGAAAAGGTAAAATTCACTCCAGTTCAACAATGCAGCAGGGATCATTGCATTCCAGCCATGTCCATAAGCAAGCTCTCCCACTGGGAGCTTCCATGCAGCCTGATTCCAATATTGATGTCCCTGGCAAGAGCATCAACAACTCACAAGTCGCCCCTAACTTGGGGCATAGTAAGTAGATAGAGACCACTGGGTGTCGTTGTCGTTCCCTCCCCCCCCCCCCCCCCCGATCCACTTGTACGCTTCACCAAGAAATCGAGAAAGAACAACAAAAGGCAAGGTTATGTCGCCTTTAGGTGGCAGTATCATTGTCCCCTATGCTTTGCAGGAAGTTCTGTGCCAAGGAAATACTCAAAGAATTTGGGCTGCCCATTATGGTGGATCCTCAAATTTGCAGGATAATATAAGGCATGCAGAGCGGTGTATACCGGAGCAAATGCCTTACATTGAGCTTGAACCTGCGCTGAGTAGTCCTGAAAGCAGAGAATTTTGTGCCCCGTTGTAAACTAGATCAGTCCCAGATCGGATCTTCTGTAATACAGCCTGCTTCAAAGTTGAGGACCCTAAAAAATTACTGCTCATGGACGATCCACCGCTTGGTGCTGCGTGCCTAATCTCTGCACTCTCTCCACCCTGAAGGTCCCCAGGTGGCCTCCAAGTTTGCAGGTTTTGCGGTATCCAAGTTTCTAGAAGGGCGCAGGTCACGTTCTCAAACCTTAGATTATTATGCCTTGATCAGTTCTCTGGGTCATCAAGGTGTTGCTCCAGGGCAGCTATCTGGTTCAGGATCTGCTGTTGAGCAAGTAATAGGGAGATGGTCTGGTCTTCAAGTCTCCAATCTTTTGGAGCTGAGCATTTAATTCCAAGTTAAAAGCATCCAGCCTCTTATGAGCCTCCTCAGCCCTTTCTAAATTTGCTGTAAGTTTTTGTCCAAGGCTGCCTCCACCACTGCAGTAACCTCCGTGTTTATCTCCAGTGATAATGTTGGAGCTGATGGAGGGGCTGGGAGGTGAGTGAGGAGAGCTGCTATCTTGCTCTCCTGGCCACACTGCTTGTCCTGATCCTTAACTTTCACAGATCTGGCCACCGTCATGTATCAAAATCACCAACAAAAGTCAATCACAGAATAGCAAGTGGTGTCACACAAACTGGCGGTATGGTAGGTACAGGAATGAAGCAATACTGCAGCAGATGTTTGGCAAAAAGTTGGGGCATGGAGGAGCTTTGCTTTTCAGCTGCCACTCTCATCATGTCATGTGACCTCATGATGGTGACATTTAATTACCTACACAGCATAAGTTCACAGGAAGCAAGTCAATTTATAGGAAGCTCTAGAATGAAGGTGAAAGTGGATACACTCTGAAGTAACCTGAGGAACTACTTCACGGAAAGGGTGGTGATTTCGTGGAACAGCCTTCTGATGGAAATTGGTGAAGACGAAAACAGTATCTGAATTTGAGTGTTTGGGACAAGTACATTGGATCTCAAAGGGAGCGTAGATCACATGTCTGCCTACATTTTGTTGTTTGTGTTTTTTCAATTTTGAAATATTCAATTAAAAAAAATCACTGCTGTTCTACATATGAGAAATCTCAGCTATTTTCAAATTAATTTACCTGGATAACGAAGCAGTAACCCAAGTAAATCCCCTGGCCTAAAAATTGCCTCTTCAATGCATGTGGGGGGAGGGGGAGAAATTAGAGTAGGGGAGGCAAAGTACATACAGGGATTTCAATTTGAAATCACACATACTTTCTCTTATAAGCCAGATGCAAAGCACTTAGAGGCAGATGCACTAAAGCTAAATGAGCCTTTAATGACCCTCCAACGAGGAAAATTTGATCCGTTGCATGCATCAAAGGGCTTTTACCGAGGAAGCCAGCAGCTAACGAAAACGGAATGGAGATGAGCAATTAGTGTGAAAACCCCATTGAAACGACATGCACTAACCTTTTCCGATTGCCTTTACGCAGGAAAAAGGCAGGAAATCTAACGAGAGGTCTGGACCTCTCGTTAGGACAGCTCTGTGCCAGGAAAAATCATTAAGAGAAAAAATAAACAAACTTTGAGCCAATCCCAGCGCATTAGCAGAGCTAAAAGCGCTGTGATTGGTCCAAAGGACGTCAGAAAACACATCAAATAAAAAAAGGATCGGGAGGGGGCAAGGGCGCTCATCAGGAGCGTCCTGTATGGACGGCCTTGCTCCCCCCCCCCCCCCCCCCCCCGAAAAAGCAAAATGCTAGCTGCCCCGGTCCCCCTCCCTTCCCGTTCCTGTGTTCTGCAGAGCTAACTCCGCCCCCCCTGAGGTCGACTACGCCGCTCCCCCCCTCCACCGAGACCCCCCTCCCTATTAACGACCCGCGCAGCGCCTCTCACCTCTTTCTGAAGCGCTGCACAGGCAGGAAGATCTATTGTGTTGGTTGTAGAGTCTCCATGACGTCTCTTCTTCCCTGGCCCAGGCCCCGCCTCCTTCTGACGTAGGTTTACGTCAGAAGGAGGCGGGGCCTAGGCCAGGGAAGAAGAGACGTCATGGAGACTCTACAACCAACACAATAGATCTTCCTGCCCGTGCAGCGCTTCAGAAAGAGGTGAGAGGCGCTGCTCGGGTCGTTAATAGGGAGGGGGGTCTCGGTGGAGGGGGGGAGCGGCGTAGTCGACCTCAGGGGGGGGCAGCGGGGGCGGGGCACGGGGCGAAAGAATGACGGTAGGCGGTTAGCTCTGCAGAACACAGGAACAGGAAGGGAGGGGGACGGGGCAGCTAGCATTTTGCTTTTTCGGGGGGGGGGAGCGGCGGAAAGTGGGGAGCAGCGGGGGGGGGGGCAAGGCCGTCCATACAGGACGCTCCTGATGAGCGCCCTTGCCCCCTCCCGATCCTTTGTTTTTGGATTTTGCTGACCGGGTAGCCACGTGTATGTGTTGTGGCTTTTTTTTTGTTTGTTTTTACGTTTGCAGCATGCGCAGAGCAGCCAGCAAAACGCTTGGCTGCTCTGCGCATGATTTAGGGGCCAATTACCGATGTGTATTGTGATTCTTTGATACATTGTACGTTTGAATACCGATCTGAGCATGTGTGACTTTTTTTTTTTGGTGCATTCTTCGTTTTTTAAAAATCGTTAGGGACTTTAACGATTTTGATTTTTTTACGTTTGGTTGCTGCATCTGCCTCTTAATGGTCCTTGAGGTCTGACTTTCTGAAGGACATTTCCATTTTTGAAAATCAACTTGCAGGACCTGCAAGCTCTTCATGGTGTTTGAAAGTTGTTCCTCTAAAGATGGTATTGCCAAATGTAAATTACTTTGAACAGTTTTCAGAACTTAATTCTTGAATAATGCTTTTGACTTTTTCATCTGATTACTGTACACCATGCACCACCTAAAATACCAACTTGCTTTCCTTCTAGGGTTGGTTTGGTCGAATCAAAAATTCGTGTCCTCGTTGGAAACTTGGAAAGGAATGAATTTATTACTCTAGCACACGTAAATCCCCAATCTTTTCCTGGTAACAAGGAACATAGTGGAGAGTAAGTTGAAGGTCTGAATTTTTTTCAGCATGATGTAGTCCTCATATTTTAATAGGAGCAGTTTCCCTTTTATCTGAAAGAAGCAGGAGTATTTTGAAAGTATTAAGGATTTTTAGGTTCTGTAAACCACTTTGGGTCCATCTTGGTGGGGGTGAGGGGTAAAATCATCCACCCCTGAGGGTTGTACAAAGCAGTGGTCAGTGGTTCACTTACATGTAAGCTCCTGTTTTGATCCTGTATCATCTCTCTATATAAAAAGCAACACCAACGTTCTATGAAGCCTCTAGCCTGAAGTGTGAAGGGGGCGAGATATCTGGTTTCCCTATGAGTGTCTGCCCCGCCCTCTCTGTAACACAGTCAGTGAAGGAAAACAGCAGAGCACGAAATCAAATTGCTGGCTCTGTAACAGTGAAGGACTCAGAGGGGGGAGGGGAGAGAGGCCAGAGGGCAGGGACACACACACTCCCACTCCCACATGCACACAAAAGAAAACATTGCTAGCCCCCGTTTCATTTGCATCAGAAACGGGGCTTTTTTACTAGTAGTAAATAAAAATACATTTGGCCTTTTTTTCTTGCCTAAAAAATGGCAGGAACTACTTAAGGTGTATCTGAAGCTCATGAAAGCAGAATTGATTTTCCTACATGTTTCTTGAGTTATAGGCATGCTGGTAAAAATTTGAAAGCTTATAGATGCTACCTTTGATGCTCCCTTTGAAGCTTACTCCTAGGGGTATTATGCATAATTCTACCCAGGGACTAGGCTGCAGCAATGACATTCCCAAAAACAAGAAACAAACTCCAGAGTAAACTAGTGAATCAATTTAATAGGTCTGAATTATTTTCGTATTCGTAACAGTGAATAAGGTGGCAGACCATCAAATATCATTTGTAACCATTGCTTGTAGTTCATATTTATTGCACATTTTTAAATGCAAAAATAGTGTCCCAGTCCGTCAGAAACAAAATACTAACGATAACAGTTCACACATTGAAAATATTGATTGTAAATTGTCCATACTGCTGAAGAAATGTTTTCTTGTCTCCAGTGTATTTGAATTTCTTCTGTCATTGATGTTTGCAGATAATTTGTAAAATTCTGTAGGGAGTTCTGTGGAGTGTCAGCACTAACCATAGCAAGAAGAGGAGAGTTAGCTGCATATCAGGTTGTCATCCTCTGCTTCCCTGAGTTTAAATGCCGATTGCAACTACAGGGGACACCATACAAGCTATATTGCTCAGATCAACAGCAGAGGAGGATATGGTCCAATGTGCAGCTGATCTTGCTGTGTGATCATTTGGTGAGGGAAGGGAGAAAAGCAATGTGGCAGAGAAAGCGGAGGGTGTCCACACTGGAGAGGAAGTAGTAAAAGCTGGAGGTTGAAACTTGCTTGGCAGAGGGGGAGGATTCAAGCTATACTGGAATGATATTGCTGGATAGGATTGATGGTGCAGAAAGAATGAAACATTCAGAAAACTGATACTGAATTGTACAAATGTGTTGTTTAGAATGGCAAAATATTAAATGCTTTTACTTTTGGGCTAACTGAAGATGCTTCAGAGTGGTATCCAGCTCAGAATGGAGCTGGAGGAGAGAGAAGACTAGCCATTTCATAAGGATACCTACCGGCTGGAACTAAATTACAAGTAGAGCAAGGTTTTATGCTGAGGGAATTCTGCGCACCATATTAAATTCTACACCTGTATTCATACTTTTTATGTGGAATTCCTACAGCAGTGGTGGTATGGTAGGGTAGTTCTTTTATTTCACATGGCCTTTTGCTTCATAAAAATGAATGTTTAGAGCCTTGATGTGCCACTTCAGTGGCAACATTTGACAACTGGAGTAATTAAGAGTAGTTGAGGTAGCATCAGTATACAGATGAGGGTAGTACTTAACGCTGTAGTTTTTTCCTGTCTTTTTCTGTTCATGCTTTCTACAAACTTATAGTGTGCCTTAAGTTCTTGAAAGGATACTGTTTTTACAGAAATGGTGTAAATTCCTTTAGCAGTGAATATGTTTCGATGTGGTTCCTGGGAATATGCTTTAAGAAAGTGGAAAATGCAGAAAGTGTCAACATCGATTTAACATATGACATACAGTCCTTCACAGATACAGGTAAGTTGTTGGTTTTTTTTTTTTTTTGGAGGGGTGGGGGGGTCTTTTTAAGCTTCTAGTTGTAAAGAAGCTTCAGTAAACATTCAGAAAATGTATACTAATTGTAGAAATATGTTAAATGCTTTACTTCCTGGGCTAATTGGAGAAGCTTCAGAGTGGTGTTCCTATCAAAGGGGTGATAGGAGAGAGAAAACCATTGCATAATGCTGATACTTACAGGGTGGACTAAGTTATATGTATAGTGGGTTCTGAGGAAGTTCAGACTAGATTTTGTCAGGGCCAGTTAGTACTGTAATAGCTGATACAGTGAAAGTGATTGATTTTAATGGTATATCTGGGGAAATTCTGTGCCAAACAGAAAATTCTGCAGACCTCTGCATACTTGGTCAAAACTTAGTCGCTGGGCCTGATTTTTAGTCAAAAAGACTTGCATTTACTAGTAACTGGTAAATGTTTAAATCCTCTGGCTACCAACTTTCAATAGCAATGTGGAGGTAAAGTAGGCTGAATATTAACCCAACCTTTTTAGTGATTTTTATGTTAGAATACAATGCAAGAAAATCAATTAAATGCAAAATGTAATGTTTGTATAGAGATCCCTAGGCTTAACCCCCCCCCCCCCATTTCCCTCCACCCCCCCCCCCATTTCCCTCCACCCCCCATTTCCCTCCACCAGGGCTTATGACAACATTCTCCCAGCAATTTCACTCCCATTTAGATCCTCTCCCAACTTATTCTCCCTTCAAGCCACAACCCTAGTGCCGCCCCCCCCCCCCCAAAACCACTCGTACACACTCAACACTTATGCCCCCTCCTAACCACACTGCACTGTGTACAGCCATCCCCCCCCTCCCTTACTAAGCTTGATTCCTGTTGGCCTTAGCAGGCTTAATCAGTCTGCTCTCTCCACCTTAACCTGACGTGGAAGTGGAGTGGTCCAAGCTCAAAGCTGCTCTAAATATGGCAACTGATGTTTACACAAGGAAAGTAAACAAGAGAAACAGGAAGCCTATCTGGTTCTCCAAACAAGTGGCTGAAAAAATAAAGGCAAAAGAAGCTTTGTTCAAGTAATGAAGAACACAAGAAGAGGATTACAGAAAAGATTACTGGATTAAACTCAAAGAAGTGAAGCGGAGGAAATACGGCTAGCGAAAACCGTAGGAGGAAGAAAAAATGGCTAAAGATGTAACGAGGTGACAAGACCATTTTCAGATATATTGGGAAAAGTAGAAAAGGTGGGAATGGAATTGTAAGACTGAAAGATGCTGCTGAGTGGCTATGTGGAGAGTGATGAGGATAAAGCGAGCGTGCTAAACGTGTACTTCTCTTCGGTGTTCACAGAAGAAAATCCTGGAGAAGAACCACGATCGGCTGCCAAGAGTATATCTGGGAATGGAGTGTATATTGCACCATTCACAGAAGAAAGTGTTTATAAACAGCTTAAAAATCTGAAAGTGGACAAGGCTATGGGGCCGAATGGGATCCCAGGATATTGAGGGAGTTCAGAAGTCCTGGTAGGAACGCTTAAGGATTCAGTGCTATGATGGTACAGGGTTGTTGTGGTTAATGCTGATACTGTGATAAATGGTAGACTAGCACTACAAGATACACTAAGCACTGCATATTTAAAAAAAACAAAAAATTATTTTAAGTCTGCAAGTGGAATAAGTTAAGAGTGGATGTTACTGGTGTAAATTGGATATCAGTTGACTAAATTTTAACTGCCAGACCTTTGACCATTCTTCTAAATTTTGGAAATTTTCTTCTCAAGGTTTCTACTCCCTCCAGGGTATCCACTCTATTGGCTATCTTCGTGTCATCCACAAAAATGCAAAAAATGTTTCTAACCCTTCAGCAATGTCTCTCACAAACATATTAAACAGAATCAGTCCCAGCATCGACCCCTGAGGCACTCCATTGCTCACCTTCCTTTCCTACGAGTGGATTCTATTTACCACCACCCTCTGCCGCCTGTCGGTCAACCAGTTTCTTATCCAGTTCACCACTTTGGGTCCCAAGTTCAGCTCTCTGTTTATTCATGAGTCTTCTGTGAGGGACCATATCAAAGGCTTTGCTGAAATCAAAGTAGATTACTCCTAGCGCATGTCCTTTATCCAGTAATTTGGTCACCCAGTCAAAAGTCAGATTAGTTTGGCAGGATTTCCTTTGGTAAAAACTATGATGCCTAGTTCACAAAATCATTCATGGAGATGCACCAGCCTACATGTCAGACCTGATAGACTTAACACCCAGGAATGCCAAAAGATCATCCCGCGCTTTCCTTAATCTGCACTTCCCTAACTGCAAAGGTCTAAAATACAAACTAATGCACACGTCAAACTTTACCTACTTGAGCACACAGCTATGGAACGCATTGCCGCGCAACTTAAAAACGATCCATGAACTAACGAACTTCTGCAAACTACTGAAAACCCATCTCTTTAACAAAGCATACCACAAAGATAAACCAACGTGAATACACAACTCCTCCTCATATATTCAGAACTGTGTTACAATATATGCTTGTTATACTACTATCATGTTTTATCATGTTGCCCAAGATCCTTCTGTAACACTAAATGTATAATTTCTAATGCATTTTCACCACTCATGATGTATTGTAAGCCACATTGAGCCTCCAAATAGGTGGGGAAATGTGGGATACAAATGCAATAAATAAATAGATGGCAACATCTCAGTATCTGTTGTGTGGGACATATCCAGGCCATTATGATGGTGATACTCCTGAAATTTACTATATCTTTTCACAGCAATCCCAGTTCCCCTATTGGAGGCTGCCTTCAGGCAGTCGCATAAGAAGGTGTTTAACTACATATGGCAGAAAAAAAAAACCTAGGGTCCAAAGAAAGATGCTTTATCAACTTCGACAGCAGGGTGGTATGGCAGTACCTAATTTTCAAATTTTATTACCAAGCAGGACAACTTCAGTACCTCACTTCTTGGGTACATGATGTGCATAAAGGTTGGGTCCAGATGGAGCAGATCCTGGTTGGAGGGGTGTCCTTGAGGGTGATTCCCTGGCTGTCATTTGATACCATACATTGTCTGAAACAGGGAATCCCGTTATGGGCTTGACTATGGCTCTGTGGCTAAAAGTCAACTAAAAGCTTTTGAAAGATGGGACTTATTTTTCTGCAACTTCCATCTTTTATGCAGAAGGCTTTGCTCCAGGCTGCCAGGATAGAACCTACACTAGCTGGATTGGGAGGGGGCTGCTTACCTTGGGCCAATTGATTTGAGGATGGAGGTGAAAGAAGAGTTTGGCCTTAGCATCAGCTTTTTTTTTTTTTTTTTTTTTTTGCTGTAGGCAGGTGAAAGACTTTTATTTACCGCAGAGCCTGGTCAGAACTACTCTTGGAGGAATCCCTTGTAGAAGCAGAACAAGGGGCAGTGGCAGAGGGAGTATTACTAGGTTCTGTCAAGCCCTGTTGCTCCAAATTCTGTGCCAACTCACTACAAAATGACATGGGAAAGCCACATTAGGATGTGAATTTGAAAATGAGGTTTGGGAGAAGCATATCAACTCTTTGTGTGTTTCCATAGCATCTGATATGGCGGAAAATGGCAACAAAATATCAATGTTATTACACACCTAATTGTCTTAAATATATGTATGGACAGGGTAGCAATTTATGCTGGTGGAGTTGGGGGGCACAGGGGACATTTTTACTCATATGGTAGGCATTCCCTACCTCATAGGCCCTTTGGCACCAGGTTATGCATCTAGCATTGGATATGTTGGGCCTGCCTCTTCCTGAAACGTTTGCTGGCTGCTTGCTTAATGTTGTCCCTTTGCTGTGCCTCGTGATAAGAGGAAGTTAGTCCATATGATTGTTATATCTGAATGCCTGATACTGGCCACCGCTTAGAAAGCTCCTAGTCTACCGGGCTTTCTAATTTTATTTTCACCTATTTTTAATAAATATTGTTTTTTCATCCACATATCTGCTTTGGTTGTTTTCCATCTTGGAGTTTTTCAGATCGGTTACCCTGTTGTTTTCTCAGATTGAATCACATACATCTGATGTCTAAATTGACAGCGATCGAGAGGAATAAAATCTTATTGTTCCACCGTACTTGGGACAGTTGTTATTTTGTTGGACTTGATCCTACCAGCTCCTACAATAGTTACGCCATCTTGATGGTTTTGGATTTGCTTGTGTAACCTCTTCTGTGTAATATGATTCAAGGGGTGGGGCAGGGGAGGGAGTTTAGGGGTAGGGAGGAAGTGGGGGGGGAAGAAGTTCATGTGTGCAGTTATGGTTTTGCACTAATTACGTACTGAACTATGATATGTCAAACACTGATTTCAGTGACCATTTTTGTATTTGTTATACTTATTACAGTTGCTGTTTATACACTTTGAAAACTTTAAAACTTAAAATAAAATAATAAAAATGTAAACACTTAAGAAGAGAAGCACAAATTATTGTGGCTTATAGTTAAACATTTTTTTTAATGTTTCAGTATATAGGCAAGCAAATAATATCAACATGTTAAAAGAGGGGATGAGGATTGAAGCAACTCATGTAAAGAAGAAACAACTACATAACTTCCTGCCTGCAGAAGTCTTACTGAAGAAAAAGAAGGTAGGATGACTCAGATCTGTGTGAAATATAGTGCCTGACCCCCCCCCCCCCCCCCCCCCCAGTGTTTCTTCCCCCTCCTTCCTCCTGTGTATCTATTTAAAAAATGCTATGGAAACAGGTTTTTCTATACAGTCTTAATCTAAATTTTTATGTTCATTTGACCAGCAAAGTATACCCGACATTACCCAAAATGCATGTGGCTTAGAATCCAAAAGAACTTCGCTGGATGGCAGTTGCTTGGACAGCTCCAGAGACACTGATACAGGAACACCTTTTACTTCCCCAAATTTTTTCAGTAAAGTGTGTAATCCAAACAGCCTACCTGTGACAGAAGCTTTAAGGTTAGCATTTTTTTTTTTTTTACTGTTAATGATTTATTTCAGCTTTTTAGAGACTTTGAAAAGTACATCTTATAAATTTTGAAAGCATATTCTGTGAAACAGCTACAGTATGTGCACAATAAGAACTGAAATTTAAAATTCCAGCTACTATGGACCTCAAGTTGCTTGCTGCTGACTGAGCATTTGGTAGGGCTTTTATAGTAATTGGTCTCTCTCTCATCAGTTTAAACCAATTCTAATCCATTAATTCCCAGATTTTGACAAATAAATTATTTAAACAGCCTAAGAGTAGGGTGAAAATCTAAAGGAACATCTGTAAAGTCAGTAGATCCAATTACCTTAGTGTTGGGTGAATTGTTTTTGGGGTTTTTTTCAGTATTTTCCCTCATGATTTTTTTTTAATGAGTTTTCGAGCGCTTTTCTTATCAGGCTGCTCCCAGATTGGATTAATATCCCTTTTGTTGAACAACCAACCAACCTATTCTCTATTTTGCAAATATTAAAGACTTTTAAGATAATACAATAAAAATTGTACAAAATCTAAACAAAATTACTATTTCTTTTTGTGGTAAATTGCTTAGAACCAAACTTTTGTGATTAAGCAAGTTATACATGTTTGTGATTTTGTGTTGAGGCCCCCTATTCCTACTAAAGGAGCCCTGTTAAACTTACCATCTCACAACAGCCTGCCTCCTCTCCCCCCCCCCCCCCCCCCCCCCCCCCCCCCCCCCCCCCTGTACAGCTGCAGAGAATGGGAGCAGTAGCAATGTACATAGTGCATCCTGCTGAAAGAAGCAGTCTGCTGCCCATAACAAAGCCTGGAGCCATTACTGACGAGAGAAGAGGATCGGGCAAAGAGAAAATGAAACGAATAACTTCTGCTGATTTTCAGTCATCTTTATTGTAACACATTGAAATGCTGAGAAGAAATACGAAAAATAAAGTGTCAGAAATCGTGCTTATATTTAAGGCATGATCACTTACACAAGCCCCTATAGCTGGTGTAAATGTCTGCATCTCAGTGTTAGCCAGAACACACAGATTAGATTTTTTATTTCGCACCTTTGTATGCTTCACACATATACATGCATACATTTCTGCTTTCAGTATTCTGCAAGGTCCTTTCTCTGAGGACAAGTAGGCCTTCATATTCTCACATCTGGGTGACATCATCCAACAGAGCCTGTTGCGGATGCTAACTAGCTAGTAAAGTAGATAGTTCTAGCATCATCCCACTATGCATGCACTGGTGCCTTCCTGCCCGACTTGCGTGGGTCCTCCAATCTTAGTTTTTCCGCAGAGCTGAGAGGATGCGTTTCGTGTTCTCTCCTTTACACTGTGCTACTTTCTTGTAAATGCCTTCCCAGCCTACTTGAGATCAGTCTTCATAGAGGATATTTTACAAGGCTGCAACATGGTCTTCAAGTCCACACATTCACGTCCCAATACTGTTTGGATCAGGACAACCAACGCGACAGTCGATTCGGGCAGGCAGTTCTGCAGAATTTGTTTGGTGTCTAGAATCCAATTCCACCCTCCTAGGCCCTGTTTTATTCTGTTCCAGGCTGCACCTACACAGCTATTGTGTATATAGTTTAAGGCTGGTTGAACTTTGTCTCGACGTTTCGAGACTCAATTATCCTAGCCGCCTTGTTTTTGGTGAGCCTGGTAGCTAGGGATTCCCAGATGTGAGGATATGAAGCCCTGCTTGTCCTCTGAGAATGCAAAGATACTTATCTGTTGCTGGTGTTCTCCAAGGACCTCCCACCTGCCCTAAGAGTTGCCTTTAATTATAGGCTTTTTGCTTTTTACCTGACTAGAGGACCCACGCTTACGCATCTGGCAAGAAAGCGCGTGCGTGGTGGGACGCTGCTAGAACTTTCTACCTTACTAGCCAGTCAGCGTCCGCACCGGACTCCATTGTATGACATCACCCAGATGTGAAAATAATTGGCCTGCTGTTCTCGGAGAACACCAGCTAGAGGTATCTTTGCTTTACGCTTGGAAGTGGGTAAAATACCACCATTTAAGTATGCTCCGCAGCCTAAAATGAGGTAGCTACTTATAGAATTACCCCTACTGTGTGGAAGCATTCCCCAGGGCAAATTAGAGGGACTGCAAACAATGCATGTAGCAGGTATATTTAAAACAGTTTTGGCTAGGAAAAGCCACCTTTGTTTGTTTAGATTTGCTATACTGCTTTTCATTACAAAATGTCAGGGCATTTAACAAATAAAAATCCTAAAAGAAACAAAAGTCTCCATTCAACTCAATAAGAAACAAGATGAGGAAAAAGCAGGCATGCTTGCACAAAACCTGCCAACATCACCAGGATCCTATGAGCTGGTGAATGCAAATAAGGAAATATTTTGAGATGCTAAAATCTTTTTTTTTTTTTTTTTTTTTAAAAGAGGCCTCCACCTGCAGGTCGAAGGTAATATGGTCCAAAAAGAACTAAAAAGTAAAGGGAACAATGCCTTGTATATTCCAACTGCATGCAGAATGAGAGGGAGGGGAGCTAAGGAAAGTCAGAGGTCATGTAACAGAGCAAGGAAAATGCGTGTGAAATAAGCAGAGAGTTAAGTAGCAGGGACTACCAAAATGGAGTGCCACATGAGCCTGAGCAAATTTCTTGAATTAAATCTTGTAACACATTGGCAACCAATGACACTGACATAGCAAGTGTGTGACGTGATCATATTTGTTGGCCTAGCAAAGAATTCTGATGGCAATGTTTTGGACTGTCTGAAGACATTTCAGCTCAATGACAGGTATTCCCACTAGCTTCATTATAGTAATCTAGGCAAGAAGCCAGGGTGGCTTTGATAATACACTGGACTGCATCATCTAAGTAGTGCCAGACAGAACCAGACAGCCTGCGTTCAAAGGACCTAGCATTAACCTTTCTGCAGATACGTTTTTCCCCATGGCAGTTCTCAAAAGGAAAACACATTTTTGAAAACTGATACAAAGCCAACAGATGAAAGCACCTGTGGAATTTCTTTTCATAGAAAAGATTTCCAAGGCGTAAGCTTTTATATTAGCAATTCACAGGTACACCTAGCAGGTTGCAATATACATATAAGTATTCTGCTTTCTGTTCAGTTTGAATGTAATACTTGCAGCATGTTTTTACTGCTTATAAATGTGGACTGAGCAGAAAAAAATGAACATTTTCTCATTTTCTTTAAAGGAACACTGTACCTGAGAAGAAATCTACCACAACTGAGAAGCCGTTGGATGTGACTGTTCCTTTAGAATCGGTTAAAGGATTTTCTATTCCAGTTATTGGCTCAAGTATGTATCTAAATACAGCCAGTTTCAACAGAGAATGTCACCATAACACTTCTAAGGAGATTTCTTTGTACACAGAGGTGGAGTCTACAGTTGCAATAACAGCTGAACCTTCAGTCATCTGTACCATTCCTACAGTGGTGGGGCGAAATGTGGTTCATCATCTCATCTCCCCTCCCCATTCTGCTCCTCAGCCACCACCTCACCTTAATGGAAAATCAAATATCAGTCCCAAAGGTGCCATATCCAAGAGGCCTCACTCGCCACCTTTGGAAGAATCTCCTAAAAGGCTCAAAGACACCGAGGAGGTAAAGTTTAAATATCGTCCTTGTATTAGTCTTTAACATAAAGCAACTAAATGCATTGGCTTGTTTTACATACATCTGCAAAGATCATGTTTCATTTTTGTTGATTTGCAGTGTCAGGGCTATATGAAGCTGTTCTTGGTGTTAACTTTTTAACTTATTAAAACACTCAGGGACCCATACAGAAAGAAGCAGCAGGCTTAGCCATAGAGTTACCGCAGTTTGTATGCGCTGAGTGATGCAGAGAGGAATTGTGCGCAGGTGTTAGCTCGTGTGAGAAGACACAGCCACAGCTATACTAATGAGCTGATTGAAGTATTCCATGCAGTGCACAGTATACCGACTTTTGACATGCACAGCATGAAACTTTTTATGCCAGGTTCGAAGCTGCATGGAGGGTTTTGCAGAGGATTTTTTTTTTTCAGTCTTTCACGTGAAGTGCTGATTTTGTCTTGTTTTGCAAGCAGAATGAAACCCGTACAAGTTTTAAAGGCAGATGTAAGTAACAAATGTGTGTGTATGAACAAAACCAAAGTAAAAACGCAACTCGTCACTGTCAAGAAATGCCTAGCCACCCGCCTGGGGCTACCCTGCAGAGGGTCTGTTGCCAGCACAGCTCATGTCCACCTGCACCTGCCACTTGCTCTCTACACTAGCACCCTCCTCCCACCAACTGGGTCCCAACCGCCTCTGGGAGAGTCTCCTGCTCTCAAGGTGTTCCCCAGTGATTTCTAGATTACTGGGGCCACACTCCCAGTATCCCACAGTTCCTAAAGAGCACCCACAGAGCCAACAGACAAACCACCAGGATTCTTAGTCAATCCAGACAACCAGAGGCAATAAACTAAAATAGTTTGTCATGAAAAATATTGAACAGTGAACCATAAAAACAGATGAAACAAAAACAGCACATAACAGGTATCTGAATATGGATCAATTCTATCTAAACATTTGTTTACTATATAAATAGTACCTGGGGAGATCAGGACATATAGCTGCTCGCAAGTTATCAAATATAACTGTTCACAGGGCCTCAACAAAGAGATCCTTCGGTCTTTTCTCCCTGGCTAAGAATGGAGAAAAAGCCAGTACATCCTAGCTGAATTTTGAGCTCTTGGGCCAATCAGAGCCCAGAACAACAAGTTTTAAAAATAGCTGGCCACATCACTGCAGGTTTCCTATTAGGTGTGTTAACTAAAGAGGGAGCAGTCATTTCTCGGTAACAGCTTTAAACATAAACACGCACCTCCTGCTTGCCAAACTAGAGAAATACACTTCAAGAAATAGTTAATACAGTTTTACTGTCTTAAAAACTCACTGTTTTGTCATAGGCACCTGCATTCAAATTTCAAGTATAAACAGTTTTTACAAGGTTTGTATTTACACAGACAACCAGCGCCAGTGTGTGCTGATACTTTTGCTTTTAGCTTGGACAAGCACACAAACCACACTTAAGTGAAACCTTGTGCACATGAGCCTTTCACACTCCCTTCACATTTGCTGAAGGTTTTCTGTGCATCAAATTTAATTATAATTAACTTTCTGCATTCCTCGCTACTACCCTT
The DNA here is from genome assembly GCF_901765095.1 of Microcaecilia unicolor. Lineage (NCBI taxonomy): Eukaryota > Metazoa > Chordata > Amphibia > Gymnophiona > Siphonopidae > Microcaecilia > Microcaecilia unicolor. Next base: position 93,890,834 of record NC_044033.1, on the reverse strand, counting down.
GTAGTAGACGTCACTCACTCAGACATCTGCGTGCAGCTCGATCACAAGCCTTTTTGCATCAACCCCTCAGATTCTATGACAGATTCAGAATGGGAGAAAAGATTCAGTAAACTCTTAAGCTAGTCTAAATCTTTCTGTATTTCAGACTCAAGACTATATGCTCCAGACTTTAAACTTTGCTGACAAAGAGCAAACGTTTCACTATCTTGCACCACAGAATTAAATATTTAATCCTTGTAAAAGATTTGGAAAATATCTGTGAAACATACTTTGATTAGAAAAATAGTACTTAGGATTGGGGGATGGGATTTGATATACTACCTTTCTGTGGTTAGTCAGTGGTTTACATGTAATATACTGAAACTTATTTTGTACATGAGGCAATGGAAGGTTAAGTGACTTTTCCTGAGTCATAAGGAGTTGCAATGGAAATTGAACCTGGTTCTCAGGCCACTGCACTAACCATTCAGGCTCCAAAATGAGTCTGCTTACCTTGGGTGTCAAAAAATGCAAAATACTGTTGCATAAAATAGCTTGTGGGGCAGGTAGTTAGTTGATGGGTGGTAGGTTACCAGTGTGGGGAGCGCAGGTGTATGTAGGGCCTGAGCAAATCCAGTAGGTGTCAACATGAGCGAGCAGCAAGAGTAGCATTAAGCATTATGTGAGTATATGTGGATTGTATCTAATGGAAACTTACTATATTTCACCAGTGCCTATGAAAGCTCCACAGGATACGGTTCTGTATCAAGACCCTGTGTTACTGCTGGTCTGGTCATATGTCATGCTCAGTCAGGACTGAAAGTTTTGTGAATTCTGGGTTCCCCTCTCTGGGTCCTAACCCAACATTGGTTTCTGGACCAAGAACATAGCGTAACACTAAACATATAGGGCCTGAAATTCAGTGATATTTAACCGGCCAAGAAGGGCTCCCTAACCAGTTAAATAGTGCTTAGCTGGCTAACTGCTAATAGTCGGCATGAGAACTGGTTATCTCTGCTGAATATTAGCACTTAGTGGCTATCCGCTAACCGGCTGTGCCATGCAAATTAGCCAGTTAAGTGTGAATTAGTGCTAACTGGCTAAGTTTAGTGGTTAAAGATAGGACTGCTATTTATGTGGCCTATCTTTAACCGCTAAGCACTTAATCAGTTAGCGCTGAATATCGGATTAACCGGTTAAGTTGATGCAGACAAAACAAACCAGACATTCAATGCCGGTCACAGCGGTGGCAGCTAACTGCACTGCCTGCCACTGGTTGAATATCAGGGGGATAGGTCCCAATGCAATAAGCTGCAGTTTCCTTTTGATTTTCCATGATAATTTTACTCTTAATGTAGTAAAATCTTAGCACAGAAAAATGCAGCAGTAAACCCATTATTAAAGGGTAACACAGTGGGCATGTAAAAGATTGAATAACAAATGGCTCCTTGTGCATGTATTAACAACAAAAAATATAGTATGTTTGTTTTTTTTTTACTTCGTTCTTCTAGTGCTGAATCTTTACACCAGTTCAGGGCTGGAGTAAAGGTGCAGTACACAGGCAAAAAGGTGGTCTGAGATGAAGTGCAGCATTTAATCTCAGGCCAAGTTGTCCCCCCAGTTCCTGGCCCTCAAATAACCTCAAATTGGGAAGTAGGAACAATATTCCTGCTTCTGGCACCATAGTTTTCCAAAATGGTGGCACCTGACCCCTAACTTTGTGTGTCCCAACACACCAGTAAGGGTTAGCCAAATAAGGTAATGCTCCCCAAACAAGGGAAGCAATCCTTGTTTAGCAGAGTAGCTTCTAGCAGTGAACCCAAACACATCACTAGGGGATCAGGTGGCCACCGTTGTTTTAGAAGATGGGTGGCACTGGAGCAGGAGTGAGTGGAACACACCTCCCCATTCATCTTGTATTGGGAGGGAAGAGCAATGCTCAGACAGGGCCACAGTGGCAGTTCGTAGGGAACTTTGAAGTTCAGCAGGTCTCCCTTGCCAGGAGGGGAGACATTTTATTTGCAATACAGCAAACTGCTACTTATTACCATGATGATGATGATGCATGCTGTCTTTTTACAGCACATACTTTAACACCTTTGTAACTTCCATGCTATTAATTTAGTTTACTACAATATTTACTGCTTTCTGGGGAAAAGCAAGAAATGCCTCCATTTTGAACCAAGGGACAAGTGTAACCCTTCTAGTCCATGCTAATATAAGGAATTTGTAGAACAATCAAGGCCACTTGTATGCTCAAGTAAGTTTGTAGGTTGTAGTGCCAGTGCACACACAACTCTGTTTCTCCACACACTACCAGGCTACAGCCCTGACAAAGATTCTCCAGCTGATGGCATGTTTGATCAATTTAAGAAATCTGTCATATGAACTTGATCATCGTTCAGTGTGGTTAAAGTGTTTTTGCTGCAGGTTTCTCTTCAGATTGCATCTTTGTATTGTAAAACTGACCTTTTATCTGTCAGGATCCTAATGCACATAAACGGTTCATAAGTACATAGGCAGGTCCCTGTGCTATTTATCACAGTAACAGCTCTTTTTGCACAGTGGTCCAGAAGGCAGCAGCTTAAGGCTTTAGGTCCAGACTCATCAGGTGTCTATTACAAATAAATATAAAAACCTACGATAAGTGTTTTAGAAGGATCATGAAACACTAAGTTGTAAAGATCTGGTTTTCACTTTGAGGCTCTGACCTTTTTGGGCTGTGTGCTGAATCTCTTCCCTTTCACCTTTTTTACAGCTAATTGGGCTTGATTCTACATTGGAAGAACCTTCCCCCAATGAAGAAGTGAAGAAAGATACTGTGGTAAAAATTCTATAGGCTTCTTAATTGCGGTAGAAGAACTTTTTTAATATAAGTGCAGGCTGGGGTGTGTTCTGTCAGAGCTACAGTCCAGACTGATCCCAATGATTCTGTCTCCTGCATACTTGAGTCTATTTCCTCTCTCCGCCCCCCCCCCCCCCCCCCCCCCCCCCCACCCCTCAAATTTCTGATTCCCTTCAGTTCCAAGTGAAAATCAGAGCTGACCACCTGGACCTCTGTGTAATGGTGAGAAATCCGAGGGGTGAATGCTCACCAGTCTAGCGCCAGTCAAAACACTGCATTCCTGCAGCACCAGCAGCCCTCCTGGATGAGTTTGATTACCAGATTTTACCTCTTCTACAGCACCAAGGAACAACTTTCAAACAATCGGCAACATGAGACTACCTATTGCTGATCATGTCTGTCAAGCAGGGACTGTCTCTTCATGTTCAAGTGAACAGCGCTGCGTATGATTAGTAGTAGTAGTACTATAGCAGAGTGCAGGTGACTAGGAATGCAGCGCAAGGCTCCTCCTGCCATGTACATAGCTGCCATGCCTACATGTGCTTTTTGTCGTGCCCCCACTCCATCCCCAAATCACCAAGTACAAAATTCAGATGTGTTCTGATGCTTATTGCTATTTGCCCTCACTTACACCCTCAGCTGCCTGCACCAACCGGCCAGACTCTCCTCTCTTATAAAGTAAGTTCCTCATGTTGGCTGTAAAAAGATATTTATTTATGTTAAAAAACAAAAACCACAAACAGTGGAAAACACAAAGGTCCCACAGAGTTGACAAAGTCAAAAAATGAGGAGTGGGAACGGGATCAGTCTTTTCAAAAACAGACTCGGGACTCCAAAGTGAAATTATATGTGTTTAAGCTGAGTCAGTTAAATAAACACCTATAATTTCATTTTGTAGTCCTAAGTCTGTTTTTGAAGAGCCTGATCCAGTTCCCACTCCTTATTTATTTATGACCTATCCCGCATTAGCCCGAGTAGAACTCTGGTTCAGTGTGGCTTACATAACAATTAGAAAAGCATGAACATGTTCAAATATATTAACAGAAAGTAAAATACATCATATAATGTTAGACCAATAAAACTTGAGTTAGGAGCAGATGTAATTAAATACTTGGTGATTTAAACTAGATAATTGAAATATGGAGGAAAAAGGTAAGGACTCGGATTAGCTGAGATAGACAGGAGTAGTGGGAGGTGGTATGAGGTAAAAATTAATGCCATGAGTTTATTTGAGAAGAGTGCTTGTTTCCTTAAAGGCTGAACTGAAGTGAGTTTTCAATAGACTTCAGAATAACAAATAATCATCTGTGCATTTAATGGTTTTAGGTAAGGTGTTCCAAATTTTAGTGCCTTGATATGAAATGTCAGTAGTATGGAATGTTTTGTAGGTTACTTTCTTACAATTCGGGAAATATAGAATAAGATATTCTCTAGATGATTTAGAGGCATTATGTGAGGGTAATTCAGTGAGGCTGTTCATGTATATTGGGGCTGACCTGTACAAAATTTTGTGAATGAAGGTACATGGCTTGAATGATATTCTATCTCTCATTGTCAGCTATTGCAAATCGTACAGAAGGAGGGGTTGCTTTGGTGAAGCGTGGTAGTCTGAATATGATATGTCCGGCAGTGTTTTGAGCGGTTTGTAGTCTTTTGAGGGGATCCCCTTTAATTTCTGCGTAAATAGAGTTGCAGTAATCAAATTTTGTTAGGACTAGGGATTGAACTAGGGTACAGAAGACTGATTTTGCGAACAATGGTCTTCGTCTGCATAAATGAATGTTGGGAGACCATTTTTCTCCAGTATATTGCCTAGTGGAATCAACATGATAGGATGGGGGACAATGGAGAGCCCTTGGACACTCCACGAACAGAGGACCATGCTGATGAAATTATACCTGATTTGTTTCACTTCCTATGATCTAGACCTTAGGAAATCTGAGAACCATTTTAACACAGTTCCACAGATTTTGTAATGGTCAAGGATGTTTAGAAGGATATTATGATCAACTGTGTCAAAGGCACTGGACATATCAAATTGGAGTATTAATATTTTACCAAAGCTAAGTTCTCATCTAAATTTAGCTAGGAGGATGGTGAGGACAGTTTCTGCTGCGAGAAGGTCTAAAACTAGATTGTGAGCTATGTAAAATGGATTGAAGTTGAAGATAGTCCATTAGTTGGTGTGTGAGTAACCCCTCCATTACCTTTACCAGTAATGGGATTGAAGCCACTGGTCTGTAGTTAGAGACTACACTTGGGCTGGTTTGGGTGTTCTTTGGTATGGGAGTCAAAATAATGTTGCCATTTTGAGGGGGGAATAGGCCCTGAGATCTGTTTGAGTGCAAATTGCTTATTAGTAAATTAGGGGCTGATTTGAGACGGTAACTTGGGCAGTTATCAAGTAGGCATTGTGATTTTAGCATATTTGTAAAGAATGCATTTGACTTGTTCAGTTGTAAGTGGGCGAAAATCTGACCAGATTCTGTCTGCTTGGGAGCATAGTGGTGAAGGATCATATAGGTTAAGAAAATGATGATACCATTAGCCAAATCGTTATCCAACCAAGGACTCAACCCATACATCTATGCAGATGATGTCACAATATACATCCCGTTCAAACAAGATATAACTGAAATCACAAATGAAATCACACACAGCCTCCAAATAATGAACTCATGGGCGGACGCATTCCAACTAAAGTTAAACGCAGAAAAAAACACAATGTCTTATCCTGTCCTCACAATACAAACAAACCCAATACCATAAATACCCCAGACTACACCCTTCCGGTCTCAGACAGCCTGAAAATTCTGGGAGTCACAATTGACCGAAATCTCACACTCGAAGATCATGCGAAAAACACAGCAAAGAAAATGTTCTACTCAATGTGGAAACTTAAAAGGATCAAACCTTTCTTCCCAAGGGAAATATTCCACAGCCTAGTACAATCAATGGTACTAAGCCATCTAGACTACTGCAACGCCATTTATGCCGGATGCAGAGAACAAATCATTAAGAAGCTTCAAACAGCCCAAAACACAGCAGCCAGACTCCTATTTGGGAAAGCGAAATACGAAAGCGCCAAACCCCTAAGAGAAAAACTACACTGGCTCCCACTAAAAGAACTAATTACGTTCAAAGTTTGCACCCTAGTCCACAAAATCGTTCACGGGGAAGCCCCGACCTATATGTCAGACCTTATAGACTTACCTACTAGAAACGCAAAAAGATCAGCACGCACATTCCTCAATCTCCACTACCCTAACTGCAAAGGGCTAAAATATAAATCCACATACGCGACCAGTTTCTCCTTCATTTACACGCAGCTATGGAACGCACTACCGAAGGCCATAAAAACAACGCAAGACCTAACTATCTTCCGAAGGCTACTGAAAACAACAGATTTGTTCAAGAAAGCATACCATAAACAGCCATCTTAAATACTAAATAATAAGACTATACACGACCTAGACATAGCCAAAATCTTATCATTTGACTGATTAACCTCCTTGCTTTTATTGAACAAGCATTACCACTTTAATCCTTATGTCGAATATGTTCTCTCCATATTCGATGACCTAATGTATGTTACAATCCAATTCATTACTCAGGAACCTTCATGCACTACCATAACGTATTCTTCTTTACCATGTATGTATGCACATGGTATATATATATATATATATATATATATATATATATATATATATACCATGATCTATTCCATGTATGTTATGTTCCATGTATGTATGCACCTTAATGCAATACCATCTGTAATTTTGTTACCCGGAAAGGGCAACCGCCACCACGGCAAATGTAAGCCACATTGAGCCTGCAAATTTGTGGGGAAATGTGGGATACAAATGCTACAAATAAAATAAAAATTTAGTTATTTTCTGATTTTAATTATTTTCTGCTCAAAATATGATGACAATTGATCAGCTGTTGGAGTAGGTTCGTTTGTAGTACTTACAGGTTGAGTATTCAATAGCTTTTTTTACTAGTGTGTAAAGTTTTCGTGGATTAACTGTTTTTTTCACCTATAAGTTTTGAATAGTAAGTGGTTTTTGCTTTGATAATCATGCTCTTGTATGATTTTAGGAGTTTTTTTCACAATTAGTTGTTCATTGGATTTGTTTTTGATCCAAATTCTTTCTTCTACATTACATTTCATTAGTAGGAGCTCTTCATTAAACCATGGAGATACGTTCTTTTTTGGCTGGGATTTGTTTGTAATTGGTGCAAGTTTGTCTAGAACAGTTTTGCAAGTGTTGTTCCATTATTGGATGAAATTAGTAGATGGGTTAGAGAAAAGTAAGTTACCAATTGTTTGGCCAGAATTTTGAGGAGTCAATTTTACCTCTGGTTTTGAAGGTATGTGATGTGTTAGGCTTAGGTGAAGGGTGGATTCTTTCCAGTTTAGCTTGAAAGAAAAGCTGCTATGATCTGACCAAGGTATCAGGAACCATTGTGGTTCAGATATGTGAAAGCTTAATAGGGTCTGTAAATTTGGTTGCTAATAAATCTAGCTGATGTCCTTTGATGTGGAAGGACATTCCATTGAAGAGTAAGAATTGCCAGACATTTAGGAAATCAAGGAATTGTTTAGTATATGAAGATGATAGCATTTTCAAGATGTAAGTAGATATCGCCAGTCTTAATGATATTGTCATTATTGACACATATGTTGGATATAAATTCAGTAAGTTTTTGGCCTCGGCCAGGTTCCAGATATTGGGAGGACAATATAGTAATAGGAGGCAGATAGATTTGGATAGGGAATTGTCTTTTATAGAGTAGGCAACAATTTCAAGGTTATGGGATTGAAATTCAGTAATAGTTTTTACCTAGAGGAATAATTTATAAATAAGCCGCCTCCTCTCTTTTTGGCTCTGGGGAAATGAAAAATGGCGTATCCAGGTGGACATATGGTTAGGATTGCTGGATCATCTTTTGCATGTAGCCAAGTTTCAGAGATGAGGGCTAGACCGAATTGAGCTTCGGTTTTGTTGACAACCAAGTGAGCATTGGTATAACCTATATGGTTAGGATTGCTGGATCATCTTTTGCATGTAGCCAAGTTTCAGAGATGAGGGCTAGACCAAATTGAGCTTCGGTTTTGTTGACAACCAAGTGAGCATTGGTATAACCTATGGGTAGGGGCAGGTAGGAATGCTCATCAGTGATTGACAGTGGGACTTTAGTGAGTATGCATTTGTTGTATGAGATTTTTGAAAGTTTTTGTTATACTTAGTGTGATGTTTGGAGCATTATGAACCAGTTATTGAGATTCTAAAGTAAAAGGATTATTTTGGTATCTGGTAGGTAATCGATATGGATAGTGCCTAGGGGTGTACATCATAGGGATATTATATATAGATGAATTCAAAAGCATTGGTGAAATGATTTGTGTGTCTTGATAGAGTAGGTAAAATAACCAGTATATTTATTTAGCAATAACATTGAGTTTATTTTGGGTAAAATTTTGAATCCGTATTTATACCCTTAAATTTGGATTGTAATCATCCAGGCTTTTTTGTTTTGGAATCAGCCACAATTCAGTACTCAAAATGCCGGGTATCAACTAGCAAGGAATAGTCAATCATTGCTTAGTGCAGGGGTTCTCAGCCAGTCCTCAGGACATACCCAGCCAGTCAAGTTTTCAGACTACCCACAATGAATATGCCTGAGAGAGATTTGCATAGAATGGAGGTAGAACATGCAAATTTTTCATGCATATTCACTGTGGATAGCCTGAAAACCTGACTGGCTAGGTATATCCTGAGGACTAGTTGAGAACCCCCTGGCCTAGTATGATACATGTAATACTGTTTTGTTTTGGGTTTTTTTATGTGTAAACTGCTTTTGGATTTTAGTTTGGAAATATTTTCTGACAGAAGCACCACTACTACAGTGACTATTTTCTTTAAGGTATGAAGCCCTAAACCAGAGAAACCTTTTTACAATAATTTCTGAAATTGGTTATTTAAAATTCTATTCTGTACAAATCTCAGTTCCAGGCAGATTACAAATTGAACATGGAGGATATTAACAGATTAAAAGTACACTTTTTTAAATATAAATAAGATGATAGGAATTGTAATATAATTTGCTTTCTATATTTTTATGAGGTTATTGTGAAAAGGTTGCTTCCAGAACAGTCATTGATATATGAAGTTCAAGAAGTAACATGTTTCACACTGGAAATGAAGTAGCCTTTGTGAACATGTTTACAGCAAAATGACAAAACTGGTTCATTGAGGAAAAACATGTGCACCTTTTTATGAGCTATAGCTTAAACCCATTTGATGATGATTACTTATTTTGTAGGATAACCTTGGAGGAGAAGTGATGCCAATCCCTACCATTGGCGCAACCAGATTTCAGGTACAGTTAAGTCCTGGCTTAATTTTATCTGCAGTTGTGAATGTTCTTAATTGTTTTAATTTCCAGTTCTATGTTAAATTTGGGTTTTATATGCTATATTTGTCCCAGGGAATGCAAAGAAACAGCAACTGCACATTATAGATTAAAATATCATAAAACTCAACAATTCAAAATGTATATTAATTGTATTTCATATTTTTCTTAACACATTTTCCACTAATTCAGTCTATTCTCAACACGTATATAATACATAAAATATAATATAGAATAGTAAGGAAGCATGGCTTAGAATTCTTTCCCTACCCCTGTCTATGTCCTTGACCTGGAGAGGAAATGAGAGGGGGTGGTTTGAACTGAGCAGTGACTATTAAAGAATAAATTAACAGTGTGATACTATATGAAACTATTAGATGTCGCTGTTGACAGATTAGGAAAGATGGATTTAACAGTTTATCCACAGAATGCCACAGATATTGACGGTGCACATAGCAATCATTAAAACTATAGGATTCACGCTGTAAACATTTAATAGTTTGTTGAAACAAAACATGAAACTGTCTGAATCATTTAGGGGTCTTTTACTAAGCTGCGGTAGCATTTTTAGCTTGCGGTAAAAGCCAAGACACCCATTATATTTCTGTTACCACATCAAAGGCAGACAAGTCACAAATGATGTCATTTAACAGTGCTTCATTTAAATCCAAAAGCAGCTTCTGCAGTTTATCGTTGAATTTAGATGCCAGTTGTCTAAGATGTGTTATGTTTTTACATATTGATACTAGTATTTTATTGATGCTGTTTTATCTACTTGGAGCAGACTGTTTAAGGCTAGTCTCAAGCTTTTATAGAATGACATGGGGATGGGAACACACAGTTAACCCATAGTTAACTCTTTGTCCCCATCCCCGTGTCATTCTCTGTGCTCCAAGGACTGGGTTGGGAATGACTGTCCTACCTAGTCCCATCAGGTTTTCAGGATATCCACAATGAATATGCATGTGAGATTTGCATGTACTGCCTCAATTGCATGCAAATCTAACTCATGGATATTCATTGTGGATATCCTGAAAACCTGATGGGGGACTAGGTATGCCCCGGGGACTGGGTTGGGAATGACTGCTATAGGCCATAGACCCTTTTTCCACAGAAACTGCTTGAATACTTGCTACGTCTGTCAGGTTTTAAAACCAATTCAGAGGTACACATTAGTGTAGTTGGTGCATATCATCATGCAGAAGGTAAGCTCATCTCTGTTCAGCTTTTACTTCACTTTATTTGGGCTTCCCTCAATGCCACCCACTATTCCTACCACTGTTGCCCGGAACCTTACCATGCATTCTGGTTACAATTAAACATTTTTGTTTGAAAACTATCCACGGTCTTCCAAAGTAAAGATCTTATTATCTTGCTTGTCAGCTAATGGAGGTGGTAGTTACAGTTCAAGGCTGCTTTGTTACATCAGTATTTAGATGGCTTCCCATCATTGGTGGCATTTTTAGAATTCTTTAAAATGAAGCAAGATTCATGAGGAGAATATCAGCTGATGCTGAACCAAAAGTAGTTCATGCAGGTTAACACTAACATAAATGTACACGATGGCTGAAAAGTTTGGGACTGATATTCAACTGCAAAGCTGGGCCGTTAATGCTGCTAGCAGCCATCTATAAAATCAGATATTCACTGCTGGTACCCAGATTCCAGTCAGCCCAGACATGTTATCCACTTAGCAACAATATTCAGACAATTGGGAAACAGTAATCATAACATGATCAAGTCTGAGCTACTATCTGGGATGAACTCTCAAAGGAAATCTACTGTAGCTGCATTTAATTTTTGAAAGGGCGACTATAATAAAATGAGGAAAATGGTTAAAAAGAAACTAAAAGGATTGGCTGCAAAGGTTAGGACACTAGATCAGGCGTGGACATTATTCTAAAATACCATCTTGGAAGCCCAGTCCAGATGCATTCCACGTATTTGCAAAGGTGGAAAGAGAAAACATCAGCCAGCTTGGATAAAAGGTGAAGTAAAAGAGGCCATTACAGCCAAAAGATTTTCCTTCAAAGAATGGAAAAAGGACCCAAATGAAGAAAATAAGAAGCAATATAAGCACTGGCAAGTCAGATGCAAAGCATTAATAAAGAAGGCTAAAAGAGAATATGAAGAGAAACTTGCCGCAGAGGCTAAAACAGTAACAACTTTTTCAGGTACATCAGAAGCAGAAAGCCTGTGAGGGAATCCGTGGGACTGTTAGATCACGAAGGAGCAAAGGGGCGCTCAGGGAGGACAAGGCCATAGCGGAGAAACTGAATAAATTGTTTGCTTCTCTTTATGGAAGAAGATGTAAGAGATCTGCCTGTACCAGAAATGTTTTTCAAGGGTGATGATGTGGAGGAACTGAAAGAAATCTCAGTGAACCTGGAAGATATACTGAGCCAAATTGACGAATTAAATAGTAGTAAATCACGTGGACCGGATGACATACATCCAACAGTACTCAAAGAACTCAAGTATGAAATTGCTGATCTGCTGTTAGTAATATGTAACCTGTTGTTAGAATTATCTGTAGAACCTGACGATTGGAGGGTGGCCAATGTGACGCTGATAGTTAAAAAGGGTTCTAGGGGTGATCCGTGAAATTATAGACTGTTAAGCCTAACGTCGGTGCCGGGCAAAATAGTGGAAACTATTATAAAGAATAAAATTACAGAACACATAGACAAACATGATTTAATGGGACAGAGTCAGCATGGGTTCAGCCGAGGGAAGTCTTGCCTCACCAGTTTGCTTTATTTCTTTGAAGATGTGAATAAACATGGATAAAGGTGAGCTGGTTGATGCAGTGTATCTAGATTTTCAGAAAGGTTTTGATAAAGCCCCTCATGAGACTCTAAGAAAATTAAAGAGTCATGGGATAGGAGGCAAGGTTCTGGTGTGGATTAGGAATTGATTATTGGACAGAAAACAGAGGGTAGAGTTAAATGGCCATTTCTCTCAATGGAGGAGGGTGAAGAGTAGAGTGCTACAGGGATCTGTACTGGTACTATTTAACATATTTATAAATGATATGGAAATTGATCTCCTCACTCGCCGTTCCAAATTTTTAGATGATACAAAACTATTCAAGGTTATTAAAACACGTGTGGATTGTGAAATATTGCAGACAGACCTTACAAAATTGGAAGACTGGGTGTCCAAATGGCAGATGAAATTTAATGTGGACAAATGCAAGGCGATGCACATTGGAAAGAATAATCCGAATCATAGTTACCTGATGCTAGGGTCCATCTTGGGGGTTAGCGCTAAGAAAAATATCTGGGTGTCTTTGTAGAAAATACGCTGAAATCTTCTGCTCAGTGTGTGTTGGCAGCCAAAAAAGCAAACGGGATGCTAGGAATTATTGGGAAACAGATGATGAATAAGTCCAAAAATACTATAATGCCTTTCTATTGCTCCATGGTGCGTCCGCAGCTTGAGTATTGCGTTTAGTTCTGGTCGCCATATCTCACAATATAGCAGAATTAGAAAAGGTTCAAAGAACAGCGACCAAAATGAAAAAGGGGATGGAACTCCTCTCGTTTGAGGAAAGGCTAAAGAGATTAGGGCTCTTCATCTTCGAAAAGAGATGGATGAGGGGAGATTATGATTGAGGTCTACAAAATCCTGAGTAGTGTAGAATGAGTAGAAGTAAATCGATTTTTTATTTTTTTTTATTTGTTCCAAAAGTATAAAGACTAGGGGACACTTGAAGTTACATGGAAATACTTTTAAAACAAATAGGAAGAAATATATTTTTTCACTAACCAAATAGTTAAGCTCTGGAATGCTTTGCCGGAGGATGTAGTAACAGCGGTTAGCATATCTGGATTTAAAAAAGGTTTGGACAATTTCCTGGAGGAAAAGTCCATAGTCTGCTATTGAGACAGACATAGAAAGCAACTGCTTGCCCTGGGATTTGTATTGTGGAGTGTTGCCACAATTTGGGTTTCTGTCAGGTACTTGTGACCTGGCTTGGCCACTGTTTGGAAAGCAGGATACAGGGCTAGATGGACCACAGGTCTGACCCAGTATGGCTACTGTTATGTTCTTATGTAATTAGCCAGATAACAAACTGGGAAGTTAGGACAGCCTTTTTGCTATCCTGGTATCTGGTTAGTGGTCTGGATATGGCAGCTAACCAGAATCTCCATTTCTGCCCACAGACTATTTCAGTACTGTTTGGTGGTCAGAGGAGATATTCAGTGGCACAGTCCAATTAATGCACTTAAATATTCTACTCACTAGCACTTGTCAGGTAACAGGACCTGCTAACTGGATGAGTGCCTTTAAATACTGGCCCCTTTGATTTTTGGATTGGCCAAGACAAAAGTACCAACTTAGTCTGTTGTGGCAAGATTTGAAGCAAGTAGTTCATGCAAGATGCTCTTATGTCAGAGATGAAAGTGCCTTTTCCATGGAAGTATAGACCAATATTTCTCAAGGATGGTGTTGAGACTACTGAACAGTTCAAGAAAGATTTAGCCGAGTTTGATTTCTGCTGACTGAAAAGTTTTAAATAATTTTCAAAAGGAAGGAACTTAATAAATCAAAATATTTTCATTTGAATAACTTACTTGGTGTTTATATTCAAAACATGATAGAGCCTGCTCTAAACTGGTAAAATATAGATCATTCTAGGGGATTCATTTTCCTCAATACTGTTTAAGGTAAAGGATGTCACATTGTTGAATGGCTGTTCATTACTCTTATGGGACATGGTAGACTTAACAGTGACTTTAATTTGCAGCTGTATATTTGGATATGTGTTTTGGACACCCTCCTTCCCCCATAGCAGTGACTGACATGCAGTGTAAAGAGCAACAAGTGAACAGAGTTCTTTGGCTTGTTAAGTGTTTCAGGTGTGACTGAAAATCGCAAAGGTTTGTGCATAAAATACACATTTACACCTGCCTTGAAACAGTATTCACTTCTGTAAAAGCATTTGCAGACTATTGGAGATAGAGGGTGACCAAAACCGGGTTTGGTTTCGACTGAATCTGCAGCCAAAATTTGCTACTCTGTTTTGGCCAGAACTGAAAACAAACATGTCTCCTTGGGCTGCCACCCTCCTTCCACCCATAGGCCCTTCTGGGGCCTACCTTCAAAGCCCTTGTAGTCTAGTGGCCTTTTTGGAGCAGGAGTAATCCCAAGTCACTCCTGGCCCCACTGGCTCCATAGTCAAAATGGCTGTCATGGGAGGCCACAGCATTCATTTTGAGATTGGAACTGGTGCGGACTTCCTCCTACCCATACTGGTTCCGTTTTCCAAATGGCTGCCACAAGACTTCTGTGGGAAGTTGCGGGGGCAGGAGTGACTCTATCGTTCCTGCCTCAGAGGCCACTAGACCACCAGGGCTTTGAAGGTAGACCTGGGAAGGGTGGATTTGGTGGGCATCTTGGAGGGACAGGTTTATTGCCCGGGGGGTGGGGGGGGGGGCACAGCACATTTTTCACCTTTAGTTCTGGTTGAAACTGAATGGCAAATTTTCAGCCCTGGTTTTGGTTGTTCTCTAGTTAGTGTACACCCAGCAACCCCTTTAGCCCATAACACTCATTGACACCCACAACTCCCTAGCTCTCTCGACTAACAAAGGCCTTTAGTATAAAACCACACAATGCATCTAGATTTTCCATGGACAACAGGATACGACATCCTGACTGCACCAGACCGGATCCTCTCTTCCATCAGATTACTTGTTTCACAGAAACTTGTATCTGCAATAGTCAGTTTGTCTTCCATAAATATTGGAGCATTTCAAAAGAATTGACCTAAATCTCCTTTAACGTCCCCACACTTCTGAAGTTTAGACCTTACACGAAAGAGCTGCTAGTTTTAGCCTACAGGACAGCTGAGGAAAAGTTAGGGACTTTGCTAGGGCTTTTTCTGTTTTCTTTCTACAAGTGCAAATATTTCTGCTGCCATGTCACCAAAGCTGTTGCCCCAGTTAGTTTCTGCCTCTGTGCAGACAGAAAATGTGATCACAGGAGAGGGGCTAGTTCCATGTGCAAGATATCTTCCGCTTGAACCCCTCATGAAAGAAGTGAAAGAACTGAGAAGTGGTGGCAAGGTTGAGGAGCATCTGTGAAAAAGAGAAGTCCATGAAATGCTTCATGAAGCATCAAAGATTTTCAGTAGTGGGGAAGAAGCTATGCTGAAAGAGGACAACTGGACTCGGATCACAAGACTGTGCAGGATCGCTACCATGACTCTGAGGAGCATGTGAGAGCATCCCAGAGAGGAGGAGTTGGAGCTCAAAATCCCCAAAGTTGCTGGATCAGTGACCACTAAGATGCAAAAGGTAGTGGTGGTTGGCTATTCTTTTCTGAGGGGTACAGAGGCATCTAACTGCAGACCAGACATGATGTCCCAGAAGGTGTGCGTACTGCCAGGTGCCAAAATTCAAGATGTTACAGAGCTTGCCAAGACTCATGAAGCCTAATAACTATTATCCAATGCTGCTTATCCATGTTGGCACAAATGATACTGCCAGGTATCCCTCTGAACATATCAAAAGTGGCTTCATGGCTCTGGGAGAGAGGGTGAAGCAGACAAGTTCCTAGGTTGTGGTCTCGTCAATCCTCCCTGTTGAGAGTAAAGTCCAAGGCAGAGAAGATCGCACCCTGGAGATGAATATATGGGGAGAGTGTTTTTGATGTTGTAGTTGATCTGGCATCCAGTGACCACCAGATGTGGTTGAATATTAAGATGGATGTGGAGAGGGACCATTCAAAAGTGAAGGTTCTGGACTTCAAAAAAAAACTTAGCTTTGTTCAGATGGGGGGATTACCTCAAGGAATTGGCTGGATGTGAATATATGGAAGAAGTTGGAAAGCAATGGACAAAACTAAAAGAAGCTATTGTAAAGGCAACAAACCTTTTGTAAGGAAAGTAAATAAAAGTGAAAGGAAAAGGAGGCCACTTAGTTCTCAAAAGTAGTAGCTGAAAAGGTAAGGAAAAAGAGGTTAGCCTTACAAGAGATTGCTTTCCTAACTGCTCTACCAGCTTCTCTTAGCTTTTCCAGAATTGTCGCCTGTTTCCTCTTTCTGCAAAGATGCAAATGGAAGAAAAAAATAGCCAATACGGTAAAATGGGGGGTGAGACTTTTTTTTTTTTTTTTTTTTCAGATAATGTTAGTGAAGAAGGAAATGCAGAAGTGGTATTGTGATACTCAAAAGGTGAAGGAGAAATATATAGAAGCTGATAGAGAAGACTGAATTGCTTAACAGATATTTCTGTTCTGTGTTCACAGCTGAAGGGCTGGGAGCAGGACCGCTGAAGACAAACACAAGGGATAGAGGTTTGATAGTCTCTGAACGATTTTCAGAGGACTGTTAGTAAAGAGCTGGCTAAACTAAAAGTGGGCAAAGTGATGGGGCTGGATGGCACATATCTGAGGGTACTGAAGGAATTTACAGAAGTTCTACTGGCTCCACTGGCTGACCTTTTCAGTGCTTCTCTAGAGTCAGAAGTGGTCCCGGAGGACTGGAGAAGGGCAGATGTCCCTCTCCACAAAAGTGAAAATAAGAAAGTGGTTGATAACTGTAGGCCAGTAAGTTTTTTTTTTTTTTTTTTTTTTTTACCCCTTCTTTCTGTGGTAAGTAAATTAATGGAAACACTTTTAAAACAGAGAATAGTAACGTTTTTGGAATCTACTGGATTACAGGACCTGAGGCAACATGTTTTCACTAGAGAGGTCTTGTCAGACAAATCTAATTTCTTTGACTGGGTGAGCAGAGAGTTGGATTGAGGGAGAGAGGTAGATGTGTATATAGATTTTAGCAAAGCCTATGACCAAGGTTCCACATAGATGACAAATAAACCGAGTGCCCTTGGTATGAGCCCTAAAGTGACTATGTTAGGAACTGGTTGAGTGGAAGGTGGCACAGGGTAGTGGTAAAGCTTATCCTGAGGAAAAGCATGTTACCAGTGCTGTGCTGCCAAATTCTGTGCTTGGGCTGCTTAACATTTTTGTAAGCAATATTGCTAAAGGGCTGTCAAAGTTTGCCTCTTTGCGGATGATGCCAAAATCTGCAATAGGGTAGACGCCCCTGATAGTGTGGATAACATGAGGAAGGACATAGCAAAGCTAGAGAAATGGTCTGGAATTTGGCAGATGAAATTTAATGTTAAAAAGATAATACAGGGTCATGCATTTGGGCGCAAGGAACCGGAGGAAACTGTACAATTTAGGGAGTAATGAACTTTTGTGCATGAAAGAGGAGCAGAACTTGGATGTGATGATCTTAAGGTGGCCAAACGGGTAGAATAGGTGGTGGCAAATGCTAGAAGGATGCTTGGGTGCACAGGGGGAGCAATGGCTAGTAAGAAAAATGATGTGATGATGCCCTTGTATAACACTCTGGTGAGACCTCATTTAGAATATTCTGTGCAATTCTGGAGACCAACTTCAAAAAGATGTAAGCAGGATGGAATCAGGCCAAAGGGTGGGTACTAAAATGGCCTGTGATCTTTGTCATAGTGTATGGGGACAGACTTAAAGATCTCAATATGTATACTTTTGGAAAAAAAGGTGAGAGTGGGGGAGATATGATAAACTTTTAAATACCTATGTGGCATAAATGCACAGGAGGTGAGTCTTTCAGTTGAAAGGAAGCTCTGGAACAAGGGGGCATAGGACTAAGGTGAAAAGGGATAGACTCAGAAGTAACCTGAGGAAATACTTCACGGTAAGGGTGGTGAATTTGTGGAAGGGCCTCCTGGTAGAGGCGAAAACGGTATCTGAATTTGAGAGCTTGGGACGAATACATAGATCTCTAAGGGAGTGATGGAGAGAGTAGATGACATGGATGGGCAGACTGGATAGCCATGCGGTCTTTTATCTGCCTACATTTTTCTGTTTCTAGGGAGGGGGGATTCTATGGAACCTGCATGATAGAAATGTGTTCATTAGTGTGCATTTGCTCCATTAATGTGTACTAAACTTTAAGGCATGCTAGCTTATGAATTTCATGTATGCTAATTGAACTTAAAACTTATAATGCACATTAACATTGCATTAATTAAAACAAATTGTGTGAAGGACTGAAAGGCAAAAATTCTGGAAAGCTCAAACCCAAAATGTTTGCTTTGTGTACATCCCCTAAGTTGCACCTAATTCTGCTATCATATGTTCAGCCCACTAGGTGGCAGGCGCACACTGCTTTCTTTTTTTTTTTTTTTTCTGTAATGCAGTAGTATTCTTCAGCCAGTCCTAAAAGCTAATGAATGTACTCACACTTTGCATGCATATTGCCTCAGTACTCGATTGTATTTTTATTTATTTACTTGGATTATGCTCACACCTTTTTCAGTAGTAACTCAAGGTGAGTTACATTCAGGTACTCTGGATATTTCTCTGTCCCAGGAGGGTTCACAATCTAGGTTTGTACCTGAGGCAATGGAGGGTTAAGTGACTTGCCCAAGATCACAAGGAGCAGCAGTGGGATTTGAACCGGCCACCTCTGGGTTTCAAGACCGGTGATCTAACCACTAGGCCACTCCTCCACTATGTCCAAGAAGTGGAAGGACAGTGCTCCAGGCTGAAAGAAGCTATAAATAGAGCCACAAGCATTTATGTAAGGAGAGTAAATAAAAGCAAGAGAAAAAGGAAACCGATATGGTTCTCCAAGCAAGTGGCTGAGAAAATAAAGGCTAAAGAGTTGGCGTTCCTGAAATACACCAAAACTCAAGAAGCCGAACACAGAGAGGAATACCGGAGGAAACTGAAAGAAGCCAAGAGAGAGATACGTCTGGCAAAAGCGCAAGCGGAAGAAAAAATGGCTAGAAATGTAAGGAGGGGTGACAAAAATTTCTTCAGGTATATTAGTGAAAGGAGGAAGACAAATAAGGGAATTGTGAGACTGAAAGACGCTGCGAACCGCTATGTAGATAATGATGAAGAAAAAGCAAATTTGCTAAATAGATACTTTTGTTCTGTATTCTGGAGAAGGACCGCGATGGACTGGCAAAAGTGCAAATGAAAATGGAGTAGATATAGCACCGTTCACAGAAGATAGTGTGTATAAACAACTTGAAAAGCTAAAGGTGGACAAAGCCGTGGGACCGGACGGGATCCACCCCAGGATATTAAAGGAGCTCAGAGAGGGTCTGGCGGGTCCTCTTAAAGATTTGTTTAATAAATCATTGGAAATGGGAGAGGTTCCGTGGGATTGGAGAACGGCGGATGTAGTCTCTCTTCACAAAAGTGGTGATAGGGAAGAAGCTGGAAACTACAGGCCGGTAAGCCTCACTTTGATTATTGGAAAAGTAATGGAAGCGATGCTGAAGAAAAGGATAGTGAATTTCCTGGAAGCCAATAAGTTGCAAGATCCGAGACAACATGGTTTTACCAAAGGGAAATCGTGCCAAACGAATCTCATTGAATTCTTTGACTGGGTGACTGGAGAATTAAATCAGGGATGTGATATAGACATAATCTACCTAGATTTCAGCAAGGCTTTTGACACGGTTCCCCACAGGAGGCTCTTGAACAAACTGGACGGGCTGAAGATAGACCCGAAGTGGTGAACTGGATTAGGAACTGGTTGACGGACAGACGCCAGAGGGTGGTGGTTAATGCAATTCGCTCGGAGGAGGGAAAGGTGAGTAGTGGAGTGCCTCAGGGATCGGTGCTGGGACCGATTCTGTTCAATATATTTGTGAGTGACATTGCTGAAGGGTTAGAAGGTAAAGTTTGCCTTTTTGCGGATGATACTAAGATTTGTAACAGAGTGGACACCCGGGAGGGAGTGGAAAACGTGAAAAAGGATCTGCGGAAGCTAGGAGAATGGTCTAAGGTTTGGCAATTAAAATTCAATGCGAAGAAATGCAAAGTGATGCACTTAGGGAGTAGAAATTCACGGGAGACGTATGTTTTAGGCGGGGAGAGGGATCTTGGGGTGATAGTATCTGAGGGTCAGAAGGCGACGAAACAGTGTGACAAGGCAGTGGCCGTAAGTAGAAGGTTGCTAGGCTGTATAGAGAGGGGAGTGACCAGCCGAAGAAAAGAGGTTTTAATGCCCCTGTATAAGTCGTTGGTGAGGCCCCACCTGGAGTATTGTGTTAAGTTCTGGAGGCCGTATCTTGCTAAGGATGTAAAAAGAATTGAAGCGGTGCAAAGAAAAGCTATGAGAATGGTACGGGATTCGCATTACAAGACATATGAGGAGAGGCTTGCGGACCTGAACATGTATACCCTGGAGGAAAGGAGAAACAGGGGTGATATGATACAGACGTTCAAATATCTGAAAGGTATTAATCTGCAAACGAACCTTTTCCGGAGATGGGAAGGCGGTAGAACTAGAGGGCACTATACGAGATTGAAGGGGGGCAGACTCAAGAAAAACGTCAGGAAGTATTTTTTAACGGAGAGAATGGTGGATGCTTGGAATGTTGTCCCACGGGAGGTGGTGGAGAGGAAAACGGTAACAGAATTCAAACATGCGTGGGATAAACATAAAGGAATCTTGTTCCGAGGGAATGGATCCTCAGGAGCTTAGCTGAGATTAGGTTGCAGAGCTTGTGGTGGGAGGCGGGCCTGGTGGTTGGGAGGCGAGGATATTGCTGGGCAGACTTTTACGGTCTGTCCCAGAGCCAGTGGTTGGGAGGCAGGGATAGTGCTGGGCAGACTTGTACGGTCTGTGCCCTGAAAATGACAGATACAAATCAAGGTAATGTATACACAAAAAGTAGCACATATGAGTTTATCTTGTTGGGCAGACTGGATGGACCATGCAGGTCTTTTTCTGCCGTCATCTACTATGTTACTATGACTCAGCTTAACTCCTCAACCCACTCTGCCTCAGGTCTGGGGGCTTCATTTAGCCCCATTGAAAGGGTTCCTCCCATAGACCCTGGAGGCTTAATTTTAGCAATTTCCTTTAAAATCATGTGAACTTGCTACTGCCAATGAAGTAAATGTGAATGAGAAACCAAGCCCTCCATCTGTGGGTAAGAAAACTTATTTGCCTATTCCAGTACCACTATCCTTGCCTACAGACTCGGCGAGTGCGTCTCTCTTGTCTGCAGCTCCTGACAGGTTACTCAGGATATTTGGGCCTTATTGTGTAGTAACAAAGTATTATTGAAGGGTAAATCCTAGCTCAAACATATTCATTAGGTGTATCCTAAAAACCCAGTCTGGTCCTCAGATCATCGGTGAACATGCAAACAACACAACCAAAAAGATGTTCTACTGCATGTGGAAACTGAAAAGAATAAGACCATTCTTCCCAAGATCTGTCTTTCGCAACCTAGTGCAATCCCTCATACTCAGCCACCTGGATTACTGCAATTCACTATACGCAGGTTGTAAAGAGCAAATACTGAGGAAACTTCAAACAGCCCAGAACACAGCAGCCAGACTCATCTTCGGAAAACCAAAATACGAAAGTGCAAAACCCTTACGAGAGAAGCTACACTGGCTCCCACTTAAGGAACGCATCACTTTTAAAGTATGCACACTAGTCCACAAAATTATTCACGGTGAAGCCCCAGCCTACATGTCTGACTTAATAGACCTACCACCCAGAAACGCTAAAAGATCATCTCGAACTTTCCTCAACCTCCACTTCCCTAACTGCAAAGGCATAAAGTACAAAGCGCTGCACGCATCAACCTTTTCCTACATGAGCACGCAATTCTGGAATATACTACCACGCAACTTGAAAACGATCCACGAACTAACCAACTTCCGCAAAACTATTGAAGACCCATCTCTTTGACAAAATGTATTGTAAGGATTAAAACACATGAAGTCCACATTCACTGTTTCAGAAATACACCAATACATTCTCTTCTGAATTCTCATTCCCCATAATTTTATCACATTTATACCGTTACTCACAGAAAATGTTATACCAAATGTTCTATTACCCTATCAGTTTCCCGCTGTCTCTTTCCACTGTTCCATTGTTCTTTTCCTCGGTCCTATTCCCTTAATGATAATTTGACTTTGTCTCCGCATAACTTCTCATAATGTAATCCATAACTGAGTTGTAACAAATTGTATTTCCATCATTTACAATGTACTGTAAGCCACACTGAGCCCACAAATAGGTGGGAAAATGTGGGATACAAATGCAACAAAATAAATAAAAATAAATAAATAAACATCACCAGCAGTGTAGCTTTTTACCATGTTAGTTACAAAGCCAGTTAAACATGAATTTAAAAATCAAAAACTTGTCTCTTGGGAAAATAATTTCAAACAGTTTGAAACTGGTATGAATTGGATATAGAAAAATTCACTTGGAGCTTTCCAAGTCAGATCAGTTTCCATGGCTGAGGGCATAACCTGGCTGCTGGCTACATGGCTCCTTGGTGCCTAGATCAAAAGTAAACGCGGGCACTAGAGGCCACTAGCGCTCACATTTACCCGGCACCCATGATCAAAGGGTGTCCAGTGCGAGAGCACAGCGCTCTGATTGTAGGGGTGGAATAGCACCTTAACCCTACACCAGCTCAGAGCTGGAGTTGAAGCTAAGACTCTGTTCCTGCCCCCACACCCCCACCCGTCAGTCAGGCAGCCTGGGCTGTCACCATGTCCTTGAGGTCCATTGGACCCCTGGTGCCCCCTCCAAAACTGAGGCCCTAGTGACCTCCCCCCTGATATAGCGACATGGGGAGCTGGAGGTCCAGTGGATGTCCAGTTCCCACCTCTATCCCCTGTAGCAAACCCCCTCCCCCGTACCTCCTTGTTGGAGGAGGGAGTATCGCACTCCCTCCTCTTCAGCGCCGCTTTCAAAATGGCAGCGCCTGGGATGCACTGGGCAGGGCTTCCTGACCATTTTGAAGGCCGACCTGAAGAGGAGGGAGTGTGATTTTATTTTCCCCCCACAAGGATGTATGAGGGAAGGGGTCCAGTACTGGGAAGGGGTAGAGGTGGGGAACCCATTTGCGCCACCAGGGATTTATTTTGCATTGGGGGAGGGGTTAAGGCGGCTGGAGACCCACCGGATCTCCAGCTCTCCTCCCCCCCCCCCCCCCAATCCATGCCTTCACATTGGGGGGGGGGGGGTTAGGGTATCAGAAGCCAGCTAGAGGAGTTGAGGGATATGCACTCTTCTGATAAGTACACTTGGGCTCAGACTCCGTCAAACTCAAATCCAGAAGTTCTTGAAAAGTAGATTTTCTACTGCTGTACTGTAATTAAGTCACTGTTTGAGTGTTCATTAACTGCGATTAAATATTTCTATAGCAACAGTGGCAACCATTTTTATTTTTTCTGTCCTTTTTTTTTTTTTTTTTTTGCGTACGCAAATATGGTAACCCTACCCATAGCTTACCATCTTACTTTTTTTAAAAGTCTGCAAGAAGGTTATGTCCTTGGTTCTCTTAAGACTGCAATTATTCATCCCATTTTGAAAAGTTCTGGCCTTGATTCTGATTTGCCAGTTAACTTATCGTCCTACTTCCAACTTGCCATTTTTTAGTGAAATGGATTTCGAATGTAGTTTTTTGCAGGACCATTTAGAAACATCATTGATCCTCCCATCCTCGTCAGTCAAAGTTTAGGATAGGTTTTGGTACAAAAACTGTACTGACCTCTCAGTATTGATTGCATTGGCTGTTGCATTAGAGAAATGGTTTTTCTTCTTTTCTAAAAAATTGTTTGTTTAGGGTGCGTAGCCAGGGAGAACAATCAAGTTCATCCATTAACCTGTGGCATTCTACAGGGGTCTATACTTTCTCCAGCTCTCTCTTAACATCTATTTGAGCCCTTTAGCCAATTTAATTCAATCTTTGGGACTTAGTTCTTAATTTTATGCAGACATTTTATTAACCCATTATGTATCTGCTATAGCCACTGATCTTTCGCCCTTGCAGTCTTGTTTAGACAGAGTTGCTCTTCAGCTTTGTGAGCATCATTTCATCTTAAATTTGAAGAAGACAACTGTTTGTTGGCTTACTGGCCAAAGTTCAGTTCCTTCCTTGACACCTGTGTAATTTGGTGAACCTATCTCTCCTGTTAATTATTTTAAGTATTTAGGGGTCCTAATAGACTCCAAACCGACATTCTCTAATCAGATCTCAGCTGTTCTTAAGTGGGGATTTTTCTCCGGAGGATAAAATCAATGCTAAGTAGTAGTGGTAGTAGTAGTAAGAGGTATTTTGGATTTCACAGCATTACATGCATTGTTCCATGGTTTGGTTTATTCTCAGTTGGATTATTGCAACGTGGTTTATGCTAGCTCTCCAACTTGTGCAATAAAACATTTGCAAATGCTTCAAAATACAGCAACTTGTTTACTTTAAGGCATATTTTCAAAGCACTTAGCCTTCTAAAGTTCCATAGAAACCTATGGAACTTTGGAAGGCTAAGTGCTTTGAAAATATGCCTCTTTGTCATGCAAGACATTCTGACCACATCACTCCTTTGTTGTTGAAATTAGATTGGTTGCCAATCCACTTAAGTATACAATTTAAGATTCTTAAAGCGATTCATGCTGGTTCACCTGATGACCTGGCATCATTAATTATTACACTCCAGCACATTGTGCTCGCTCAGTGATCATAAAACTTGTCTTACCCAACCCTAGACAAGCATATTATGAAGCAACAAGAAAAAGTGCCTTTTATTTCCTGGCCCTGTACCTGTGGAATAGCCTTTCTCTGTATAAGAGAGCTGAGCCTTTTAAGAACTTTAAAATAGCTCTGAAGACTTTTTTTTTTTTCAATTTAGTATGTTTCTGAGTTAGCGGATCATTGGTACCAGAAAAGAGTGTAGTAGTTATGCAGCTATATTTTGGTGTGATTATTTTCTTTTCTATATATTTTTCTGGATTTTTCTTTTTCCAAATGTTTTTAATTATTTTGTAAATAGCTTTGATTTATTTGTTGAATACGGCAATTCATCAAGTACAAATAAATATAAACATACTTAACTCCAAATTAGATAGTTATCATTTAACACAGGACCACTTACCATCACTTAAGTAGGAAGCACAAAGTCTTCTGTGTTAACCAGATCATGCGTTAATTTGAATGTTAACACACTTGCAATAAGAGTGAGAATGCCCTAATAGGTGCTGCATTAAAATGCAGCAAAATCCCACATTAAGCCACAGTAGCTAAAACTTTTGCTGTGGCTTACTAAAAGGGCTCCTTAGTTAAGTCTTGTTCTGCTTCCATGTTATGGTGGATTTTGGACTTGATTAATGGGTCTTTATCCTGAGGGGGGGGGGGGGTGGAAGTCCTTACCTGCTCATTTAAGAGGCACTAGTGACTCCTTGCCTAAAAAAGGAAGGCAGGATTGGATTTGACAAATTATCAATTTTAGGGCCTACTTCTAACCTTCCATTTTTAGCTTTAAAAAATTTAAGAAGTGATGCACCATCTGTTTGGGAACGGGGGCCATTGGTCAGGAAGACTTGAGCATCTATCCTATGACAATTAAATCTGTTAAGTCCTTGGAAGTGATCCTGAAATCTTACGGCCTGTGACCAGAGGGGCTTTTGCAAAAGTTAATCTGTCAAAAATAAATTAAAACCATTTTTAGGGGACTCTGCATTATGTACTGTGGTTGAATCACTTGTATTAAATACTTTGTTTATTGTAAGTGTTATGTTGGTTTATTATAAAAATATGATTGGTTTCAACTGGTCTGGAATGTTGCAGTTTGGTTATTTGGCAAGAACAGATAGTGCTTGCCCTTCTTTGCACCATGTACATTGGTTCCCAGTCCAGGAAAGCTGTTTATTTAAACTTTTGGTTTTGACTTTCAAGGTGTTAAAACCCTGAAAGATTATGGTGCTCCAGTGGCGCAATTGGTTAGCGTGCAGTACTTACAGACACGCCGATGTTGTGAGTTCAACATGTTGAACTCGCAACACTCTTGTTGCCTTAGGAGTGGAAGAGTAGCCTAGTGGTTAGTGCAGCGATTCCCACTGCAGCTCCTTGTGACCTTTGGTCAAGTTACTTAACCCTTCATTGCTCCAAATACAAAAACTTAGATTGTGAGCCCTCTAGGGACAGAGAAAGTACCTGCATATAATGTATACAGCACTGTGTATGTCTAGTAGTGCTATAAAAATGAAGAGGATGATTAGATTAGTGCCTTATGTCTTTAGATGACCCCTGAGAATGCTGGTAGTTCCAGGGAGATAGGTACACTTAGAAAATCTTCTAATGTTCTAATGCATTTTTTAGTGTGATAGGGCCAGAGAAATGGAATGGTTTACCTCTTGCTATAAGAAATGAAAAAAAAATTGTTGGTTCTTCATAGGAACCCAAAAACATTAACTTTTTTGTGGCTGTTGGTTAATTTATAAAATATGTTTTAAAAATTTGACATTTGTAAGCCATTTTGAATGAGTTTGCACAGTAAGATGGTGTATAAAACCTGCTAAATATTTAATATGTTGGCCTTATTGCTATTTTTGTTTCCAACGCAATGAGAATAAGATGTGTTCATTAGCTTGTTACGACTTAATATTTGCTTAAGCCAAGGGCTCCTTTTAGAAAGCAGCACTTCCGATTATCGGTGCGCTGAATACATAGAAGCCTGTTCAATTCCCATGGGCTTCTTCACATTCAGCACGTACTAATTGGTAGTGCCACTTTTGTAAGAGGAGCCTCAAATTTGCAGTTGTTTAATATTTGTATTTCTCTTCTCTTGTAGAGATTATCTAGTAAAGAGCTACCTGATGCTGCTTCCCCTGTTCCAACAAATAGTATTCGTGTCATAAAAAATTCCATCAGACTCACTCTCAACCGGTAGCGATGGTGTTTAAGGTAAAGAGACTATGCAATGTAAATTCTACTCCCTTTTTATATAAATGCCAAAGCATGGGAAATTGCCTGTTGCCAGACTTGGAAAACATGTGCAAGGTTTTATGTTTTAAAACCATATTTTGACTTAATATTGTATGACTCTTCATTACTAAGTTTTGCTAGCATTGTTTTTTGCCAATCCAGTGTCTGAAATTATGGCCTTAAGTTGTTGTTGGTTTGTGTTTTGGTTTTTTTAATGGCCTTAAAGTTAAAACCTTGTCCCTATTGGAGGGTTTATTGCCCTTTCAACAAGGATAGCCATTGTAGAAATGGTTAAGTATTTTCTGAATCTCTCATTTCAAATTGCAAAAAGTGTAAAGAAAAAAAATGAAGAAAAATTAAAAAATAAAAAAAAAATAATAAAAAAGCAAAAAAATACTAAAAATGAACACTGCCCCTCCAAGAAGTTTCTTAAATGTATGTCAGTTTTATTTGAAGCCACACTGTAATTTCTATCTATAGATATAGATTCAATTTCTAATTGATGTACCTATGCATAAAATACTTGTTCTAAATGGTAGTTCATAAAAACAGAAGCAACTGCAAACTAGATGATTGTGCTTCTGACACATAGCTTCAAGAGGATCTAGAGTGGTGCCTCTTAATCCTTGTTTGCCTCCTATGGAGGTCTAAGAGGAAGTTAAATGCATTCAGTTCTTGTCACATTGTAGACCAGGCTCCTCCAAACTCAGTCCTTGAGGGCCACTAACAGACCAGGGGCCCTGTTTACATGGTTAGCACACGCTAAAAATAGTTTGCCTTTGTAAATAGAGTCCCAGGTTTACAGGATATTCCTAACGAATTCAGTGGAAATAATGAACATGCAAATCTTTAATGCATATTCATAAGATGATATGAAAATCTGACCTTTTTATGGCCCCTGAGGACTTAACTTGGACACGCTTGATATGGACTGAACATGTCATACCTAACAGTACATAACGTGATTCAGCAAACTGCAGTGGAATGGCCAAAATCTTGGTATCTTATCTCTTACAGTGAGGAAACCAACATGCTCTGGGGTTTCCATCTCTACCTGTCCCCCAATAAGGAAGGAATGCCATACTGTCAGATTTAAGAATAGTCTGCCAAATCTTCATTCCTCCTTGAGCTCTGATTTTTGGTGTAAAAATGACACATCAGTTGTTGGGCCCCTAACCAGCACTACTGAGATTTATGTAGTCTATTCCACTTTTGCGCAGTACCAGAATAAAATTGTTCCTATATGCCCCCCCCCCCCTCACACACACACACAGCTGAATGGCAGTTTAAATAATGAAAATCTAAAGTAATGTAGAAACTTGCCATCTTGGAATTAACTCTGTATTAACTAGATGTTGAAGAAGGAATGAGTGAATTTTGAGGAATTAGGCAACCTGTAAATAACCTCCGGGTCTGTTAATGAGCTAGCTACATTTTAATGACTAGTCAATGCGTGCCGTTAAAAGACTTTATACAGACTTGCAGCATGCTTTCCTTAAATTTAACTGTCACTAGCCATTGTAATTCTAATGTTCATTGTTTTGTAATTGGAAGTATTATGTATTTGCAGAATATTTTTGTATGTACTGTAATATAATGTCCTTTTGAAAAACATTTAAAATTGTCATCTAAAATTTATTTTTATGGAAAGGTATGAAGAGTTGACTTAATAAAGCTGTCAACTTGAAGGAACTGTGAGTGTGTACTTATTTTTAAACTGTGTATGGTGTAATTTAACCAGGGCTTTTTTTGAGGGGGTACTTGGGGGTACTGAGTACCAGCACCTTTTCCATTGTCTGCTAAAATTGACCCATGGTCCCCAAATTTTAATGAAGGAGCTCAGGCTCTACAAACCAATTCTGCCTTGTCATAGATTCTGTGACTGGTTGCAGGGGGCCTGGCTATTGTGGGGTGGGTCACTCAGTGATCACCCCAACCCTGAAGGGTGGCCTGGCATTTGAGGAGCAGCACTTTTTTCACTAGAAAAAACACACTGA
The DNA here is from genome assembly GCF_901765095.1 of Microcaecilia unicolor. Lineage (NCBI taxonomy): Eukaryota > Metazoa > Chordata > Amphibia > Gymnophiona > Siphonopidae > Microcaecilia > Microcaecilia unicolor. Next base: position 93,861,829 of record NC_044033.1, on the reverse strand, counting down.
ATTTAACTACCTTTTACCTGCTACTGTCTAGCATTTCTACTATAGTGCTTAATCATGACTCAGAACTAAGCTGTTCTTGGTTGTCTTGGTGGGTAATTAGCACGCTTTCAAGGCAGTAAACTGAGGAAACACTTTAAAATCCAGAGCCAGCAGTCCTTTTGGAGCTTCCAATTCAGAGCAACATGAATTGGTGGTGGGTGCCAGTTCTGTGAGCCTTCCTTACAACTACTTAGGGATGTTTTGCCTACTTCATATCCCCTTCCCAACTTACATAGCCTAGTCCTTGGCTGGGAGGTATGCGCAAAGGACTCTTTCAAAAGCATGGCAGCATGGGCCCTAACTTTGTCCACTAGGTGTCACCCTTACACAAATGACTAGGATTCTTTTCTCTGAAGACCATGAATATTCTCTGCAGCATCTGAAAGTGACCTAAGGAATGAAAGATCTGAACCAGGAATTGAGGCCAGACCCGCTGCATAGTAGCACACAGCACTACCATTGAGTCAGTGGATTGCTCAGATTGGTAAGCCTTAAATTTAGGCAGTTCAGTGTGAAAATGCATGCTTATCAACACTTTGATATAGAGTTTGGTTCCCAAACCTGGTCCTGGAGGCACCCCAGCCAGTCAGGTTTTTGGGATATCCACAACAAATATTCATGAGATTCGCATGCACTGCCACCACAGCATGCAAATTTCTCTCATGAGTATTCATTGTGGATATCCCAAAAACCTGTGATAACTAGCATGACTCAACCACTCTTGACACACCTAGTACCAAAATGTATCAGTTGTTTCCTCATTGATTAGTGTGCAGCCAGTCAAGCGATGAATGTAAGATTCTTCAGGAAACATTTACTTATTCAGTTTACATGTTTTCACTTTTTTTACTGTTGGAAGCAGTTATGTCCTGTTAGGAACTGAGGTTTTGATGCCTCCTTTGGCCTTTGATTCTCTGTCAGTATCAGTCTAGGGTTACCATATGGCTCCAGAAAAAGGAGGACAGATTGAGCCAGTCTGGGTTTCAATGGAAGCAAAACCCGGACTGGGTCAATGTGTCCTCCTTTCTCTGGAGCCATATGGTAACCCTAGCCGAGACCTTTTTAACTATGGAAAGCTTGGCTTATCTCTGACATGGTAGCATAATGACAAATGGTATTTCTGTACAACACCAAGAAAATGTGTCCTACAATTACAAAATTGTCACAAACCCTCTGTCCTGTTTGAGTGTATTGCAGAACTCTTTGCTGCTGTTGTAGCCTAAGATACCGTTATTGCCATCAGAACACCATAACTATAGTACCTGTGAAGAAAATAACCTACATTTACAACATTCAATCCACTAGTTAGCTAATCTGTGAGCATTGCATACCAAAGATCATATGAGATTTGATACTGATACAGAATATTTTCCCTAAACACTGACTCAGTTTTTTAAATTTCCTTACTCAATGGTATCCTTCAAATCTGAGAATCAGTAGGGCCCCACAACAAGTTGAGGGCCTCAAATTTTTGGTGCAAGTACTATTTATCAATATAAGCAAGAGAGAGAAGCTGTAACCAGATATCTACCCTGTATGCTCGTTAGGTGAAATGTTTCAAGTTTTTGGTGAGGTAGGGACATAGATATACACTTCATCTTGTAATCAGGGAATCTTATGTTCACTGTAATTTCCCAGGAAAAACACTTGGTGGCATAGGCTTAACTATTTTTGAGGAATGGCCAAGTGATATACAAGAACCCTCTTTTGTTAGGTGCCTTGCACTGGTTCCTTTCTGCCTACCACCCACGTACATGTCCCTCAGTCTCATTTTTCTTCCATGCAGCAGGAAGGATGCATTTTGTATTCTCATAGTGCAATATCTCTTTCACAGTGCCTTCCCATTTGGATATTTTTCCTTTTCTAGCCTCTTATTCTTTTTCTTTTTCCAATTTCCCTTAATTTTTAATTGGTTATTTCAGCTCTTCAATTTTCCTTTATTTTTCACAAGCTGCTAGGACCGTATATGCCGGAGCACCAACCTCAATTTGAGCGCTTTCCCTTTTTCAGACACAGAGGGCACAGGTCCAACAGGAGAAACATTTTGACTCCTCGAAGGCTGGTACATACATTATTAGCACCAGAAGCATGGACCTGAAGGTCTCCATCTCTCTCAACATTGGGTGCTGAGAGCAGGCCCTGGGACCGGTCAGCATCTGACCCAGAACCAAGGAAACATATGGGTTCGTCGTCCTCGGGACTGAAGGATTGCCATGCTGAGCATCGAGAAAAGCCCAACAAGCACAAGCATTGGTGCTTATCAAGGTACTGGGGCATCGGCTTCGCCGGTACCCAAGAAGCACCGGCACTAGGAGGAGAGCTCCCCCCTCTTTAGAAGAGGTGCCGGTGTGCAAGTCTCCAGGCAGTCAGGTCTCCACTACCAGTTCAGTACCAATGCTTTCTTAGGCTACACATCTCCCAGATCCCCCCACCTATACCAATGCTGTCCTTTGAGCAGTTCCAAGCCATGCTCAGGAATGAGTTGGCACAGATGCTTCAGCTACATCAAGGGCATTTGCATCAGCTGGTCCATGCCTGTGCAAAAGGTCCTCAACACCGGCACTTTCAAAGGTACGTACTGTACAACATGTGGAGAGGAAGCTTCCCTGGAGTCAGAGGGTAGGGCTGTACCTCATTGCTCTTCAGGATGTGAACATGTTTCCACTGAGGCAAGGCAGACACAAACTCATTCAGCCAGGTCCGAGTATGGTGAAGAGTCTGAGTAGGGACTGTTTGTGGGACTCTAATGGGATACCCTTTGACCCCTCCCCACCTCGAGAGACATATCTCCAACTGAGGGGCTGATGCACTTATGTCCCCCGAAAGAGCTACGTGCTATTTCCATTCTGGTAAAAATTACCGAGGTGGAAATAGTGGGCGATTTCAGGAAAGAAATCCTATGCAAATGAGCTGCACGGAATTTTAGTTTGCAGCTCGGTAGGGCAGGCTGCTAGGGCATGTGCAGAGCAGCAGTCAATCTCTAAGTGTGGCTGCTCTGTGCATGCTCATTCAGCGTGTGCTACACACGGCTTTCATACACGTATGAAAGCCTGAGTGTAGCGTTTTTTTGTTGGTGTTTTTTTTTTTACTTTTTTATTTATATATTTTTTTTTTAATGTACATTCCCAACATAAATGTAATGGTAATATAATAATCACAAATTTTAGCAAGGTAATCCATTCCCCTTTAACTTTGTCCACAATTCACAGATCCAGATACTAAGCAAAAAGAATAACTAAGAGAGAGAAAATTGTTACATCATTGGAACATGAAGAGCACTACTAATCCCGCTAATCGACTTACTAGCATATTAACATTGGGGTGCAGCCAAAGGCACATTAACACTTTCTTTAGAATTAATGAATTGTAGCAATTTTTTTTTTTTTTTTGGGGGGGGGGGGGGGGGTCAAAGAAAACATAATTGTTTGTGTGTAGGGATACAAGGCACCTACAGGGAAATTTCAACTTAAACAATGCTCCTAAGTTGAGAACTCTTGTTTTATATACCAAGAATTCTCTTCTGTGTATCCTTTGCCAAGTCAGGAAAAATCTGAATCTTACACCCCCAAAAGCCTGCATTAGCATGATGAAAATAAGTCTGAAAAATATTATTCCTATCCATCTCTAAAGCAAAGGTAACCAATAGTGTGGTCTGTTCTGTCACCATCTCCAATGAACTTTATAAAAATTCAGTCAGATTTAATTCCGGAACAGTTTGAGGTTATCCATTAGATATTTTTGAAGTTCCTGTTATGTACTGAGTTCTAGCAATAGGCAGAAAGCCTTCTGCTGGTATTCCCAGTACTTCCACAAAGTATTTTTTTTAATATCTCTAAAGCTGGAATTTAACGGCGATTTAGGAAAATTTATAAACCTCAGATTGTTCCTGGGACTCTGGTTTTCAAGGTATTCAAGCTTATGTGCTTGAATATCCTTCTCCTTAATTTAGATGTAACATTTTGAAATTTAGTAACCTCCCCTTCCAGCACTGCTACCTTATTTGTTCTTGAAGATTTTCAGATAGATTCCGAGAAGATTGTTTAAGTTCCATTACTTCTCCCCGAAGGGAGTTAGAAATTGTTAGAAAAGTAGTGTTTAAACCTTGGATTGCATCCCAAAGCCATTCCAGCGTTACCACAGCCGGCCTTACCACTCCTCCATTTCCTTTGGGAGTATCACTTCGGGCTAAAGACGAGGGATACTGCTTCTCCATTGTTATTTTGCTCGGAGTTGAGGCGTAATGGGCCTTCCCCTCAACAAACGAGGGTTGCATTCCACCAATCACCTCCGTCTGTTGCTTCTCTGTCAGCGCCAAGACACTTCCAGGTCGCAGGGGGGCTGTGTTGGAGGGAGGACTCAACGACACTCCCTCTATGCTATGGTCCCCTCGGAGCGGGCGTCTGCTCTCTGAGCGCTCTCGCCTCGAAAGTCTCTAAGGTAGTCTGGCGCACAGCAGGACCTGTAGCTATGTTCGGGGAGGTAAGAGCCTTAGCTTTCCCCTTCCTTTTCTCCATGCTGTTATTCAGGGGAACAAAGGGAAATATCAATATGTGGGTATCAATAAATATATATATATATATATATATATATATATATATAATATCAATCGACCAGATAGGGAAACACCACTACCAGGACCATGTTCTGTCGTTTGGCCTTGCCTCCGCTCCCGGGGTTAACTCCCAAGAGTCTAGTGCTAGTAGTGGTGTATTCACACAGACTGGGAGTATGTGTTTCCCTATCTGGTCGATTGGCTGGTCAAGAGCACATTGCAGGAAGGGTGACAGTCAATGTGCCTAACTATTCGGGTGTTGGAGTTACTAGGGTTTGTCAAAAACTACCCCAAGTCCCACCTTCTTCTGGTCCAGTGACTGGATTACATAGGAGCTGTGCTCGATACATTGCAGGCTCGGGCTTTTCTCCCACAAGCGAAAGCAAACACTTTGACAGCACTAGCCTCAAAGGGCCCCAGCAGCAAGCAGGTCATGGTTGGGAAAATGTTAAGATTGATGGGCCATGTGGCCTCAACAGTGCATGTCACTCCCATGGTACAGCTCTATTTGAGAGCGGCCCAGTGGACCCCTAGCTTCCCAGTGGTCTCGTGGTTGGGAGTCTGGCAGAAGCAATCCAGATTCTGCCAGAGTTAACTCATGCCCTTCTCTGGTGGACAATTCAGTCGAATTTAACATTCTAAATTCCGCCGCCTCAGAAGGTGTTAAGATGTGTCCAACCTAGGATGGGGTGCTCATGTAGATGGGCTTCACACCCAGGGAACTTGGTCTGCTCATGAAACAGATCTTCATATCAACCTCCTCAAGCTGAGTGCCACTTGGAACACATTAAAGGCTTTCAGAGATCAGCTACAGAACCAAATTTATGATTGTTAGAAATTCTTGATATATCACCAGAATTGGACCAGTCAAGACTAAGTGATATACAGTTAAAATGCAAGGAAAAAGAAAAGAACTCCATTTATATAGGAAAGATAATCCAAACATCCTTAAATCTGAGAAAGAAAAGAAGGGGAGGGAAAATGTAAAAATAAATAAGGGACAATGATCACTGCAATTGTTTGCCTTCATTCTCAAGAAGCATTTAATACATTTCTTGATTAGCTTTCGAAGGTTGCCCTTCTTTGTCCAATCGGAAATAAGCAAATGTTGGTAGATGACAGTATATATAAGTGAAACATCAAAGCATTCCAGTGACAGTCTAACAGGATGGGGGTGGATGGGTGAGAGACAGGAAGAGGGACAGGTATCACCTATCCACCCCCATCCTGTTAGACTGTCACTGGAATGCTTTGATGTCTACCGTGCACCCTTGTCCTGGATCCGGAGGACCAAATCCCAGCGCCAGTTCCCGGTGCACATTTAAGCGACTTAACCATCTGGCCACTTTTTCAGCGCCGGTTCCAAGTGCACTGAAGAGACTTCCCGACTCTGCAGTCCAGCACAGATCTTCCAAGTCCCAGTGCTGCAGTCAGTACTCTGTCCTCTTTCCAGTGTCAGTTCCCTGTACATCCTTGTCCCAGCGCTGCAGTACTCTGTCCTCTTCGAGTGCTGAAGTGGGGATCCTGGAGTATCGAAGGGTTTTTTTTCTTTACTGCCGTACAGTAGTAAGGGATCCAAGAGGGTGGTAGCACAGGAAGGTGCTGGGGTTGACAGCACTGGATCTGGCACTCGATCAGTGTTGGTTGAGGATGGATGCCTGAGGTTTTGTTTGCTGTACTCTGTAACCCAGAGCTGAAGAGCTCTTTCCCTCTCTGCCAGGTCACCTACCACATAATGGTAAGGGGGGGGGGGGAGGGGTAGTGATTGCTGGTGATGTGTGCTTCTTTGCCCTGCTGCTTGCTGCCAATAGAAAAACTAAAGGAATTAAAAGGTACCAGGGGACTGGGGGAGTGGATTTAAGGGGCCCGAATTGGCTGGTGGGGGGGGGGGAGAGATGGCAGGAGCCTTGAGCTGGAGGGGTTTGGTTATCCTTGCTAGCCACATCACAGCTACGTGTCCCTTTTAAACAGCAGTAAGCACCCACTAGTGCTTACCACAGCTTAGTAAAAGGAGCCCTTGATGATTTATTTTAACTATAATTTTAATAATTAAGGGGTTTACATTTATCGTATTTTTAAAGTGATTTTAAATTTTTTAAGTTTTTAACACACAATTTGAACTAGTTTTATCACACTTTTAATATAAGAAAACAATTTTTACTGCTAAAAGCCTGATTATCTTTATTCTAAAAGTTATATACCAAGTACTTTTACAACAATTACAGAACTTTAACATCCATTCTCTTTATTTAGCTTTAGGTTCTCTCTTCCTTTTTTAGAGAAGGAAGGAAGAAGGTAACTTTTTATGTGCTTACTCACTTTTCTTTCAAGAAACCTTACCTGAGGTAAATCTTGGCCATTGTGACACCTGTTTTAACAAACCTAGTAAATGTAAGGTAAGGTCTTGGAAGGTGGATTCCTTACATTAATAATTTGTAACATTCCTATTACCCTTTCTTCCTACCCTTTCTTTTCTGAATAAATTCTAGCCTGGTCTTATTATATTCCAGTCTAGAGGCTGACTGAAACTGTCTAAACACTTCCAGCCAAAACTTATCACCTGGTTTTGGCTGAAGCCAAAACCGAAAACTGAAGATTGGTTCAAAACCAACGAGGTCCACTGGGGATTGTCAGAATGTGTAGCTGGGCAGCCCTGTACTAAACTCACAGGACATTACCCTCCATTTCAGGAACTGCAAGCACAGGCTGCCAACTGGGAGAGTCATTTGAACACAGACTTCTCAACTAGTCGGACATGTTTAGGTTCCCAAGTCAATGCAGAGTTAGTTAAATATCCTGTGAGACAGGAGCCTTGTGAGAACTTTTTTTTTTTTTTTTTAAATCTTTTATCAGCTTTTATGCTTACCCAAAGTGTGAATAAGAGAAAGTAGCACTTAAGATGTTTCCCATTTTATATTTAGTTATAAAACTGATTAGGGACAAGCATGATATAGGGCCCTGTTTACTAAGCTGTGGTGTAGGCATGCTAGCGTTTTTAGTGCATGTTAAAAATTAGTGTGCGCTAAAGCTAGAGAGACCCATATATTCCTATTGGTGTCTCTACGGTTAGCGTGTGCTAAAAACACTAGCATACCTTAGTAAACAGGGCCTGTTGATTTTTACTAAAATAGGGTAAAGAAGTCCAGACACTGGTCTACACCATGGACATTATACTAGCCTGATGCACAACCCAAATAAAAAAGGCCATTGATTTTACTTAATCTGAGGACTATATGCTTGGAAAAATTACAAGAGAGTAATACACTTATCAATTTATTTTCTAATATATAAACTTCATTTCATTGTAATATTTCCATACTACCACTAAGTGAAGAAGTACTGGTACTTGAAAGCAATCACTGTGCCTTTCTCATAAAATCTGGCTTCTGCACACCACAAATTTGATTAAAACATTGCATCTTCATCATACCCAACAGTGCCTGGAAATTGTATGGAATCACACAAATAGTATCCAAGCCAGAATATATGCAATAATTTAAATAATGAAAGACCATATTTTACGTCCATGCAAAATAGTCTCTGCACTAATGGACCTCAGCCAATGACAACTGAAGCTAAAAGCCACAATGGCTGATTTTGCACCACATTTAGGGACAGCTGATGTCATACTTCCACAGGGAGACTTTATTTTCATGTTCCAGCCCTTTGGAATTCCCTCACTCCCTCCATTTAGAGAGATCATATTCCTTTTGTAGGTCATCATTAAAGACCCATCTTTTTAATCTAGCTTTTGATAACTGAAGCTCTTTTGTGTCTGCGTCTGATCCTGCCTCGAGTTTGATCCACTTCCTAAGATTTTAATGCTAGTCTTATCGTTGTGTGATTGGTCTGTCCTGTCAAATAATGGAGTTCCTTTCTAATTTTGAATCTGCTTTGACTCAGTGCAAATGAAGTGGTATAGTAAGTTATTCAAACAATAAATGATAATACCCCCAAATTTACAGACTTAAATTCTTTCAAAAGCACTCTATTTTCCAAATAAACTACTATGCAAGATCATAACTGCATTACACACAAAAATGCAAATAGAATTCCCATCTTCCCTCCCCCCCCCCCCCCCCCCAACACACACAAAATCTCTGGTGGTGTATTCAGGGCAGGAGTGATCCCGAGTCACTTTTGCCTGTGTCAGTTCTAATCTCAAAATGCCTGCCATGACTTCTTGTGGCAGTCTCACGAGATTGCCATTAGAGGTCATGGCAGTGATTTTGAGAGCAGAACCGGCATGGGCAGGAGCGAATGGGGATCACTCCTGCCCTGACTATAGCAACCACCAGGGATTGTAACATTGGCCTCGGTTGGGGGGGGGGGGGGCACCTAAAGCTGTGCAGGAGGGAGAGGCAGCTCCTGTTCGGAGGGAAGGAAGGAGACACAGGAAAAAGCACACATGTTCAGCTTTCACCAGAAACACATGGTAAGTTTCAGCTGAAACAGAAACCATGATCGTATTCTTTTGGCCAAAACCGGGCAGAAAAAGGATTTTGGGCCAGTTTCAGCACCATAACAAATTCAGCTGTCTTCTATCCTCCGTCATATTTCTCTGTGAACTATGTCTCAGTAACTGCCACTGAACCCAAGTTAGCCTCTTCTATCACAGCCTCTAGATCCAGAACCTTATTTCCCATATTGTAGACATAAGTATACCAGGTGGCGTAGCCAGACCTCGCGGTGGGAGGGGTCCAGAGTCTGAGGTGGGGGGGCACATTTTAGTCTGCTGCCCCACTGCCTCGCCCTCACCACCACCTTGCCACTCCCCCTCACCTCCTTGTTGCTCCCCCTTACCTCCTCACTACTCCCCCCCCCCCCTGCAAAAACAAATATCTTTGCTGGCAAGGGTCCCCAACCCCTGCCAGCTGAAGCCTTCTTCAGCGCCAGTCTCCGACACAGCCACGTTCGCTGCCCTGCTCTTTCTTCTTGCTGACGTCCTCCTGCGCACGCTCCTTTACGTGAAACTGAGAGTTTCACTTAAAGGAGCGTGCACAGGAGAATGTCAGCAAGAAGAAAGAGCAGGGAAGCGAACGCGGCTGCGCCGAGACCGGTGCTGAAGAAGGCTTTGGCTGGCGGGGATTGGGGACCCCCTGCCAGCAAAACCTAGGGGGCTCCCATGGCCCCACCTAGCTACGCCCCTGTATACATAGCTTTCCAGATGTTGCCCTTTTTCCTCACTTCTATATAAGTATTATTTATTTATTTGTTTTAACTTAAGGGCTTTTACTAACTTGGGACCTTTGATTACCCGCTCACAATGATCCAAGTTTTAAAGCCTAGGTTGGTCAGTCTGCTGCAGAAGACACTTTGTACCTTTTTAATAGCTGGATACCATCTCTGCTCAGCAGCCTTTGGAAAATTATTACATGGTCCAGGAAGCTAAGAGACTCTCCAGTACTATCTGCACAGCCATACATTCATCTCCAGGACCCAAGCCTCTTTCCTTAAGCTTTTATCCTTGACAGAGATGACAGATGAGAACACTATCTGTGCACCCTCTCTCCCAGCACCATGAAGTCACTTTTTATATGTTCTATGGCAGGGGTGTCCGACTTTTGCCCTTGCCAGGTTGTGTTCTCAGAATTTCCACTATGAATATGCATGAGATCTATTTGCATACAATGGAGGCAGTGCACGCAAATAGATCTCATGCATATTCATTGGGAAATCCCAAAAAACAGACTGGCTCGAGGACCAAGAATGACCACCTCTGTTCTACTACTACTATTTAACATTTCTAGAGCGCTACTAGGGTTACGCAGCACTGTACAAATTAATAACTAAGGACGGTCCCTGCTCAGAAGAGTTTACAATCTAAAGGACGAAATGTCAAGTTGGGGTAGTCTAGATTTCCTGAGTAGAGGTGTTGTGATTAGGTGCCGAAAGCGACATTGAAGAGGTGGGCTTTGAGCAATGATTTGAAGATGGGTAGGGAGGGGGCCTGGCGTATGGGCTCCGGGAGTTTGTTCCAAGCATGGGGTGAGGCGAGGCAGAAAGGGCGGAGCCTAGAGTTGGCGGTGGTGGAGAAGGGTACTGAAAGGAAGGATTTGTCTTGAGAGCGGAGGTTACGGGTAGGGATGTAAGGGGAGATGAGGGTAGAGAGGTAAGGAGGGGCTGCAGATCGAGTGCATTTGTAGGTTAGTAGGAGAAGCTTGAACTGTATGCGGTATCTGATCGGAAGCCAGTGAAGTGACTTGAGGAGAGGGGTGGTATGAGTATATCGGTCAAGGTGGAAGATAAGACGTGCGGCAGAGTTCTGGATGGACTGAAGGGGGGATAGGTGGCTAAGTGGGAGGCCGGTGAGGAGTAGGTTGCAGTAGTCAAGGCGAGAGGTAATGAGAGAGTGGATGAGAGTTTGGGTGGTGTGCTCAGAGAGGAAGGGGCAAATTTTGCTAATGTTGTAGAGGAAGAAGTGACAGGTCTTGGCTATCTGCTGGATATGCGCAGAGGAGGAGTCGAAGATGACACCGAGGTTGCGGGCAGATGAGACGGGGATGATGAGGGTGTTATCAACTGAGATAGAGAGTGAAGGGAGAGGTGAAGTGGGTTTGGGTGGGAAAACAATAAGTTCAGTCTTGGCCATGTTCAGTTTCAGGTGGCGGTTGGACATCCAGGCAGCAATGTCGGATAAGCAGGCCGATACTTTGGCCTGGGTTTCCACAGTGATGTCTGGTGTGGAGAGATACAGCTGGGTGTCGTCAGCATAAAGATGATAGTGGAAACCATGAGATGAGATCAGGGAGCCTAAGGAAGAGATGTAGATTGAAAAAAGGAGGGGCCCAAGGACAGATCCCTGAGGAACTCCAACAGAGAGCGGGATAGGGGAGGAGGACATAAGTACATAAGTAATGCCATACTGGGAAAAGACCAAGGGTCCATCGAGCCCAGCATCTTGTCCACGACAGCAGCCAATCCAGGCCAAGGGCACCTGGCAAGCTTCCCAAACGTACAAACATTCTATACATGTTATTCCTGGGATTTTGGATTTTTCCAAGTCCGTTTAGTAGCGGTTTATGGACTTGTCCTTTAGGAAACTGTCCAACCCCTTTTTAAACTCTGCTAAGCTAACCACCTTCACCACATTTTCCGGCAATGAATTCCAGAGTTTAATTACACGTTGGGTGAAGAAAAATTTTCTCCGATTTGTTTTAAATTTACTACACTGTAGTTTAATCGCATGCCCCCTAGTCCTAGTATTTTTGGAAAGCGTGAACAGACGCTTCACATCCACCTGTTCCACTCTACTCATTATTTTATATACCTCTATCATGTCTCCCCTCAGCCGTCTCTTCTCCAAGCTGAATAGCCCTAGCCTCCTTAGTCTTTCTTCATAGGGAAGTCGTCCCATCCCCGCTATCATTTTAGTTGCCCTTCGCTGCACCTTTTCCAATTCTACTATATCTTTCTTGAGATGCGGCGACCAGAATTGAACACAATACTCAAGGTGCGGTCGCACCATGGAGCGATACAACGGCATTATAACATCCTCAAACCTGTTTTCCATACCTTTCCTAATAAAACCCAACATTCTATTCGCTTTCCTAGCCGCAGCAGCACACTGAGCAGAAGGTTTCAGTGTGTTATTGACGACGACACCCAGATCCCTTTCTTGGTCCGTAACTCCTAACGTGGAACCTTGCATGACGTAGCTATAATTCGGGTTCTTTTTTTCCACATGCATCACCTTGCAGTTGCTCACATTAAACGTCATCTGCCATTTAGCCGCCCAGTCTCCCAGTCTTGTAAGGTCCTCTTGTAATTTTTCACAATCCTGTCGTGAGTTAACGACTTTGAATAACTTTGTGTCATCATCAAATTTAATTACCTTGCTAGTTACTCCCATCTCTAAATCATTTATAAATATATTAAAAAGCGGTGGTCCTAGCACAGACCCCTGAGGAACCCCACTAACTACCCTTCTCCATTGTGAATACTGCCCATTTAACCCCACTCTCTGTTTCCTATCCTTCAACCAGTTTTTAATCCACAATAGGACATTTCCTCCTATCCCATGACCCTCCAATTTCCTCTGTAGCCTTTCATGAGGTACCTTGTCAAACGCCTTTTGAAAATCCAGATACACAATATCAACCGGCTCCCCTTTGTCCACATGTTTGTTTACTCCTTCAAAGAATTGAAGTAAATTGGTCAGGCAAGATTTCCCCACACAAAAGCCGTGCTGACTCGAACCATGAGAGTGTACTCTGAAGGTACGATGGGAGAGATAAGAGGAGAACCAGGAGAGGACAGAGCCCTGGAACCCAAAGGAGGACAGTGTGTCAAGAAGTACGTTGTGATTGACAGTGTCAAAAGCGGCGGATAGGTCAAGGAAGATGAGGCTGGAGTAGTGACCTTTGGATTTAGCAAGGAACAAGTCATTGCAGACTTTAGATAGAGCCGTTTCTGTCGAGTGTAGGGGGCGAAAGCCGGATTGAAGCAGATCAAGGATGGCATGAGAGGAGAGAAAATCAATGCAGTGGCTGTGAATGGCGCGTTCAAGTATCTTGGAGAGGAAGGGTAGGAGGGAAATGGGGCGGTAGTTGGAGGGACAGGTAGGGTCAAGAGATTGGTTTTTGAGGAGTGGTGTGACCATAGCATGCTTGAAGGTGTCTGGGACAGTTGCAGTGGAGAGAGAGAGGTTGAGGATATGACAGATGGTGGGGGTGATAGTAGGAGCGACGGTGCTAAGTAGGTTGGTGGGGATGGGGTCTGAGGAACAGGTGGTGGATTTCGAGGAGGAGAGGAGATGGGCGGTTTCCTCTTTGGTGATATCAGTAAAAGAGGAGAAGGAGGCCTGGGTTGGTTGGTTGAGAGAGTGGGTTATAGGATGAAGAGGAGGAGAAGGTTTGGTGGTGAATTTGAGGTTGATCTTCTGGACCTTGTCACGGAAGTAGTCGGCCAGAGATTGAGGAGAGAGTGAGGGGGGGGGGGTGGGAACAGAGGGCACTTTGAGGAGGGAGTTGAGGGTGGCGAAGAGACGACGAGTGTTAGAGCTGAGGGAATTAGTCATTCATGCTAACAAGAATGAGTACCATCTGTTGATGTCAATGTGTCACTTATACCATGATATCCCTTCACTGGGTCACCTGTGGTTTACAAAAGAGAGTGAATTACATAAAAACGCAAATCACCGAAAATTACATACAAATTAAAATAACATTAATTTTGAAACAAAAAGGTTTTCAGTTTCCTTCAATATATTAAAAGGGTATTCTCCAACCTTTTAAAAGGGGGTCGATCATAACTGCTTCATGAGTCTTGTGACTGACTGAATAAATAGATCAATAAATAGAATAAATAGAGAAAAAGGAAACCGATATGGTTCTCCAAACAAGCGGCTGAGAAAATAAAGGCTAAAGAGTTGGCGTTCCAGAAATACACAAAAACTCAAGAACAGGAACACTGGGAGGAATACCGGATGAAACTGAAAGAAGCCAAGAGAGAGATACGTCTGGCGCAAGCGGAAGAACAAATGGCTAGAAATGTAAGGAGGGGTGACAAAAATTTCTTCAGGTATATTAGTGAAAGGAGAATGACTAAAAAGGGAATTGTGAGACTAAAAGTTACTGCAAACCGCTATGTAGATAGTGATGAAGAAAAAGCAAATTTACTAAATAGATACTTCTGTTCTGTTTTCACAAAAGAAAATCCTGGAACAGGACCGCGATGGACTGGAAAAAGTACAAATGAAAATGGAGCGGATACAGCATCATTTACAGATGAGAGTGTGTATGAACAACTTTTAAAGCTAAAGGTGGACAAAGCCATGGGACTGGACGGGATCCACCCCAGGATATTGAGGGAGCTCAGAGAGGTTCTGGCGGGTCCTCTTAAAGATTTGTTTAATAAATCCTTAGAGACGGGAGAGGTTCCGAGGGATTGGAGGACGGCGGAGGTGGTCCCTCTCACAAAAGTGGTGATAGGGAAGAAGCTGGAAACTACAGGCCGGTAAGCCTCACTTTGGTTATTGGAAAAGTAATGGAAGCCATGCTGAAGGAAAGGATAGTGAATTTCCTGGAAGCCAATAAGTTGCAAGATCCGAGACAACATGGTTTTACCAAAGGGAAATCATGCCAAACGAATCTCATTGAGTTCTTTGATTGGGTGACTGGAGAATTGAATCAGGGACGAGCTATGGACGTAGTCTACTTAGATTTCAGCAAAGCTTTTGACACGGTTCCCCAAAGAAGGCTTTTAAATAAACTGGATGGGCTGCAGATAGGACCCAAAGTGGTGAACTGGATTAGGAACTGGTTGATGGACAGACGTCAGAGGGTGATGGTGAATGGAGTTCGCTCGGAGGAGGGAAAGGTGAGTAGTGGAGTGCCTCAAGGATCGGTGCTGGGGCCGATTCTGTTCAATATATTTGTGAATGACCTTGCCGAAGGGTTAGAAGGTAAAGTTTGCCTATTTGCGGATGATACTAAGATCTGTAACAGAGTGGACACCCTGGAGGGAGTGGAAAACATGAAAAAGGATCTGAAGAAGCTAGAAGAATGGTCTAAGGTTTGGCAATTAAAATTATCCTGAAGGGATAATTATACCCCAGTAGTGAAGAATCATATTTGGGAATTAAAATTCAATGCCAAGAAATGCAAAGTGATGCACTTAGGGAATAGAAATCCACGGGAGACGTATGTGTTAGGCGGCGAGAGTCTGATAGGTACAGACGGGGAGAGGGATCTTTTGCGTGATAGTATCTGAGGATTTGAAGGCGACGAAACAGTGTGACAAGGCGGTGGCCATAGCTAGAAGATTGCTAGGCTGTATAGAGAGAGGTGTGACCAGCAGAAGAAAGGAAGTGTTGATGCCCCTGTATAAGTCGTTGGTGAGGCCCCATCTGGAGTATTGTGTTCAGTTTTGGAGGCCTTATCTTGCTAAGGATGTAAAAAGAATCAAAGCGGTGCAAAGAAAAGCTATGAGAATGGTATAGGATTTGCGTTACAAGACGTATGAGGAGAGACTTGCTGACCTGAACATGTATACCCTGGAGGAAAGGAGAAACAGGGGTGATATGATACAGACATTCAAATATTTGAAAGGTATTAATCCGCAAACGAACCTTTTCCGGAGATACGAAGTTGGTAGAACGAGAGGACATGAAACGAGATTGAAGGGGGGCAGACTCAAGAAAAATGTCAGGAAGTATTTTTTCACGGAGAGAGTGGTGGAGATGAAAACGGTAACGGAATTCAAACATGCATGGGATAAACATAAAGGAATCCTGTTCAGAAGAAATGGATCCTCAGGAGCTTAGCCGAGATTGGATAACAGAGCTGGTGGTTGGGAGGCGGGGATAGTGCCGGGCAGACTTATACGGTCTGTGCCAGAGCCAATGGTGTGAGGCGGGGATAGTGCTGGGCAGACTTGTACGGTCTGTGCCCTGAAAAAGACAGGTACAAATCAAGGTAAGGTATACACAAAAAAGTGGCACATTTCTTGGGCAGACTGGATGGACCGTGCAGGTCTCTTTCTGCCGTCATCTACTATGTTACTATATGGAAACCACGGGCATAGCCAGACACCCAATTTTGGGTGGGCATGACACCCCCTCACCCAGTACCTTTAATCCTTCGGGTCTTCACCAGCAGTGAGCAGCAGCTCATCCCCCTTGCTCGTGCCGGCTCTGAGCCTTCCTTCTGAGACAACTTTCTGGTCCTGTGAACAGGTAGTTTTGTCAGAGGGAAGGCTCAGGCCAGAGAGAACAGGGGGAGCATGTTGCTGCTTGCTGCCAGTGAAGAGCTAAAGGATTTAGGTACCGAGGGAGTGGAGTTGAGTGACCCTCCTCCCCCACATAATCACGTAGGGGGAGAGATGCTGAAAGTCTTCAGCTGGCAGGGCTTGGAGATCCCTGACAGCCACATTGCTGCTAGGTAGGCCTAATCCAAATTGGGTGAGCCTGTGCCCACCCAGGTCCACCTGTGGCTATGCCACTGATGCCAACTTTGCCTTAAGGAGGAATTTCACATTTTTTTCTATAAATTTCTCATCCCTCTTTCATGTCCAGTTTTACCTATCCATAAAGTTATCCTAAGTTTGTCAGCTGTCTCTCAGTGGGGTAACTTTTTTCCCGTTTAAGTTTCCACTGGAGAGATGGGAGAGAATGTGAGAGAAAAAAATCTAATGCTGAAATTTTACAATGCATATTAACACTTACGTAACGTACTCCTTTTTTGTCAAATTAATTTGGTAGTATTGTGTATCAGTAGCAAGAAGAGATCTAAAGTGGAAATCCCCAAAGATCATAGCTGCTCCTTCAGAAATATATTTAATGAGCTTACTGGCCTGAAATAGAAGGCATAGTTCCTGCTGATGCCTTATAAATAACTGGGGCGTATACTCTTCTTTAAACCCCAATTATTTTTCATGTGCATACTTGCATCTGTCTGTCAATCTCTTATTTCAAAGCTTCCTAACCAATATTTAGGCACCTAGCCTATGTTCCCATGCTGGCAGTACAGCAATCCTACCTTTCAGTACACAAGTCTGGGCAGTGGATGAAGTCCTCTACTTTTGTGCTTCAGATGCACATGCTTTTCTCTGAAGTCCTTATTCATCAGTAAAGCTTATGATGAGTAGTTTATCCTTTTCTTTTTTTTTTTTTTGTAGGAAACATACTTAAAGGGAAAGGGGGTGTGATTTGATATACTGCATTCCGTGGTTACAATCCAAGTGGTTTACATACATTATATACAAATACTTGGGACAATAGAGGGTTAAGTGACTTGCCCAGAATCACAAGGGGCTGCAATGGGAATTGAACCCAGTTCCCCTGGTTCTCAGGCCACTACATTTAAACATTAGGCTACTCCCCCACTTAGTGTAACCACTGGAGAAAGCTTATAAGCAGATAAAATTGACAAAGTGCTGATATCTTACATTAATTTGAGGTATGCGTGTCCATTTCATCAGTTGTGTGAGTGCAGATATTTGGATTGGACCCTTGGTTTTATCCCACTAGTTGTTTCAGAAATGCCATAAATAAAATGTCTCTTCTGTTAGGAAGAGGAATTACTGAATACGTGATGAACAGCCACTTAACCTTCCATTGCCCCAGATACAAAACTTAAGATTGTGAGCTCATTAGGGACAGAGAAAGTACCTGCATATAATATGTAAACCGCTTTGGTTGTACCACAAAGGTGGTATGTCAAAAACATGACCCTTAACAGCCTGCTAAAGGTACACAAAGTGATGGGGGCCAGATGGGATATATTCAAGGATATTGAAGGATCTTTGGTGGTTCTGCTGTATGACCTTTTGGGAAGTTCTGATGGCTCCCCTATCTGACTTTTTCAAAGCTTCTTTAGAATTGGGAGTAGTCCCGGAGGACTGGAGAAGAGTGGATGTGGTTCTTCTGCACAAAAATGGAAGGAGGATTGGAAACTACAGGCCGTTAATGTGAGCTATTTAGCATATAAATTAGTGAATATGTTTCTAAAATGGAGAACAGTTTGATTTCTGGATTCCAGTGGAGTGCAGGAACTAAGGCAGCATGATTTTACTAGAAGCAGATCCGATTAATTTCTTTGACTAGGTGACCAGAGATTTGGATCGAGGAAGTCCAAAAGACACAGTGTACTTAGATTTTAGCAAAGTTTTTGGCACGTTCCACATAGAACTTATAAATAAACTGAGTGCCCTCGGTATGTGTCCTAAAGTGACTTATTTGCTTAGGAACTGGTTGAGTGGAAGGCGACAAAGGGTAGTAAAAAAAAGCTGACTTTTCGGAGGAAAGGGGTATTACCAGAGGTGTGTCACAGGGCTCAGTTCTTGGTCCAGTTCTTTTTAACATTTTTCTAAGTGATATTGAGAGAGTGCTGTCTGATGAGGTTTGCCTTTTTGCAGATGATATCAAAATCTACAATGATGTAGACACCCTAGGTAGTGTGGATAATATGAGGCTTTCGGAAACCGTTCCCATTCTCACAGATCCAAGGACTTCCTGCTGAGGTAATCTGCCTGTACCTTCAGCATTCCCACAATATGAAATTAGGGCTGTAATTATTGCCCAAACTGTAGGTCAGCAGATGAATGGTATTCAAAAGGCATTGTTTTGCTTGCCTACTGAAAAGGGCAAGAGTTTTCTAGTGGAGGAGTAGCCTGATGGTTAGTTCAGTGGGCTGAAAACCCAGAGAACTTGGTTTGATTCCCACTATAGCTCCTCTGACCCTGGGCAAGTCAGTTAACCCTCCATTATCCTACATGCAAAATCTTAGATCATGAGCCTACTAGGAAAGGAGAAAGTACCTGTATGTAATACGTAAACCACTTTGGTTGTACCACAGAAAGATGGTATATCAAATGCATGACCCCATACTTCAAAAAGCTGCTGCATTTTGTAGGGTATCTAGGCACTTTTGATAGGTATTAGACCAAGCTGCGTGGACTATAGTGCCATAGTCCATGTGGGAAATCAATAAAGCCTGAAGCAGGGAATGTAATATCTCATCAGTCCTTAATGGCTTTACTTAGGACAAAAAAAACCTTTCTTCACAACCTCAGAGATTGTTTAGAAAAGTCAACTTATAATCTATTAAGACCCCTAAATACTTGGAGTCCACCAAAGTTACTGGGGAGCTGAATAAAACTGGTATCGTATCAGAGTGGCACACATGTCCTATGATCCAACACACAGTTTTTATCTTCAGCACTAACTGGTGTCTTACAAGCCAATCTGATATTAGCTGAAGGCAACTTTGTAAAGATCCAGTAGAATAATTGCAATAATTGATTGAGATGTTCATCACTATAAATAAGGGTGTTATCCCAGCTCTGGAAGGCCATGCTCTGGTTCTGAGGAGAAAGTGACCCTTTTGCTCCTTCATGATACAGTCCCACAGATTCCCTCACTGGCTTTCTGCTTCTGATATACCTGAAAAAGTGGTTACTGTGAGTTTTTGCCTCTGCTGCAAGTTTCTCTTCATATTCTTTTTTAACTTTCTTCAGTGCTTTCCATTTAACTTGACAGTGCTTATGTTGCTTCTTTCCTTCATTCGGGTCCTTTTTCCATTCTCTTGAAGGATGTTCTTTTGGCTCTAATAGCCTCTTTCACTTCACCTTTTAACCATGCTGGTCCTGGATTATCCTTCTCCACCTAGAGAGGCTGCAATGGCTCCTTTGCACAATGTACTGTCTAGCTTGGTTGATGCACTCCCTCCGGAGCAGGCTGAGCCTTTTCACCAGGTGGTCAGGAAGCAGAAGGCATGTCGAAAATTCCTGGCCAGGGGTACATTCAACACTTTTGATGTAACATCCAGGATCACTGCCCAAGGTATAGTGATGCGCAGACTCTCATGGCTGCGTGTCTCTGACCTGGATCTTTCAGTCCAGCAGCTGATGGCGGATGTTCCATGCCGGGGGGATAACTTTTTTGGTGAGAAAGTAGAGGATCTAGTTGACCAGCTCAAGAAGCACAATGATGCTATGGATTCTCTCTCCCGCCAGGTGTCTTCTGCTTCTACCTCCTCATCTAGGAGGTTTTTTTTTGGAGGGAAGAGGAGTGCTCCCTATTCCTATCCTAGGCGCAGGTACAATCCTGCTTCTCGGCAGCCTGCCCAGGCTTAGTCCCAGTGCGCTCGTTCTCGTCAACAGCGTGCGCCTAAGGCCACCGTGGCTCCCCAGCAAAAGCAAGGGACGGGCTTTTGACTGGCTTTAGTTCAGCATAGCCTCGGTAAACGTGTCCATACCGGATGACTTGCCGGTTGGGGGGAGGTTAATATTTTTTCACCAAAGATGGCCTCTTATAACTTCTGACCGCTGGGTTCTTCAAATTGTCCGGTTAGGATACACCCTCAATCTGGAATCCAAGTCTCCAAATTGCCCACCGGGAGTTCAGTCCTACAGCTCCCAGCACAAGCAGGTACTTGCAGAGGAACTCTCCGCCCTTCTACAGGCCCAAGCGATCAAACCCATTCCACCAAGGGAAGAAGGGCTGGGATTCTATTCCAGGTACTTCCTTGTGCAAAAGAAAAAAGGGGGGGGGGGGGATGCGTCCCATCCTAGACCCAGTGCTTTTTTCGTGCTGGTACGCGGCGGTACGGCATTCTGGCACCTCTTTTGTGCGGTCCAGCTCACCTGCCCGCACCCTTCCATTCGTCGTGCACATGGCCGTACTCCCTGGGTTGCAAAACTTTTGTGCACCTGGCCGTACTCCCTGGGTTGCAAAACTTTTTTGTTTACCTGAAGTTGCGGCGAACCAGCAGTAGCTCGCCTCCTCTTCACTCGCTTCCCTTCCCTCTCAGCACGTCCCACCCTCGCAGAAAGGAAATTACATCAGAGGAGGGCGGGACATGCTGAGAGGGAAGCAAAGCGAGCAATGAGGAGGCAAGCTACTGCTGGTTCGCCACGACTTCGGGTAAACAAAAGTTTTGCAACCCAGGGAGTACGGTCAGGTGCACGAATGGAAGGGTGCGTGCCGGGAAGGGTGTTTCGAATATGTCCAATTTGAGAATTTAAATATGCTGTCTTATTTTGCACTGGGTATACTGGAGCTGTAACAGCTTACAGAAATTATTTATAATGAAAAAAAAACACAAGTTATTTTTTTTCTCCTATAATATATTTTCAATGATGTCTGTTTATATGCACCATGTTACTCCGATTTTTAAGAAGGGTTCCAGAGGAGATCCGGGAAATTATAGACCGGTGAGTCTGACGTCGGTGCCGGGCAAGATGGTGGAGGCTATTATTAAGAATAAAATTGCAGAGCATATACAAAAACATGGACTGATGAGACAAAGTCAGCACGGATTTAGTGAAGGGAAGTCTTGCCTCACCAATCTAATGCATTTTTTTGAGGGGGTAAGCAAACATGTGGACAATGGGGAGCCGGTTGATATTGTATATCTGGATTTTCAGAAGGCGTTTGACAAAGTGCCGCACGAAAGACTCCTGAAGAAATTGCAGAGTCTTGGAATCGGAGGTAGGGTATTATTATGGATTAAGAACTGGTTGAAAGATAGGAAGCAGAGAGTAGGATTGCGTGGCCAGTATTCTCAGTGGAGGAGGGTAGTTAGTGGGGTCCCGCAGGGGTCTGTGCTGGGTCCGTTGCTTTTTAATGTATTTATAAATGACCTAGAGATGGGAATAACTAGTGAGGTAATTAAATTCGCCGATGACACAAAATTATTCAGGGTCGTCAAGTCGCAGGAGGAATGTGAACGATTACAGGAGGACCTTGCGAGACTGGGAGAATGGGCGTGCAAGTGGCAGATGAAGTTCAATGTTGACAAGTGCAAAGTGATGCATGTGGGTAAGAGGAACCCGAATTATAGCTACGTCTTGCAAGGTTCCGCGTTAGGAGTTACGGATCAAGAAAGGGATCTGGGTGTCGTCGTCGATGATACGCTGAAACCTTCTGCTCAGTGTGCTGCTGCGGCTAGGAAAGCGAATAGAATGTTGGGTGTTATTAGGAAGGGTATGGAGTCCAGGTGTGCGGATGTTATAATGCCGTTGTATCGCTCCATGGTGCGACCACACCTGGAGTATTGTGTTCAGTACTGGTCTCCGTATCTCAAAAAAGATATAGTAGAATTGGAAAAGGTACAGCGAAGGGCGACGAAAATGATAGTGGGGATGGGACGACTTTCCTATGAAGAGAGGCTGAGAAGGCTAGGGCTTTTCAGCTTGGAGAAGAGACGGCTGAGGGGAGATATGATAGAAGTGTATAAAATAATGAGTGGAATGGATCGGGTGGATGTGAAGCGACTGTTCACGCTATCCAAAATACTAGGACTAGAGGGCATGAGTTGAAGCTACAGTGTGGTAAATTTAAAACGAATCGGAGAAAATTTTTCTTCACCCAACGTGTAATTAGACTCTGGAATTCGTTGCCGGAGAACGTGGTACGGGCGGTTAGCTTGACGGAGTTTAAAAAGGGGTTAGATAGATTCCTAAAGGACAAGTCCATAGACCGCTATTAAATGGACTTGGAAAAATTCCGCATTTTTAGGTATAACTTGTCTGGAATGTTTTTACGTTTGGGGAGCGTGCCAGGTGCCCTTGACCTGGATTGGCCACTGTCGGTGACAGGATGCTGGGCTAGATGGACCTTTGGTCTTTCCCAGTATGGCACTACTTATGTACTTATGTACTTATAAGGGGTGTGGCCATTATAAGGGTGGAGCCATATGTGGTGACCCCGCCCATAACAAGTACCGGCACCTTTTTTTTTTTTTTTTTTTTTTTTTTTTACAAAAAAAGCACTGCCTAGACCTAAGGGCCCTGAACAAATTTCTTGTTCGAGAAAAGTTCAGGATGGTTTTCCTAGGCACCCTTCTTCCCATGATTCAGGAAAACGATTGGCTATGCTGTCTGGATTTAAAGGATGCTTACACACACATCTCGATACTTCCAGCTCGCAGGAAGTATCTTCGATTTCGGCTGGGAACACAGCACTTTCAGTACTGTGTACTGCCTTTTGTCCTGGCGTCTGCTCCCAGAGTGTTTACCAACTACCTAGCTGTAGTCGCAACATCGCTACGCAGAGTGGGAGTGCATGTGTTTCCTTATCTCAGTGATTGGCTGGTGAAGAGCACCTCGAAGGAAGGTGCTCTGGAGTCCATGCAAATGACTATTCGGGTGCTAGAGCTACTGGGGTTCGTCATAAATTATCCTAAGTCCCATCTCACTCCAATCCAAAAATTGGAATTCATTGGAGCTCTGTTGAACACTCAGACAGCTCGAGCTTATCTTCCCAAGGCAAGGGCGGACAACCTTCTGTCCCTGGTGTCCATGGTTCGAGCGTCTCAGCAGATCACGGCTCGGCAGATGTTGAGACTTCTGGGGCACATGGCCTCCACAGTTCATCACGCCTACATATGAGATCAGCTCAGTGGACCCTAGCTTCCCAGTAGTTTCAAGCTGCGGGGGATCTAGAGGATGTAATCCAACTGTCCACCGGCTTTTGGAATTCTCTTCAGTGGTGGACTATTCGATCCAATTTGACCATGGGACGACCATTCCAAGTTCCTCAGCCACGAAAAGTGCTGACGACAGATGCATCTTTCCTGGGGTGGGGAGCTCATGTAGATGGGCTCCACATTCAGGGAGCCTGGTCTGCAGATCAACCTCCTGGAATTAAGAACGATCTGAAACACTCTAAAGGCTTTCAGAGATCGGCTGTCCAACCAAGTAATCTTAATTCAGACAGACAATCAGGTTGCCATGTTTTACACCAACAAGCAGGGGGCACCAGATCTCACCCTCTGTGTCAGGAAGCCGTCCAGATGTGGCTTTGGGCTCGCCGTCATGGCATGTTACTCCAAGCCACTTATCTGGCAGGCATAAACAACAGTCTGGCCGACAGGTTGAGCAGGATAATGCAACCTCACGAGTGGTCACTGAACATGGGCGTAGTCCGCAAGATCTTCCGAGCATGGGGCACCCCCCTCGGTGGATCTTTTTGCCACACAGATCAATCACAAGGTCCCTCAGTTCTGTTCCAGACTTCAGGCCCACGACAGACTAGCATCAGATGCCTTTCTCCTATATTGGGGGACAGGCCTTCTGATTGCTTATCCTCCCATACCTCTAGCAGGGAAAACTTTGCTGAAACTCAAGCAAGACTGCGGAACCATGATCCTGATTGCACCCTTCTGGCCGCATCAGATTTGGTTCTCTCTCCTTCTGGAGTTGTCCTCCGAAGAACCGTGGAGATTGGACTGTTTTCCAACCCTCATCACTCAGAACGAGGGGTCGCACTTCTACATCCCAACTTCCAGTCTCTGGCTCTCACGGCCTGGATGTTGAGAGCTTAGAATTCGCCTCCTTGGGTCTTTCAGAGGGTGTCTCCCGAGTCTGTCTTGCTTCCAGGAAAGATTCCACGAAGAGGTGCTACTCTTTCAAATGGAGAAGGTTTGCCGTCTGGTGTGACAGCAAGGCCCTAGATCCTCTTTCTCCTACACAGACCCTGCTTGAATACCTTCTACACTTGTCAGTCTGGTCTCAAGACCAACTCCGGAAGAGTTCATCTTAGTGCGATTAGTGCTTATCGCCGTGTAGAGGGTAAGCCTATCTCTGGACAGCCTTTAGTTCGCTTCATGAGAGGTTTTCTTTTGTCAAAGCCCCCTGTCAAACTTCCACCAGTGTCATAGGATCTCAATGTCATTCTCGCCCAGCTGATAAAAGCTCCTTTTGAGCCGCTGAATTCCTGCCATCTGAAGTATTTGACCTGGAAGGTCGTTTTCTTGGTGGCTGTTACTTCAGCTCGTAGAGTCAGTGAGCTTCAGGCCTTGGTAGTGCATGCACCTTATATCAAGTTCCATCACAACAGAGTAGTCCTCCGCACGCACCCTAAGTTCCTGCCAAAGGTGGTGTCGGAGTTCCATCTGAACCAGTCAATTGTCTTGCCAACTTTCTTTTCCCATCCTCATACCCGCCCTGGAGAAAGCAGTTTGCACACCTTGGACTGCAAGAGAGCATTGGCCTTTTACGTGGAGCGGACAAAGCCCTTTAGACAGTCCGCCCAGTTGTTTGTTTCTTTTGATCCCAACAAGAGGGGATTCACCATCGGAAAATGCACAATCTCCAATTGGCTAGCAGATTGCATTTCCTTCACTTATGCCCAAGCTGGGCTGTCTTTAGAGGGCCATGTCATGTCTCATAATGTTAGAGCCATGGCTGCGTCAGTGGCTCACTTAGTCAGGCTCCATTGAAGAGATTTGCAAGGCTGCAACGTGGTCATCAGTCCACAGAGTCACATCTCACTACTGCCTTCAGCAGGATACCCAACGCGACAGTCAGTTTGGGC
Organism: Microcaecilia unicolor; assembly: GCF_901765095.1. Lineage (NCBI taxonomy): Eukaryota > Metazoa > Chordata > Amphibia > Gymnophiona > Siphonopidae > Microcaecilia > Microcaecilia unicolor. The sequence goes on along the minus strand of NC_044033.1, from coordinate 93,836,477 downwards.
AGTCGGTGCTGCAGAATCTGTTCGGGGTTTAGAATCCAACTCTACCCCCCTAGACCCATTTTTGTTCTGTTCCAGGCTGCACTCTCAGTTAGTTGTTTATGGTTTCAGGTCAATCTCTGTTATGTCCTCGCCATTGCGAGGCCCAATTGACCAATGTTCATTGTTTTGAGTGAGCCTGGTTGCTAGGGATACCCCACATCTGAGAGCAAGTAGCCTGCTTGTCCTTGGAGAAAGGGAAGATACATACCTGTAGCAGGTATTCTCCGAGGACAGCAGGCTGATTGTTCTCACAAACCCGCCCACCTCCTCTTTGGAGTTGTTGTTTCTTTTTATGCTTTTGATTTAACTGAGGAACGCGTTCACACAACGGGCGGGAAATCGGTCTGCGCATGCGCACCACAAAACTGTAGCAAGACTTCTTAAATATTTTGCTTGCAAAATGCTGATGCCAGGGCTGACGTGGACGTCGACCCACATGTGAGAACAATCAGCCTGCTGTCCTCAGAGAATACCTGCTACAGGTATATATCTTCGCTTTATGTAAGCGCCTTCTCCTTGCTTACTTTTTAATGAGCAAAAAAGTGATGTGCTCAGGGCCAAATAGGCTAAGGAGGGGAGGTTTGAGTGTAGCATTTGCCAACATTCTGCATTTTCTGCTTCCTATAAGCACCACAGTTCTATCAAGGGCTTATACACACACCTTCACCCCAAGACTGCGAAAAGTGAGGAAACTATAGTGAAACAAATATAAGAACTCTATCATCCCCACCAGAAATCTGCTTGACAACAATTTCCAAATTCATGTGTTTGTATGCTTTGCCCACAGTTTTTGAAAACAGTGTTTCTGAATTTGAATGAATTGATACCTTTAGCTGCCTAACCATCTACCATTATTTGCTGAATTTGTCACTGCTTGCCAATGAGATTATTATTTCTTTTTTCTCTTTATTTGTTTTTAAAGATTTCCTTTTATAACAGGTAATTGTGCCAAGTATAAGGGCAATAAAGGGTACATCCAAATATCTCTCTGTTTCTAATAAACTAATCATTGCCCCTTCCCAAGCTTAAGTATCTCCATCTGCTATAGCAGCGATTCCCAAACCTGGTCCTGGAGGCACCCCAGCCAGTCAGGTTTTCAGGATATCTGCAATGAATATGTGTGAGAGAGATTTGCATGCACTGCCTCCGCTGCATGTCATTTTGTCTCAAGAATATTCATTGTAGTAACACCTTAATAATGTAACTACATTTTGTTTGCTTTAAATTATTTATTGTAAACTTTACACCTATAAAATCCTCTCAAAGTATACCAGGTCCTTCTATTTCTCATGCGTTCCATTCATCCATTCTATCACACTGCTTTTATACTACTACTACACACTATTTTCACTCACTGCTGTTTATGCTCATACACTTTTCCCTTGGAGACTTTATAATACGTGTACATCTATATGCCAGATTATAACTGTTTTCATTACAATTTGTGTAACCCTTGTAATTGCTGGTAAGCACACTGTAAATTAACTCCCAATTCTTTTACTTAGTTCATTCCGTGCTGAAGAGCTGCTTTTAATTCACTCTACCCCCAGTGTACTTCAGTTAAAGTTATTCCATATGCATTCCTAAAGGAATGTAACATAACATAGTAACATAGTAGATGACGGCAGAAAAAGACCTGCACGGTCCATCCAGTCTGCCCAACAAGATAAACTCATATGTGCTACTTTTTGTGTATACCCTACCTTGATTTGTACCTGTCCTCTTCAGGGCACAGACCATATAAGTCTGCCCAGCACTATCCCCGCCTCCCACCACTGACTCTGGCACAGACTGTATAAGTCTGCCCAGCACTATCCCCGCCTCCTAACCACCAGCCCTGCCTCCCACCACCGGCTCTGGCACAGACCGTATAAGTCTGCCCAGCACTAAATCCGCAACCACCAATCCCACCTCCCACCACTGGCTCTGGCACAGACCGTATAAGACTGCCCAGGACTATCCCTGCCTCCCAACCACTAGCCCCGCCTCCCACCACCGGCTCTGCCACCCAGTCTCGGCTAAGCTCCTGAGGATCCATTCCTTCTGAACAGGATTCCTTTATGTAATCACTGTTCTCCTTTTGTCCATACTTGATGTGCTCCTCCAAACACAAAATTGCTCCTTCAGTACCTCAGCGATGAGCCTCCATAATCAAATTCAAATCTCCAACTCGCATTGTTGAAAACCTTGTTTCTTTTGAACTGTATCTCAATCGTCAAACCCTAAGCAATCGATGCGTTTCATTTTACCGCGTCTTCAGGGGTTTAACTATAGACAAGCACAAAGAACATAGACCCTATTTCTTTTCCTTCTTAAACCTTTACATCTGCCAGATACATGTATACGTATTAAAAGTCTCCAAGGGAAAAGTGTATGAGCATAAACTGCAGTGAGTGAAAATAGTGTGTAGTAGTATAAAAGCAGTGTGATAAAATGGATGAATGGAATGCATGAGAAGTAGAAGGACCTGGCATACTTTGAGAGGATTTTATAGGTGTAAAGTTTACAATAAACAAAGAATTTAAAACAAACAAAAAGTAGTTACTTTATTAAGGTGTTACTTAAATTTGTAACTAGAGTGGAATATAGGGATCTCATTACAAGGATAAGAATATTCATTGTGGATATCCTGAAAATCTGACTGGCTGGGGTGCTCCAGGACCAGATTTGGGAACCACTGTACTATAGTGTAAAAACATTCCCACATGGTAGTTATCCTAACATATAACACAATAAAGAAAAACACTCAACTATATTTCTGCCCCTCTCCCTCCAGTCTTTCATCAGCTCCAAGATTCTCATGCTTTTATCCTGCTGAGGAGGCCAAATTATGATTTAGAAACCAAAATACTTCATGTCAATAATTCTCCCTACATAAATATAAATGCTTCCTTGATTGCAATTGTTTCCTCCTTCCTGTTCCAACAGCATAAAAAGTTATCATTTATAGGTTGCAACGTGTTTATATAATGCAACTTGTTTATATAACTCTTTTATAATGGTTGCAGGTGTGGTTTTGAGATTATGATAAATTTGGGAGGGGGGGTTGTTTGCAAGCCTTCCTTTAATCATGTGGTAATTGTAACACCTGTATGAGGGTTTTTACATTCAAAAGGGTAGAACACATTTAAAAGTAGGGCATTAGTAGTTGTATGGTTTTTGGCTCTTGGTTAGTGGAATCAACATCATTCTTACCTCTGATTAGATCGTGTACTATGTTATACTAAGTATTTTTTTTAATCACCATCCAACCTATTCTTTTCAGTTTCTCTCATTATCTTGCTTGAATTACTATCTCATTGGTAAGTTGCACTGTAGTGTTTCAAAGGCTGCGTATATCTAATTATAATATAGTATGTGTTAAATCTTGTAATTATGTACAATAACAGATCTAAAAATTCTTCAGGACACAAAACACATCTTAGAATCCCTATGGATAGAAATTTCATGTGTAAAGTTGAAAAGGATAGTGATAGGAGTGAACTATCATCCACCTGGCCAGGATGAACAGACAGATGCAGAAATGTTAGCAGAAATTAGGGAGGCTAACAAACTGGGTAACACAATAATGGGTGAATTCAATTACCCCATTATTGATTAGGTAAATGTAAAATCAGGACATGCTAGGGAGATAAAATTCCTTGATGAAATCAAGGACTGCTTTATGGAGCAGCTGGTTCAGGAAGCAACAAAAGGGGGAACAACTCTAAACCTAGTCCTTAGCAGGGGCGTAGCTGCTATGGGGCCACGGGGGCCTGGACCCCCCTGCCGGTGACCCTCTCAACCCCTCCTCCCGCCACCAACCTGCCACCTGCTACCTTTGCTGGTGGGGGACCCCAGCCCCCGCCAGCCGAAGTCTTCCTTTGTTTGGTTTCTTCTGACTGAGTCTGACGTCCTGCACGTCAGACTCGCAGAAACAGAACGAAGCCCTGCAGATCGCAAGGCTTCGTTCTGTTTCTGTTGTACGTGTAGGACGTCAGACTCAGTCAGAAACCAATGAAGGAAGAAGACTTCGGCTGGCAGGGGTTGGGGTCCGCCGCCAACAAAGGTAGGCGACGGCGGGCGGGGGGTCAAGAGGGTCATCGGCAGGGGGGGGGGTCAAATTTGTTGGAGGTGTCAGCAATGGTGGGCGGGCAGGGGGGGGATTGTAGGCGCCAGTGGGGGCTAAAATGTGCCCCCTCACCTCGGCTCTGGACCCCCCTACCGTTGAAGTCTGGCTACGCCCCTGGTCCTTAGTGGAGCGCATGATCTGTTGCAGGAGGTAATGGTGCTGGGGCCACTTAACAGTGATCATAACAGGATCAGATTTGATTTAATCCATGGAGTAAGTACACACAGGAAATCCAATACGTTATCATTTAACTTTCAAAAAGGGGACTATGATAAAAATAAGGAGCAGCTGCAAAGGTAAAAAATTTACATCTGGCATAAATGCTATTCAAAAATACCATCCTGGAAACCCAGAACAGATATATTTCATGTATTAAGGTCAAACAGCCGGCACGGTTAAAAAGCATAAGGAATGGTAAGTCAGATGCAAAATGCTGATAAGGAAGGCAAAGAGAGACTTTAAAAAAAAGATTGCATTGGAGGCAAAAACACATAGTAAAAACTTTTTAATGTAAAAAACGTTTTAATGTATATTAGTAGCTAGAAACCAGTAAAAGAATCAGTTGGACCGCTAGATGACCGAGAAGTAAAAGGGACACTCAGGGAAGGCAAGGCCATATCGAAGGGATTAAATGAATTCCTTGCTTCAGTCTTCACCAAGGAATATGCAGGAGAGATACCAGTGCCAGAAATGGTATTCAAGGCTGGTGAGTCAGAGAAGCTGAAACAAATCTCTGTAAATTGGAAAATGTAATGGGGCAATTTGGCAAACTGAAGAGTAGTAAATTGCCTGGACTGGATGGTATAAATCGCAGAGTACTGACAGAACTGAAAAATAAACTTGCAGAGCTATTGTATTAATATGTAATTTATCATTAAAATCTAGCATTGTACTGGAAGATTGGAGGGTGGCCAAACTAACACCAATTTTTAAAAAAGCATTCCAGAGATGATACAGGAAATTGGACTAGTGAGCCTGATGTCGGTGCTGGAAAAAATGTTAGAGACTATTATAAATGACAGATTAGAAAACTAATAAATCTAATATAATTGTACCAATATAGAAATTGATAAAGAACAAAAATACAAAGCATGAATTAAAGAGACAAAGCCAACATGGATTTAGTCAAGGAAAATCTTGCCTCACCAATCTACTACGTTTCTTTGAAGGGGTAAATAAACATGTGGATAAGGGTGAACCAGTTGATATTGTGTATCTGGATTTTCAAAATCATTTGACAAAGTACCTCATGAGGACATTAGAAATTCATGGGATAGGAGGTAGTATTCTATTGTGGATTAAAAACTGGTTTAAAGATAGAAAACAGAGAGTAGGGTTAAATGGTTAATATTCTCAATGGAGAAGGGTAGATAATGGGTTTCCCCTGGGATCTGCTTTTTAACATATTTATAAATGATTTAGAGATAGGACTGTGAAAAATTTGTAAGAGGACCTTAAGATGAGCGGGAGACTGGGCATCCAAATGGCAGGTTACATTTAATGTGAGCAAGTGCAAAATGATGCATGTGGGAAAGAGGAACCCAAACTATAGTTACTTGATGTAAGGTTCCACATTAGAAGTTGCCTCCCAGGAACAGGATCTAGGTGTTATCGTTGATGATACATTGAAACCTTCTGCTTAGTGTGCAGTGGCAACTAAGAAAGCAAATAGAAAGTTAGGAATTATTAGGAAAAGAATGGAAAACAAAAAGGATAATGCTTTTGTATCACGCCATAGGGCAACTGCAATTCTGGTTACCACAGCTGAGGGGAGATATGATAGAGGTCTATAAAATACTGAGTGGAGTGGAATGGGCAGATGTGAATCACTTATCTACTCTTTCCAAAAATATTAGGACTAGAGGGCACACAAAAAATTTAAAACCTAACCAGAAAAAATATTTCTTCACTCAATGTAGAGAGGTGTGGTAGCCGTGTTAGTCCACTCTTAAAGGTTATCAATAGAAATCAAACAAAATAAAACATGGAAAAGAAAATAAGATGATACCTTTTTTATTGGACATAACTTAATACATTTCTTGATTAGCTTTCGAAGGTTGCCCTTCTTCCTCAGCCCTGTGGGCCTGTGGGCCAACACTTCACTAGACCAGAACACTGCACCAGTGATTTCACAGTAAGAATACTGAAAGGTAATTTTAAAACAATACAGGAACGTAAGACCTTTGAAATAAGAATTATTGAATATTTTGACACCCAACAAACAGGACTTAATAAGGATCTGGGTTTTCTAACTCATTATAAAACATAAGCTGTATTTCTCTGTTTATTTCTCTGTTTATTACCCTCCTCTCACCTACCAACACCCATTCTGTTAGAATATCAATGAAATACTTTGATGTCCCCATGCATACCCCCACCCTCCCACTCTGTCAGACAGTCAAAGTAATGCTTTGATGTTTCTCTCATATATACTATCTGCTACCTCATTTGCTTATTTCCGATCTGAGGAAGAAGGGCAACCTTCGAAAGCTAATCAAGAAATGTATTAAGTTATGTCCAATAAAAAAGTATCATCTTATTTTCTTTTCCATGTTTTATTTTGTTTGATTTCTATTGATAACCTTTAAGAGTGGACTAACACGGCTACCACACCTCTCTACTTAAGATGGAAGATACCGCATACAGCCGCATGAAAAAGCAAATGAACAAACTTTTGGAAAAAGAAACAAAAGTGAACAGCCATCTTTACTTTCTGACAATCTGCAAGAAGAATTACATCATTCCCAAAGGACTGAGGATCAAAAATCATTTGGCTACCACTTACAATTCTGAATATGCAGAGAAAATCTGCAAACGCACTAGTCAGAAACTAAGAAATGAACTCGTACATCAACTCAAGAAAAAGAGAATAATACAAACCCCAAGGGATGAAATCATGAGGAACATGGAGGAACTCCATCCACACCATAGGAACCAACTTCAAGAGGACCTACATAACATCCAAAGAGAAAAGCAACACATGGCTATCCGCAAGAAAAAATAAAGCTATCTTTTCTCCTGCAGGATCACAGAGAGAAAAACAGCCTATATTTGGATAACCACAGCTCTGCAGAAACAACATCCCCAGACACCTTGGAGACACTTGGATTACATATCTGAGGCATGTGAAAATCAGAGCCCAAACAAACCAAGGAATACTGATCACACCTTCAGAGATGCAGATCAGATGGGTATAATAAACCTCTCCAACCATCAATTAACACAGCATGAAGTCTCTGTGCTCTCCAAGGGACTTTCTTTTTGCCCATCTGGCAAACTTGATGAAATCCAACTATATTCAGACCTAGAAGAATTCTTCAGAAAAATGCGTCTTAGAGCACATTTCCACAATAGAGGGAAACCAAACAGACCGGAATACAGTCTTAAACAAAAGAACACTTATTTCACCCCACAGGAGGGACAAAACTACAAGCTGGATAATTACATAGAAAGTTTCAGACATAGGGTTAAATCACAACTCTCCAACAAACAAAAAAGAATTCTGTACAATCTTACCCCACCAGAAAGAGCAGCCATAAGAACTCTACAAACTATCGAACACATTATCATCAAACCCGCAGACAAAGGACGCGCAGTGGTAATTATGGACACACAAAAATACATTGAAGAGGGACACAGACAGCTCTCAGACAACAAATACTACAGGAAACTAACTGAGGACCCCAAACAGGATTATACAAAGCAGCTAAAAGATCTTATCAGAACATTTCCTACACAAGCACAGCCACATCTGAAGAAACTCATACCAAACCAGCCTTCTGTGGGCACATTCTACATGTTACCCAAAATCCACAAACCTGGAAACCCGGGCAGACCAATCATATCAGGTATTGGCATGCTCACGGAGGAAATATCTGGACTCATAGAGGGAATTCTGAAACCTCTCGTGCACAAAACTAACAGCTTCATACAAGACACCACAGACTTTCTGAATAAATTGAAAAATATCAAACAATTACCACCAAACACCCTTCTGGTCATGATGGATGTAGAATCACTATACAGCAACATTCCACATGCGGATGGCATAGCTGCATGTGGAAGACTCCTAAAAAAATCCACACTGGACCATCAATACTCACCAGAAACTATTACAAAATTAATCAAATTCATTTTAACTCACAACTACTTCCACTTTAACAATGATATCTATCTACAAATAATGGGCACTGCAATGGACACCAGGACAGCACCCCAATATGCCAACCTTTTTATGGCTGAGCTGGAAGAGACATTTCTGAATACATACCAGACCAAACTTCTAAAATACTACTGGTACATCGATGACATTTTTATGATTTGGACGGAGGGGGAAGAAACTCTGAAACAATTTTACTATTCCTTCAATACATACCATCCTACAATCAGATTCAAAATTGACTACTCCCCAGAAAAAGTCAATTTTTTTGGACACCACAGTCTTAATCAGTGATGGCTGTATACAAACATCTATATACAAGAAACCCACAGACAGATGCAGCTACCTCCACAACTCCAGCTTCCACCCTTCACATACAAAAAGATCCATTATTTACAGTCAAGCCACAAGATACCACCGTATCTGCTCGGACCCAGAGGATAGAGACAGACACCTTGAAACCTTGACTGCATCCTTCAAACAGAAAGGCTACAACCCCAAAATAATCTCCAAGAATATTGCCTCCTCCCTCAAAACACCCAGGGAAAATCTACTACAGTACAAAAAAAAAAAAAGCCAACGACAGAATTCCCCTTGTAGTGACATACAACCCAGAGCTGGAGAAACTGAGGAAAACCATAAGAGACCTACAGCCACTACTTCAGGAAGATGAATTACTGAAAGAGATATTCCCATGCCCACCAGTGCTGGCCTTCCGACAGCCACCAAATTTAAAACACAAGCTGATCAGAAGTAAACTTCCAACACAGACGGAAAAAGAATAGGGCACGTTCCCGTGTAACACAGCCAGCTGCAAACTATGCCAAAACATTTCACAAGACCCCACAGTCATTCACAAAGGAAAAATATTCAACATAAAGGATTATTTTACATGCTCATCTTCCAATGTGGTATATATCATTCAGTGTAAGAAATGTAACGAAGGACGCTATATTGGAGAAACAGGCCAGATGCTTAAGACAAGATTCAATCTACATAGACATCACATGAAAATAGCCGGTGCCAGTCAGGCCCCCACCCCTGTGGGCCAACACTTCACTAGACCAGAACACTGCACCAGTGATTTCACAGTAAGAATACTGAAAGGTAATTTTAAAACAATACAGGAACGTAAGACCTTTGAAATAAGAATGATTGAATATTTTGACACCCAACAAACAGGACTTAATAAGCGCTGCGTAACCCTAGTAGCGCTCTAGAAATGTTAAGTAGTAGTAAGTAGTTTTCGAACTCATTATAAAACATAAGCTGTATTTCTCTGTTTATTACCCTCCTCTCACCTACCAACACCCATTCTGTTAGAATATCAATGAAATGCTTTGATGTCCCCATGCATACCCCCACCCTTCCCACTCTGTCAGACAGTCAAAGTAATGCTTTGATGTTTCTCTCATATATACTATCTGCTACCTCATTTGCTTATTTCCGATCTGAGGAAGAAGGGCAACCTTCGAAAGCTAATCAAGAAATGTATTAAGTTATATCCAATAAAAAAGGTATCATCTTATTTTCTTTTCCATGTTTTATTTTGTTTGATTTCTATTGATAACTTCACTCAATGTGTAATTTAAACTCTGGACTTCATTGCCAGAAAATGTGGTGAAAGTAGTTGGCTTACCAGTGTTTAAAAAAGGTTTGGATAATTTCTTGAAAGAAAAGTCCATAAGCCATTAAAATGGATTTGGGATAATCCACTGCTTATGTCTAGAATGTCAAAAATTAATGGGCACTTCTCTACTGAAAAATACACTCAAAACTAATGAAAATAGTAGAGGATACACAAAAAATACAATATGTTACGATCTCATACGTGGGTAAGTCTCATATATACTTGACGGCTGATGTCACTTCACTCCTCGGTGAACCTATTGCCGTACAATATTATAATCATAGACTCTTACCCTCCGACCTACCAATGCCTAAGAACTTTACTATTTATTTTTTATTCTTAGCGTTATATGTAAAGGTTAGGCAATGTGTTACTTATCTTAGCTTGTTTCTAACGGGTGTGCACACCCGTTAGAAACAAGCTAAGATAAGTAACACATTGCCTAACCTTTACATATAACGTTAAGAATAAAAAATAAATAGTAAAGTTCTTAGGCATTGGTAGGTCGGAGGGTAAGAGTCTATGATTATAATATTGTACGGCAATAGGTTCACCGAGGAGTGAAGTGACATCAGCCGTCAAGTATATATGAGACTTACCCACGTATGAGATCGTAACATATTGTATTTTTTGTGTATCCTCTACTATTTTCATTAGTTTTATGTCTAGAATGAGCAGCATAAAATCTGTTTTCTGAGATTTTGCCAGGTACTTCAGACCTGAATTGGTCACTGTTCGAAATAGGATACTGTGCTTGATGGGCCTTCTGTCTGTTCCAATATGGCAACACATATGTTCTTTCTAACACCTAGGATTAAATGGGATTATGCAATAAATTGCAAGAGAGCTTGCTGACTGTATTTTGTAGTTTAGACTAGACTGTGGCGTTGTGATGTCACCTGTTGCTCTACCTTCCCAACTGCTAGAAAAACAAACATGCGCTTTAAATTCTATTTGTTTTCTTTATTGTCAGTCAAACTGATGGAAAGCATGGTAGCCAAACAATTTAAAGATTATATAAACAAATTCTCAATATTACACGAATCACAGTCAGGTTTTCGCCCCCTCCACAGCACAGAAACAGTACTACTCACTCTCCTAGCCAAATTCAAGCAGGAAATAGCAATAGGCAAAAACATCCTCCTCCAATTCGACATGTCTAGTGCATTCGACATTGTAAACCATAATATATTAATAAGATTACTAGATAGGTTCGGGATTGGTAGAAACATACTTAGCTGGATCAAGGATTTCTTAAGAACATATCAAGTAAAATCAAACTCAAACATATCATCACCATGGAAAGCAGACTGTGGAGTACCACAAGGATCACCGCTACCACCGATCCTCTTCAACCTAATGATGACCCCACTAGCCAAGTCCTTATCCAACCAAGGCCTTAACCCTTTCATCTATGCAGACGATGTCACAATATTCATTCCTTACAAATCTAAACTGACAGAAATCACCAACGAAATCAAGATCAGCTTGAACATCATGGACTCTTGGGCAAATGCATTTCAACTAAAACCAAACAAAGAAAAAACATACTGTCTCATCCTCTCATCCCTACACAGCGCGGATAACCCCACAATTACTATGTAACAGCTTTTCAGGTTGGAAAAAAAATGAAAAGAGGTGTAATAGAAGTTTAATCATTCCACCCCACTCATAATTGTATAAATAGAGAATGGTTGCTTGAAAGGTTAACAGCATAAAAACAAAAGGACAATCTATGAAGTTAATGACCAGCACCATGACAAAAATTATAAAATGTAATTTTTTCATTCAGTTCATAATTAAGCTGTGGAATCTGTTCCTAGAGGATTTGGTTAAGGAGCTAACTAGCAGAGCTCAAATGAAGGCAGGTTCCTGGAGGAAGTCCATAAAAATGATTATCCAGGTACACTTAGATATGCTATTGCCCACCAAAATGAGCTATTAGAAATAGATGTAATTCTAATCTGTTTTGGGGGATCTGCTTGTTACAGAGCACTGGGCTCAATAGATCTTGGTCTGACTCTGCCTGGCTTTCCTTGAGTTCACTGCTGTGAAGCAGATTTTTGGTGCCAATAAAGTTGCCCTCGTCCCACTGCCCATTGAAGAACATTGGCTTCCTTTCACGTTTCATATCTCATTCATGATTCTTATTTCTTACACACCAAATATTCCATCCTGGCATCCCACTTTTTCTATTTAGCTCCTCGGTTCTCTGAGATCTTTGCAACAGAACCTTTTAGTTATCCCTTCTTACCAACACGTACAACTGGACTCCTACTAGGGTTGACGCACCCACTCCTTGCAATGCTACCTTCCTACTGATTTTTGCCTTGAAAAATCTTATGTGAAATTTAAAGTTACCCTCAAAGCTCTTCTTTTAAGCTCTTCTTTTTCTTTTTTATACTCCTGCTTTCCCTTCCTCGGTGGAGTAACTTTGGGGCCTTTTTACTAAGCCTTGCTAAAAAGTTTCTGGCGCTATTGTTAGCGCATGGGTTTTCCTTCGTGCTGTGGCCACTTTTAGCGTGGCTGTAAAATAGCCGCATTTCCATTTTGTTCTGTAATAGCCATGCGCTAATTTCTCAGTTAGTATGTGGCCATTACCATGTGAGCCCTTACTGCCACCTATTTGTAGGCACTAAGGGCTCCCGTGCTAATTGGACAGCATGTGGCAATGTGCCCGTGCTACCCAATTAGTGCGGGGCACACCTACTCTCTGCCCATTGACATATTTCCTGTGCTAAAAAATTTAAACTATTTTTTAGTGAGGGACTAGAATACCTCAGCGCGTCCCACAGCAGTGATTTTTGGTGCGTGGTAGGCATGTGCTAGTGTCTACTGTGGCTTAGTAAAAGGGCCCCTTTTACTGAGACCTTGATAGTCCAGCAGCTTATACCTTTTGATTCACTGTCTTGCGCATTTCCTCCCTTCCTATTGTGTCCCATAGGATTATTTTAATACACTGATTATTATCCTTGATTGTATTTTAGACCACCTTTAGTATTAAGGGGGGAATAAAAAGAGAGAGAGAAAAGCAAGCATTATTAACTAGTTGTCATAGTGTACAAACCCTTTTTCCATAGTTTTAAACTGAAATTTTCTCTAGAAATAGGCATTTTTCCCATAGTTTTAAACTGAAACCTTTTCTAGAGGTAGAAACTAAACAACCAAAAACTCTTGTTCTAAAAGGCATTTATTTTCTGTTCCTTGGCTACTTGAGAGGTAGCACATCCAGCGACCTCAATTAAGTGTTAATTAAGGTGTGGGGAAGTAGAAGATTTGCATAGGTTGCTGAGTCAGCTTCAAAGAGCCTGTTTAAAAAAGGCCCCTTAGATTCAAAATTATATAAAGAGGAAAGGTCCCACTGAACTTTCTTTCTGAGAAGTTTTGAGAGAAGAGGACATTTCTCTGGTAAGTGAACACTATTTTGCTTTGTGCTTTGGGAACTTAAAGATTGGGGTTTAAAGGAGGAATTGTAGGTTAGTGATAGGCAAAATAAAAATATAAAAAGCAAATTTTATCAACTAATCTCCAACCAATTCCAGAGAATGTGGTAATTACATATTGAATGAATAAATATTTTTTTCTGCTTTGTTTTAAATTTACTACTTAGTAGCTTGTTGATGCTGTGTTGGGCAAAATAGTGGTAGGGCCATGGCCTTAGTGGCCCACCCCATTCTGCTACTCATGTTCTAACTTTAAATCTCTACATCTAAAAGGCAGTATGGACCAAATTTTATAAATGATGCCCAAATTTGGGCGCAAAAAAAAAAGAATGCTAAGTGGTATTCTATAATGGCTCTTAAAGTTGGGCACCATTTATAGAATAGCACATAGTAGCGGGATCTGTGTCCAATTTTAGGTGCGAGGATTTACACCAACTGAACTCTGGCATAACATAATTGGCTTTACAAGCTAATCAGTGTTGTTAACAGCACTTAACAAGCAATAATGAGCACTAATTATCAGTAATTAGCATTTACGCACATAACTCACTAAGCATATGCTGTAACTCACTGCGCCTAAATTCTAATGCGCACATCTAAAAAGAGGCACAGAAATGGGCATTTCATGGGCGTTCCCAAATTTACGCACGTTGTTATAGAATATGGCCCAGCCCATGTAAATCTAAGCAGACGATATTTGTCTTCTATGCCCAGTATTAGAAACCTTTGATAAGACCACAGAACTATTAAATAGAAATTTTATTTAGTAGATGCATGGACTAAGAATAATTTTCTAAAACTGAATAGACCGTTTGGTTTGGTGATTTTGAGTCAATTCCACAGAAGAATTTTATATTGGATACAGGATAAATTTTGCAGATAGAAAATTATTCAAAAGCTTTAGGTGTGATTCTTGATTCTAGGATGACGTTGGATCAAGTTAATGCTCTGACAAAAAAAAAGAATTCCGGTATGACAATTGACGGTGTGCGTGAGTTTTGCACTGCATTATATCTGGAGAAACATATACAAAATTTTGGAAAACATCAGACGTTTGAAATTAGTCTGTTGAAACCTCCTTTGTCATTGGTGTGACCCCTGACGCAGGTGCGGTAGCACCGAAACACGGCCCGTGTCGGGTCTTTCTTCAATCAAAAAGGTCACTATTAAAGGATTTTTCTAATGAAAGAATTGTTTCCTTTGTTTTTAAAGGCCTTTCATGCTGGGTTTTTTTTGCTTGGACTTTTTCTGTACTTAGTTCCCTCTCTCTGTTACATTATACAACCATGCAACAACCACACAGTTTTATCAGAGGGCTCTTAGCAATTTTCTGTTAATTATGCAATTTTTGCAAAATAGAAATTTACTCCACAAGTTCCCTCGCTGCTATTTTCCTTGGATTCAAAACTTGTTGGCAGACGAACTACTGTACCATCAATAGATCTTTGAGAAAAAGCCTACTCCACTGAGTAAACTGGATTACTTCAGAAAATGAGTTATCCAGATCTTTTACAATGTAGACTCCTTCAGTAGCAGTGGAGGGCTAGTGATACTCAAAGCAGGCCTGTCTTACCACGGTTTCTAAATTCCTGGTACTGCCACTAACCCTGTGAAAAATCCATCTGCAAACTCCACTGCAGTCTAAAACTTCCTGTTTTTATCCCGTCTCTTGCACAGTGTGAGAAGAGTAACACACTGCTGAAGTGGAGAGGGGGTATTTTTATCAATTAATGCTTCTTGGCTTTGTTCCAATCAGATTCTGTCATTTTGAAACCAAGAAAGGAGAACTGTCCTTATCTACAGTCCAGTCCAAGCATTTTGTCTGAATTTATTTGTGAAAGTACCTTAATTTTTCAGTTGTTTTTAAAATATGCTGAGATGCTAATAGTGGATGCAATGTGCAGAATCAACCTTTATTTCACCTACCTCAGATCTGCCCAGTCTAGATCCTTAATGCTATTTTCCCCAATTATAAACAAGATGATTCTGACTTTCCCTCCCCAATTGCTTCCATTTATTTGCTATTGTGCATGAAGCTTCCTGGCTACAATATGCCACAAATGCACCTTGCTAAACCTCAGCTATAAGCACATTACGTCTTCTGGACTGCATATGTAATCTGGAATGGTGCAGAAGCAGTACTGGCATACCTACGTCTCACAACTAGGGGACACTCAGATTCAAGGAGATCTATCATAATTTATTATTTTGCTTTGAGCTGATAAAAGCAGTTGTACGGTGCTGGCTCAAGGGATTATGGTGCTTTAGTTGCCATACTGGGTCAAACCAATGGTTAGGTAGAATGTTTAGGTATTATTAGGAAAGGAATGGAAAACAAAAATGAGGATGTTATAATGCCTTTGTATCGCTCCATGGTGCAACTGCTCCTCGAATATTGTGTTCAGTTCTGGTTGCCGCATCTCAAGAAAGATATAGTGGAATTAGAAAAGGTGCAGAGAAGGGCGACGAAAATGATAAAGGGGATGGGACAACTTCCCTAAGAGGAAAGGCTAAAGTGGTTAGGGCTCTTCAGCTTGGAGAAAAGGCAGCTGAGGGGAGATATATATGATAGAGGTCTATAAATAATGAGTGGAGTTGAACGGGTAGATGTGAAGCGTCTGTTCACGCTTTCCAAAAATAATAGGACTAGGGGGCATGTGATGAAGCTACAATGTAGTAAATTTAAAACGAATCGAAAAAATTTTTTCTTCACTCAACGTGTAATTAAACCCTGGAATTCGTTGCCAGAGAATGTGGTAAAGGTGGTTAGCTTAGCGGAGTTTTAAAAAGGTTTGGACAGCTTTCTAAAGGAAAAGTCCATAGACTGTTAGTGGATTTTCCCCAAATCCATTTAATATTTCTGGGATAAGCAGTATAAAATGTTTTGTACATTTTTGGGATCTTGCCGGGTATTTGTGACCTGGATTGGCCACTGTTGGAAACAGGATGCTGGGCTCGATGGACCTTTGGTCTTTCCCAGTATGGCAATACTTATGTACTTATGATGATGTTGGGGGCATCAGGGTGTTAATGCAAGTGCCAGAAATATTCAGTGCCAGTGCCTGTGCCCACATACTAAGTGCCAAAGTTAGGACTGCACAAAATGCTATCTTAACTTTGGCCATTTAGCTATGTTGGGGTCGGTACTGAATATCAGCTAGTACCTACAAAACTTCCAGGTATGGCCTGAATCTATATGTCCATCACTCCCTCCCCCCACAACACGATTGTTTCCCTCCAAACCCCTCATGAAGACTGGTTCCCCTCCAGACCTTCCCCTCCCCAAGAGAAAGCCCCCTTCCTGGACCTCCTGCCAAGAGAAGCCTGAATCTGAAACCCCAGTAAGCTCCCCCTACAACCTACCTTAGCATCCCTGAGTAGGTTGTGCTCAGACCCATCATGTGGGGCATGGGAGGGGTCTTCTCTTGGAAGGAGGCTCAGAATTGTGGTGGAGGCTGACAGATCCCCTTATGTGGGTCTTGGTCGATAGTCAGCCAGGACCCCCATAAATGTGTTCTATGTTGGTCCTGGCTAAATATCGGCCAGAACCTACATAAGTACCAGTGGCCAGCACATGTCTAGTCAGACCTGGATATTCAACACTGCTGCCTGGACGTGTCATATCATTGAATATCTAGGACTAATTTAGCCAGAAAGACAGCACTTTAAACATTGCCCCCTCCCAGCATGAGCATCCGCCCCAGCCCCCTTCTCTCAGCTTTATCAACAGCATCAGCCACCCTCTTCCATCCCCCAGCATTATCAGCATCAGCTTCCCTTCACACTACCCCCAGCATTGGCATCAGCCCCTCAGACTCAGCTCCCCCAATCTCCCTGTCCCTTACCTACCACAGCATAGAAATCCAGTGCACAGCAGTAGGAGCGTATACCTTCGCTCCCACTGCTCTGTGTCTTTGCTTGGTTCTGCCAGCACCACAAGAGGGTTTAAAATGTGAAAACAGTGCTTTCTTGACAAACAGGAAGTGCCTGTTCTCATTTTTTAAATTTGTCCTTAGTGCCAACTAAAGACATATAGAGCAGTGGGAGCAAAGGCACAAGCTCCCGCTGCTGCAAAGGACAGAAACAATGAGGCAGGCTTTCAGCACCCTTAAGCTTTGTCATCCTGAGACAGTGCCTCACTGTCTAACCCCTTAAGCCAACCCTGAAATTGTGGCTCTCAAAAGTTAACCAAAAATGTATTTTAGTCCAATAAAAGGTATTTCCTGCAACTTTTTTCAACTGACTTTTGTTTCGTAGGATATGTTGGAGGAATTACATTAAAAGCAAACAAATATAAATAAAACTATCAAAGTTGATTAACAGAGCAACCACACAACTTTTTGATATAGACATTTACCTATGTTTATAAGTATTACTAACCTGCTGCAGGGTGGCTTTCAAAATGCTTAAGGACCTCATGATGTATAATGCTCTACCTGAGATTCAGCTGACCCCAACTGATCTATTTCCTTTAGGGTTACAACCAGGCCAGTCTTTTCTGTGTCTGTGATGCCAGTACCAAACCACTCTGGCTCATTCAAAGTACTCAAGACTTGCTATCCTGCGGCTGTGCCTAGCACCCTGAGTATGAAAAAATAAAGAGATATTGTTTATTGTTGTTGCTATATATATGCCATGAGGCTGAAACCGGTCACCTTCTCAGCTAGGAAGACCTCAGAGATTCAGAAATGTTGCCATCATCTTCAGCCTGTGTTAGTACCCATGTATTCCTCAGCCGCCTTCTATCAAGGAGTATACTGTGCATGTAATAGCAAGTGCCTGATTTGCTATGTTGTGGTTGGGAGGCGGGGATAGTGCTGAGCAAACTTATATGGTCTGTGCCAGAGCCCGTGGTGGGCGGCGGGGATAGTGCTGGGCAGACTTATACGATCTGTGCCAGAGCCGGTAGTGGGAGGCGGGACTGGTGGTTGGGAGGCGGGGATACTGCTGGGCAGACTTATACGGTCTGTGCCAGAGCTGGTGGTGGGAGGCGGGGCTGGTGGTTGGGAGGCAGGGATCGTGCTGGGCAGACTTATACGGTCTGTGCCCTGAAGAGGACAGGTACAAATCAAAGTAGGGTATACACAAAAAGTAGCACATATGAGTTTATCTTGTTGGGCAGACTGGATGGACCATGCAGGTCTTTTTCTGCCGTCATCTACTATGTTACCATCAGTACGCTCTGCTTCAACCAATCAGAATACTTATAGTGTTCAGCCATGAGTGCACAGCACTAATAAGAGAAGACATCACTGTTGCTCCACCATTCACTTTGCCCTTCTGTTATTCTCTTTGTGCGGGTCTCTGCCTAAGAGTGCTAGACAGACTAATTCTGTACTGCTTCCAGACAGAACACTCTAAGACTCAGGAACTTTCACAGACACTATTTATTTCTGCCTATTTCTCTATGTGCCATCAAGTTTCATGGATGCAGCTCATCACCCCTCCAACCTGAGGTCACCTGAAGCTAGTGTGGGACATACATACCCTCTATGCAGATTAGCTGCCTTCTTGAGATGGTGCTATGAGCTGACATCAGGCCTGCCACAAAGGATTATAAGGTTCTCTTATTTTTTCTAGCTTTGGGGCTATATGGAGGTTTCTTTTATTGAGAAAAAGTGTAATCCAGGCTAGGTGGTTGCTAGGGGAAACTGTCGGGATAAGATAGAATTTTATAGCAAGGCTGCTGTTAGGAAATATTCTTGTTTTGCTGCTGTTATTTATCCTATCATGTTATAATAAATTATTATTTTTGCAGACTCTGATTATATTCTCATGTGCAGTTCTTATTGTCAGCAGATATAATGAACTCAACACCAGGGGCAGGTGTGAATGTTTCCCCTAGCACGGACACCTCTGTACATTCCCCATAAGAAATATAAAACATGAATGGTTGAGTAACAACGTGAGCAAAGGTGGGGTGCAGAGCTTCAACAGACACAGCTACTCAGAGGATTGAGATGAAAGAGAAACACTTTATTAATAGTCAAAATAAGGTTCCAGCCTATTCCTTTCACAGGGTTAGTGTCTTGAAATGCCAGTTAGCAGGTTTCTTAGATAGGTTGTCCATGTTGCATCCAGCCAGCCGGCCATTCAAGCAATTCTTTCAAAGTTCACTACAAAATAATCAAGGTCATCTACAGAGGTCATCTTTGGTAACAAAGGGTGAGTCTGCAACCTAGGATCCTGTAATGCCTGATTGCTTGAGCCAGGGAATCTTTGTTGCAACTTCAAGGATTTCTGTAATGCTTGCTACTGTTCATATTGCACCTACACAATTCACTACAGCTGTTATTGCTGTTCTAGTAGTCTTTCTATGATTAGCCTGCAGCACTTCCAGCCCTAGTGCACACTGTAACTAAAAAGATAAAAAAAAAGAAAAAGAAAAACTTTCCTGTTCTGCTCTGACTACGCTTTTTCTGGTCTAGGGCAGGGCTAGTCCCTTTAGGCAAAATTCCTGGTTTGGTGCTGTAATAAGACCCAGAGCCCTGAAGGTTAATGAATTTGTTTTTTAAATGGAGAAGCTCAGATCCCACTGACAATCATATGTAGCAGCGTAAGTGAGGGTAGGATGCAGAGCCTTAACAGACATAGCTACTCAGATGATTGAAAGCAAAACAGAACCACCTTATTAATAGTTAAAAATAAGATTTCAACCTGTTCCTCTTACAGGCATGGTGAAATGAGAAAAGAAACACCCTTTTTGGATTCAAGGATAATCTCCTTGTGGCCTGTCTCTGGCAGGGCCACAGTGTGCACTAGTCTTTATCTTAAAGATAAATCAAAACCAGCCTCCAGGATTAAACTTTGTGCAAAGTTCCAAGATAAAACTTGGCCTTCCTAATCAAGCTTCTGCTGCTTACACATACATGGTAAAGGAATATGCTGAAAGGCTGTTCTTGTCTTCCCCTGGCCTCTCTGACTTGCTGCACTCAGGAGTTTTATCCTGCCTGGACCATGCCATGCCTGTAGGGTTTAAAGTGTCTCTGTGAGGGAATGTTATTAAGGGGGAACCCGTAAATTTCTATACACTCCCTCAGAGGATGCTAAGGTTGTGTATTAAGGCACATGAAAAGTGTGAACTGGGGATCACTGTCTTCATTATTTGTGGCAGAAAACTTGAAGGAAATTGGAGGAATGATTTAAAGGTTAATGGAGAGTAGGACAGACAGGAGAGCAAGACAGTCACATATACATGATGGCTTTCAGTGGCACTATATATATATATATAGTGCTGCTGAATATGTAAGTATAAATTGTACATATTGTGACATGTACAGGTTGTTCCCTACCATGAGGGTTCCATAGGGGAGAGTTATGGAACCCTGATAGCTTGTTAAATTAAAAATAGCAAAAGAAACTGAAGTGCCCTGAAAAAAGATGAGTAACTACAGAGCCCAGAATGTACCTACTGGACCAGGAGATGCAAAGAGCCAACGGTGGGAGAGGGCCTTGTGGGAAGGGAGAAGAAAGATTATGTAAAACAATGGAATTCAATAAGTAGCTTGAATCTTGGTGTAAAGAAAAAGGTTTTAGATACATAGGAGGATGGGGTAATACATTGAAAAATAGTAGGCTGTACTGTAATGATGAGCTACATCTTTCTGTGACAGGAAAAATTATCCTTGGGATCAAATTCAGAGGGTATATTTTTAGACATTTAAACTAGAGGGTAAGGGTGTAACAAAAGGAAATAAGGAAATTCAGAAAGTCACCCCCAGAATAAACGTGATGGCAGAGGGAAAGGACATCCAAATATAGAAAACCTCCCAAACTCACTTAGCACATAGAAAGCAATGAGTACAAATGCTCGTAGTCTAAGTAAAAAAGTTCAAGATTTGCAAACACTGATGTTTGAAGAAAACTTGGATATTGTTGCTATTACAGAGACATAGTGCAATGATTCCCATGAATGGGATGTAACCATACCAGGATATAATCTTTTTAGGAAGGATAGGGAGGGCTGAAGAGGTGGAGGCAGTGGTGTTCCTTGGTCGGCTGGCACCCAGGGTGGATTGCTGCTGCGCACCCCCCCCCCCAAATGCAGCGTTGTCATCTCCCCCGGTGCATCACCTCAAGATACCCCCCCGGGTGCATTGCCTCTTACCTCTTGGGGTGCTGGGAGCAGCCGCCCAGCTGTTGGCTGTACCGTTTCCCTGCTCCCTCTACCCCGGAACAGGAAGTAACATCAGAGGGATCAGGGAGCTGACAGCTGCGCGGCTGCTCCCTGCACCCCCCCCCCTGCAGCCTGCACCCGGGGCGGACCGCCCCCACCACCCCGCCCTCGGTACACCGCTGGATCGAGGATTGGTGTTGTATGTGAGAAACAATATCAGAGCTGCTGAAATGCAAGGAGCTTGGGGAAAGGAAGAAGCTTTATGCTTCATTCTGGAAAGAGAAGATGGAACCTGTATCCACATGAGTGTTATCTACAGACCACTGGCACAAATGGAGAAGCTAGACAATGTTCTGATAGAAGATATTCAAAAGTTTGGTATGAAAGGGGAGGTGGTACTTTTGGGAGATTTCAGTATGCCTGATGTGGATTGGAATGTCCCGTCGGCAGAATCGGAAAGAAGTAGGGAGATTCTGAGCACCTGTCAAAGTGCCTTGCTCAGACAAATGGTGACAGAACTCACTAGGACAGGGTCGATGCTGGATCTAGTGCTTGCAAATGGAGGAAGTGTTTCCAATGACCGTGTAGGTGCCCACCTAGGTAATAGTGATCATCACACCATATGGTTTGATATAAGGGCAAAGGCAGAGTGCGGTTCCACAAAACTCAAAGTACTGGATTTCAGACGTACTCATTTTGGTAAAATGAGGGAATACCTAAAGGAGGAACTGATGGCATGGGTAGGTAATTGATCTTTACGCAAGGAAAGTAAACAAAAATGAGAAACAGGAAGCCTATATGGTTCTCCAAACAAGTGGCTGAAAAAATAAGGGCAAAAGAGGCTTCGTTCAAGAAATGCAGGAGAACGCAACAAGAGGATCATGGAAAAGATTTTCAAATTAAACTCAAAGAAGCAAAGAGGGAAATATGACTAGGAAAAGCACGGGTGGAATAAGAAATGGCTAAAAATGTTAAGAGAGGTGACAAGACCTTTTTCGGATATATTGGGGAAAGGAGAAAAAATAGGAATGGAATGTTATGTATGAATAAACTGGTAAAAATGTTCACTAATAATCAAGAGGGAGACATTCAAAATTTTTAGAGCACCATATATAAGTTTCACTGTCGTGTTTTGGATTAATTGTAAATGGCAAATCTGGTGTAATGGAGTACCTTGAGCGTGAAATAATTAAAGATTGCACTAATAAACGGAGAAAGAAACATTAAAAAATGACCATACAAGTCGCATCTGTCACATGATGAAAAAATATTTCTTAACTACTGCTGAAATATGTTCAGATAAGGCTAAACAATCATCTACAATCACTCCCAGATCCTTAATGGAGTTTTTTTTTTTAACCAGGATTTGAATACCATTAAGTAGTGGTAGTGGGAAGGTTGTTAAAGGCAAAGAACCGATCAAAGACAAAAATAAGGCAGTAGTTTTAGATGGATTAAGTTTAAGCCTATTTTGCGCTATCCAGTCAGAGACTGAGGAGGGCTTATCAGAAATTATACTAAATCCTTGTATGGAAAAGGTTTTCAACCAGAAGTAAAAGCTGCACGTCATCTACATAAATAAAAAAATGTTATTGCCAACGTTTGTAGTAAAAGAGCAAGAGAAGATTGGAAAATATTAAAGAGAACCCAACACTGAACCCTGAGGAACACCACATGAAAGATTGTGAATATCGGAAAAACAAGAAGACCAACAAACATGCAAGGATCTTTTTAATCAATGGGGTTCCACTATACACAACATTTCTAAACGCCGTACGAGGACAGCATAGTCAACCAAACCGAATGCTGCACTGAGATCAAGTGAAATTAAAAGAACTTCCCTTCCATTGTCATGCATTCAGGGCCCCTTTTATGAAGCTGTGGCAAAAGGGGGCCTGTGCTGGCATTGGCGCATGTTTTTGACACGTACCGAGGCCCCCTTTTACCGCAGCGGGTAAAAGTCAGATCTTTCAAGGAAATGGCCACGCAGCCATTTCGGGGGGAAGCCCTTACCACCACCCATTGAGGTGGCAGTAAGGGCTCCCACACTAGCCTGGTGGTAACCACTAAGTGATTACACACCGGCGCTACAAAAGTATAAATAGTTTTGTAGTGCCAGATATGGTGCACGCTGGGGGTGGGAATTACCACCGGGCTGCTGCAGTAACCCACTTTATAAAAGGGGCCCTCAATGAACTAATTCTAGAATAGCTAACAGTGAATGTTCTGTAGAGAAATGGCTACAGAAGCCTGTTTAACATGGATGGTAGTCATTTGTACCTTCTAAAAAGGTAGTAAGTTGCCAGGATTATTACCTGCTCAGTAATTTTAGATACAAACACCAACTGTGATACAGGATGATAATTTAAATGGTCAGCTATGACTCCGGAAGCAGTTAAAATAGAGCATATAACTGCTGTTTGACTATCCACTCCTTAGGTGTGTATTGCCTAGCTAATTAGGGGTTCTATGAGGGTACAAAACATTGGCATTTATCTGTGCTTTTGTGCCAAGGGTGATATTGATGGGTATTTTTTTTCCAGTGGAATTGATTATATACAGTTCTGTTACTTAGGAACCATTGACACAGAAAAAGCATAAAAACTGAGTGAAGGATACAGGACAAGCTAGGGGAGAGAGAGAGAGAGAGAGAGAGAGCACTAGGGGAAATGGTGTTTTCCAGTAAGCATCTATTTTAATTTTGTGCATTAGAGGTGTTTTATTGATGTTTATCTGCTTCAGCCTAAATTCAAAACCCCTACTTATAGTCCATTCTTATACCACTTTGTTCCCCAGGGGGCCCAAAGCAGTGTACGTCATATAAGGTACAATATATATCAATATAGCATAACACAACGCACACAAAATAATTTAAACAGTCCCTAATGGTGCCCTTCCCATCTCCCACTCTCATCAGGGAAGGAATGGAGCGCAGCATACAACTACCCAAAACAGTGCCTCACAATCTAATTACAATCAATATATACAACAGCATATAAAGATAAGGAGAGAAGAGCTAAAAGAAACTATCATACTGTAATAGCCCCTCCTTTTCCTTTCCCACCACATCAGAACACGACTGCATTCCCCCACCCACCAACAAGCATACATCACTACTACTAAACTTCCTATTGCCACTCAACAATACTGAATGGGACTTTTCAAATTACCTGAGTGAGTCTAAAGCAGAACTTGCTCTTAGCTGAAAGAGAAAGGGGAAGAAAAATGTCACCTACCCATTGTGTTTCTCCCACATGGACTGGCATCTTTATCAACCTATTGTGTATGATGACTGAAAAGTGTACATCTTATCTCTGTTATTATTATCCCTTCAATTGACTGACAGGTGAGTTTTGGTTTCCTCATGGGCCTAAGGCTCGAGGAAAAGTTTATTTCATGATTTCATTTTAGCATTTCCTGTTGTATTATACAAACAGAGAAAACGACAACAGATTACTAGGGGGCATGCGATGAAACTACAGTGTAGTAAATTTAAAACAAATCGGAGAAAAGTTTTCTTCACTCAACGTGTAATTAAACTCTGGAATTCGTTGCCGGAGAACATGGTGAAGGTGGTTAGCTTGGCAGAGTTTAAAAAGGGGTTAGACGGTTTCCTAAAGGACAAGTCCATAAACCGCTACTAAATGGACTTGGGAAAATCCACAATTCCAGGAATAACATGTATAGAATGTTTGTACTTTTGGGAAGCTTGCCAGGTGCCCTTGGCCTGGATTGGCCGCTGTCGTGGACAGGATGCTGGGCTCGATGGACCCTTGGTCTTTTCCCAGTGTGGTATTACTTATCTACTTATGTAAGTCTGCCCATCTACACCAACTGCTCAATTCCACAGTCCTTTTCTCTCCTTCAGAAATCCTCTGTGCTTATCCCATGCTTTCTTGAATTCAGATACAATCCTTGTCTCCACCACCTGCACCAGGAGGCTGTTCCACATATAAGAACATAAGTGTTACCATACTGGGACAGACCAAGGGTCCATTAAGCCCAGTATCCTGTTTCCAACAGTGGCCAATCCAGATCACAAGTACCTGGTAAGATCCCAAAACAGTACAGTACATTTTATGCTGCTTATCCTAGAAATAAGCAGTGGATTTTCCCCAAATCCATCTTAATAATGGCTTATGGCCTTTTCTTTTAGAAAGATATCCAAATCTTTTAAAACCCCGCTAACCTAACTGCTTTTACCAAATTCTCTGGCAACAGATTCCAGAGTTTAATTACACATTGAGTGAAGAAATTTTTTCTCCGATTTGTTTACTAATTTGTAGCTTCATTGCATGTCCCCTAGTCCTAGAAGTTTTGGAAAGAGTAAACAAATTATTCATGTCTACCCATTCCACTCATTATTTTATAGATCTCTATCATATCTCCCCTCAGCCGTCTTTCTCCAAGCTGAAGAGCCACTTCAGCCTTTCCTCATTGGGAAGTTGTCCCAACCCCTTTATCATTTTCATCACCCTTCTCTGTACCTTTTCTAATTCAACTATATATTTTTTGAGATGCGGTGACCAGAATTGCACACACTATTCAAGGTGCGGTCATACCATGGAGCGATACAAAAGCATTATAACATCCTCATTTTTGTTTTCCATTCCTTTCCTAATAACACCCAGCATTATATTTGCTTTCTTCGCCACTACCCCATACTAAGCACATAACTAGTGGGACACTGTCACACCAGGGTACAAATTATATCGTAGTGATAGGGTGGATCGAATTGGTGGAGGGGTAGCATTGTATGTTAAGGAAGGCCTTGAATCAAATAGATTGAAAATTCTACAGGAAACAAAACACTTTTTGGAATCCCTGTGGATTGAAATTCCATGTGTAAAGGGGAAAAGGATAATGATAGGAGTGTACTACCATCCGCCTGGCCAGGATGAACAGACAGATGTAGAAATGTTATCGGATATTAGGGAAGCTAACAAACTGAGCAATATAATGGATGATTTCAATTACCCCGATATTGACTGGGTAAATGTAACATCGGGGCATGCTAGGGAGGTAAAATTCCTTGACGAAATCAAGGATTGCTTTATAGAGCAGCTGGCACAGGAGCCGACAAGAGAAGGAAAAATTCTAGACCTAGTCCTTAGTGGATCACATGATCTGGTGAGGGAGGTAACGGTGATGGGGCAGCTTGATAACAGTGATCATAATATGATCAGATTTTATATTAGCTTTGAAGTAAGTATACACAGGATATCCAATACATTAGCATTTAACTTTCAAAAAGGAGATTATGATAAAATGAGAAGAAAGGTGAAAAAAAAACTGAGGAGTGATTGTGAGGGTCAAAAATTTAAATCAGGCAAGGATGCTGTTCAAAAATACCATCCTGGAAGCCCAGGCCAAATATATTCCGTGTATTAAAAAAGGAGGGAGGAAGACCAAATGACAGCCGGCATGGTTAAAACATGAGGTGAAGGAAGCTATCAGAGCTAAAAGAAAATCCTTCAGAAAATGGAAGAAGGAACCGACTGAAAATAATAAGAAACAGCATAAGGAATGTCAAGCCAAATGCAAAGCGCTGATAAAGAAGGCAAAGAGGGACTTTGGAAAAAAAGATTGTGTTGGAGGCAAAAACATATAGTAACAATTTTTTTTAGGTATATTAAAAGCAAGAAGCTGGCAAAATAATCGGTTGGACCGCTAGATGACCGAAGGGTAAAAGGGGTGATTAGGGAAGACAAAGCCATAGCGGAGAGATTAAATGAATTCTTTGCTTTGGTCTTCACCGAAGAAGATTTGGGAGTGATACCGGTGCCAGAAATGGTATTCGAAGCTGACGAGTCGGAGAAACTGAATGAAATCTCTATAAACCTAGAGGATGTAATGGGGCAATTTGACAAATTGAAGAGTAGCAAATCTCCTGGACCGCATGGTATTCATCCCACAGTACTGATAGAATGTAAAAATGAACTGGCGGAACTAATGTTAGTAATATGTCGATTATCTTTAAAATCGAGCGTGGTATCGGAAGATTGGAGGGTAGCCCATGTAACGCCGATATTTTAAAAAGGTTCCAGAGGGGATTCGGGAAATTATAGACCGGTGAGCCTGATGTCGGTGCCAGGAAAAATAGTAGAGGCTATTATAAAGAACAAAATTACAGAGCATATTCAAAAGCATAGATTAATGAGACAAAGCCAACATGGATTTATTGAAGGGAAATTTAGCCTCACCAATCTATTACATTTCTTTGAAGGGGTGAACAAATATGTGGATAAAGGAGAGCCGGTTGATATTGTGTATCTGGATTTTCAAAAGGCGTTTGACAAAGTACCTCATGAAAGACTCCAGAGGAAATTAGAGTGTCATGGGATAGGAGGTAGGTCCTATTGTGGATTAAAAATTGGTTAAAGGATAGAAAACAGAGAATAGGGTTAAATGGTCAGTATTCTCAAAGGAGAAGGGTAGATAGTAGGGTTCCTCAGGGGTCTGTGCTGGGACCGATGCTTTTTAACATATTTATAAATGATTTAGAGATGGGAGTAACTAGTGAGGTAATTAAATTTGCTGACGACACAAAGTTATTCAAAGTTGTTAAATCACGAGAGGATTGTGAAAAATTACAAGAGGACCTTATGAGACTGGGAGACTTGGTGTCTAAATGGAGAATTACTTTTAATGTG
Source organism: Microcaecilia unicolor (assembly GCF_901765095.1). Taxonomy (NCBI): domain Eukaryota; kingdom Metazoa; phylum Chordata; class Amphibia; order Gymnophiona; family Siphonopidae; genus Microcaecilia; species Microcaecilia unicolor. The sequence continues at coordinate 93,808,326 of NC_044033.1, read as the reverse complement.
AACAAGTGCAAAGTGATGCATGTGGGAAAGAGGAACCCGAACTATAGCTACATAATGTAAGGTTCCACGTTAGGAGTCACCGACCAAGAAAGGGATCGTGGCATCATTGTTGATGATACGTTGAAATGCTCTGCTCAGTGTGCTGTGGTGGCTAAGAAAGCAAACAGAATGTTAGGTAATATTAGGAAAGGAATGGAAAACAAAAGTGAGGACATTATAATGCCTTTGTATTGGTCCATGGTGCGACCGCAACTTGAATTCTGGTCACGGCATCTAGTGGAATTTAGAAAAGGTACAGAGATGGGTGACGAAAATGATAAAGGGGGTGGGACGGCTTCCCTATGAGGAAAGGCTGAAGTGGCTAGGGCTTTGTTCAACAGGCTCTTCAGCTTGGAGAAGAGATGGCTGAAGGGAGATATGATAGAGGTCTATAAAATAATGAATGGAGTGGAACGGGTAGACGTGTATCGTTTGTTTACTCTTTCCAAAAATACTAGGACTAGGGGGGCATGCGGTGAAGCTACAAAGTAGTAAATTTAATACGAATCAGAGAAAATGTTTTTTTCACTCAACGTGTAATTAAACTCTGGAATTCATTGCCAGAGAATGTGGTAAAGGCGGTTAGCTTAGTGGGGTTTAAAAAGGGTCTGGACAGCTTCTCAAAGGAAAAGTCTATAGACCATTATTAAATTGACTTGGGAAAATCCACTGTTTATTTCTGGGATAAGCATCATAAAATGTATTGAGCTTTTCTGGGATCTTATTTTCAAACCTGGTCATGTATAAACATGCCACAGAGGGGGTGACCGTAGCACCCATTGCCACTCCCTTAACCTGCTGAAAATATCCACCTTCAAATGTGAAATAGTTGTTCTTTTTTCACCAGCTCGCTCATGTGTTTCCAACTGCAATCCGTCGTGGAAACGGGTAAAGTTGACGGGGGCATGTCGAAGGCTTGGTGAAGGTGGGACTGGGGCGTGGTTATTGGCCGAGGAGAGATGGGCGTCTTTAGCTGATAATCGAAAAAAAGGCGTTTTTAACGCGATTTTGGGTCACTTTTTTGGGACCCTTTTTTTTTCACGAACAAGTCCCAAAAAAGTGCCCCAACTGCCCAGATGACCACTGGAGGGAATCGGGGATGACCTCCCCGGACTCCCCCAGTGGTCATTAACCCCCTCCCATACTACAAAAGTTAAAATGAAAACCTTTTTTGCCAGCCTCAAATGCTGTACCCACCTCCATGACAGCAGAATGTGTTCTATCCTCTGACAGCCTTTCCCTGGTTCTGATGTGGGTCTTGGGTGAGTGTGACACCTTTTCTGTTAGAGGGCCGTGCCGACACAGTAAGCGAGGTAAGCATGGCAGGAGGGCGCCATCCTCTGGGGGGCACCCCGCCGCACCATGCTTACCTCACCCTCTTCTCCCCAAATCCTTGTCCTTTTTTTTTTGTTTAAATTTACCTCTCCAGCGCGTGGCAGCGTAGCGTTAGTGAGAAGGCGGCGCTCCCCCGCCCCGACGTGTCAGTCTCTTCCCTTCGCTCGGTTCTGCCTTCTTCTGACGTCAGAAATGATGTCAGAAGAAGGCGGGACACTGAGCGAAGGGAAGAAGACACGTCGGGGCGGGGGAGCGCCGCCTCCTCACTAACGCTACTCTGCCGCGTGCCAGAGAGGTAAATTTAAACAAAAAGGAAAAGGATCTGGGGAGAAGAGGGCGGGTAGTGTAGCGATTGTTTTTTTGGGGGGGGGCGCCGGCGGGGCCAACTGCAGGGGGGCGCTGGAGACCCTAGGCACGACCCTGTTCTGTTATGCGCACTGCAGAGTCACATCAGCAATGCATTGTGGTGGGTGTAGGGTATTGGGCTCTGTGATTCCACTAGCTTGTGGTAAATGCTCACGATGTTGGTAGTTGGTAGGCTGTACTCCCATGGTGCTTTTCCCCCTGCTTACTGGGTCAGAGTGTGCCCTGTTTTCTTTCCGGTAGTCCATGAGGTAGTGGCCATTTTTGTAAGCCAGTTTTAGATCCCTTTCATGTGTTAGCCACGTTACAGAACCTAGTTCTTACCTTGAATGTTGCTGAAAGAGGGCATTTTACAGCATTCTGCCAGCTCTGACCTACTGCTAATCTCAGTACCAGGCAGACTCGTTGCCAGTGGGGCACAACCTCTGATCTGCAGTTAACTGTGAGTAAACGTGCTTATTCCAATAAAGAACGTTTTCGGAGAGATTAGTCTTCAGGTGTCAACTGGTGTGCCAAGGTTATACAGCAGCAACAAGTCCTAGAGGCCTGCGTGTATGCAGGTCCCTGGAGCACTTTTAGTGGGTACCACAGTGCACTTCAGGCATGTGGACCCAGGCCCATCCCCCCCTATCTGTAACACTTGTGCTGGTAAATGGGAGGCCTCCAAAACCCACTGTACCCACATGTAGGCGCCCCCTTCACCCCTAAGAGCTATGGTAGTGTTGTACATTTGTGAGTAGTGGGTTTTGGGGGAGGGGGGTTGGGTGCTCAGCACCCATGGTAAGGGAGCTAGGCATGTGGGAGCTTTTTCTGAAGTCCACCGCATTGACCTCTAGGGTGCCCAGTTGGTGTCCTGGCATATCAGGGGGGCCAGTGTACTACCAATCCTCGCCCTTCCCATGACCAAATGGCTCGGATTAGGACGTTTTTGAGCAGGGCGTTTTTAGTTTCCATTATCGCAAAAAAAACAAAAAATGCCCAGCTCAGAAACGAACAAATCCATGGCATTTGGTCCGTACAAACCGTATTATCAGAAAAAAAGATGGACGTCCAATTTTTTCAAAAATACGGGCTGTCCCACCTCTTCACGTACCTGTTTTCAGACATAGACGCCCATGGAGACAGGCGTTCGCGTTCGATTATGCCCCTCTTTGTGTTTATCCCACTCATTTTTTAATTCTGTTACAGTTTTCATCTCCACCACCTCCCATGGGAGGACATTCCAGGTATCTACCATCCTCTCCATGAAAAAGTACTTTCTGATATTATTCCTGAGTCAGTTCCCTTGCATCCTCAATTCATGTCTTCTAGTTCTACCACCTTCCCATCTCTGGAAAAGATTTGTTTGTTAATGAATACTTTTGAAATATTTGAATGTCTGTATCATATTACCCCTGTCTCTCCTTTCCTCCAGGGTATACAGTTGTAAGCTGAAATCTCATTTGCAACTATTGCAGAATTCGGTGACCAGATTGATTTCTGGGTTGGGTCGGTTTGAAAGTGTTTTGAGGGAGTTACATTGGTTGCCAATTGCACAGCATATTAGTTTTAAACTGATGTGTATGGTTTTCAAGGCTCTCTTTGGGTCTAATGCAGAAGGGTTGATGGGTATGTTGGAGATCTCCTTTTCTGGGAGAAATCTCTGTTATTATCAAACTTTAAGATTAGGTTATCCTTCTATTAAAAAAAATGTCAGATTCATCTTTGAAAAATCATTTTCTTTTCAGGGAGCACGTCAGTGGAATGTGCTGCCTTTAGTCCTGAAAACACAACTGTCATATATTCACTTTAGGAAGTTGCTTAAGACTTATTTATATGAAGGTTAATTCTGTGTTCACACTGAACTTTTACTTGTAACTTCCCTCTTTCTATTGAGTTATTCTTTCTGTAAACCGATGAATACTATTTTGGAAACAATGGTCAGTATATGAGAGCCAAGTAGAATACAAGTTCAGGTCCTCAAGTCTCTCCTCATACATCTTGTGACACAAACCCATACCATTTTTGTCGCTTTTCTCTGTGGGATTGTGTCAGCTGTTCCTTAACTGGTGTAACATCTAGCTATCCTCCCTCCTGTGTTGAATGGAACCTGGCACTGTGGTGCTGCAACTCTGAGCCGGCGCCTTCAGATGACATCACCGGGAGTGGATTTAAAAGGATCCTGAGCCCTGAGTTATTTGAATAATCTTGTTCTGAAACTCCACAGGAATTGAAGGTTGTGACTGTGTCAGCTGTTTCTTAAGTGGCGTGCAACATCTAGCTATCCTCCTCCCCTGTGTTGAGTGGAAACCCTTCATATGCAACTTTGGGAGCAACTGCAGGGAGAGCTGTCTATATATCTGAAATAAGGTTTTCCTTTAATATTGTATGGCTGTTATTATTATTTCTTTTTATTGTTGGTAGAATGCATAAATTTGCTCCGATAGTAGTTATTATGGGATGCAGACGTTATGGCCCTATCTCTGCCATGAAAAAATGCTTGCAACATGGGGGCGCTAGTGAGCATCAGCAAAATGGCAGCATAGTGGTGCAGCTTCGGTGATAGCACAGCAAAATCAAGTTCATTCAAGTGCACAAATCTCAACATTGCTTTTCAAAGCACCTACTACTACTACTACTACTATTTAGCATTTCTATAGCGCTACAAGGCGTACGCAGCGCTGCACAAACATAGAAGAAAGACAGTCCCTGCTCAAAGAGCTTACAATCTAATAGACAAAAAAAATAAATAAAGTAAGCAAATCAAATCAATTAATGTGAACGGGAAGGAAGAGAGGAGGGTAGGTGGAGGCGAGTGGTTACAAGTGGTTACGAGTCAAAAGCAATGTTAAAGAGGTGGGCTTTCAGTCTAGAATTAAAGGTGGCCAAGGATGGGGCAAGATGTAGGGGCTCAGGAAGTTTATTCCAGGCGTAGGGTGCAGCGAGACAGAAGGCGCGAAGTCTGGAGTTGGCAGTAGTGGAGAAGGGAACAGATAAGAAGGATTTATCCATGGAGCGGAGTGCACAGGAAGGGGTGTAGGGAAGGACGAGTGTGGAGAGATACTGGGGAGCAGCAGAGTGAGTACATTTATAGGTTAGTAGAAGAAGTTTGAACAGGATGCGAAAATGGATAGGGAGCCAGTGAAGGGTCTTGAGGAGAGGGGTAGTATGAGTAAAGCGACCCTGGCAGAAGACGAGATGGGCAGCAGAGTTTTGAACCGACTGGAGAGGGGAGAGGTGACTAAGTGGGAGGCCAGCAAGAAGCAGATTGCAGTAGTCTAAACCTCAACCACCTCCTAATGGCACTGGGTAAAGGAAACATGCACCCAAAAACTGATTTGAATTCACCTACCAAATAACAGGGAGGTAAGTCGTAAGACCTTTCCTCTCAAACCATATTAGAAGAAATCAGGTCACTTAAAGATGACCTTGACAATGCCAAATATGATATTTCTGAAATCAAAGACAATATCTCATCTTTAAAGTCTGACCTTGGGCAATTCAGTGCTTGCATAGAAACCTTTGAATGTAAACAGGCCGCTGTGGAGGAGAATGTTCAAACCTTGCTGCACCACATTAAGCGCACGGTTATCCTTGAAACACAATTTAGACAAAGTTAACAACAGGGCTCGTAAGCATAATTTCCACATCCTCAGCCTATAAGAAGGCAGAGAAGGATCCAAATTGGTCAAATTTCGACAAACCTTCATTCCCAATCTCTTGGATCTGAATTTTGAATGCTCTAGAAATTAAAGCGGCTCACAGAGTCCCGTTCCACAGTACACCACAAAACAAATTTCTCAGGCCCATATTAGTCAAGCTTCTTCGCTATGCTCAAACAATCAACATTATGCAATGCATCAAATTAAGAGTGCCACTCAAATTTGAAGGTCAATCTATATTAATTGTACCTGATTTGAGCAAAACAACTGAGCAGAACCGCAAGATCCTCTTGGCCTACAGGACTTGTGTAAAAGAGATCAATGCCCGAATTACACTGATATACCCAGCCTGCATGAGGGTAACTATTCACAACTCTACTAAAAATTTTACTGACCCAGACGAGCTCGCAAAATATCTGACATCGTTAATGCCTACTCAAGAAATCTAGACTGCATCAACTTGACATTTCGTCCTTTAGATTGTAAGCTCCTCTGAGCAGGGACCGTCCTTCTTTGTTGATTTGTACAGTGCTGCGTAACCCTAGTAGCGCTCTAGAAATGTTAAGTAGTAGCAGTAGTACTCCAATTGACAAAACTTGGTCATATAAGTTTCATTATACTGCTTTACCATTTTATTTTAGCTCACAGTTACCTTCATAGTTTACTGTCAGCTAGCATTTAACTACTATTATGACTGTCTGGTGCATGTGCTTACCCTCCTTTATAAATTTACAACTGTACATATTAAATTACTGATCCATAATTCAGAGTGGGAGGGGGTGGGGGGTTTGGGGTAGAAGGGGGCTGGGTACTCGGTAGGGGTGATAGCACCAATTGATTGTCATTACAGTTCTGTGTTTTGTTTAATCTGGACAAGATGTTTATGAGTTTGATAGTATAGTCGTTAGTCAAGGAAAGTTACGATGTTAGGTGTCTGGAACTGTAATGTAAAAGGAACAGCCTCAGGATTCTGATTAAGTCTAAGGAAGATGGGTAAGGGGATGGGGGGAAATAAATAATTAAAGCTGGATGGCTGGTTTTCATAAGTACTGAGGCTTGGATATGACTTGTGAAATAAGTTTGTAGTGCCATTTTTCATTGGTTGGAAGTGTGATTTTCGATATGTCATCAATAAAAATGATTGAAACATAAATTTACAACTGCACTAGTTCATGCCTTTATCTTGTTTCTTAGCAAATGCTACTTGTAAAACAATTATGAATGAGTTAATCTCTGATAAACGAATATTTCCAATGCTTATTATCATACAAATATTCACCTGTCTATTGTTCTCATGTATTGTGTAGTGAACTTGCTGTTTCTGTATTATGTGATGTACATAGAATGACATATGTATTTGTATTTAATACTGCCTTTATACCTGCTCTCTCGGTTTGAGCTCTTCACATATGCTACCTATGCTGATCTTACTGACCTGCGTTTTTTTTAACTGTGCATCATGTTTTTGCATGGGCTTATGGTAAAACATGGATATTTCCTCTAATTTGATTATGCTGTGATCTCTGTACCACAAATTATTAAGTGTACTTTAGATGTTCCTTAAGTGTGTATCTCTTAAAGTCATGGATATTCACTGTCCTATCAAGAGAACCAAAATACTGAATTATCTTGCCAAAGTTTCTCCTGACATTGCCTTTCTTCAAGAAACTCATCTGTCTGCTGCTGAGTCCCTCAAACTATCCTGTCAACGGGCTCATCCCCTACTCTTTTCAAAAGGGGAAAAAAATGGTACATTGATACTGATTAGAAAAAGAGCCGATATCCAAATCTTGTCACATTCCACTGCTGCCTGTGGTCACTGGGTCAAAACCTCTTTAAGCATCAACAACCATAACTTGTCAATTATTAATATTTGCATGCCTAATATGGACTATCCTGAATTCTTTGACTCCATCGTTGATTTAATTGCAGCAGAGGGCGATGCACCACGTATATTAGCTGGTGACTTCGATCTGATTATAAATCCTGAATGGGACAGAAAGTCACCTGCATCATTTAAAAAATAGAGCTTGGTTCAAACTTATAGATGTAATTACTCAACTAAACCTGGTGGATCCATGGCAGCTGCAACAATCCACTGAGAGAGCATACACTTTTTTTTTTTAGCTCCTCATTCTTTATATACCCATATTGACTTTTTTCTTATTTCCAGTGCACTCATACAACATAGTCATACAGACATTGAAACAATATCTGTTTCTGATCATGCCCTTATTGCACTGCAACTAGCAGATGTTGCCGCTCCAACTAAACAACAAAACAAGCGGAAGATATCCAGAAGGACCAGACTGAAGCCACAGATGTTGGAAACCAGAATAATTTATTACGACCCAACACGGTCCGTATTTCGGCCGAAAAGGCCTTCTTCAGGGGTCTAAAACAAAAATATAACATATATAATAAAAACATGAAAACACGTATCATATATAACAGTGGCATTAAAATAAAATTTGTGTTAAAAATATACATATAAAATGCATATATGTAATCGCAACCCATTTATATAATATGCATGACCATTATAAGATTACTGTTTCCATTAGCCTTTCTGCCTCCATGATGTGTAATTAATTTTTTAATTTTTTAGTTACTTTAAATGCTATATTTTTCAAGTTCTTATATACCTTTGTTTTATTATATAAACTAGTAAAAAAGGCCCGTTTCTGTTAGAAATGAAACTGGCGCTAGCAAGGTTTTCCTTGGAGTGTATGTTTCAGAAAGAGCGTGTGTGAGAGATGGAGCGTGTGTGTCAGAGATAGAATGTGAGAGAGAGAGAAACAGTGTATGTGTTTGTGCGAGAGAGAGAGTGTGTGAGAGACAGTGTTTGTGTTTCTGTGTGACACTGTGTGAGAGAGAGGGACAAAGACAGTGAGTGTGTGAGTGAGAGTGTATGTGGCAGACAGAGAATAAGTGACTGCGTGTGTGGTGTGAGGAACCAAACCCCTCCCTCTCCCCTGCCCCCTTGCAGCCAGGCATGTGCAGCGACCCTCCTCTCCCCGTGTTCCCCCTACAGCCACCCATGTCCAGCATCCCCCTGCAGCCACCCATGCCCATCAATCCTCCTCTCCCGCTGCTGCGTCCTTCCTGTCTCCCCTGCTCCCCCTGCAGCCACCCATGTGGTCTCAGGCCCCCCCCCCCTCAGCATCCCTCCTGTCCCCCTGCAGGCACGCATGTGCAGCGTCCCTCCTCTCTCCCCTGTCCCCCCTGCAGCCAGCCATGTCCAGCGACCCTTCTGTCCCCTGCCCCCCTGCAGCTACCCATGTCCAGCGACCCTCCTCTCCTGTGCAGCCACCCATGTCTGAGGACACTCCTCTCCTTTTTCCCTGTTCCTCCCCTGTGGCCAGCCGTGTCCATCGACCCACCTGTCCCCCCTGACCACCAATCCTTCTGTCCCCCTGCCCGCCCTGCAGTGTCCGTCCTGTATCCCCTGTCCCCTTTGCAGGCACCCATGTGGTGTGTGGAGCCCCATCCCTATCTCCCTGTTCCCTGCCCCCCCTGCAGCCACCCATGTGCAGCGACCCTCCCCTCAACACACATTGCACCCCTCTGTACTCACCTGCTTCTTGTTCATCCTGGCTGCTACATGGTGCTGTAGGCTCTGTCACCCCTGTGGAAGTGCCCGCCGCCAGATGTCCACCTACAAAAAGAAGCAAAAGCCAGCTGAATAACGACCAGCTGCTCCACCCACTACTACTGTTCCCTTCCAGCACTCCACAGCACATCAGGTTACTCACTGCCCTCTCTGACCTGGCAATCTTGTGTCAACCTCCAGATGTTCCCCTAGAAGGACAATCACAAGCAAGTTTGATCACAACCACACTGCACCACAGTTCTTGCCACCACCTACTCATCTGCACTAAGACAAAACCAACTCGCCTTCCATTTCATCAACGGCCTCCTCCAACATGCCAACACCCACCATGCAGGCCGACTACCTGCTCGCGGCCGAGGGTGGGCAACACAGCCTCCTCCAGGGGGGTCAGATTCAAGGCGCATCAATGCTCCCCCCCCCCCCCCCCGTACCCTTTGCATGCTTCCACTGCTTTTGTGCCTTGGCCTTGACAGGCAACCTTCAAAAGCTAATCAAGAAATGTATTAAGTTATGTCAAATAAAAAAGGTATCATCTTATTTTCTTTTCCATGTTTTATTTTGTTTTATTTCTATTGATTACCTTTAAAAGTGGACTAACACAGCTACCACACCTCTCTGACAAGACCCCTGAAATCTTGCCACCTATGCCTGCACTGCTCCACAGTGCACCTCTGCACACCAAGGGCACTCACATCCTCCGCTATCTTCTTCCAGATTTGATTTTTCTGTCCTACAGAGAGCTGTGACCTTTTTAAAAAGGCAGCCAAACTCTTCAAGGACACGATGCACCAAAACTTCGAACTCTTCCTCTGTGAATTTCGATGCATGCTTCCGCTTCACAGTGGCATCAGGGTCCCCATTTTGGGCCACTGTTTCCTCCTCCTCTTGTCGGGGCACACCAAGATCCTCCATGGCTTCCTGAAAAAAAAGAGACATTAGCAGGGGAGAAAATGCAAGAACAAGCCACACTTACCACCCGTCCACAGCTTCCTCTCTTCCCATCCCCCTGCATATCCAGCATTTCTCTGCTTGCCCTTCACCATCCACCATATCTCTCCTTCCCCATCCTGCATATCTCCCCCCAATCTGACATTTCTGCATTCCCCCCATTCTTCCCTTCCGAACGGAGGAACCCCCCCCCCCGAAAAAAATTTGGCAACCCATAGATAAGTCTGCATAGTCACCTCTCTCCCTCCTGCCCCTCAACCAATGCAAAAACATGCAGAAATGGGGAAAAATGAGAAATGTCTCACACTCACCAACAAAAATGTGAAAGCACAACAAAAAAAACGGGATGCAAGCAACGTGGCACAGCACACGGTCTGCAGAGTGATTTAAAAAATGCATGCGGACTGGGTCCTACAAGGCTCTGCTTACGAGTGACGTCTATTTCACATGCCTAGGACGCATGTTTATGATGCGATATTTTTAGACATGCGTACAACAGCTGCAGCGCTTGCCATGTGCATAGCAAATGACTATTGTGCGCATGTCTTTGCAACTCTGAAACCGTGGATTTCAACAGGTTAGCGAGACTTTCATGCATCGACCTTTGTATTACCGCGTGGTTCGTTTGCATGCAATATTTTTTGAGCATCGGTCGTATTTTCATAGTCGATGACTTGTAATGTGGATCTTTACGTTTTTAGGTCTTTAATGTTTCTTTCATTGGCATCTTTCCGGGTCAGGTGATACCTATGGACCAATCACACAAAATGCTATCTTAACTTTGGCCACTTAGCTATGTTGGGGTCGGTACTGAATATCAGCTAGTACCTACAAAACTTCCAGGTATGGCCTGAATCTATATGTCCATCACTCCCTCCCCCCACAACAAGATTGTTTCCCTCCAAACCCCTCATGAAGACTGGTTCCCCTCCAGACCTTCCCCTCCCCAAGAGAAGCCCCCTTCCTGGACCTCCTCCCAAGAGAAGCCTGAATCGGAAACCCCAGTAAGCTCCCCCTACAACCTACCTTAGCATCCCTGAGTAGGTTGTGCTCAGACCCATCATGTGGGGCATGGGAGGGGTCTTCTCTTGGAAGGGGGCTCAGAATTGTGGTGGAGGCTGACAGATCCCCTTATGTGGGTCTTGGTCGATAGTCAGCCAGGACCCCCATAAATGTGTTCTATGTTGGTCCTGGCTAAATATCGGCCAGAACCTACATAAGTACCAGTGGCCAGCACATGTCTAGTCAGACCTGGATATTCAACATGATAGTGTCTAGATTCACGCTGCAGGATTTCCTGACACATGTTTAGTTTAAAAGAATTTTATCCGAATTCAGCTGTGGGATTCTGGATAAAAGAAAACATTCCATTTGGTGATCGTTGCCAGATTCAGTCGCAGGATCTCTGGGATGTCGCCAGTGCAGGTTTGTATGCACAGTAGTCCTATGTCACTATTGCCTGTTTGGGTGTTTTAAATCAGGTATACTTGAAAGTGTGCATGTGAGTGAGTTTGGAGCCAGCTGCTGTGAATGTTGCTGTGTTTTTTGTTTGGATTTTGAAGAGAAGTTAATTTTTACTTTTTAATTAATTTTATTGACAGTAGGAAATGGATAGTGTATCTCAAATTGTGTGTACCAGTAAAAAGGATCGGGAGGGGGCAAAGGCCGGCCCCCCTCCCTTCCTCTCTACTCTTTCGCCCCATAGCTCCGCCTCCCGACATCCTCTGCCCAGACAAGGGCGGGCCCCAGAGGAAAGGACGTCCTCCTTTGCTCCTGGGCCCGCCCTTGTTTGACATAAGTAACCTACATTGGTTACTTACGTCAGACGGGGGAGGGCCCAAGAGGAGAGAGATGCGAAGGAAGACTGGGCATAGACAGAGCCATCAGCTGTTCTTCTTGCCTGTGCAGCGCCTTCACACAGCACTGCACGGGCCGGTAAAAGGGAGGGGGGCCCGGTGGAGGGGGGAATGGCGGCGACGACCCCAGGAGGGGGTGGAGGGGGCGGGGCACAGGGCGAAGGATGTCGGGAGGCAGAGCTATGGGGCGAAAGAGTAGAGAGGAAGGGAGGGGGCCGGCCGGGGCTGCTGATTTTTGTTTTGCTTTTTAATTTATAATGCAGGGGAAACGGGGAGCAGCGGCGACCTCGGGTGGGGTGGGGTGGGGGCAAGGCCGTCCATACAGGACGCTGTTGACGAGCCCCCTCACGATCCTTTTTTTTTTTTTGTAATGCTGCATTTTTTTTATACATTTTAGTTTTTAGTCGGACAGGCCTCGGCATTTCTTTCGATTTTCCTGCGTTAAACAAATCGGAAAAGGTTACTGCATGTCATTTCAATAGGGTTTCTACACTAATTGCTCATCTGCATTCCGTTTTCGTTAGCTGCTACCATCGTCGGAAAATGGGCTTTAGTGCATTCAATGGTTTGAAAATTCTTCCTTAAAGGCTCATTTTTGGCTCCTTAAAGCTTAGTGCATCTGGCCCTTAAAGCAGTGGCGTAGCCACAGGTGGGCTTGGGTGGGCCAGGGCCCACCCATTTGTGTCTCAGGCCCACCCAACAGTAGCACATGTTTAGTGGTAACTGGTGGGAATCTCAAGCTCCGACAGCTGAATATTTTCCCCTGATGGTAACGAAAACGACACCTGCGCATGCTCAATTTTCAGTGCATGCCTGCTGCCAAGGTGGAAAGAAGCGTTTTCTCACCCGCTGAGATAATTTTTTTGGGAGGTGGGGGAGAACACTTGGTGCCCACCCAATTCTTGCCTAGGCCCGCCCAAAATCTGTTGTCTGGCTTCGCCCCTGTCTTAAAGTCTAACTTTTTTTTGTCCTGGTTCATGGACGGATCTTTACTGCCCCGTTATCGCCTAAACCTTGCTGAATTGTGACAGGGCTAAAAGCTTGGCATAGCATTCATTACTGTTTGAGAGAAACAGGGCTGGAGAGTTTCTTGTACAGATAGGAAAGCTATTTCTTTTTAAACATTCCTTTTCTTGCTTCCCAGCAGGGATTGTTTGGATTTAGAGCAGAGAAGTTCTTTTCTTTGTTCTACATCACAAGCATGGGTTTGGTACAAGTGAATTACCAGTGTGATGTTTTGTAGAGGGACAGTGAGCTGTACTTTCCAGCATGTTTATTTAACAACCTTCTTTTGTTAGCAGAGCTACTGCTTCTCGAACTTTATTGTACAGAGATTTTTTTCTCTTTGAAATGAACTGTTTTCTTGTATTGCCTTTCGCTATCCTATGTTTTATAGCTAGGTAGCTTTTATATTACTTATTAAATTTACTGACATGCTTATGCCAACATTCCTTTTTCCCCCCTGTTTTATCTATCTGTTGCAGTTTCCCCACTGTACTAATAGCTTTCTATCTCTTTCTTTGGGCTCTGAGATCCCGTCTACTGATAAGGATTTAATTCATTTTGTTATTCGCCCTGCTGCCCTGGCATTATTTTAGCATCATAAAAGAGATGCTATAACTAGTTTGTCAGGTTTGGTTTGACTCTAGTGTTTGTTTTATGCCATTTTATTTCCATGTTTTCTTTTGCATACAATTATGTTCCAGTGTTTTCTTTTCTGTTTAGTTGTAATCATGCAAACTCCTCTAGAGCAGTTCCCTCTTACAAAAAAGGATATTTTGACTTGCCTTCAATCCCTGCCTTTTTTTTTTCTAACCGTATTTCCTGTGTCTGTGAATTTTCTGCATCTCTTTCAGCCATACTGATATAAGATTAAATTATCTTTTTTTCTACACTGACACAATGTAATGAATGCCAGTGAGCTGAACTGACACTGCTGTATGCTTCAGGGAAAAGAGAGGGTAGCAAATGCTTGGAGTGAAATCAGTTCTTCAGATTCCAGTGCTGCTGCTGAAGTCACAGCCAGAGTTCTGGTAACCACAAGCAGCCCTAACATTCAGATCTTAGCTGACCCTGGTGTGCTGGGCCAACAGACAGGAGGTGAGAAAACATTTCCTGTTGTAGTCTTGAAGAAAAAAAAAAGGCAGCTGAAAAGTTTGTGCAGGTGACACCTGACCCTTTTGTCAGATTCAAGTGTTCCTTGCAGTCAGAGCAAGGGAGGAAGCTGTGTACACCATCAAAGCACTCACTTCTGCTTTCAGGAGTACATAGACAGCAGGGCCAGTGCAAAGGTAGGGCACCATAGGCAAACTTTCAGCCTCACCCCCCCCCCCCCCCCCTCAATTAACTTTCATGCCCCTAATCTTCTGCCCCTCCCACCAAGACATCATGCTTTTAAATATTAATCCTTGTTGTACATTACACAATGAGGGCAATTCCTAGTCATTTAGCCAGTTAAATGCTATAGGGATAAAAACTGTTTACCCTTCATGCAGGTAAAAGTATTCATTGGTGGTTCTTTTGAGTTTGTGTGGATGTCAAGATTTTTTGTTTTACTTAGACTGCGTCTTCTTTGCTATCCCCTAGGATAGTGCTGAATTTTGGGTTTGGTTTAATTTTCGTTATGGCAACAAAACTGGCCCAAAATACTTTTTACTGCCTGGTTTCAGTTTTGACCAAAAAGTTATTTAAATTTTCTGCCATGTTTTCAGTTTCAGTTGAAAATGACCATGTGCTTTTGGTGGAAGCTGAAAATTTGTGCTTTGTCCTGTTTCTCTCCTTTCTTCCCCTCTGAATAGGAGTTGCCTCTTCTCTCAATCCCCCCCCCCCCCGAGTTCCTCCCCCTTCTACCCATATGTAGGCTTACTATACGTCCGTATTTCCACGGACATGTCCTACTTTTCAGAGGACTGTTAGGGGTCCAGATGTTTTTTTCCAGTGAGCCCATTTGTCCAGGTTTCTGGGCTGGCGGGCGGGTAGATTAACGGGCTTGCTTTCCTCCTCCCCAGCCTATCATGATGCACCATGGCAGTCTAGTGGCCTCTTCGGGGCAGGAAAGACCTCCACTCTTTCCTGCCCACTGACACTGACCTACCCGCTACCTCCACTTCTTGAAAATGCCTGCTGAGACTTCAAGCGGAGGCCACCACTGTCTTGGTAGCCATTTTCAAGAAGCGGTGCAGCAGGGAGGGCAGTGGGCAGAAAACAGTGGGGTTCTTTCCTGCCCCGAAGAGGCCACCAGACCACCAGGGCTGAAAGGTAGACCCGGGAGAGGAGGGAGAGAAGGGGGCAAGGGGGCAAGCTACTTGAGGATGGGAGGGAAGGGAGAAGAGGGGGATATGCTGTATATGGAGGGGAGGGAAGAAAAGGAAAAAGGGGGGAAATGCACCACATGGATAGAAGGTGATGGAGAGGGGGACATGCTGCTCATGGATGTTTTTTGAAAGTGTACATCTTTTCTAATTTTGTATTTAGACTATGGAAAAAATGCATTCCTGTTACTTTTACCAGCATTTTCACTGCTTATAGAATCTAGCTTCCCTGGGGGCAGTGGCCACCCAGTAGCAGCACACCTATGATGTGGCTTGCAGGGATTCCCAAGTCCCACCAGTTGAAAACTCCCAACAACTGTCCCTCCTGCATACCTTGTAAATAGCAGGTCTTCGCCTGCAGCGAGCCGCAGCTGATACATACTACTCACACCAGCCCCACAGCCTTACCTCTGACTGTGGTGCAAAGTCAGTCACTGTAAAAGCACTATTTTTATTTATGTTACATTTGTACCCCACGCTTTCCCACTCATGGCAGGCTCAATGCGGCAGGCAATGGAGGGTTAAATGACTTGCCCAGAGTCACAAGGAGCTGCCTGTGCTGGGAATTGAACTCAGTTCCTCAGGACCAAAGTCCACCACCCTAACCACTAGGCCACTCCATATAGCTTTTAGTTTCAGTTTTCATTAACTGGTCCATGTGTGTGGAGGTTATTTTGCTCATAGTAACATAGTAAATGACGGCAGATAAAGACCTGTACTGTCCATCCAGTCTGCCCAACAGGATAAACTCATTTTATATGGTATGCGATACTTTATATGTATACCCGAGTTTGATTTGTCCTTGCCTTTCTCAGGGCACAGACCATAGAAGTCTGCCCAGTACTGTTCATGTACTAAGTTCTGAAGCTAAAATCGAAGTCTCTTAAAATTTACACTCAAGCCCATCCCTATCTATTCAGTCACGATCAGGGCGTAGACTGTAGAAGTCTGCCCAGCTCCCGTTTTGTTTCCCAATTACCGGCGTCACCACCCAATCTCTGCTAAGATTCCATGAAACCATTCTTCTAAACAGGATTCCTTTGTGTTTATCCCACGCATGTTTGAATTCCATTACTGTTTTCATCTCCTCCACCTCCCGCGGGAGGGCATTCCACATATCCACCACCCTCTCCGTGAAAAAATACTTCCTGACATTAGTTCTGAGTCTGCCCCTCTTCAACCTCAATTCATGTCCTCTAGTTCTACTGCCTTCCCGTCTCCGGAAAAGGTTTATTTGCGGATTAATACCTTTCAAATATTTGAACGTCTGTATCATGTCACCCTTGTTTCTCTTTTCCTCCAAGGTATACACATTCAGGTCAGCAATTCTCTTCTCGTATGGTTTGCAACGCAAATCCCATACCATTTTTGTAGCTTTTCTTTGCACCGCTTTCAGTCTTTTTCCATCTTTAGCAAGATACGGCCCCCAAAACTGAACACAATACTCCAAGTGGGGCCTCACCAATGACTTGTAGAGAGGCATCAACACCTCCTTTCTTCTGCTTGTTATGCCCCTCTCTATGCAGCCTAGCATCCTTCTGGCCACAGCCATCGCCTTATCGCATTGTTTCTTCACCTTCAGATCCTCAGACACCAACACCCCAAGGTCTCTCTCCTGAGTCGAGCTTACTAATCTCTATCCGGTATCTCTCTTTTGGGTTTCCGCACCCCAAGTGCATCACTCCACACATCTTGACCTGAAATTTTAACTGCCAGACCCTCGACCATTCTTCTAACTTTCGGAGATCCCTTCTCATCGTTTCTACTCCCTCCAGGGTATTCACTCTATTGGCTATTTTTGTGTCATCCGCAAAAAGGCACACCTTTCCTTCCAACCCTTCAGCAATATCTCCCACAAATATATTAAACAGAATAGGCCCCAGAACCGACCCCTGAGAAACTCCACTGCTCACCTTCCTTTCCTCCGAGAGGATTCCATTTACCACCACCCTCTGCCACCTGTCGGTCAACCACTTTCTTATCCAGTTCACCACTTTCGGTCCTAAGTTCAACCCTTTCAGCTTATTCACGAGTCTTCTGTGGGGGATCGTATCAAAGGCTTTACTGAAGTCCAAGTAGATTACATCTAGCGCACGTCCCTCATCCAGTTCTTTGATCACCCAGTCAAAAAAGTCAATAAGATTCGTTTGGCAGGATTTTCCTTTGGTAAAGCCATGTTGCCATGGGTCCTGCAACCTGTCGGCGTCTAGAAAGTTAACTATCCTTTCTTTCAGCAGCAACTCCATTATTTTTCCTACTACCGATGTGAGACTTACCAGTCTGTAGATTCCCACTTCTTCCCTGTCGCCACTTTTGTGAAGAGATACCACATCCGCTCGTCTCCAATCTCGCGGAACCTCTCCTGTCTCTAAAGATCTATTAAATAAATCTTTAAGAGGTCCCACCAGGACCTCTCTGAGCTCCTTCAGTATCCTGGGATGTATCCCATCCGGCCCCATAGCTTTGTCCACCTGCTCAGAGGTAAAATATGGTCTTTATTTAAATTATTATTATTCTGGCTTGGATACTGTGGCCAGATGCACTAACTCCATGGAAAAAGCCCTTCCTTTACCGATCCCTTGTTGCTGTTTAGCGATTTGGAAAAAAATGGGCATGCATGAAGGAAATCGCATGTAAATGAGCTGCTCGCTGTTAGCTTATTTGCATGCAATTTCCTTCCTAGGGGAGGAAGCCAGTCGGTCAGCTGAGCATGCGCAGAGCAGCCTTGCGTTAAGCGTGGCTGCTCTGCGCATTGCAAAGATGGCTTCATATACACAGACTGCGTGTATAATAGCTGTCTACAGCCTCCAATAAATTGCCATCTTTGACATTGTGCTGTAGAGGGAGAGAGAGTGGGACCCTGGAAAGAGAGAGAACTAAAAGATCCAATGGAGACCCAGGTCTCTCTCAACCAATCACAGCGTGTTTAGCTGACACCAGTGACAGCTAAACACGCTGTGATTGGCACTTCTGCTTTTTTTTTTTTAATGCAAGAAGCATAACACATTTTTTTTAAAAAGCAGAACATGTATAGAATGTTTGTACGTTTGGGAAGCTTGCCAGGTGCCCTTGGCCTGGATTGGCCGCTGTCAGGGACAGGATGCTGGGCTCGATGGATCCTTGGTCTTTTCCCAGTGTGGCATTACTTATGTACTTATATGTACTTATGCTGTCAGCTAAATGCGCTGTGATTGGCTGAGAGAGACCTGGGTCTCCCTCAGGTCTTTGCAGTTCTCTCTCTTTCCAGGGTCCTGCTCTCTCTCCCTCTACTGCACAATGCCAAAGAAGACTTCATACATGCAGACAAGCTCATGTATAATAGCCATCTACAGCCTCCAATAAATTGCTCACAGCAGCCCCAGCCAGGCATTAACGAGATGTGCAGTCCTCCCATTAGGTTTTCCACAGTAAAGGTGGGGACTGCTTTTGTGCATGGGGTCGGAAAAACGGCTGTGCATCGCCTTACATGCACATTATAATACTAATTAGCTCATTATAATAGCTTTTAGATCATTTGCATTCCATTTTCGTTATCTGCTACCGTGACATGAAAATGGCTCGGAGGACCCTTTTGTGCATGTCTCGTTTTACTAGTTACTCGCTAGAGCGGCTAGAACTGGTTTAAAAACCACGTTGCTGGC
Organism: Microcaecilia unicolor; assembly: GCF_901765095.1. NCBI lineage: Eukaryota > Metazoa > Chordata > Amphibia > Gymnophiona > Siphonopidae > Microcaecilia > Microcaecilia unicolor. Next base: position 93,789,579 of record NC_044033.1, on the reverse strand, counting down.
TCCTTAGGTTTAGTGCATCTGGCTCTGTGTGTTTAGCAGAGGGATGCAAACAGCAAGCTCTGACAATCCCCAGAGGCCCTCCCTGGTTCACATTCACACAACCAAACTTGAGTTTTCAATTTCAGTTTTGGCTGAAAACGTTCAGACAGTTTTGGTGGCAGTTTCAGCTGAAACTGAAAAAAAAAAAAACAGTTTTGGTCAGCTTCTAGACTCCAGTGCCTTGGGGAATCACACATTCAACACAGACTCCCATAGAGCTGACTTCACTTATCTCCATGCACCATCAATGCCAACCCCTTCATCCCTTCTGATAATGACAAACCCACTTTACGACAGAGCAGCTTGAACATTGACTCAATTTCACCATGACCCTGCTGGTGTAATTTTTTCTTTTCAGGCTGCTGAACCCCCAGTAGTACTCCTGCTTTTTCCAGCAGATCCTCTGTCCTGCACAGTATTTTCTCCGTAGCTGTGGCGATAAGCAAGTCCCTTTATGAGTCCAAACCTTGTGTCTTAGGTAGGGAAGCCACTACTGGGCAGGGAAACCCAATATGCCACTTCAGTGCCCGTCATGAGAAAAAGAACAGTGCATAAGGGATGCAGGAATTTCTGAGGAAGTTAAGGCCTAAAGGTACCAGGGTGCCATGAGTGAGGGTATGAGAGAGTGGGAAACAAGAATATATTACAGCTGACCCCCTGGGGTGTAATGCACTAGAAAAGGCCAAATTAGAAAGCCAAATTTCGGAGGGAAGTGCTGAAAAAAGTATGTGTAACTACCTTAAAATGTTGGTGGTATTTTAGGACATGCGCTGCAAGGAGATCACAGGAAGATCATGACAATGCATAACAAAATTTGTACAACAGTTAAAATAATGATAGGATAAGGATATTAAAGACATGATCAGCAGTAGGTGATACCCAAATAAAAGTTTCCATACAGAGACATGATTCACTTCTTCAGAGACTGTCATAAGGTGATAAATATAGGCATTGAGTCCTGTAAAGTTCAGCAGTTTATGTAAAGTCTCTTCTCCCATGCCAAGCAGTAATGGATGCACAGCATATGGGATAAAGTCTGGAATGTCAATAGAGTCATTGGTAACCCAGAGGTGTGGAATATGTTGTCCCATTAATAGTGATGGAGACCAGAGGTGTATGGCTGCACCAGGTATTTTTCAGCAAAAAGTTCAAACTGTAAAGCACAGTGTTCTTGGGAAGGTGAATGTCATGTACTTGGGGAGAAATAGAAAACGAATTATTTTAGGGAAAGAACAGATGAAAACAAAAGTGTTCTGCTCTGAGGTAGTACAAAACGTATGAGGTAGTCGGTGAGTATGAGAGTTTGGCAGTCAGGAAGCAGGAGGAAGAATTGCTCCAACAGGAGCTATCTGCCGCTTTAAACTGAGGTTCACACTGGAAATGAAAGGGTGTCTGCTCACACAAAACAGGGGCATAACCAGTGGTGTGCTGGAGCCGGCTCGCACTGGCTCTGCAGAGCTGGTTGTTAATTTTTGAACAATTTTGCGATCTGTTTGTTGTGCTGTCAGCCGGGACTTGAAAGGGGTTTTTTTGTTCACAAATTGCAGCGGGACACTGGAGGCACGCATTCCCAAACATACCAGCTTGTCACGCTTCTCCGCCTATCACAAACAGTGAGCCCTTGGACCACTACAGACGGCCGGCGGTGGCAGAAGAACCCCTCAAACAGACAGCAAGACACAGACCGGACTGGAGCAGCTGGCCAGGGGAAGCAGCAGAGGCAACAAACTGGACCAGGCCACGCAGGAACCCAAGTCTTCACCTGCACTTAGCAGCGATTCACCAGGAGTTGAGCTCCTGGCTGCAGGTGGCTGGCAGGACTTACCGGACAGGGCTGGACTGGACTGAAACAGAAGCACAGGCAGCAAGCAGGAGACAGGTCCACGAAACAAACAAGGTCTGGGGCAGGCAGCAGCACAAGAATAAGCCAGTGAACAAGCTGGGTCCTGGACAGGCCGCAGGCAGAAGCAAAGCCAGTAAACAAGCCGGGTATGGGGCGGGCAGCAAGCAGAAGGATCAACCAGAAAACAGACATGGTCTGGCTGACACGAAAAGTAGCAAGGTAGCACTGCAACAAAACTCTCACAGAACAAGCCTTCTCTGAGGACCTCTGTTGCAAGGCAAAGTGAAAAGCCTCCAGGTGGCTAATAAAGGCAAACCACAAGGGAGGTCACCCGGTAAGGGTACTGCTTAGTTCCAAAAAGTCCCAAGACAGACTGGAGGGCTGGAAGATCCGGACCGGACTGGAGTAACCTCTGGAGCATGGGAACGGCAAGCAGTCAATCCACGGCAGCCACCAGGTGGCAATATGAATGAGAGCAGGAAACATAGGCAATATCGTAACACAGCTGTCACCTGATATTGGTGCATGCATGGTGTGTGGCAACCCTGCCTCCTCGTGCTGCACTGCAGGCAAGATATTCGTGTGCTCGTGGCTCATCTCAGCAGCGCTCCTGATCACAGCCCAGCTGGTTGTGGAGCTGTACTGTCCAACACTAACCTCAACTTGGCTGCCCCCGCCGCTGTCCTAAGATTTTCTGCCAGAGAGGACAGAGGAGATCAGTGCTGGGCTGATCGTTGTGACAGAAGTGCACATTATCCTCTCTGCTGGTAAGAATTTAAGAAGCAGACATTGCTGAGCCCGTTGGTTGGGGGAGGAGAAGTCAAGTGAAAATTGGTTTGGGGACGCATTGCCCCCCCCCCCCCAAACACTTGCACTGTCCGAGTTCCTGATTCTGTCTCCCCTGCTGCTGCCCTTCCCACTGCCCCATGCATTGAACTTTTTATCCTTTCAGTTTCTTCCCTCCCATATCCTCTCCCTGCCTCCCTCTCTCAACCTCTTCCCCCCCCCCCCCCCCCGCCCCGCCACAGTTCTCCAGACCGGACCATTACCATACCTGCAGGCAGTGGTTAGGACAGGATGCCGGCATCGGGGTCCTTCTGCTGCCATGTCCCGCCTACTCTGATTCAACTTGCTGTTTCCGCGTAGGCAGGACGGGGCAGGCAAAGGACACCATCGGGACCAAGAAGGTTTGAAGTAATGAGACGCCTATCTACTCCACGGTAAGCAAGGAAGCCAATTTGGTTAATCTCTGTTTTCACTTCCCCGCACAGCTGTCATCTCCTCTAGTGTACACTCAAACCAAAGCAAGCAAACCTATGAGCTGCTGCATCCACATTATCGTTCTTTATTGTTTGTCCATCTGTAAGAAGTGTAAAGCTGTTTCAATTGGATAGGAGTAGTGCAGTGGTGTGCTGGTAAATTTTTAACAACAGGCTCTCTCCCCGGTCCACCTCGGCGCCCCCCCCCCCCCCCCCCCCCCCCCCGTCCACCTCTGCGCCCCCCCAAAATTGCAGAGCTGGCTATAGCCAGTGGGGGGGGGGGGCAATGCATTACTCTCTCCAGGAAAAAAAATTAAATGATCCCAGGTTCCAATCTAATTCATGTTTAATGTGCGATAAAATGCCATAAATAAGTAAATAAATATAAACTTTTAATGTTGAGCACCTGATTCTCAAAGGGAACATATTCCAAACACTATAATGAAAATAAAATGATTTTTTCTACCTTTGTTGTCTGGTGACTGTTTTTCTGATCATGCTGGCCCAGTATCCGATTCTGCCGCTATCTGTCCTCTTAACTCCGTTTCCAGGGCTTCCTTTCCATTTATTTCTTTCCTTTCCTCCTTTCTTCTTCATTTCTGGTCCTCAGCTTCTGCCTATTTTCTTCATCCATGTGCAGTTTTTCTCCTCTTTTCCTTTTCCCTTATCTTATCTCCTTCCTCACTCTTCCCTCCCCTCCATCCATGTCCAGCATTTATTCTCTCTCCCCTCCTCTCCCCCTGCCCTCCATCCACCCATGGCCAGCAGTGACCCTCCTCTCCCCTGCCCAGCATGCACCCATACCCAGCGACCCTTCTCTCCCCTGCCTTCCATCCACCCATGGCCAGCAACCCTTCTCTCCCCTGCCCTCCATCCACCCATGGCCAGCGACCCTTCTCTCCCCTGCCCTCCATCCGCCCATGTCCAGCAGTGACCCTCCTCTCCCCTGCCCTCCATCCACACATGCCCAGCAGTGACCCTCCTCTCCCCTGCCCTCCATCCACCCATGCCCAGCAGCTCCCTTCTCTCCCCTGCCACCCCCTCCTGACTTGTTTCACAAATTCTCCTGCTTCCTCCCTCCCTCCCTCCCTCCCAATCCGGTCCCTCACCGACCCTACCTTGGCCATCAAATTCTTCGGGGCAGGCAGTGTTGCCTGCCCGCTGCCATCGCTGACTTTCCTCCGCTGCTGGTAGAAACAACAATTTTAAACTCTGTATTTTGTGCTCATTTTTCTACACTAATAAATAAATACACTGTCTGTATATAATACAGATGGCCAAATTTCAGTGAGGATACCCTGTTTCCTGATGGGTTCATCTTAACTGTTGTTGTAATCTACCTTGGGAAGCCTGGTGTTAAGATGATGGAATATATTGAAATTAAATGGAAGTAGAATGAAACTCTCCTTTCATTGGAGCACATGGAATCAGATCTTAATCTGTTTTGTAAAAGTTTACCTTTTAGATACACAAATGGATTATTCTGTTTTGAACATGTTTCAGGGGTAAGTGGTTTTATTAGTCAAAATAAAAATAAATATTTTGTTTCATGCAGATTTCTCTTGTTTAAACATAAATGGGCCATAAGCCCCTAATACAGCCCATTGGTTTTCATATATTTTGTTCTTGTGATAAATTATACTGTGCCAAAACTGAAAACTCTTATCTGTATCTGGTCGATAATAAAAGGAGCTCATTGTGAACACTATCCACCCTAAAAGGTTGTTTTGTGGCTGTACATGAAGAATTATGATATTGACTAAATACGTGTATGTGTGTGTCCCTAGTCCTGCATCCTAAATTTATATAATCCTTTCAAGAAATCCAGTTAATCTTTTAACTTATTAGTGGAGCATAACCTCAGAGTCATTGTATGGTCACATTTTCAATATGGTAATACTAGGGCCCATCTAAGGAACAGCTAGGTTATTTTGAGTTAGTCTTCACTGGACCAAACTTGCTTTCCTTGTGCCATCACTATCCAGCAGGTAGGTAGTGTCTTAAAAGATGGAGGATAAAGGATTTTTTTATTTTTTTATTTTTTTACATTAAAAGAAGGTAAATTTGGATGTAAGGATTGTTTGAAAGCACGCTCTCTCCCCAGGTATAGCCAGCTCTGCAAATTTTTTTTTTGGGAGGGGTGCAGAGGTGGACCAGGGAGAGAGCCTGTTGTTGAAAATTTACCAGCACACCACTGGATAACTATCCAGTTTTGCCTCAGGCCCACCCAAAACAAAGCACACTCCCTCCTGCAGTTCCAACATCTCCGTGTCTTCCTCACTCTCTCTCTCACCCCAGCCGCAGCGCTTGCACTTTGCTATTGGCGCTGTCTGGCAGCAACTCACAAATGCGGCATCCTGCTCCAGGGCCTTCCCTCTGCCGTGCTGATACAACTTCCTGTTTACGCAGGGCTGGACGTGTCAGAGGGAAGGCCTGGAGCAGGACGCTGCATCTGTGAACGATCGGAATCGGGTCGATCTGTAGATTTGACTGGTAGGGGAAACTATACTGCTATTAGACAAGCAGGCACGTTTCCCCTTGCACAAATGGACATACATGGATGGACAGATTGAGGGCAGCAGAGATTTATTTATTTATTTATTTATTACATTTGTACCCCGCACTTTCCCACACATAGCAGGTTCAATGCGGCTTGCATAGTAAGTAGAATTACAAAATCTAGTAAGGAGAATATTACAAACTGTAGTAAACATAGTAATAGTATGGTTTTAAGAATATGTGAATTAACATTGAGAGGTAAACAAGGATAGGATAAGCAAGGGGAAAAGAGATTGGGAGGGGTATGGTGTAGGGAAGATTAAGAAGAAAAGACTGGGGGGATGAGCGTAAGGAGATTGGTAGACATGGTCTGAAGTATAATCATCATCAAAACAGGAGTCATGTGGGTGGGTCTATAAGGTTAAGTTGGGTCGTTAAGGTAAGCTTTCTTGAAGAGATGGGTCTTCAACATTTTTCTGAAGGGTAGATAGTCGTTAATTGTTCAGATGGATCTTGGTAGAGCGTTCCAGAGCTAGCTGCCCAAAAAGGAGAAACTGGATGCGTAAGAGGTTTTGTATTTGATTCCTTTGCAGTTGGGAAGGTGCAAATTGAGGTAAGTACGTGAAGACATTGATCTGTTTCTGATTGGGAGATCGATCAGGTTATTCATGTAGCTAGGAGATTCTCCGTATATGAACTTATGAACCAGTGTATGGACTTTGAAGTTTATTCTTTCTCTGATTCTTTACCTCTAACCCCTTCCTGTGCCAATCCATGTTGCTGATGCCAGGAGCCTGCACTATGGGTGTGTGGGTGCCCTCCACTTTCCTGCCTGCAGAAGTTGGGGGGGGGGGGGGAGTTGTAGATCCTGAATACTGGAGCAGCTTTTAACAAGTGCTGAATGTGTAATGCTGCCCTTTAAAGCAGGAACTTGCACTCTTACCCTGCCCAGCCCATCGCAGATCCTGCAGCTCCTGCAGCTCGGGACTGTTTGTTGTTTGAAAGGATGTTTTTTTTTCTTGACTAGTGAAGGGTGGGTGCCAGCACAGCTGCTCCAGTATGTCTTGTTTCTTCCTGCGGGTCCTTCTCCTCTTGCAGGAATGGCAGAGGACCTGGAGAGGCTGTGGTGTACTTGCTGCAATGAAGAACTGTCAGGACCAACAGCTCCAGACTTTCCATTACATTTTCTACGGTAAAGGTAGGGGCTGTTTCTGTGTATCGCTTTGCATGCACATTTGTACAATAATTAGCTCATTATAATGCCTTTGCATACATTTTTGTTAGCTGCTACTATGACAGGAAAGAGCTCTTGTACATGTCTAGCTGAACTCCGTGTTCACAAAACTGGCTAGAGCCAGTGTAAAAACCACGTTGTGCATTTGGATCTGAGTCGCTAACTTCACGGGGATGATTTAATTTATCTCTTTTTCTGACCTCACTATAGTGGGAGCAGTGGTTTCTAAAATTTCATTGTCCTGTTGGATAACCCATTTAACTGGGACAGCCACACGGTTTGAAGCTGTGTAATTCATACCTTGAATTTCATAAATCTGCACATTTTCCTGGTTTGCAATGGGAGAAGTTCTATTTGTGAAACTAATTCCAGCCCCTGTGTCAATCAAAGCTAATTTATCCTGACCCCTATCCTGCTGTTAACATTGGGGCGTCCAAAAGTGTCCAATATCAAAGGAGCCACAATCCTTAATCTGTATTCTGAGCCCGTATCCTTCCCATCATCCTGAGATTCTTGAAGTGAGTCTGCTGGTAAGTGAGTCAGTGCAGACAGCAAAATCTAGTCTTGGCACTGACGTAGAAACCATGCTGATGTTATACCTGCAATGTGGTTAGTTCTAGACAACACCTTGAAAAACATATGCTGCAGTGCTGGCTACAATATGTGGGTGGCCTAGCAGGGGGAATGGGGTATGTTTAGTGTATGGATTGTCTGGAAAATTGGGGCCAGGACTCATGCAGAGGCTACCTTAGGGGGACAGGTAAGCAGAGTTTTGGGGCTGGTGATCAACTATCATTGGGCCAGAATAGCTCCCCTGAGAAGACTGCTGTCTCTGACTCAAAGGGTCACAGGCCTGAAGCTGGGTGTTGGACCAAGGAGAAAAATGAAAAAGAATATATGAATAGCCATACTAGGTCAGACCAATGGTCCATCTAGACCAGCATCCTGTTTCCAACAGGGGACAAGCCAGGTCACAAGTACCTGAAAGAAACCCAAATAGTGGCAACGTTCCATGCTACCAATCCCAGAGCAAGCAATAGTTTTCCCATGGCTGTCTCAATAGCAGACTATGGACTTTTCCTCCAGGAACTTGTCCAAAGCTTTTTTAAACCCAGATACGCTAACTGCTGTTACTACGTCCTCCGGCAAAGAGTTCCAGAGCTTAACTATTCGTCTGAGTGAAAAATGTTTTCTCCTATTTGTTTTCAAAAAGTATTTCCATGTAACTTCCTTGAGTATTCCCTAGTCTTTGTACTTTTGGAACAAATAAGAAATCAATTCACTTCCACTTGTTCTACACCACTCAGAATTTTGTAGACCTCAATCATATCTCCTTTTATCCATCTCTTTTCCAGGCTGAAGAGCCCTAACCTTTTTAGCCTTTCCTCATATGAGCGGAGTTCCATCCCCTTTATCATTTTGGTCGCTCTTCTTTGAATCTTTTCTAATTCCGATATATCTTTTTCGAGATACAGCAACCAGAACTGAATGCAATAATCAAGGCGAAGTCGAACTATGGAGTGATACAGAGGCATTATAGTATTCTCTGTCTTATTTACTATCCTTTTCCTAATAATTCACAGCATTCAGTTTGCTTTTTTGGCCGCTGCCACACACTGGGCAGACGATTTCAGCGTATTGTCTACAGCAACACGTGGATCCTTTTCTTGAGTTCTGACCCCCAAGGTGGACCCTAGCATCAGGTAACTATGATTTGGATTGTTCTTCTCAATGTGCATCACTTTGCATTTGTCTACATTAAATTTCAACTGTCATTTGGATGCCCAGACTTTCAATTTTCTAAGGTCTTCCTGCAATTTTTCACAGTCCACATGTGTTTATTTTTATGCTAATACCAGCTTGTGATGATCTGTCTGAAATTGCCTCAAGACTATTGTGTTGTTTGGATCATACTCAAAATAGGGCTATTAACAATATGTTAACATTAAACACCAACAAAACCAAATTATTATCCTGGATTCATCTTGAACTTTTTTGAACCACAAATTAACCATCTGTGGCAGAAATAATTTTGTAAACTCAGGCAGTTAAGACTGGTCAGATCTTATTTTGACCAGTCTAGTTTTGCTCTGCTTGTTCTTTCCCATACTGATTATTGCAATGTTCTGTATTTAGGATTTTCATCTAAGTTGATATCTAAACTACAACTTATTCGTAACACGTCTGCTTATTTCATTTTCAGACTAAAAAGGTTTGACAGGATTACTCCTTGTTTGCGTTCACTTCACTGGCTTCCTATGCATAAACATGTGGTATTCAAAGCTTCCTGTTTGTTATTCCAAGTAATTTATGGTCTTACTTCGTGGTTATTAATTAATATGTTCAAATATTTTTTTATTTGGTTATTTGACAAGATTACAATGATCTCTACTTTGTTCTCCAAATGTAAAAACTCTTTTTTTTTTTTTAAATATTGTAATTTATTATTTTCTTTTATTGTTCTTCCCTTTTGGAATACTTTACTGGTTCTAGAGCTTCTTGAGTCGTCTTATATTATATTTAGAAAGAAACTGAAAACTTTTCTATTTGATGATTGAAATGCCATTGCTGTAATTGTTGAGCTTGTATGTTTATGATGCGTTCAATGGATTTGTTGTAAACTGTAGTTAACCCTTATTGGGGATACAGTGGTATGTTAACAATAAATTGATATTGGTATTGATACTGTGTTTTATGTGGTCCCAATTATGCGGTTATCCTGGCCAGGTAAGTGCTGAATATCAGTACTTAACTGGCTAAGGGCCGACTCCGCTCCTGGAATGCCCCTTAAATAGCTAGCTTTCACTTAGGTGCTGCTAATTTTCAGTGGTGATAACCAATTAAGTACCACTGACAATTAGCGGATAGCCCCATACAAGTGATTTAACCAGTCAGCGGCCAATTCTGGCCTGTTAAATCATTTTGAATATTGACCAGAGAGCATTTAGTGCAAGGAGTTTTGTGGCAAGGGAAAAGAGCAAGATTTCATTTTGCAATGTTGGCTCACTCGGTGCATAGGAGGGGACTGACCCTGCCTGATTTAGATCTTTGTGGGAAAGCATGTAATTTACATGAGATATATGATTGGCATAAGGATACTAATACATACAAAATACAATAAGTTTTATAATACACGCATGCAGTACAAAATTATCAAAGTGGCTACAGTGTACTAACCAAGGAGGTTAGATTGAGAACAGGAGATGGTACGAGGCTATTGTCCTGCCCTGGTTTTACAGCCTGCTTCACTGACACAGACTACTCAGTAATTACTGTGGATTCTTTTGGATTCGTATTAGGTAAATGAGAATTTTATTAGAGGTTCTAAAATACACAATGATTTATATATATACAATGATTGGCTATATAACTGAAAAGAAACAATACCTATAAACAATCATTACATCACTGGTCCCTAATCTCTACATCCAAGCAATGCTAGGAGTTTCTAGACCAGGAAAAGAAGCAATAATACACTATAATATACATATGTCCATCGCTGGTCCTTACATCATCCAGGCTTTTTACATCAGCTGAGAGAAGCCCCTTTTTCAGCGAAGCCGGAGTTTGACCAGGAGTCTGGTTCTATGCAATGCGTCCACCCGTAGATGAGCTTCCAGCTTCACTGTAAAAGGCCCCCCTTTTTTATTAGGCTTAGAGCTTATGTTCAGAGCTGAGGAAAATTACAAAATGCTTGAGAATTACTCTGTTTTGGTAAAACAAGCCATACTGTGGGAATGTGGTCACATGTTTCTCAATCCAGGTGGTCAGTCTGAACTCGAAACAGGCTCCACCTCTCCCTTCACATACCAAATTAATTAGAGCTGTGTCTTATCTTCTACATTCCAACTTATTTTCACATAAAGTTAAACAATAATTTTTAAACAGAATTACTTCTAATCAAAAATACAGACCCCAAGTGCACTGGTCGGTCAAGGCAGAGTTGAAAAACAATCTTTTAAATTCACCTTTATTACTGCTATCTACCCATTATATAGGTTGAAGCCAATAGACAGAGCTTGCTGGGAGTAGGTGGAGATTGTGACCACACTGGTTCACCCAAAAGAATAACAACAGCTATTGAAAACAATAGTAAAAGATTATTAGAAATAACTGACTGCCTATGCCTGGTCCATCTGTAAAAAGTCAAAAGCTGTTCCAGTTGGATAGGCAGTGCCTTAAAAGATAGAGAACAAAAGATGTTTTTTTTAAACTTATTTTCAGCTCTTTAATTTATTTGAAAACGTCCCATATGTAGATATAAATATCATGAAATCAAAACTGAATGTCAGTAAAACAGCTTCATAATTTATTGTAGCTGCTGGAAACAGCACTAATAAAGACTGTATTTTGTGCTAATTTTTCTACACTGTTCTATACAATACAGTAATACATGGCCAAATTTCAGTGTGGATATCCTGTTTACTGATGGATTCATCTTAACTGTTGTAATCATAGTAACATAGTAGATGATGGCAGAAAAAGACCTGCACGGTCCATCTAGTCTGCCCAACAAGATAAACTCATATGTGCTACTTCTTGTGTATACCTTACCTTGATTTGTATCTGCCATTTTCGGGACACAGACCGTAGAAGTCTTGCCCAAACACCAGCCCCGCCTACCTTGGGAAGCCTCCAAATGTTATTATTTTATTTATTTCACTTGTATCCCACATTTTCCCACCTATTTGTAGGCTCAAGGTGGCTTACAAAGACCTGTTGTGGCAGCGCCATACAGGACAAAGTGTACATATGATGTTACAAAGTAGTCAAGGAAGACAAAAGAATTTGATCAAGTAATTGTGGAGAGATACATTCTGCCTGAAGTTGAAAGGTGCTGTGTTGAGGTTAGCTATGGGTTCTCGTTATAGGCTTTGTCAAAGAGGTAAGTCTTCAGAGATTTGCGGAAGTTATAAACATTGGAAGTAAAATTAAACTCTCCTTTCATTGGGGCACATGGAATCACATCTTCACCTCATCTCTTTTTTTTAAATTTATTTATTTATAATTTCACATAATTACAAGATACACTTGTTAAAGAAAACTCGGAATTGAAATATCAATCAAAAGAAATTACAATAATATTTCTCATATCAGTAGAAACAATATTTTCCTATCTTAGACCACCAACTCTTGGGGGGGAGTCAAAAAACTTGAGGAGAACAAAAAAACAAAGTATTTTTCTTATTTAGGCAATAAGGCCTAGACCGCCCCACAGGTAGTCAATACTTCATAATTTCCCTTAGTCCAAGAGGTCATTTGACAATCTTCTTTGATCCAATAAAGCTTTTCAATTGTTCAGGTTCATAGAAAATGTACTTATTATCCAAGTATTTGATTAGACATTTACATGGATAGGCTAGCAAAAAGCTAGCTCCCAAAGCTTTAACTTCATCTCTCAGTAACAGAAACTCTCTTCTTTTTTCCTGAGTAAATCTAGTGACATCTGGGTAGATCCACAAGCGAGATCCCAAAAAAGTTTTTTGAGCATTTTTAAAGTATAGTTTCATAATTGAATTAAGGTCTTGTTCAAAAACCAGAGAAACTAGCAAAGTTGAACGGATATGAATTTCAGGCAATGAATTTTCAAGAAAAGCTGTTAAATTTTGTAATCCATTCTCTTGCATTCCCTGTGCTTCTGATTTTCTCCTTTGTTCCTCCATTTTCTTCTGTGGAATTGGAAGATAATATATTTTATTTATAGGAGGAATCATCTCGGGGGAACAATTGAGAACCTCAGTGAGATATTTCTTAAATAGTTCTAAACCACTCAGTTCAACCATTTTTGGGACATTTAATACTCTCAAGTTAAGTCTCCTATTATAATTCTCCAGCTGATTTATTTTAGTATGAATAAAGGTTTTATCCTTTATCAAGGAGAGAGTTGTATTTTTTATAGAAGAAATTTCTTGTTGAAATATATCATTCTGTTTAATAATATCTTGTTTAATTTTTTCAAGAGAATCTTGCAAAGAATCTACTTTAGTCACTAGAGAAGCTGTATCAGCTGCTGCCTTTAGAACTGTTTGATTCAAAGTTTTTAACATTGCCCATATGGCCTCGAGGGTTACCTCCGTGCGAGCTTCCTGCTCTTGTTGTTGAAAACCTCTCCCGCTCGCTGCCTCCGCAGTGCCAACCGCCGAATAGTCCTCAACGTCAACTTCGGACATTGTTGGAGATTCCACCACTTCTTGGTAGTTCGCGGGATACGGAGGTGGGGAAATATCCGGTGAGGATAGAGTGATGGTATCCTGTTCCAGGGAAGCCGTCGCTCCTCCGACCCCTTCCGCAGCGGAACTCCTCACCGCAATCACCCGTGGCGTGCTTGTGGCGAAAGCGTCGAGGGTCGACTGGACCGATCGAGTGGTCGTCGCTGCGGGTGGTAAGCTCTTGACCACCCCTTTCCTTTTAGTATGGGGCATTTTAATTGAAGAAATCTTGTTTTTAAATCAGAAAAGGAGAAAGGTCCAGGGAGACTCGACGAACGCTCTCAAGCTGCGTCCGCCATCTTGAAACTCCCCCTCTTCACCTCCTCATCTCTTTTGTACAAATGGATTATTCTGTTTTGAGCATATTTCAGGGACAAGTGGTTTTCATAAGTCAAAATAATAAATATTTTCTTTCATACAGATCTCTCATTTGTTTAAACATAACTAAATGGGCAATAAGCCCCTAATGCAGTCCATCGGTCCTTGTGTTGACTTATACTGTGCCATAAATGGAAATACAGTGAGACAGAATAATAGAATTCAGTAACATCCAAACTTATTAATCAACATTATAATTGTGTTCACATTTGGGTAATAACTGAGAAAATGCTGTTGAAAAATGACTTGAAGAAATAAATATATATCACAGAACTGGAAAATGTTGGCACATTTAGACTGACTCTGGACTTCTGCATGAAGGTAGCTCTGCCTTCCTTATTGAATATCTCTCTTTTAAATAGTAGTAATAAACAATATTAAGTGCATACCACTACATTCCAAAAAAACAAAAGGAGCAAGTTCCCACAAACCATCTTTTTCTTTTGATCTAGGCATAGGGAAAAAAAAGATTTTAAATGTTCTCAGGTTTCAACCTAATTCATGTTTAATGTGGGATATAAATGTTATAAATAAGTAAATACATAAATAAATAAATAGATAGGTAGAAACTGAATGTTGAACACCTGATTCTCATAACATGATGTCTGTTTTAGTGGCCCTTTAATAGGAGAAAAAAAATCTCTGCATGAATATAACACATGCTAGAGGGTCCCTATAACCAGCCTCTCCAAATGACATACTGATTATGATTTATAACAAACTAGTATAAAAGGCCTGTTTCGGTATGCAATGAAACAGGCACTAGTAAGGTAATCCCCCCCCCTGCAGCGTCCTTCCTGTCTCCCCTGCCCCCCCTGCAGCCACCCATATGGTCTCAGGACCCCCTCCCCACCAACCTTCCTCTGCCCCTGCAGCCACGCATGTGCAGCAGCCCTCCTCTCTCCCCTGCTCCCCCTGCAACCACCCATGTCCAGCGACTCTCCTCTCCCCCTGCCCCCCCTGCAGCCACCCATGTCCAGCAACCCTCCTCTCCCCCTGCAGCTACCCATGCCCAGCGACCCTCCTCTCCCCTGCCCCCCCTGCAGCCACCCATGTCCAACAACCCTCCTCTCCTTTCCCCTTGCCCCCCCTGTAGCCACCCATGTCCAGCGACCCACCTCTCTCCCCTGCCCCCCCTGCAGCCACCCATGTCCAGCGACCCTCCTCTCCCCCTGTCCCCCCTGCAGCGTCCTTTCTGTCTCCCCTGCCCTCCCCTGCAGCCACCCATCTGGTCTCAGGACCCCCTCCCTCTTCCCTGCCCCCCCTGCAACCATCCATGTCCAGCGACCCTCCTCTCCCCCTGCAGCCACCCATGTCCAGCGACCCTCCCCTCCCCCTGCCCCCCTCCAGCCACTCATGTCCAGCGACCCTCCCCTCTCCCCTCGGCGCATCACCCAAAACCCTACCCCCCCCAGCGCATCACCCAAGCCCCTACCCCTCTACCTTGAGCACATCAACCCCCTCGCCACCCGCAGCCGCCAATACTAACGCTGTCCGGCCGCTGCTGCATCTCCTGTTGAGCAGCAGCGGCCGGTACAAAAAGAAAAAAGCCAAAAAAAGATTTTAAACCTGAAACACGGCTCCGTAGACAGCCATCTGGCATTGGCTATCATCTCTGCAGCTGCTCCTCTTCTCCCCTCTGACGTCGCTGCACTCCTCCAGGGTCTTCCTGCAGGGGCAGTGTTGTGGAGGGGAGAGGAGGAGTGGCTGCAGTGACGACAGCCAATGCCAGGTGGCTGTCTACAGAGTCGCGTTTCAGGTTAAAAATCGTTTTTAGGCTTTTTTCTTTTTGTACTGGCCGCTGCTGCTCCACAGGAGAAGCAGCAGCGGCCGGACAGCGTTAGTATTGGCGGCTGCGGGTGGCGAGGGAGTTGATGTGCCCGAGGGGGGGGGGTAGGGGCTTTGGTGATGCGCCAGGGGGAGGGTCTTGGGTGATGCGTCGAGGGGGGGGGTAGGAGCTTGGGTGCTGCGCCGGGGAGGAGGGGCTTGGGTGTTGCGCTGAGGGGAGGGGCACTGAGAGCTGATTGGTAGGCAGGGGGAGGAGTAGGGAAACACGCTCCGTGTGTTTCCCTACTCCTCCCCCTGCCTGGCTCACGGTTTTGCAGGGCAGGGGCTTGGGTGTTGCGCCGAGGGGGGGCCATTGACAGCTGTTTCCCAGGCAGGGGGAGGAGTAGGGAAACACGCTCTGCGTGTTTCCCTACTCCTCCCCTTGCCTTGGAATCAGCTGTCAGTGACATCACTGACATCAGTGCATTATAAACTGCCTAGCAGACCACCTCCGAGGGAGCCACGGTCCCAGGCACATTAGAACATTGGAGGTGAGAATTATTATATAGGATTACTACTCTACTTATGGAAAGTTATTCCATTATTATACTTCCTCTGTGTACATTCATATGCTGCACAAGCTGGCATATTTGAAAATATAAGTGAGATTTAATAAAAATGCCATCAACAATAAAGAATGACAATGTGGATGCAGCAGCTCGTAAATTTGTTTGCTTTGTTTTGAGTGTATGCAGAACGACAGCTGTGCGGGGAAGGGGAAACAGAGACTAACCTAAGTGACTTCAACGTTTTGAAGTCATGCCATCTTCTGTTCACAGTCAAACCTCCTTCCTTGGTAGTAACTTGGTGAAAAAGCCATTGAAAATGGTTTGGGGTTGGTGGTGTAGGCAAAATCAAGTAAATCATTGTATTGAGGGGTGGCTTCCTATGAAGGGTAATGCTAACTTTCCAGTTGCTATCATTAACAAAACATTTAGGACTTGGGAGAGTAAAGGGTTTATCCGAGTCCAACACTTGATGAATGATGAGGAGAAAATACTTTCTTTTACACATATACTTTGCTCTCCACAGATGTTTTTGCTTACTTGCAAGTGAAACATTCGCTCACTGAAACCTTGAAGAAGGTTTAGAAGAAGGTTTAGAACTGGTGGAAGAGACCTTTTTATTTGCCAGGGAACCAGGAGCCAGCATTTCTTATTATAAAATTTTGAGGGCCAAGCAACCTTTGCCTGATCTGGCTCATTGGATCCAGAAATGGACTCAGGATTTAGGAGTGGAGATCATGGGGCTCATTTTCAAAGCACTTCGAGCCCCTTTTATTAAACGGCACTAGCAATTCCCGGTGCGGCAGTGCCAACAAAGCTCATTCAGTTTGAATGGGATTCATCAGCATTGCCAGGCGGGAATCACTAGCGTGGTTTAGTACAAGAGGCCCTTAGAGGTACAAAGTACTATAGGTTACCATGATACTTAGTGCTAACCTAAAAGAACAAATTTACAAGTTTGCTTTTCAGGCTTATATAGCACCCAATCGGGCCTTGAAGATGTGTATTGCTCAAGATGATTGTTGTCTTAAATGTGGAATGAAGGGAACATCTTTGGGCATTTGATTTGGTCCTGTGTGCCTGTTAATCATTTCTGGTGGATGTTGAATGCAAATATCTATCGAATCTTGTGCTTGCACTTATCACTCACACCCCAAATTTTTCTGTTTAATGATTTTTCTACTATCTGATCTTCCATGACAGAAAATATGAAAGGGTTACTTTATTATATGTTGTTGTTAGCAAAAAAGAGTATTTTGGTTCAATATAGACAAGCGCTCCCATCTACAATAATTCATGGGCCGATGATCAGAAGCAAACACATGCGCCATACTAGCACCTGCGTTTGCTACCGCC
The DNA here is from genome assembly GCF_901765095.1 of Microcaecilia unicolor. Classification (NCBI taxonomy): domain Eukaryota; kingdom Metazoa; phylum Chordata; class Amphibia; order Gymnophiona; family Siphonopidae; genus Microcaecilia; species Microcaecilia unicolor. The sequence continues at coordinate 93,772,429 of NC_044033.1, read as the reverse complement.
CCATGATCAGAGCCCCCGAGTGTGTGAAACAACGTGCTCGTGGGCTCTGAACACAACTAGCATGCAAATGCATGCTAAACCTATTCATCCCCAATGATCAGCAACCAGCATGCCAAAGATTGGTGCGCTGGCTGCGGCAAACCCTACGCCAGCTTGGAGCTGGCGTTAGGGTTTGCAGACCATTGGGGAGGAATGGTGAGCAGCATGCATTTGCATGCTAACAGACCCCATTCCCCCCCCCTCCAATGCAGCAGCAGCAGCCCCTCCACAGAAACCCCGACCCAACCCCCCCAGCAACAGGGGGCTGGAAGTCCAGCAGACCTCCGGTCCCCCCGACCCCCCAGACACAGGTTCAGGGGGTTGGAGTTCTGGTGGGTCTCCAGCTCCTCCTAACCCCCCCCATCATCCCCTCAGATGTCCCTGGTGGCCCAGTGGGCTGCGAGTCAATTCCCCCCCTCACACACACTTGGTCTAGCGGCCATTCCCCACCCCCTGCCTTCGGTTGGAGGAGGGAGGTGGCCTCCCTCCTTTTCCATCAGTGCTGCCTCGAAAATGGCGGTGCCCAGCCCTGCCCAGTGCATCCTGGGATGCGCTGGGCGGGGCTTCACACCATATAAGGGAGTGCTCAGGCACAATCCTCCCACACTTCTACCCTATGATCAGAGAGAATTGCGTGTTTAAATTTGCATGCAACTATCTTTGATCATAGGGGCGGTAAAGCCCCACGCTGTTCCAGCGCTATTTTTAGAGCGCTGTTTGGAACAGTACGGGGCTTTTGATCATCAGCCCATCAATGGTTAAATTTTGTTTATGCAATAATGATTTTAGAAAGATATAGAGCTGGGTGAGATCCACACAGTTGGGCTAAGTTTAAAAAAATCTGGGAGCCGATGTGGCTGTCTACATCTCACTCAGCGCACAGTTGGGTCTTGAATTACAAACCAATGATGGAGGAAGGGATTGCAAAAGGAGAAAGAGGGTGTAAATTTTATCCGTGTCTGGTATAAGAACATAGCCAGACTTGTTGATGTCTGGATTCTTGATGCATATAAGAGGGAAAGGTTTCAAAAAGGGAGGGAGTTTAAATGTGTTTGTGTGTGTGTGTGTGTGGGGGGGGGGGGGGGGTGATGTTGGGGGGAGGAATAAGTGAAAGGGGGAGTAAAATATAAAGTTTGTTTCCTGGGTTAATTTATATTGTTGTTAGTTATTTACAATGCCTTAGATTGTGTAATATTTACAATGGTCAATGTATTTGAACATATGGTTCTATAGGTATAGTCTTGTTGTTTTTCTTGGCAACTTAATAATAAAGCCTGGCCAAAATGAAGAGACAAATGTTGAAATGTTAGCAGAAATTAGGGAAGTTAACAAATTAGGGGCCCTATTTACTAAGGTGCACTTGTGTTTTTAGCGCGTACTAAACACTAGAGACATCCATATATTTGAAGTGGATTATCCAACCCCCCATCCCCCCCACACCCTAAAATTCCCTGGTGGCTCAGTGGGCTGCAAACCCAATCCCACCTGTGGTCTAGCAGCCCCCTCCCCCCTTCCATTCCTCCTTGATAGAGTAGTACATACCCTCCTTTCCTCTTCTAGTGCCACTTTCAAAATGGTGGCACCCTTATATGATAGGGAAGCCCCACTCAGTGCATCCCAGGTTGCACTGGGCAGGGCGCCACCATTTTGAAGATGGTGCTGGAAGAGGAGGGAGTGTGCTGTTCCCTCCTCCATCATAGAGGTACAGAGAAGGGGAGAGGGGCAGCTAGACCACCAGGTGGGGGAAGGTTGGGTTTGCAGACCACTGGGCCATGAGGGAAATTTTTTTTTTTGGGGGGGGGGGGGTTGAGGGAGGGTTATAGGGGCTAGAGATCCACTGAATCTCCAGCCCCCATGCCCTTGTGTCGGGGGGAGATTGGAGGCACTAGAGGTCCACCGGACCTCCAGCCCCTGTGTCACTGTGTGTGTGTGTGGGGGGGGGGGGGCTTGGGGTGGCACTAGGAGACTCCGTCTCCTGTGTTTGACAGGTCCGGGCTTTTGACAGCCCGGACCTGTCAAACTAGTGTGTGAGGATGCTCTCAGGCACAATCCTCCCACACTTTTACCCTTATAATCAGAGCTAATAGCATGCCTAAATTTGAATGCTATTAGCTCTGATCATAGGGGTGTTATAGCCTCGTGGTGTTCCAGTGTTATTTTTAGAGCACAGTGTGGAACAGCGCTGGGCACCTGATCATCTGGGTGTCAGTATGTAATTTAAGCTCTGGAATTAGTTGTCAGAATATATGATAAAAATGGTTAGCCTACAGGATTAAAAAAATAAATGGTTTGGACAAGTTCCTAAAAGAAAAGTTCATAAACCATTATTAAGTTGCACTTGGGAAAATCCACTGCATATTCTTGGGATAACATAGTAAATGACGGCAGATAAAAACCCATATGGTCCATCCAGTCTGCCCAACAAGATAAACTCATTTTACATGGTATGTGATACTTTATATGTATACCCGAGCTTGATTTGTCCTTGCCAGCACTCTTGTACTAAACGTTCTGAAGCTAATGTCGAAGCCCCTTAAAATTTACACTCAAGCCCATCCATATCTATTCAGTCACAATCAGTCTGCCCAGCACTGGTTTTGCTTCCCAATTACCAGCGTTGCCACCCAATCTCTGCTAAGATTCTGTGGATCCTTCTAAGCAGGATTTCTTTGTGTTTATCTCACGCATGTTTTCATCTCCACCACCTCCCAAGGGAGGGCATTCCACGTATCCATCACCCTCTCTGTGAAAAAATACTTCCTGACATTACTCCTGAGTCTTGATGGACCCTTGGTCTTTTCCCAGTATGGCGGTGCTTATGTTCTTATGTCTGCCCCCCTTCAACCTCAATTCATGTTCTCTAGTTCTACTGCCTTCCTGTCTCCTGAAAATGTTTGTTTGTGGATGAATACCTTTCAAATATTTGAACATCTGTATCATGTCACCCTTGTTTCTCCTTTCATCCAAGGTATACATGTTCAGGTCAGCAAGTCTCTCCTCATACGGTTTGCAACGCAAATCCCATACCATTTTTGTAGCTTTTCTTTGCACTGCTTCCAGTCTTTTTACACCTTTAGCAAGGTACGGCCTCCAAAACTGAACACAATACTCCAAGAGTGGCCTCACCAACGATAAGCAGCATAAAATCTATTTTTACTTTTTTGGGGATTGCCAAGTACTTGTGACCTGGATTGGCTACTGTTGAAAACACGATACTGTGCTTGATGAACATTTGGTCTGCTCCAGTACAGCAATATTTATGTACTTATGAAACAAATACACTTTCAGTTTCTTTCTGAAACAAACCATATCCCATTCCAATTTTAAATTCAAATGCAAATCATTCCATCTTATTGCCCTAACAGCAGGAGAACCCCCCCCCCCCCCCCCCCCCCCAAGCATGTGTATTGTTCTATGAACTACCTGAAGAGGGGACAACTTAGCTGCTCATGATGCACTGAATGTACTGGGCAAAATGATTGCTCTTTCTGCAGTAATTCTGCCAGTTCTGTTGGAGCAGCTGACTTCAACATTTTGAACACTATCAATGATATAAATTTAAATGAGGGGCACCCAAACAAAATTCTGTTGACAGACCCCCATGGTAGAGGCAGGCAGCAGACACAACTAAACGTCAGCCGGCGTGGCTAAACAGTAAGATAAAGGAAATCATTAGAGCCAAAAAACAATCCTTCAGAAAGTGGAGAAGAGAACCAACTGAAAGTAACAGGATAGATCATAAGGAATGCCAAGCCAAATGCAAAGCGGAGATAAGGAGGGCAAAAAAGGACTTTGAGAAGAAATTAGCGTTGGAAGCAAAAATACATAGTAAAAATTTTTTTAGATACATTAAAAGCAGGAAACCGGCCAAAGAGTCGGTTGGGCCGCTGGACGAAAATGGTGTTAAAGGGGCGATCAAGGAGGACAAAGCCGTAGCGGAGAAATTAAATGAATTCTTTGCTTCGGTCTTCACCGAGGAGGATTTGGGGGGGACACCGGTGCCGGAAAGAATATTTGAAGCGGGGGAGTCGGAGAAACTAAACAAATTCTCTGTAACCTTGGAGGATGTAATGGGTCAGTTCAGCAAGCTGAAGAGTAGTAAATCACCGGGACCTGATGGTATTCATCCCAGAGTATTAATAGAACTAAAAATGAACTTGTAGAGCTACTGTTAGAAATATGCAATCTGTCCCTAAAATCGAGTGTAATACCGGAAGACTGGAGGGTAGCCAATGTTACTCCGATTTTTAAGAAGGGTTCCAGAGGAGATCCGGGAAATTATAGACCGGTGAGTCTGACGTCGGTGCCGGGCAAGATGGTGGAGGCTATTATTAAGAATAAAATTGCAGAGCATATACAAAACATGGACTGATGAGACAAAGTCAGCACGGATTTAGTGAAGGGAAGTCTTGCCTCACCAATCTAATGCATTTTTTGAGGGGGTAAGCAAACATGTGGACAATGGGGAGCCGGTTGATATTGTATATCTGGATTTTCAGAAGGCGTTTGACAAAGTGCCGCACGAAAGACTCCTGAAGAAATTGCAGAGTCATGGAATTGGAGGTAGGGTATTATTATGGATTAAGAACTGGTTGAAAGATAGGAAGCAGAGAGTAGGATTGCGTGGCCAGTATTCTCAGTGGAGGAGGGTAGTTAGTGGGGTCCCGCAGGGGTCTGTGCTGGGTCCGTTGCTTTTTAATGTATTTATAAATGACCTAGAGATGGGAGTAACTAGCGAGGTAATTAAATTCGCCGATGACACAAAATTATTCAGGGTCGTCAAGTCGCAGGAGGAATGTGAACGATTACAGGAGGACCTTGCGAGACTGGGAGAATGGGCGTGCAAGTGGCAGATGAAGTTCAATGTTGACAAGTGCAAAGTGATGCATGTGGGTAAGAGGAACCCGAATTATAGCTACGTCTTGCAAGGTTCCACGTTAGGAGTTACGGATCAAGAAAGGGATCTGGGTGTCGTCGTCGATGATACGCTGAAACCTTCTGCTCAGTGTGCTGCTGCGGCTAGGAAAGCGAATAGAATGTTGGGTGTTATTAGGAAGGGTATGGAGTCCAGGTGTGCGGATGTTATAATGCCGTTGTATCACTCCATGGTGCGACCGCACCTGGAGTATTGTGTTCAGTACTGGTCTCCGTATCTCAAAAAAGATATAGTAGAATTGGAAAAGGTACAGCGAAGGGCGACGAAAATGATAGTGGGGATGGGACGACTTTCCTATGAAGAGAGGCTGAGAAGGCTAGGGCTTTTCAGCTTGGAGAAGAGACGGCTGAGGGGAGATATGATAGAAGTGTATAAAATAATGAGTGGAATGGATCGGGTGGATGTGAAGCGACTGTTCACGCTATCCAAAAATACTAGGACTAGAGGGCATGAGTTGAAGCTACAGTGTGGTAAATTTAAAACGAATCGGAGAAAATTTTTCTTCACCCAACGTGTAATTAGACTCTGGAATTCGTTGCCGGAGAACATGGTACGGGCGGTTAGCTTGACGGAGTTTAAAAAGGGGTTAGATAGATTCCTAAAGGACAAGTCCATAGACCGCTATTAAATGGACTTGGAAAAATTCCGCATTTTTAGGTATAACTTGTCTGGAATGTTTTTACGTTTGGGGAGCGTGACCTGGATTGGCCACTGTCGGTGACAGGATGCTGGGCTAGATGGACCTTTGGTCTTTCCCAGTATGGCACTACTTATGTACTTATGTAACTTACTTTTTAAATAACATATCAAGCTGCCTCCCTCTGCTTCTTTCTAATAAAAATATTATTTCCCAGTAGTCAAAGAAGGCCTTCCTGTTACTGGGCCAGGAAAAAATTATTTTAATAGAGAGAAGCAGAGGGAGACAGGGTAGCAAGTTAATTTAAAGTAAATTATGTTTTTCATAGTTCGATAGAGGTTCAAGATGGCGTCTGAAACGGACGTGCGTTGCAGCACCTCCTGATCTCTAGTAAAAAAACCTGGAACTTGGGACTTTCCCTATACTTGTTATGGGGAAAAGGAAGGGAAAAACTAACGTGCTCACCTCCACGAGCCGTTCTGAAACTTCCACCATAAGACAGGCGACTCTAGAGGAGATGGGGTTGCAAGCGCTGGGATCCCCGATGGGCACTTCGATAAACCCATTAGAAGATCGGGAACATAGTGTCGAGGGAGCTACATTGAGTCCACCCTCGAATACAGCCCCTCCGAGACCTGGAGATGTTAGAATTGCTTCAGAGGAGCAGAGCTTCGGTGTACCCGACAACGGACAGACCCTGGTTGCTGCAGGAGGAGGCCCCGTAGCAACTTCCTCTCCTGTGGAAACAGCTTGTTTGCGAGGACAGGAGGCACATTCCCTCTCCTCGCACTCACAGGAGAATGCACCCGGAACAAACAGAGGATATCAGAGACCGGCTGTTGTGACTCTAGAGAGTCTTTGGGAAGCAATTCAGGGTTTGAATTCTACCCTGCAGCAATTTTCCAATTCAATGAGAGGAGAGATGGCTGAGATCAAACAAATCCAGGGGGATTTTTCTGGCAAGCTCAAGGGCCACGCTGCCAAGATTGAGGTACTTGAAAATGAAGTTAAAACTTTTAAGAACTTTACCTCGAATGTTTCTAAGGACAAAAACTTTCAGTATCGCAAAATTGAATATTTGGAAAATCAGATTAGGAGGAATAACCTAAGACTCTTAAATTTCCCTAAGTCACCTTTAATGTCACCATTAGAAATGTTTAAGAAATATCTTACAGAAGTTTTACTTATACCTTCTGACCATATTCCACCCATAACAAGAATTCAGTATATTTTGGGTATAAAAAATGCTAGGAATACCTCTTTACCTAATCTGAATGTGACTCAAATTATTGAAAACTCATTGGAAATAATAACGGAAAGGACCACTGTAGTGGTGACGTTTGCCCTTGAGATTGACCGTAATAATATTCTTAAATTGTATTTCAGCCATATAAAAGACAATTTTCTAGGTTCAAGAATTCAAATGTTTCCAGATCTATCGAGGGAAACACAAAAAAGAAGGAAAGAATTTTTGCAATTAAAATCGAGAATCCTGAATTTAGGTGGAACCTTCTATTTGATGTTTCCCTGTAGATGTGTTATTTCCTTAAATTCTTTGAATTACATATTTTTTGAACCGGGGAAACTGTCAGAATTTATTTTGAGTAAAGAGTAGAATAAGAACACCTGATTGTCCAACTATGTATCGGCTGTGCTTATCGTTTGATCCTTCCGTTTCTTATTATTGACTAATTCTAATTTAAATTTTCTTTGTTCTTGAACCAAATTGTGGACAAAAATTAGAAATAATTTTTCCTATCTTTCTTTGTTAAGAATATTATATTTCAAAATTGCCATATGTTTGTGTTATTGCATGAATGTAAAATGAAAATTCATAAATAAAAAATTAAAAAAAAATTATGTTTTTCACACTCTCCCTTTGCTGCCATGGTGCAGGGTTGGTGGGCCAGGTGAACCCCCTTCTTCCTGGGCTCCCCCTACTGTGTGGGGCTGCTTGGGTGAAATGTATGCCATTGAACACCACACATAATTTAAATTGAAGTTTATGAGTAGCCAGTGCAATTGCACTTGGTATAATGTGGCCACATATTGGAGAACCAGAGATGACATGGGCTGCTGCATTCAGTGCTACTTGCACCACCTTGGGTGAATCTCTTTATAAAGACTGTTAATAAATCTTCTTCACTTCACACATGCTTAACCTATAAATATATAACATTGATCAAAGCACTTTGTTATATTGGTAAGGGTGACACAAATGCATCTTTGTGATGAAGCCTGAGTAACTTATCTACAACAGTGTCCTCAGTCTCAGAGATAGTGAATTGTGGTTACAAAGACAGCGTGCATTGTGTTGCAAACATTTTTTTTGTTTTATTACATTTGTACCCCACACTTTCCTACTCATGGCAGGCTCAATGTGGCTTACATGGGGCAATGGAGGGTTAAGTGACTTGCCCAGGGTCACAAGAAGCTGCCTGTGCCTGAAGTGGGAATTGAACTCAGTTCCTGAGGACCAAAGTCCACCACCCTAACCACTAGGCCACTCCTCCACATTTTCCACTTTTCAAAAGTCTATTACTGATGATCCCATTTAGAGTCTTCTTCCTTTATCTTCTTTCTGGTTCTCTTCCTAGGACTGTGCCAAGATGCAATGATGGAGCTTTCAGACTTCCAGGACAGAGAGCAAATTTGGGTTTCAATAGAATTTGCTCCACTTTTTATTTTTTTTGCATAATCAAAGATATTGCAGTGACAGTGTTACTACTTTATCAATGTATCTTTTGGGCAGGTTATCACTGTTTGATTTCTGTGGTACTATATATCTTGTTCGCTGTCTTGTTTTGTTGGTTGTTTCAATAGGATCCCAAGAGAAGATCTGTAGACTAAAGACCAGAAGTGGTAAGTAGTGAAAAGAATGATAGTCCTATATCCCTTGTTTTCACTGAAAGGTGGAAAGTAGTTGCTGGTTTGAGGGAATGACTTGCAGATTTCTGAATTACATAAGAATAGCCATACTGGGTCAGACCATTGGTCCATCTAGCCCAGTATCCTGTTTCCAACAGTGGTCAAGCCAGGTCACAAGTACCTGGCACAAACCCAAATCATGGCAACATTCCATGCTACCAATCCCAGAGCAAGCAGTTGCTTCCCCATGTCTGTCTCATTAGCAGACTATAGACTTTTCCTCCAAGAACTTGCCCAAACCTTTTTTTAAATCCAGCTAACTGCTGTTACTACATCCTCTAGCAAAGAGTTCCAGAGCTTAACTATTCATTGAGTGAAAAAATATTTCCTCCTATTTGTTTGGAAAGTATTTCTGTGTAACTTCCTTGAGTGCCCCCTAGTCTTTGTACTTTTGGAACAAGTAAAATATTGATGCACTTCTCCTCGTTCTACACCACTCAGGATTTTGTAGACCTCAATCATATCTCCCCTCATCCGTCTCTTTTCCGAACTGAAAAGCCCTAACCTCTTTAGCCTCTCCTCATTTGAGAGGAGATCCATCCCCTTAATCATTCTGGTCGCTCTTCTTTGAATCTTTTCTAATTCCGCTATATCTTTTTTGAAATACGGCAACCAAAACTGAATTGCTCTACAACTGCTAACTTATAAAGGGGATCACTGGACTTCATCTGCAGTTTCTTCAGGAGAGATATTCATATTCCTCTAAGATGGAAGAGTGCTCCATCCAGCTGGTACCTGTATGGGGAAAACCCAAGGTGGATCCCTCTCCGAAGACTACCTTTGCTAGGGAATAGTTAGTGAAGAAGCCACTAGTGTAAGACAAAATTTCTGTATTGTTAGATTTTGATTTTCTGTATAGATTGTACCATATCTAAATATACCATTTTTTGCCAAATTATTCATCTGCATCAAGTATCCCGATAAACTGTTTTTCTTTCGGACAATCAAACCCAGAGCAGTTGTGTCCTTTTTAATTGTATTATACCACAAACCTGAGGCTCTTAAAAGACTATGTTTCCATCCTACTGAGAAAGGACCTGGGAAAATAGGGAGTTTGATGACCCCCTGAACTCCTCAAAGAGCCTGACTAAAGACTGGGACAGTAGATAAAATTATAGTTTTCAGAAATGAGCAACTATTTTCTGCACAAGTTTTGTTAATCTTCATTCCCATGTACTGAGATGAATAGATGTGTTTTATTACATTCCAGGATAATGCTCCAGTTCAAGGGAGGTTATAGGTAATGACACTGGTGAACAAAAGATGAAGCATAGACAGTGCCAGCTCATCCACTAGGCAGACTAGGTTGCCACCTAAGGTGGCACAGACACTCGGCCTCCAACATGTCTCTTGTTTCTTTCTTCCACCCTTACCCTACCAAGTGTTCAGGCCTTACCCTCTTTTCTCTGGGGTGGCAATGCAAGAACAGAAAATGCACAGTGGTCAGTGTGAAGCCTTGAGCTTCTGTGCATGCTCAAGGCCTGCCCGCTCTGGCCCCCTCAAAAAAAAATAAGTTGAGGGGGTGGGGGGAGCAACTGGCTAGGGTGTCAGATAATCTTGGGCTGGCTCTGATCGTATTTTCCAGAGACACACATCTTGTTTTTAGTTTAAAACAATTTTTTATTGAACAAACAATAAATCATTACAACCATAAGTCTGTGTGAATTTTTCATTTTTTCTTCCCCCCTTTAACCCCTCCCTCCTCCTCAAAACCTCTTGTCTTATTCTTCTTTGTTACAGCATCCTTTCTTCCTGTATATTTACAATTTCAATATAACTCCTTTTGCTATAGAATTTACATAATAACTTTATGATTAAAGAAGCTCTTACATACAGAACTAGTCCCTCTTTATGTTAAATATGTACATATATGTCAATTTTTTATTAACTATTCTTCCCTTCCCCCTCCCGTTTCCTTCCCTCCATTTTCCCTTACCCGTACTTCCACTCCCTCCCCCCCCCCCCCCCCCCCCCCCAGATAAGGGGTCAAGAATTCTTTATACTGAGATTGACTGTCACCAGCTTGTGGCAGATATTACTCCCTCTTTCATTAAAGGGTCCCTAATCGGTTTAGCACAAAACTGCGTGCTCGTGGAGCCAATGCTTGTATGTATGGTTTCCAAACTAAGTAAAACTCTTTTTGTCTTTTTAATTTCCATTGCACTTCTCGGAATTCCATTAATAGTAACCCATGCAGTCTATTACGCCATTGCCAATATGTAGCAGCCTCTTGGTGGATCCAATTGGCTAAAATGCATTTTTTTCCTATTAAAAATGCTCTATATAGCAAGAGATTATGATGGACAGCACCAGTACCCCCCACCGTCTCCCCTCCCAACAATACCTGTTCTGGGCCCACTGATATATGTTGATTCATTATATGTGCCATGAAATTACATATCTTTTCCCAAAATTGTTTTACCACCGGGCAATCCCACATGGCATGAAAGTATGTACATTGCAGCCCTCCGCATTTTCCACAGTTTGGTGAATCCACTCCTCCCATTTTATACAATCTAAATTTGGAGGTATATGCTCGAAACAACACTCTACCCTGACACTCTCTCAAGTCTGCATTACTTATTTTCTGTGGGATTTGTCTCATGCTGCATAACAACCTTTGTGCAGTGATGTTTTTTTGTAAATCTGCTGTCCATTTTTCCATCAGGTGTGGTAGTGTTCTGTATATAGTGTTGTACATAAGCCGTTTATGTATTAAGGAGATAGATATGGGTTCCTCAGTGGGCCTTTCAAACAGTGTTTCTATCATGCTAGGTACATCAATAGCAAGAGATTGGCGTGGGAGGCTGGCAACATAATGGGATATCTGCTGGTATGCAAATTTATCCATCCACATCATATCTCCTATTCCCAAAGACTCCAATTTTTTAATGCTACCATCAGATTCAATAATATCCTGTAGGAGAATAAGCCCCTTTTGCTGCCATCTTTTAAATCTTTGACCCTCTATACCCGGGAGAAATCCTCCATTCCCTACTATTGGTAATAGTGTGCTGTGGTGCACATCAAACTTCAAAATCTGACCCAAGTCCCTCCAAACCAGTCTAAGGGGACGAATCACTATGTTCCTCCGTAGGTGTGTTGGTAGTTCAGTTAACTTTGCCTGTAGCACGTAATGGAGTTTCAAAGGGTGTATCCACTCTTCCTCCATCATCCTCGGTGTATAGTGTGCTGTTCCCAAAAGCCAGTCCCCTATATGTATAAGCAAACATGCCTTGTTATAGCGTTGTAGGTCTAGGACCCCAAATCCCCCTCTATTCCAAGGGTCCAGCAGATTTTGCCATTTGATTTGTGGACGTCTTTTATTCCAAAAGAATTTGGAAAGCAGGCCCATCAACTTTTTCCAATCTCTTTTAATCATATAAATTGGCAATATCTGAAAGCAGTAAAGCCACCTTGGAAATAATATCATATTGAACAGTGAAATTCTCCCTGACAGTGATATTGGTAGGTTAGCCCATCTCCCTAACATCTGTCTTGTTTGTTCAAATAGCTGGGCTATATTTAATTGGTATAATTGTATTGGATCTCCTGGCAGCTGTATACCAAGGTACTTAAATGAGCCATCGGTTCTTTTAAAGGTACAACGGAGCTGCGCCCATTCCTCCTCAGACATCCATAAGGGCTGGATCTCAGATTTATCTAAATTTAAGCAGAATCCAGAAAACTCGTCATATTCCTTAAATATCTCCAAAAGAGCTGGTAGAGATTCTCTCGGATTCTGAAGTACAACTAGTAGGTCATCCGCAAAGGCAGAGATCTTGAATTGTTCTGTTCCTAAACCCACTCCCTGTACTGTCGCTAGGCCCATAATATCTCTAATTAAGAGGTCTAACACCATTACAAACAAAAGAGGCGAGAGTGGGCACCCCTGTCTTGTCCCTCGGGCTATCGGAAATTGCTGAGAGATCACTCCATTCACCGATACCTCTGCCACTGGGTCCTTATATAAAGTTTGTATGGCTTTTGTAAAGAAACCTCCCACTCCATATGCTTCCAGAACTCCAAACATGAAGACCCACCTCACTCTATCAAATGCCTTGTGTGCATCGAAACTAATAAGGAGTGAGGGGGCTTTCACATGCTTGACATGTTCCAATGCCAGTAATATCTTCCTTAGATTCTTTGCCACAGAGCGTTCCCGGACAAATCCCACCTGTGGACCTAATATCAATTGTGGTAGATACCTAGCCAACCTATCGGCCAAAATCTTTGCAAGTAATTTAGCTTCAAAAGATATCAGGGAGATGGGTCTATAAGATTCTGCCCGATTTGGATCCTTACCTGGTTTTAATAATACAATTATCTACGCTGTTTTCAACGAGTTTGGCAGCTCTCCTCTCAAAACATGTGAGTTAAATACCTTAGCCATACAAGGCGCAATGTCTTCCACTAAAATTTTATACCACTCTGCTGTAAACCCATCCACCCCTGGTGTTTTATATAGGGGACTGGCTCTTATATTCCAACTAATTTCATCCTCTGTAACTTCCGCTTCCAGGACCTCTTGTTGCCTTCTCGTAAGTTGTGGAAGTTTTTGCCCCTCTAAGTATGTTATTGCCTCTAATCCCTCGTCCCCTGGAGGGGCAACACATCTTGTTTTTAAAGTAAAGCATTCTATTTATGAAAGGTGGTACATTCCACTTTTTTTTTGGGGGGGGGGGGGGGAGAGCAACCAGTTTCCTTTCAATTGTTTGCTGGCATTGAATGAAGGCTCTGAGTACAGCACTGTGAACCTTTATTCACAACTACCTGGGAACATTTTCTCTCTTTCATATCACTTTTCATGTTATTTAATACAATCATTACAGTGACATTCTTTGGCAGACTGCATTGCACCAGTGCTCCTTCTGAAACCTTGCAACCGTGGGCCTTAAACCATGTCATTTGGTGTTACTATTGTGCATTCACTGGCACTCTTCTCTCCCCCCCCCCAAAAAAGATATAAATGGTGCAAAAAGAATGGCAGACTTTTTGGCCAGTATTGGTTTTGAACTGTAACCCCACGCACACCTCAGGCTCTGCTCCACCCCAGGGTTTCACTCACACCACCTGGAACCTCTCAGTAGCTGGATGACAAGTTGGGTGCAGACCAGGGCCAGAATAAATCTGGTAGGCCGAGGGTACTCTTTCTGTGGTCACTCTCACTCAAAGGTTAGTAAGCAGTCTCAGTGTTGAACTTCAACATGCTTTACTAACAGTAACTTGAAAAAAAACAGTTCACAAACTTGTCAACTTGGTCTGTACAATTCAGGGTGTTTTTCTTCAGATAGAACAGCACAAAACAGTCTCCACATGGTATCAGGACATTCAAATTCACAGTTCAGTGCTATCTCAAATCTCCTCTATTTGCATATTATTCTCCTCTTGATTAAACTCTCAGGGCCAGATGCACTAAGGTCCTCGGAAGAGCCCTTCCCTTACCGATTCCATAGTGAATCGGTAGGGAACAACCATGCATCAAGGAAATGGAATGCAAATCTCGTTGTAGCTCACTTGCATTCTCTATTCTCTCAGAAGCCAGTTGGCCAGTCGGCCAGTTGAGCATGTGCAGAGCAGCCAAGCATTATGCTGGCTGCTCTGCGCATGCCAAGGACATCCTTTATGGACGTCCTTCACTAAAAAAAAAAAAAAAAAAGGACGTTGTACTTCTTAATTTTTACTCTCGCTCTTCTGTTTTAAATCTTCCTTTGAGACATTTTTCCCTTCCTCATTGGCAGCTGAAGAGAGGGCTAATGGACGATTATGAGGCCCCCCCCCCACGGCCTCTCATCCAATCACAGCACGTTTAGCTGACACCAGTGACAGCTAAACACGCTGTGATGGCTGAGAGAGACCTGGAGGAGGGGCATAATCGAGCACCCTTGAAGAAAGCCAGTCCTGCTCATCAGGGACGTCCTTGTAAAGTGCCTAACATGGACGTCCTTCACTAAACCAAAAAAGGACTTCCTGATGAGCAGGACGGGCTTTTCTTCACGGGTGCTCGATTACGCCCCTCCTCCAGGTCTCTCTCAGCCAATCACAGCGTGTTTAGCTGTCACTGGTGTCAGCTAAACGTGCCGTGATTGGATGAGAGGCCGTGGGGGGGGGGGGGGCCTCATAATCATCCATTAGCCCTCTCTTCAGCTGCCGATGAGGAAGGGAAAAATGTCTCAAAGAAAGATTTAAAACAGAAGAGCGAGAGTAAAAATTAAGATGTACAATGTCCTTTTGTTTTGTTGTTGTTGTTTTGAGTGAAGGACGTCCATAAAGGACATCCCGGACGAGCACTTCGACGGTTTTTTCCCCCGATTGTTTTTTTGTTAAATTTAATTAACATAGTAACATAGTAGATGACGGCAGAAAAAGACCTGCACGGTCCATCCAGTCTGCCCAACAAGACAAACATATGTGTATACCTTACCTTGATTTGTACCTGCCTTATTCAGGGCACAGACTGTACAAGTCTGCCCAGCAGTACTTCCAGCCTCCCAACCACCAGTCCCGCCTCCCATCACCGGTTCTGGCACAGACCGTATAAATCTGCCCTCCACTATCCTCGCCTCCCAACCTTTTTTTGTTGTTGTTTTGAGTGAAGGACGTCCAAAAAGGACGTCTTTTTGGAGTGGGTTTTTTATTATTATTATTATTATTATAAGTGAAGGACGTCCAAAAAGAACGTCTTTGGCGTGTTTTTTTTTTTTTTACAGGTGAAGGACGTCCCTGATGACATTTGTTTTCTTCCGATTCTTTCCTTTGCCCCAATGAGAGGTGTAAACCTCCCGTTAGGTTTTCCACGGTAAGGGGATCGGAAAATGGTAGTGCATCTCATTATAACAGCCTTGCAACGGTAGTGCAGCTCATTATAATAGCCTTTGGATCATCTGCATTCCGTTTTCGTTAGCTGCTACGGTGATCGGAAAATGGCTCGGAGAAGCCTTTTGTGCATGCCATGGTTTACTACTTGCTCGTTAATGGCTCGTTAAGTTTAGTGCATCTGGCCCTCAGTCCACAATTATCTCTGCATAATTTCTTTAGTTACTCTCTGTCCCATCCTGGAACAGGGGTCATTCACACATGCAAAGAAAGTCCTGCCAGAAGTGAGGCATGCCTGCTCCCACTTCTACCTGGGGTATATTGTCCCCCAAGCCAGTGGCATACCAAGGGGACGGTCCATCCTGGGTGCAGGCAGCAAGGGGATGCATGGAGTAGGCATGCAGCTGTCGGCTCTGCCGGTCCCCTGCCCCAGAACAGGAAGTAATGTCAGAGGAGGCAGGGGACCGGCAGAGCCAACAGCCGCATGCCTGCTCTGCGCACCCCCTTGCTAGGAGGAAAGGTAGTGGGGTGATGCGTTGGGGGGCGAACAAGCTAGGTACGCCACTGCCCCAAGTACTCCTTCCTTCCCAGTTTGGGAACTCCCTGCAGGCACCCACTGCCATGTAGCAGAGGCTTCTAATCACCATACATTGCAAACTTCTGCTTTGGTTCCCAGGCCTTTCCCCTCAGTACTAAGGGTCTCGGTAGGGGTGGGCTACCAAAGACCAGAGTCTACTCCAAACAATCTCTATCAGCTCCTGGCCCTGCTCTCTAGGGCTGGACTTTGTTCCGATTTTTCCACCAGGCTGTCAGTGTCAGCTCTATTTCCTTAGTGGCCTCCTTGAAAATCCTCCCACTTTTTTTTTTTTTTGGGGGGGGGGGGTCACAGAGCTTACATTCACAATGCATGTGCTTTGAAGCCCTTGATTCTACCCATTCTACTCATATCTATATTAGTTGAATGTTCTAATGCATGCTTATTAGGTGTATCATTAGTATTATGCTGACATTATATCTCTGATATTTGAATTCCAGTGCTGTCAAATGTGTATACGTTTGATACAGTATAATGGTAGTTCTATTATTAGGTTTCAATTTACTGCTTTCAAGTTTACCTCATTTATTGTATTTATGTTCATTCTTGGTTATTTTAAGTTTTATGTTAACCTGTACCTGCTGTACACCGCCTTGGGTGAATCTCTTCATAAAGGCCGTTAATAAATCCCAATAAATAAATAACATAAAAAATGCTGCTGGTAGGCCTGGTCCAAAATCTCCCTCTCAGAACTGGTTAACATAGCAGCTCTGCATGCCTAGCCTACGAACTGAACTCAGATTCTCTGTATTAACCACCACCTGCATGGTCTCCACATCTCATCTAAATGAAAAAATATCATTTATAAAAGTACAACCAAAATTATGAAAAGTTCACATAAAGCTATTAAATAATATACACTCTTATATAGTGAATTCTAGTTTCTTCCAAACACTAGACTCAGACCAAAACCAACTGAGCAACCATGAAGGATTTAAGTAACATTTTGAAAACATCTCTTTCCTCTTCATGAAAAAGAGACATGCCATGAGCGGATGTAAAGGCTCTTAAAATTCGAGCTCTTTCTGTTTAGGGGTTTGATTTGTAAACTTATTTAGCACCTGCTGGAACGTGTAGTCTTGCTTTTTGTAGGGAATGTAATGGGGGGGGGGGGGGGGATAAGAACTACAAGTCCCTGCATGCAATGGGGTGAACCAGGACTGGATCAACCCTGCCTGCAAATCTGGTTCCAGTTGTCAGCCTTAAATATCAAAATGAAAAAGGAGGTATCCTAATAACTGTCCCCCCAATGTTTAAATACCACAATCAGTGTTGATTTCCAGTGCCTACTGCAGTGTATAAAATTATATGTAGATATTGAATGGTAGCAGTGCAGATGATCCAGGTATAAGCCACCCACCGGAATTTATCCAGGGGTTGGCCAGTATTCAGCACCGGTACCTGGTAAATATTTGGGTAAGTTAGGACAGCTGTTTTGCTGTTCTAACTAACCAGGTAAATGCGCTGATTATCAGAGGACCTCTATTTAGAAAATAGATGGTATAAAACAAAAATTAATTGGTTAGGAAGGGGCTTCAATGGCAACTTCAATAACTGGAACCGAGGACAGTGCCAGGCAGACTTTTACAGTCTGGGTCCCGCAAATGACAAGATGTATTCAGCTAGGCTGGAGAAGGCTTTGAAGGCAACTCCAGTAGGTGGAACATAAGGACAGAGCGGACTTCTACAGTCTATGTCCCAGAAATGCCAATGAAAGACAAAATATGTAATCACACTCATTGTTGATTTAATCATGAATTGAACAGTGAACAGCCATCTTTAAGCAAATGAACAAACATCATGAATTGATAATGAGTGTGACTGTTGGGCAGACTGGATGGACCATTCAGATCTTTATCTGCCGTCACTTACTATGTAAGTCTTCAGAAACCCATTTTTTTGCAAGTCAGCACCACATAAACCAAAATTCCCCTGACTACGTGAGCCAAAGGGCAAATGCGTGAAAGACTGGGGCAGGTGTGGGGGAGCAGGAAGGGCAGATGTCGCCCAGTCCGCAGCAACAAAAACCATTAGATTAATGAAAGCAATGGGGTGAAGGGGGGCGGACTCGGGGACTTTGACAGCTCAGTGTCGTCAGAGCCGCCTCCTCGCAGCGCCCACGGGCCACCAAGCTTGCTTTCCCTGCAGCGAGCCCTGTGAGCATTGCGGAGGCACCGGCGCTTGGCCAGCCGCGCCTCTGACTGACGTCACGCAGCACGAGGGGAATTCCCAGCGAAAGCTCCTGGTAAGGTAGAGTAGGAGAAAAAGCGCGAGCTGTGCGCGCGAGTGCTGGGCCAGGCTATAAGCACCGTCGCAGTTCCAGCCACACGCGACCCTCCCGTAGACATGGAAGGTAAGAGAGATCTCGGTCTGTGCGTGTGTGTTTTTGTGCGCGCGAGCGTGACGGGGGGGGGGAGGTCTGGCGTCGCGTTCTCTCCTTATGGCCGGGACGCTAGGAAGGTTCCTGCCGAAGAGAATGGCGCGGTGGAGCCTTCTTGGGAAGGGAGAAGGAGAAAGTTTCAAACTGTCTCTGATCTCAGCCGCCTCCTGCGATGCGCTAGCAACCCGTACAAGGTCTGATGCACCCATAAGTTTCCCGGGTCTCTGAAAGGCTGCTGCCAGGCATTCTCAGAGCTCCTAGAAGTCTGCTTTTACAAAACCAGAGCGCTAATTTGAAAGAAAACACGCAAACCGAAATCGCTTCATGTTATACGCCAGAGCTGCCAAGTTACTCAATTCCGGGAAGGAAACTTTTCGGCCGGTCCTGTTTTTCAATTTACATCCCAGTTTCATAGTTGTAGTCTCTGATGGGACACCTAGTGTTTATTTTAATGGATAACATCTTGCAGCAGACATGAACTGTCAGAACTCCAGAACTGACCTCTTATTTCCCTCCTGGGACTGGGTAACTTGGCAGCTCTGTTGCAGACTCACTGAAAGTACTTTAGAGTTTCACGCAGAGTTTAAGGAAGACTTAAGGAAGACTTTTGAAGGGAGCAAGAATGCTTTTGATTGGGATCGACTGGTTTCTACAACATAAAAGATTAACAAGTGTTGGACGTTATTGGACAGTTTTAATTTGGTATAAGCAACCTGCATGATGCATGTGTGTGTGTATATATATATATATTTCTCTCTCTGTCTCTATATATCTTAGAACTCTGTACTGGTCACTATAAAAATAGGTTCTATGTAATATATATATATATATATAGTTGGTATATTATGTGTGGAATAAACAGCCTTTCTGTAGATATAATCATCCTTTCTGTTCTGCTGAACACGAATGAAGTGTTGATCTCTGCAGTGCCTATGGATTTTCTTTGAGCTGGGGGTTACTTGCGCAGGAAAAGACTTGGAAGTAGCTAGTTTTTTTTTTTTTTTTTGGGGGGGGGGGGGGTTGTACTGCATTGTATATAATCTATTGTTGATTAAAATATTTAAAGGGGGAAGGTAGTTCTGTTTTTCACACTTCCTCCTATTGATCTCCCATTACTGTTAAAGGTCACAGCCTCTAGTAGGTTCCTTGTTTTTCGCTAGCACCTTTTTTAATATTTACTTCAGTTATTACAACTATCATCTCGGCCTACAAAGCAAGATGCAGCCTCCTCCAGGGCTTTTTGTAGTGCTGTTTATGAGCTGCCTACTTGTTGCACCCACAGTAAACGGTGGGGTTCTTTTGCAAAGCTGCGATAAGAATTGGCCTTAGCATACCCTTTTGTGTGTCTTTACTGCATGCTAAGGCCATTTTTACCGCAGTCACAAAAATGCCTTTTTTCAACTATTTTCATTAATGACTGTGCTCTTATGTTTTCATTAGCATGCAGATATATTTGGCAAAAAAAAATTTTCAATCTTCTTAGGAGCCTTTAGACCTAAACATTTAATCGTATAAGGGTCCTAAATGCAATTAAACTCCCTCAGCCTTATCCATACACCATTATCATACTCATTATACTCCTTTCCATTTTCGCCTCAGCGGTGCTCATATCCAACCCTCATTCAATGTTGGAAATGCTGACTTGCACCAAGTTCTTCATAGGCGATTAATATCGCAATAATTTCATCAACTTTTTAAATTTAAATATATTATAGTTTCCTCCTTAGAGTACTTATCTTAACAGATAATTGGACCGGGGGTTCTGAACTGTCCGACATGCATGTTTTGCCAGCTAGGACTGCCCCCTTTGCCATGTTCAGTGCCAGCCTTTGCAGGGAGAATCCCACGAGTAAACATTGCAAGGCTGACACTGAACACGGCAAAGGGGGCAGTCCTTGACACAGCCTAGCTGGCGAAACATGCATGTCGGACAGTTCAGAACCCCCGGTCCAATTATCTGTTAAGATAGTACTCTAAGGAGGAAACTATAATATATTTAAATAAATTTAAAAAGTTGATGAAATTATTGCGATATTAATCGCCTATAAAGAACTTGGTGCAAGTCAGCATTTCCAACATTGAATGAGGGTTGGATATGAGCACCGCTGAGGCGAAAATGGAAAGGAGTATAATGAGTATGATAATGGTGTATGGATAAGGCTGAGGGAGTTTAATTGCATTTAGGACCCTTATACGATTAAATCATTAGCATGCAGCCATTTTGAAAAATGAACCTGTGAGTGCCACCTATTTAGGAGGCGGTAAGGGCTCCTGCATTAACTGCATGCTAATGTAGGAGTACAGGAATGCTCTCTCTACATGTTCCCTCAAAAATTAGGAAAAAATAAGTAGCACATGGTTAGCATGAGCATATGCCTAAACAAATATGGAACACTTCAGTACATCTTGTGGGGTTTTTTTTTGCTGCGCTAAGCACGCATTAGCGCTTAATGCAGCTTAGTAAAAGGACCCCAGTGACACAAGTGCTGTCAAACCCCAAAGTCCTATTTGGTAACAGAGTGCTAGCCAATAGTTCTATACAGCTCTGCAATTTTAAAGCTAATTCCATCAAGTAAGGTATGTTAAAGATGCTCCCTTTAGTGTCCTTTCATAACAAGGTGAGAATGTGTAACCTTTGCTTAAAGGATTATAAGAACTAATGGACATGCAGCTGTTTATATCCACAGACATGCCAAGTCACGCATTCAGGCCCCTTCTCCAGCTCACACACTTATCTGGCCTGGTCTTGCGCATTAGCTTCCTACTGGCAATTTAGCATTTCTTTATTCACTTTCCTTCCATTACTTCTCTGGCCCAGCATCTCTCCCTTTCTGCTGCCTACCCCCTTGATCTTCCAAATGTACTTGTGCCAGTAGCATAACAGAGACATGGCTTCCAACTGGCACGGGGCCTTTCTTCTGCTTCCTCTGATGCTACTTCTGGTTTCTGGGGGCGGGGCAAGGCAGAGGGAAGATGTGGGACCAGCTGGAAGCATCGTCTCTTCAATGCTGCCGGCACAGGCAATTTTAGAGGATTGTGGGAGGCAAAGAAAGTGAGGGATGCTGGGCCAGAGAAGTAGTGGAAGGAAAGGGAGAGAGAGTGTGTTGGGAGGAGAGAGGAAGAGATGTCAGGATAAAGAGGGGGATAGAGGAATAGAGATGCCAGGACCTGCTGGGAAAGAAGGAAGAGGTAAATGTGCTGGACCCACAAGTAGTAGACAGAAGATAGAGGAAACACCTGCTGGACCCTGGGGAGGGAACAGGAGGGAGGGAAGAGAGAGGGAAAGTTGCTGGCCTGTCGGGGGGGGGGATAGGAGGGGAGGGAGAGATACTTGCACATTAGGGAAAAATAGGGACACAGAACAGATATGTTGGACAGGGCAAGAATAGAGACTTGGGGGGGGGGGGAGACGCTCAATGTGGTAGAAGGATAGGTTCAGGAACACGGGGGTGATGCTGGGTAGGGTAGAATGGGATGCAGAGAAAAGATGGATGGTGCACATGGAAAGAAAAGAAGTGACAACTAGATAAAGAGACTCTGCCAAGACAGTTAAGAAAAAATAGAGGAAAGGAAAGCAGAAACCAGACACTGGGTCCAAAAGTTAAGAAAAAATGACCAGAGACCAAAGGTAGAAAAAATTATCTATTTATTGATTAGAATATGCCAGTTTTTGGCTTGTACACCTGGCAGATCTGGTTTTAGACATGGCTGGGGCCTGCGAGAAGAACTTTCAGCATTCTCCAACATCACATAGGTAAACTTTCAGCTTTGGGATGAGCCACTTTTAGCGTCTCTGTATCCATCTGTGTTAAATGGGATGGATTTGTTTGAGCTGCTTTAACTCTGTGAACAGCCACATTAAAAGTTTGTGAAACAGTGGCGATTCAACTGGTCAAATTTATGCAAACCAAGAAGATGTTTTCCAAAGCAATTGTATTCACCTTCCAAATGTTTTTCATCTTATTTTATGTAATGGCTTATTGTAAGATAAAACACTGTTGTCTTATTTTGATACTTTGTTTTTCAGAGTAGTGAAAACTATAATTGGAGATTATGCGTAGAACTCGAGTCTTTTTGCACTGGATATAGAAATGTGATGGTTGCTGTCCTGTCTTTCTACTGTACATATCTGTGGTTGTATTGTGCACTGATACCTTCAGACTGTTGTTAGTCAAGTGCTTTTGAACAGAGGAAGTTGACAGTATATGCCACATGATACATAAAAAAAACAAAACAAAAACAAGAAGTTGTCCAACAAGTGACCCCCCCCCCCCCCCCGTATGTACCCAGATTGGTGGTCGGGGGAGATATGTCCAGGAGAATCCGCATATACTACTACTAGCGGAGAACTCGAACACTCCACGGAAAGGTGTGAAGGAAAAAAGTGGGATGTCTGACCACAACCTTTTATTATTGGTTGTTTAGAAGCATCCATCTCTCCAGAGGGGGAAGGGGGGGGGGGGGATTGGATTCTGAATCTCAGTTATAATTTGCAGCTGCAAAGCCCAAAGGTACTTTTGTCCCTGTGAACTTCATTGGGAAAGTTTTTTTTTTTTTTTTTATGTGGTACTGTCCTTGCCAGAGAAACACACAGAAGCACGACACTCATACATCCTCAAGTGGAGTGGAAAGACACATAAACAGGGCAGCAGATTTTCATTTTGAAAATGCTTCTGAGCACCATGAGGGCTGATTTTTTTTCTCAGGAGCTAAGTAAACCAATTAGCCACCAAGAGTGGGAACATAACACTGGGGAGCACCTGCTTTTTTCTGCCCTTGGCTTTCTTCTCCCTCAAAACACTGGTCAGGATCAGTGCATGGCATTCAGACTGTAAGTGAGAGATCCTCCACCTGCATGACATGCATGCCTAGTGCTTCTTTATTTTAGTGTATCAACTCTTCTCATACCTCTTCTCCATCGGTTTCTGCTTGTCTTCTAAAAGTTAATTCTTTATAAGTTCATCCTTTATAATTTCTAATTCCCACTTTTGTCTCCCCTTCATTCTATTTATTTATTTATTATATTTGTATTCTGCCTTTTCCAAGGCGGGTACAGGGTTCACATACATAGATTGAATGTTTGACACATACATGGTCTCATTTCACATGTCATGGCTGTTCTCTTGAATGCCTGTCTGTCAGGTCTTTCCTCTTATTTCTGTTGGCTTTCTATTCCTGCCTTGCTTCTTGGCATTAGTTATACTAAACAGACCCTTCCCTGTTGTATCGAACATTGAGTAGAATAGATTGTAGTAGTAAGAAACCCCCCCCCCCCCCCAACATCTTTAGCCTCATTTTTCCTTTGTTATATACGGATGGCATGCAAGGGTGACACACAAGGTACACTTTGCCATCCAGGAGAGGTACAGAGGAAGCCTTTAAAGACTATCCTTCAACATTACTGCTATTGCAGCAGGGGATGCTGCAGTAGCAGTACCCACACTGCCTGCCTCCCTCTCCCTCCGTGGGAACTAAGCGTATTGCCAACATGCTTAGCTTCAGCCAACCGGGATGCACAGGAGACTCTTAGGGCTAGGTTTACTAAGTGGTGCTATGGGCACGTTAGCGTTTTTAACGTGTGTAAATGGTTTATGCGCGTTAAATGCCAACGTGCCCATAGAAGTGTATAGGTGTGTTAGCGTTTAATGCGCCTTAATTTTACAGGCGTGTTAAAAACGCTAACACACCTTAGTAAACATACCCCTTAATTTGAATCTGTACGTAGCCATGAGGACTGGAGACTCTCGGTGATAGTTCCCTCCATATATATATTGAAAGGTTCTTCTTTTCAAATTTGCTGCGAGAGTGGCTTAGAATAGGTTATTTAAGTGGAAAAGGTACTAAGCTGATCTCTGCTGTATCCTCCCAGTGCATAAGGAGCCTAATTCAGAGTAGGGTCATGGCAATATGAATCCATATGCATTTGTTGTGCTTTCTCTGGCATATTGCAGGATTTAAAAGAAAATTTCCAGTATATTGTTGTTTGTGTACTCTTGAAAGCCACTCTATAAAGAGAAATAAAGCAAAATCCCAAAACCAAAAGGTATGAATGAATAAATCTTCAGCAAGAATATATTTACTTCCTTGTACATATCAATGTGTATAACGGAGCTGCATTTTATTATTTTACTATAACATTTTACTATTCGGCTAATAGAGTAATGGGCATTGGGCTTTAACATAACAAATAAATAATAAAAGAAGCAATGTGAAATCAGAGATCAAGTGTTTTTTTCAGTAGGATTTAGCACAGTAGAGCCCCGGATTATTCATATTCAAATTCAATCACCATTTGGCTAAATACGAATAATGTGTTCAGGGCTGAATCGAATACAAATATTCGGTACAGCCCTATGCGTGTTTTGACAAGTGCAGTTGTCAACACAATAAACACATGAGTTTAAATACTTCCTCCAAATGACACCTTAAGTTTCCTTCTGCGACTCTTGAGTGACTTGATATGTCATCACACTAATGGTTAACATTGCTCCAGCCTGACAAAGAAATGCATTTTTGTGCCCAGAATCCTAAAATGATGGTGCATGAATTAAAACTTGCAACTTCAATTATTGGAAAAGTAATGGAAGCGATGCTGAAGGAAAGGATAGTGAATTTCCTGGAAGAAAATGAGTTGGCAAGATCCCGAGACAATATGGTTTACCAAAGGGAAATCGTGCCAAACGAATCTCATTGAATTCTTTGATTGGTGACCGGAGAATTGAACCGTGGATGTGCTATAGACGTAATCTACTTAGATTTCAGCAAGGCTTTTGACACGGTTCCCCACAGGAGGCTCTTATATAAACTGGATGGGCTGAAGATAGGACCCAAAGTGGTGAACTGGATTAAGAACTGGTTGACAGACAGGCCCAGAGGGTGGTGGTGAATGGAATTCGCTCGCAGGAGGGAAAGGTGAGTAGTGGAGTGCCTCAGGGATCGGTGCTGGGGCCGATTCTGTTTAATATATTTGTGAGTGACATTGCCGAAGGGTTAGAAGGTAAAGTTTGCCTATTTGCGGATGATACTAAGATTTGTAACACAGTGGACCACCCCGGAGGGAGTGGAAAACATGAAAAAGGATCTGAAAAAGCTAGAAGAATGGTCTAAGGTTTGGCAATTAAAATTCAATGCGAAGAAATGCAAAGTGATGCACTTAGGAGTAGAAATCCAAGAGAGGTGTATGTGTTAGGCGGTGAGAGTCTGCTAGGTACGGATGGGGAGAGAGATCTTGGGGTGATAGTATCTGAGGATCTGAAGGTGATGAAACAGTGTGACAAGGCGGTGGCCGTAGCTAGAAGGGTACTAGGCGTATAGAGAGAGGTGTGACCAGCAGAAGAAAAGAGAGGTTGATGCCCCTGTACAAGTCGTTGGTGAGGCCCCACCTGGAGTATTATGTTCAGTTTTGGAGACTGTATCTGCTAAGGATGTAAAAAGAATTGAAGCGGTGCAAAGAAAAGCTATGAGGATGGTATGGGATTTGCGTTACAAGACGTAGGAGGAGAGACTTGCGGACCTGAACATGTATACCCTGGAGGAAAGGAGAAACAGAGGTGATATACAGACATTCAAATATTTGAAAGGTATTAATCCGCAAACAAACCTTTTCCGGAGATGGGAAGGCGGTAGAACGAGAGGGCATGAAATGAGATTGAAGGGGGCAGACTCAGAAGAATATCAGGAAGTATTTTTTCACGGAGAGGGTGGTGGATGCTTGGAATGCCCTCCGCGGGAGGTGGTGGAGATGAAAACGGTAACGGAATTCAAACATGCGTGGATAAACGTAAAAGAATCCTGTGCAGAAGGAAGGGATCCTCAGGAGCTTAGCCTAGAATGGGTGGCAGAGCTGGCGGTTGGGAGCGGGGCTAGTGCTGGGCAGACTTATACGGTCTGTGCCGGGGCTGGTGGTTGGGTGGCGGGGATAGTGCTGGGCAGACTTATACGGTCTGTGCCAGAGCCTGTGGTGGGAGGCAGGGATAGTGCTGGGCAGACTTATACAGTCTGTGCCAGAGCTGGTGGTGGGAAGCGGGGATAGGGCTGGCCAGACTTATACGGTCTGTGCCAGAGCCGGTGGTGGGAGGCAGGGATAGTGCTGGGCAGACTTGTAGGGTCTATGCCAGAGCTGGTGGTTGGGAGGCGAGGATAGGGCTGGCCAGACTTATACGGTCTGTGCCCTGAAGAGGACAAATAAAAAAGTAGCACATAGGAATTTATCTTCTTGGGCAGACTGGATGGACCGTGCAGGTCTTTTTCTGCCGTCATCTACTATGTTACTATGTTAACCAAACCTCCATTCAG
Organism: Microcaecilia unicolor; assembly: GCF_901765095.1. Classification (NCBI taxonomy): domain Eukaryota; kingdom Metazoa; phylum Chordata; class Amphibia; order Gymnophiona; family Siphonopidae; genus Microcaecilia; species Microcaecilia unicolor. Next base: position 93,745,803 of record NC_044033.1, on the reverse strand, counting down.
TCACCTGAAGAGGGGCCTGTTGGTCTCAAAAGCTGGTGTGCAGTGATGTCTTTATCAGGTCTACAAAGGGCCTGGCATATCAAGGAAATGCAAGATAGCATTTACCTGATCTCATTGCCATGGCAACTCTTTAAAACATCTTGAATGATTTACTTGCAACAGCACTTTTCACATGTTAATCTTCTCTATCTATAGTAATCCTCTCATACCTGCCAGATTCTTTTTCATAAGTAACGCCCTGATTTATGTCTGTTTTGAGAGGAGACGTCAATCATTGGCTGAGGTGGTTTTTAGGTTTGGCTAATAGATGAGCAGGTCCTTGTTAATCCACAGTAAAGAACATTTTTTTATGATATCAAGTCACTTCTCTTGAATCATAGACAAATGTAACCATATCTGGGGAAAAGGTGGTTAAAGTAGTGGATCGAAAATGTTGAGACTGGGCCGATGTATATACATTTTATTTATTTTTATTTTTTTCATGTCATGAGTCCATTAGCAGTCTGAAATAGTTACGTTGAACTTGTAACTTTCTTATTTTCTCACATAAAGGATTGTTTGCTGTAACAGAATTCATTAAAACCTCAATTTTATGTTTGTTTCTGGTGACTTAAGTCACCTTTTCCCAGAGATGTTCACAAACTATTCCCCTGTTGGTTTTATGTGTTGGGATTTGTCCAATTTCTGTGTGATGAGGTTCTTGTTAACTCATATTCACAGCTAAGTCCTGACATATTTTATGAAAGAGAGATTTATACCTGACTGTACACTGGGAGTGTAATTTAGGTTAACAAGGTAAGAGGCACCTGTTTTAGACACGTAAGTGCCTGTGTATCTTTATAAAATACTAGCATAAATCTTACAGAAATCATACCTAGATTGAGGGGTGTAGACACTATGCCTGCCCAATGCAGGTGTAAAGCAAAGTTACTCACCTGTAGCAGATGTTCTCCAAGGACAGCAGGCAGCGTATTTTCACATCTGGGGTGATGCCATTCAGTGGAACCCGGTGTGGATGCTGCGCAGTGTATACAGATATTAGAAAATTTTAGTAGCATCCCATCACACAGGTGCCTTCCTGCCTGACACACAAGTGCAAATTCCTCAGTAGGATAGCATAGCTGAAGGAATACAACTCCTAGGGAAGGTGGGAGGGTATGTAAGAATACTCAGCCTGCTGTCCTTGGAGAACATCTGCTACAGGTGAGTAACTTTGTTTTCTCTGAGGACATTTAGGCTATCAGAGGTTCTCAAATGTGAGAATACTATCTACCAGGCCCATTGAAACAACAATAAGGACTCGAAATGTCGAGGCCTTGAAGTCAATCAACCATATACTGTATACATACTAGTTGTAAAGGTGCAGCCTGGAACAGTACAAAACTGGGCCTAGGAGGGTGGAGTTGTATTCTGCAGAACTGTCTGACTACCTTAGGAAGGAACTTAGGTGTGTGAGAAGAACTTGTCTTTTGTGATGAAATGTTATGTAAGGTGGACCAGCGGCTAGGGCCTGAAGCTCACAGAGTCTGCAAGCTGAAGTGACCTTATCAATGCTGGTGCACACCCAGGGTAGATGAAGTCTGAGCAGCCATCAAGGTTGATGGATTGGTCTTACAGAAGTCAGAAAGTGTCTCCTGCTGGACCTGCCGTGCCCTCTGCGTCCTCAACTGCATTTTTAAACAGGGAGATCAAAAGTTAGGCTCATGGTTAGGTCCAAGGCACCCAATGCACTAAGTGTACGAATCCATTATAGAAATCACTGGACTGCATTGGGCGTACCTTTTGAAGCCACTGGGGGGTCTGATCATCGAGAAAAGAATTGAAGCTAAATAAATTCCTCGATCTTGAGCTTCAAAAAGGGGCAAGGCTCAAATCAGTGCTCAGGCCTAAAAGGAGCCTGAAGAGCCGTGCAAAAAATTGAAGAGCTGAAAGCCTAATAAAATAAAGGGGAAGATACTGAAATTAAAAACTATGAAGAAAATGAGAGAAACAGAAGAAAAACCCGCATGGGGATGAATGCACTGAAAAAAAAAATCTGTTGAGAAGCACTGAAAGGAGATTACGAAGATGCGACTTCTGAGCTCCGCAGAATAAAAAGCAGACTGAAGAACCTGCGCTCGCGCATTGGGCGGGAAGGCGCCCATGTATGTGCAGTGGGACACTGCTAGAACTTTCTAATAGCTTTATATTCTGGGCAGCGTCTGCAGCGGGCTCCGTCAGATGTCACCCCAGATGTGAGAATACCGATGGCCTGATTATACTCGGAGAAATGTATATACACACAATTGTGCATATTGTATGTATTTGATAAAAGACCCATGTAAATTGGGATTCCACCCATGCCTTCCCAAACTCCACCCGAGTCCACCTGTTTAGAGATTGACATGGCTCCATGGCTCTGTCCTCATCTGCAGAAGCCTCAAACAATTTTGATTTTATATTTAAACTAGCTGTTGAGCCCGTTAAAAACGGGCTAGTGGGTCGCCGCTGACCCCCCTCCACCCGTCCCGTCTCTTCGCTATTCAACTTACATCTCCACAGCAGGCAGATCAGCTGAGCTGTCGGCCTTCCTTCTCTGCCTGTGTCCTGCCCTCGTGTGACGTAACGTCGCCGAGGGCGGGACATAGGCAGGGAAGGAAGACCAACGGCAGCTCAGCTGATCTGCCTGCTGCGGAGATGTAAGTTGAATAGTGAAGAGATGGGATGGGTGGAGGGGGGGGGTACCAGTGGCGGCGACCTCGGTGGTTCCCTCCCCTTCGCGCAGTTTCCCTCTCTGTCCCGCCCCCCCGTCATCACGTATTGATGCGGGGGCGGGACAGAGAGGGAAGTCTCTACTGCGCATTTGCGAGTGAGTACGGTCACTCGCCGTTTATATGTTTGATCTTTTATTAAAGTATAAAAAGGAACAATATGCTGTGCAATTATTGTGTATAGATTACAAATAGAAAACAATAATAACAGTGAACAGTTATAATAACCCTCCTCACCATCACCCTCTACCCTTCCAACCCCAACAATAGCTGATTCCTACTTCCCCAAGGAATACTAATCCACCCTGTTAAAATGTCCAGGGGTACAAAATACAACCCGTTCTGTATGCCCTAGAGGGGAAGAAATATGCCCTATGAAGCACTGTTATGATTTTTAAATCTGTGGATGAATAAGAAGTCATCAACAATCTCAGGACAATCTAGCTCTCCTATCTTTCACAAGCCTTCCTTCAATAGAAGATATCTTCTTAAAAGAAGACCTGGTAGCAGGATGTACAGGATCCCCCATGCAAATTTTGCTGGTTGTGGCCAGCATGTTTGCTCATTTTACCAAAAAAATCAAAATGTTGTGTGCATCACTCAAGCATAAATAACAGTCCAATTTATTAACAGGCTTCAAAGTAGAAAATGACACGGGGACAAAGTCTCTGTTCCCATCCCCGTGCGATCTGTCCCCGCCCAGTCCCCATCCTCGCGGTTACTGCGGGTCCCCATCCCCGTGTCATTCTCTACACCTGTTGTACAAATACCAGCTTGCACTGCGTATGCTGTTAAGCATGGCCTGTTTTATAAGAGCCTGTTATGTTTTATGCATGGAAATGGTTTAGTTGTTTATTTTCATTAACTATGCACACAAGTGTAGTTGCAGAACTATCTCAAAACATAACAGCATTGATAGCAAAGCGTAACAATCATATGTTTATTTCTTTTGACCCAATAGGAAGGGGGTCGCTGTCGGGAAATGCACCATCTCCAATTGGCTAGGCAGATTGCATTTCCTTCACTTACACCCAGGCTGGGCTGGCGAGGGTCATGTCACGGCTCATAGTGTTAGAGCCATGGCAGCGTCAGTGGCCCACTTGAAGTCAGCCACTATTGAAGAGATTTGCAAGGCTGCGACGTGGTCATCTGTCCACACATTCACATCACATTACTGCCTCCAGCAGGATACCCGACACGACAGTCGGTTCAGGCAGTCGGTGCTGCAGAATCTGTTTGGGGTTTGAATCCAACTCCACCCTCCAGGACCCGATTTTATTCTGTTCAGGGCTGCACTCTCAGTTAGTTGTTCTTCGTAGGTCAATTTCTGTTATGCCCTCGCCGTTGCGAGGTTCAGTTGATCTGGGTTCTTGTTTTGAGTGAGCCTGAGAGCTAGGTATACCCCAGTCGTGAGAACAAGCAGCCTGCTTGTCCTCGGAGAAAGCGAATGATACATACCTGTAGCAGGTGTTCTCCGAGGACAGCAGGCTGATTGTTCTCACCTACCCTCCCTCCTCCCCTTTGGAGTTGCGTTTTGCTCATTCATTTGCTTGTCATTCAACTGAGCGGGAACGGTCGCGCACGGGGTGGGAAGACGGCCGTGCATGCGCGGTGGGCATGCCCTGCGTGCGGGACCGCCCGCGATGTTTTTTTCCGGTTGGTGGGGGCTGCCGTGGGACGTCAACCCAGTCGTGAGAACAATTAGCCTGCTGTCCTCAAAGAACACCTACTACAGGTATGTATCATTCGCTAAGGCCACATTGAGCCTGCAAATAGGTGGGAAAATGTGGGATACAAATGTAACAAATAAATATACATTTGTCTATTCTAATTCTGAAATTAAAACAATAGACATTTTAACCAAGGGTCAGAGAAATTTATATCCCCAGCCAGAAGAGTATGTATAAATGTATAAAAACCTGTTTAAACAACCAGATTGTAGAAACCGTCTGAAGTTGTGTTGTAGTGCAGGCAGCTCCTCAGTCAAGTCACTGCAGTTCACATAAAGGCTTAAGGTTCATTCATGTATAGGCACGTATGTACATTTATAGTGAGAGTTACACAGTTACACAGGAAAATAGTATTCTAGAATAGGATATAGGTAAACCCCTCACGTAGTGTGGAATTCAGTACTTCAGCAAACAGGTTTTCAGGGGCTAGCAAGTGGGTTTTGGTTTCATGTTTCAGTGCTCCGTCTATTAAGCCTCAGTAGAAAGTGGCCTTAGTGCGTCCTTATGCGGGTTTTTCCTGTATGCTAATGCTGTTTTTACTACAGTAATAAAATGATCAATTTTCTATATCTCCTATTGATGGCTATGACTATGACTTAGACCACATCTTCCATCAACTCCCCCTATGCTATCCCTCAAACTATTCCCTCCTCCAGCCACTCCCACCCCCTTATCCCTTGCTCATTTCAACCTTCCTCCTCCTGCCTCTCCTACCCCCTTCTACTTGCCCATCCCACCTATCTGCATATCTCCATCATTATTCTGTTATACCACAGCTTGTAATCTCTCTGCAATACCTTGTAACCCCTATTACTACATAAGCCACACTGAACCTGCCTTGAGTGGGAAAGCGCAGGGTACAAATGTAACAAATAAATGTTGCTGTTATCACTCGGCCGTTAAATATTACTAGCATGTGAGCAATTACTGACACCTATTTGTAGGTGGTAAGGATTAAATCGTTCATTCTGCACTAATCAGCATGCAATAATGTCACTGCATCACTGCACTAACCGACTAGTGTAGAAACGCCCACTCACCGCTCCCAGGCATGCCCCCTCCGCAAAAAAAAAAAAAAATTATGTGGGAAGCGTGCGCCAATAGGAAACTTACACAGGACACCTGAGCATGTTCTGCAGTAAGAAGCCCTTTTAATATGTGGTAAGCGTTGCTTCTGTCAGGGTTCACTGTGAAGGATGTACGTGGGTGGTTACACATTTGATGCTTTGTAGTTTGTGAGCTCTTTAGGTGGGGGAGGGGGTAGCAACAGATATGATTGCAATGTGAACGGGGAATTATTTGTACTAATTTGTTTTGTACTTTGAGTATGTTGTTGATTTTTTCCCAATAATAATAAAATAAATAAAATATATATATTTTTTTAATGTGGTAAGCACATGCTAGCACTTGCCACAGCTAGTAAAATGACCTCTAAAATTTTTTTCAGCACAAGTTATTGGGGAAATATTTGTTTCTGATACACTGAAGTGCTTATTGTTTATGCAGCCAGTTGATGTCATCATGGGAAGTTTTCATATTTCTTCTTTTCTCTTCTCTTTTCCCCCCTCCCTCTACAGTACAAAATCCTCGAACTTTTTTCCAAAAGCACTCACTGTTAGGTAAGATAACATTGCTAAGATTCCTTTCGTTTTTAAAAGAAGAACATAAAGCTGCTTTCACCACATGAACAAAAATCAAATGCAAACTTTTTTTTTTTTTCTAGGTGGTGTAGAACAATATGTAGAAATGTTTGAACAGCCCAAGCAACGGGGCATGAGGTTCAGGTACAAGTGTGAAGGTCGCTCGGCAGGCAGCATTCTGGGAGAACGCAGCACAGTAAATAACAAGTCGTACCCATCCATACAGGTAAACCGGCACAGATTAACTCTTACTTCAGATTTCTTTATTAATGTTATTCATGTAACAACTTAATTAACATGTGACAGTTACAGGTGGCTTACAATAAACAGTTACATCGCTGTCAGGCTTTTACATCACAACCTATTATGCTCTATCCCTTGCTTCAGAGATTTGTTTTAAAACAGTTGCGCTAAGAAAAGTTCAGGTACACAGTTCACTTGGCAGGACAGGGTTGAAGAGAATAGAGTATAATCAGAGAATTGGTATCTGGGGCTACTTTCTGAAGCGAGTACTTATCGGGAAGTAGGTTTGTTTTATTTTTTTCCCCCTAATAAGTGAAAACATTAAAGATGAATTAGATGGCTCAGCGAGTTTATTGAGATGACAACAGCCTTTTCTGTCTTTAACTCATCGGTTTTAAATCCAGGGTCTAGGTTACCAGTAGTGACCAAAGCCATCTGGTAGGTCTGTATGAAGTGAGTTTAGTGGTCTTAATCTAGTTCTCATTGGACAGATGCTAACATTACTATATAAAAACAAACAAACCCTACTGTCCACAATGACACTCTGTAGGCACCTTTATTAACAGTTTGAGCAGAGGATGAACTTCCCTTTTACTTTAAATGTACTCCATCCAGAGCAAGTCTGAGCACATCAGCTGGGTGGAAGTTACACTGACAGTACCCCTATTGTTCTTGTTATATGAGTCAGTAAAGTATTTTGGTTTCTAGTACTGATTAATCTGCCACTGTTCATGACCACTGAATTAACTAGAAAAATGTAAATCTATGTATTTAAAATAGGAAAAAAAAAAAGTAAAATATCCCAAGCAATAACTCGGAGGGCATAATCACAAGTTGAAAAGTGTTTGGTTTATTCTGCCATGTACTTTTGACCTCTGAGGAATGACTATGATAGTAAGTTCATTGTTAAAATGTGCAGTCCTGAGATCGCATCTGCCAAGGAGGACAGCGTGTAGTGGAGACAGTTCAAAGGAGCGACTCTAAAACGGTGCACAGCCCTGTGCACTGTAAGTCATTTATAGAGACAGTAAAGGAGTTTTAACTATGCAAGAAGATATGTTACAAGTATTCAGATATTGAGCATCCTTCAGCAAGGTACAGAAAAGTAGCGTTTACACAGCATGAAAAGCTAAGAGAGAGAAGGGAGCACAGAAAAGAGGAAGTACAGAAAGAATGTGAGTAATGCTTTTTCACTGAGACAGTGGTTACATCCGGAACACAGTGGAGGTTATAAGAGCCACAACAGTGGAAGAATTAAAGCATTCCAGTGCTGTCACAGGTCTTAGGCCTTCTACTTTCCTTCCCCTGTCACCAAGGTTCTTTGGTTTTAAGTACAAGCCCTAAGACCCGTGACAGCACTGTAGGCAAGTGCAAATGAGACTGATGTGGTGGACTAGGTGAGCCTTTTCTGCCAACATCTTCCACATTTCTAAAACTGATACTATGATTAATACATGAGAATTTGGCTGTTACATTCACCACTTCAACCTTCAGCTCTCTTCGGGGTCCTTTTACTAAGTTACGTTAACAGATTTAGGGCTCTGTTTACTAAGGTGCGCTAGCGTTTTTAGCGCATGCTAACTGTAGGCGCCCATAGGCACTAACGCGCCTCTAGCATGGCTTTGTAAACGGGGCTGATAATATGGCACTTAGCAAGCTTGACATTAAAATGGATTAACTCCTGGGTTAACTGCATAATGTGGGTACCCGAGGCAGTGGGAGAAAGAGGCTTATTTCAAAGCATATAGACTTACAAAGTTACATAGGTTACTATGGGCTCATTTTTGACAGAGAAAAGCATTTAAAATGTGGCATAAATTGGCTATTTTTAAAACACATTTTTGAAATGTTTTAATATGCTGTTTGTCAGCAGTGCGTTCAAATCACAAGTGGGGATGGGTGTTGGGGGGGGCTCCAAGTCTTGGACTTTTTCTGCCATAATGGAGGAAAACAAAAATGTCCAGGGCTACATTTTAAATGTTTTGGTCTAGACCTGTGTTTTATCATGACTAAGTCAGAAAAAGGTGGCCTAGATGATCAGATGACTACTGGAGGAATTAAGGCATGACCCCCTCTCATCCCCCCCAAAGATGTGAAAGAAACAGTACGTACCAGCCTCTATGACAGCCTCAGATGTTCTAGCTTAGTCCCTATTAGAGTAGCAAGCAGGTCCCTGGAGTAGTCTAGAAGGCAGTGCAGGGCACTGTAGAGAAGGGGACCCAGGGCCTATAACCCATTTTGACTGTTACACTTGTGGTGGAAAGCAGTGGCGTAGCCAGACTGCCAATTTTGGGTGGGCCTGAACCCAAAGTGGGTGGGCACAAAATTTCTCTCTACCCCCCCTCCCCCAGCAAAATGTAGTCACACTCAGATACATTTGTCACACAGGGTAAAGTGCTGCTTTTCAGTGCATCAGATTTCAGACAATTTATTTAATAGCCTAATCCTTTTCAGTGAGCTTCAGAGGCCAAAACCTCCTGCCTCAGGTCGGTATAATGCTGTTACGGTATCCTCTCCTGACCTAAGGAAGGAAGTATTGGTCTCTGAAACTTTATTAACACCATATTACTTTATCCTAAATTAAAAATACAATTATTTTCTTTACCTTTGTTGTATGGCCATTTACTTTTTCTCATTGTGTTGCTCCCAGTCTCTAGATTCTGCTTTCCTTCGTTTTCGCTTAACTCTTCTGCCAGGGTTTCCTGGCCATTGTCATTTTTCTCTCCTTTTTCTTTGCTTTCTTCAATATTTTTCTGCCTCTCTCTCTCTCTCTGTCCAGATTTAATTAATTCTTACTATCCATTCTTTAATTTCCTACTTATGGCTTTTCATCTTTTTCTCACCCTTGTTCTCCCCATGCCCCTTCTTCTTATTCTCCGTCTTTCACTACTCTCCTTTTCCATCCAGCAGCTCTCTTCTTTCTCTCCCCATCCTTCCAGTGTCTCCCCTCTCTCTCCCCATCCTTCCAGTAGTCTCCCCTCTTCTTTCTGCATCCTTCCATCCAGTGTCACCTCTTTCTCCCCACCCTTCCATCCAGCGTCTTCCTATTTCTCTCCCCTTCTTCCACCCATCTACCCTCTCTCCTGATCCTTCCATCTAATGTCTCTCTCTCCCTCCTTCTAACCAGTGTCTATCTCTCTAACCCTTTTCTGTTCAGTGTCCCTTCTCTCTCCACACTTCCAGTCTAGCCCTTTCTCTCTGCATCCTTTCATCCATCTCCCTCTTTCTCCCCATTCATCCAGTGTCTCTCTTCCTATCCATCCATTTTCCTCTTTCTCTGCCATCCGTTTTCCCTCTTTCTCTGCCATCCTGCCATCCGTTTTCCCTCTTTCTCTGCCATCTTCCGTCTGTTTTCCCTCTTTCTCTCCGATCCTTCCGTTTTCCCTTTTCTCTGCCATCCTCCCATCTGTTTTCCCTCTTTCTGTCCCATCCTTCGTTTTCCCTTTCTTGCCATCTCCATCTTTCCTCTTTCTCCATCCCATCTGTTTTCCCTCTTTCTCTGCCATCCCCATCTGATTTCCCTCTTTCTCTCCCCATCCTTCCGTTTTCCCTCTTTCTCTGCCATCCTCCCATCTGTTTTCCCTCTTTCTCTCCCCATCCTTCTGTTTTCCCTCTTTCTCTCCCCAGTCCCCATCCTGCCATCCGTTTTCCCTCTTTCTCTCCCATCCTTCCGTTTTCCTTCTTTCTCCCCAGTCCCCATCCTGCCATCCGTTTTCCCTCTTTCTCTCCCCATCCTTCCGTTTTCCTTTTTCTCCCAGTCCCCATCCTGCCATCCGTTTTCCCTCTTTCTCCCCAGTCCCCATCCTGCCATCCGATTCAGGCCCACCCGATTCAGGCCCGCCAGCCCCAGCTACAAAAAGAAGAAGCGCTCAGCTGATTGAGCTGAGCGCCGCCACCAACGCTAAAGACGAGAAAAAAATGTTAAAAAAAAAAAGCACGGCACCGCAAGCAGCCTCGAAGCATTGGCTGCTGGCTCTGCAGGCTCCCGTCTCTTACGTCACTGGCCCTGTTTCGCTCCAGGGGCAGTGACGTAAGAGATGGGAGGAGCCTGCAGAGACAGCAGCCAATGCTTCGAGGCTGCCTACGGTGCCGCGGTTTTTTTTTTTTTTTTTTTTTTACATTTTTTTCTCGTTGTTAACGTTGGCGGTGGCACTCAGCTCAATCAGCTGAGCGCTTCTTCTTTTTGTAGCGCCGGCCCTGCTGCTCAACAGGAAAAGCAGCAGTGGCCGGCAATGGGGGCAATGGGAGTGGGCGGGCCAGAGCTGAAATTAGGTGGGCCTGGCCCACCCAGGCCCACCCGTAGCTACGCCCCTGGTGGAAAGTGTAACTCCTAAAGCCCACCCAAAAACTACTGTAACCACATATAGATGACACCGGCAGCAATACGGGCAATTGTAATGTTGTATAGTTGGGTAAAGTAGGTTCTTTGTGGGTTTTAGGGGCCCACCATGCAATATAAGGGAGCAGTGGTGAGATGTGCACCTGGGGCTTTTATGTGAAGTCCACTGCAGTGCCCCCTAGGGTGCTCTACTAATCTGCTGGAAGTGTATGTGGCTAGCCTGCTAACAATGCGGGCTCCTCCTCCATCTCAATGGCTTGATTTTGTGAAATTTTCCCTTGGCCTTTCCCTTCCCCCTTGAAAATGGTCCAAAAAGATAGATGCAATAACAGGTTCTCTTACTAATTCGCAGTAAAAATGGCCTGCTGGGAATGCTCCCTGCGGTGGAAAATAGAAAATTATTTTCTACTGCGGGATTTGGTTCACGCCAAACTCAGTTAGCTCTGGGAGCACGCGCTAGCCTGGCGGTAGTGCCAATTTGGCATGTGCTACCTGTGAGTTAGCCCTCCTGCACCTTAGTAAAGGGCCTCTTTGTATAGCAATGTCTAGCAAATGTTTATTTTTTTGTTTCAAAAATGGCCATTTTGCCGTTTCTAAAATCGCTGTGTCATCACTTGAATTTGAACGTTTTGAGCAAAAACATGCAAAGTTGTATTTAAATGTCATATCGAAATGCCCCTCCACGGAACTTTGTAAGTCTGTGCTTTGAAAATGAGCGCCATTGTGACTTGCCCTATGTCACAAGAAGTGTCTTTGAACTCTGGCTTCCCTCCTTTTCAGCCCATTGCTCTAACCACTAGACCACTGGATGTGCCTTGTGGTCTTTATCTGCTATCTTATTCTTGGACAGTCTATTATTTCACTACTAATCTAAACAAAGTCTCCATGAGCAGATTAGTTTTTCAGGATATCCACAATGAATATACAGGAGATAGATTTGCCAGCACTGCCTCCATGGTATGCAAATCTGTCTCCTGCATATTCATTGTGGATATCCTGAAAACCTGACCTGCCTGCGGCTCTCGAGGACCGGAGTTGCCTACCCCTGGCCTAGGGCAAAAAAGGTATATTTAATGATTAAAGTATACCTTTTTTTGCCCTGGTCAGTGAAGCGCCCACCACCAGCCAGCATTTGGACAAATGCAAGGTGATGCAAATTGGAAAGAATAATCTGAATCATAGTTACCTGATGCTAAAGTCCACCTTGGGAGTCAGCACTCAAGAAGAAGATCTGGGTGGTGTTGTAGATAATACGCTGAAATCTTTTGCTCAGTGTGTGGCGGCAGTCATAAAAGCAACAGGATGCTAGGAATTAGGAAAGGGATGGTGAATAAGACCGAAAATACTATAATGCCTTTGTATCGCTCCATGGTGCATCCACACCATGAGTATTGCGTTCAGTTCTGGTCGCCATATCTCAAAAACGATATTGCAGAATTAGAAAAGGTTCAAAGAAGAGCGACCAGAATGATAAAGGGGATGGAACTCCTCTCGTATGAGGAAAGGCTAAAGAGGTTAGGGCTCTTCAGCTTGGAAAAGAGACGGATGAGGGGTGATATGATTGAGATCTACAAAATCCTGAGTGGTGTAGAACGAGTAGAAGTAAATTGATTTTTTTTTTACTTGTTCCAAAAGTACAAAGACTAGGGGACACGAGGAGGAAGTTACATGGCAATACTTTTAAAACAAATAGGAGCAAATATTTTTTCACTCAATGAACGGAACTCTTTGCCGGAGGTAACAGCGGTTAGCGTATCTGGGTTTAAAAAAAGGTTTGGACAAATGTCTGGAGGAAAAGTCCGTAGTCTGCTATTGAGACAGACATAGGAAGCAACTGCTTGCCCTGGGATTTGTAGTATAGAATGAATGCAACTATTAACATTTTTATCCCAACAACTTTATTGCTCTACAATTCAATCCACTTTGCTTTAGTAAAATTACATTTTTGAAAATGACTTTTACTCGTGTGATTGTGAGTCATTTATCCAGCACAGCTAAAAAGGTTCAACTGCACTAGCAGAAAGTGGATTGTTCAGTTTCCTTCAAATCAGGCCAGTTTACAGTATTACTGATGCCTTCTGACTGGGTCTGTAGGATGTGATCTGAAACACCTGACTTCCGTATAGCAAAGAGTACTTTATCATCATTATTGTCATTATCTGCATTAGACGTGGTGCTGTCTAATTCATCACTTGCATCTTCATCTTTATCGTTGTTATCGTCATTATCATGCTGTCCAGTTACAGAGAAGGTTTTCCACAAAGTTGGAATCATTATGGTGGTCTAGCAGTTTTTTCATCTGATGACAAACTCTTGAATATCTTCAAGAACTTATGCAAGAATGTCAAATATATGGGAACCCTTTGGTCTTAAGGCCAGACAAGCAGACTTCCTCTGTAAAGACTCTTATCAATCCAGTGAACAGTCACTCCAGTGTACAATTTCCCATAGGATGATGAGCACTTTGTTGTGGTACAGTCATATATCACCAAGAATTGCTACCAGCTTCAGCTTTATCTCTGGTTTAAAAGGACCCATCTCAGTACTGTTCTGTTTGGCTGGAGACCAGTAACCAGTTCAACAAACATAGGCAACTCCACTGTTCTTACAGGCTATATTCAATGAACAGCAAAATTTAAGATGAGATGATCCACTGGTTGTGTGATGAGGTTTGCTATAGCAAAGTCTGTTCCCAGTTTAGCTGCTTCATTTGGTTTACTGAGGAACTGTCATTTACCTCTCCCTTCCGCTTTTGCTTTTACCTTTAACTGCAAGCATCACATGTAACTGAGTAAAAGTAGTAAAAATTGGTGAGATTATTACTTCAGTAAAGTAACAATGTTGAGCTGTATTTAAAAGTTTAAAAAAAAAAACAACTTTACTAAGTACAGTAACTAGTTATTATACAGTACTGTACAAACTAAATCCATAGGGCCCTGGTTAGTGATTCTCACCAGACCTGCAGTTCTCTGTGGCAGTCTTCCTCTGTCTACAGGGGGAACATTGTTTACAGTAGCTTTCCACATCTATCTCCTGATTCGGCCAATAAAATCTGTCCCTTACCAGTTGTAGGACTTTATCTGTTCCCAAGTGTTCTGTGTCATCATGGAGCAATGTAAATACCATTTCATGAAACTTCTGTCTGGTAAAGAGGAGATTCCTGGGTTTGAATTCCAGCGATTCCTCCACAGTTGTATGTAACACCCCCTCAGGAGCTATCTGGATTCGGGGGGTCAACCTGACAGGAACCCTCTGAGTCAGATTCATCAGTCTCCTATATATAATGACACCTGGAGGGGCATAATCGAACGTCGCCGGTGAAATAGATCGCCGGTCGATCTATTTTGGCGGCGGCGCAACAGCTGGCCGGAACCGTATTATCGAAAAAGATGGCTGGCCATCTTTTTTTTTGATAATACGGTTTAGCCCGGCCAAATGCCAGAGTTCACCGGTTTGAGATCGCCGGTTTTGTTTTTCAGCGATAATGGAAAAAAATGCCGGCCATCTCAAACCCGGCGAAAAAGGCATTTGGTCATGGGAGGAGCCAGCATATACCTGCAAATGTGTACAGCGCTGCGTATGCCTTGTAGCGCTATAGAAATGATTAGTAGTAGTAGTGCACTGGTCCCCCTGACATGCCAGGACACCAACGGGCACCCTAGGGGGTAACTCTAGAAAAATGTTTAAAAAAAATAGCTCCCAGGTGCATAGCTCCCTTACCTTGGGTGCTGAGCCCCCAAATCCCCCCCCCCAAACCCACTCCCCACAACTCTACACCATTACCATAGCCCTTATGGGTGAAGGGGGGCACCTACATGTGGGTACAGTGAGTTTTGGGGGGGGGTTGTGAGGGCTCAACACTTAGCACCACATGTGTAACAGGTAGGGGGGGATGGACCTGGGCCTTCCTGCCCTGAAGTGCACTGCAACCCATTAATAACTGCTCCAGGGACTTGCATACTGCTGTCAGGGAGCTGGGTAGGACATTGAGGCTGGCAAAAAAAGGTTTTTTTATTTTGTGTTGTATCGGAGGGAAATCACTCCTTCAACATGCGGAAACATCGAGATATTGTTTTTCTTTCTGGAATCTCTTTTAGGTTTTGAAAGCTATTCTTTTGCCTTACCTTTTTCATTCATTTCTTTTGAAAAAACAAAACAGTGGGTTCTTTTACTTTTATTTCATTTCATAACAAAAGGGTTTGCTATCCTTATTACTCCTAGTTTTGCTGACTTCACTTTTGCCTCCCTAGTTTTTCTCACCCAGAAGGTCTTTTACAAAGGCACGCTAACCTTTTCAGCATGCGCTAAATGATAGAGACGCCAGTGGGAATATATTGGCATCTCTAACATTTAGCACATGCTAGCTTGCCTTTGTAAAAGGGGCCCCAGTTAATTAATTTTGATAAGATGGGATGAGTACCTCTGATGTCGTTTTTCTAAAGTATAGGATTCTTATTTTTTGAGTGAACCATTACTGCTTGTATTCTTAGTATTGAACTATACAGTCTGGCTCCCAGGTGACAACCTACTGTGACATTAGAAACACTTTACGCATTTTTAAGTGCTAGGTGTAGTATCTCCTCAAATACAATTCTGTTAATAGTTGTTGGAACAATTCTCACTGCAGAGAAACCAGGATCTCATAGTTTCTAGTTGGTGTTGCAGACAGGATGTCCCATTCAGTATCTGGCTGATTAAACAGAACTTCCCCTTCATTGCAGTATGTGAATGTCTTCAACCAAATCTCAATCCCTCTCTTTCACTTCAGTACATATGTGGATTCCTATTTCCAGAATAACTTACCATGTCACCTTACCTCCAAGCTCTGAGATCTGTTGTTCTAATATTTTTATATATACAATGCCACCTCCTTCTTTGTCCCTTCTGAATAGATTATAGCCAGTAGAACTACTGTATATCCAATTTGCATATCTTCACAATTGCCACTGTAGTCAAGTTACCATTTTCCATGACTTCAGCTAGGTCTGGCCTGTTATTTCCCATATTAGGAACATCTACAAGTGTTTTTCTCTTCTTACTTGAGAGCCTTGCTTCCCCCCCTCTCCCATCCCTGACAATCTACTTTAAGTCTGCCCTCAGTAGATATCCCAGTCTGTGTTGGAAGACACCTCATACATAATACCTGATTCAACAGCTTGGACCCTCGTGGTCCAGGAAATAGAACTACTCTTTTTGACACCAACTATGTAGCCATTCCTTTGTTTCCAGGAAAAACCCTCTGTCTTGGCTTTTTATCTTAATAAGGATTGATGAGAATACCTTGTATGCTCTGTCTACTTTATCCTCATTGAGCTTTGAAGTCATTTTTGATATGTTTTTATAGTGGTACCTTTTCAGTACCATTCATTCCAATGTGGATGATCAGCATTGGATAGCAGTTTGTAGGTTTGATAATTCCTATGAATATAATGTGATATCTGCTGGTGCAGATTGGATTGGATTTATTGATTTGATATACTGCCTATACTGTTGTATCTAGGCAGTTGTCAACAAAATCATAAACATTGTGCAACATACCTACATCATACAACATTTTCTACTTCATCAAAACTGTTAATAAATTACAGTAAAAAAAAACCACCCCTGTCAAGTCAACTGTAGTATTGTTGAACAGTAAGGTCTTCAAAATTTTACGAAAACCGTAATAGGAAAAAAGATCAGAAAAGCAGTGCAACCAGGAATTCTATAATGATGATCCAGTGTATAAAAGCTCAGTTCCAAGTCGACTTCAACCTAACAGTGTCCAAACCAGGTAATTGAAGTCCTTTTTGCGAGGAACACAGTGCATGTAAAGGAGAGTACTTGACTAATTTTCTAGATAAATATTCAGGATGTCCTAATTTTAAGGCTTTAAAACAAGACAAAGCATCTTAAATTCCATTCTTTTTGAAACTGGTAACCAGTGCAAATCATACAAAATTGGGTTAATGTGAATCCGTCTTTTGACTCCAGTTATCACCCATGCAGCAGAATTTCCCACCAGCTGTAGCCGTTGTAAATGGGCTTTACTGGAGCCAATCAGTAATGAATTACAGTAGTCTAATGTACTAGTAATGGATGCATTGACTAGCTAATCAAATTTTCTTTGGTAAATATCGATCCAAGACATCTTCTGGGATATCATATGTGACCATCTCTGGGAAACGGTTGACTAAAGTCTCAGATCCAAAATATTGAGAGTGGCTTATTTTTCGTGTCCTGTGTCTATACTCAGTCTGAAAAGGTAGCATGTGTTTGAACTTCTGTAACTTTTTCATTTTTTTTTTCACATAAAAGGATGGGGTTTGGACTGTTGTATTACAATTTTTTGCTCTAACAGAATTCATTAAAACCTAATTTTTTGTTTCTGGTGATTTTATTAACCTTTTCCCAGAGACGGTAACATGTTTAGTCAACAGATGGATAACTCTGTGTGCCCATTAGAAGGGTGTCAATCACCGCCACCCTTTGCTCTTAGGAGCAGTAGTTTCTAATCCTGCAGTTCTGGAATGTTCAAGTTCCTCTTTTCTCCGCATCATGAGATGGTTCCTCCTCTTCCACGTCAAAGGAAATTCTTGAGCTTGAAGGAAAGTGGACATTTGAAAAAAGTGAAGAGAGGGGACATATTAAAATCCTAATCCTTGAGATAGGAAATAATGCACTTTCGATATATTATTATTATCATTAGTTTTGATTCTGAACACAACTAATGATGTCCTTCCTTAGCATCCCTCCGGACCGGCCCAGGATTGGACTGATGGGTTGTGTACGCCTACCAGCAGGTTGGAGACTGAGAAAAAAACTCTGACTCTAGCGAGCCAATAGGAGCTCTGGTCATGTGACCCTAGCCCCAGATTTTCTCAGTCTCCCAGCAGGTAGGAGTGAGCCCATTAGTCTCTCTTTATTGTCTTTCAGCTTTTTTCTTTATTGTTGGCTTTATTCTGCTTTTATTCTGTGCCACAGGAATTCTTTGAGGCTTGTTAGGTGTTCTTTTCAGTTTGGTTGACTTTCAGCCTCAGGGGTGAAAACTCGGGTGTCCCGGGTCCCTCCCCCCTTCAGTAATTTTTAGAGAACATGAGCAGAGAATTCCTACATTGCTGCTGTGCAGATCTATTTGATGGGCACTCAGCTTATCTTATGAAAAGCAACTTACAGTATTCTAGAATATGCTTCGTTCACCTTCAGTTGATTCCTACTAGTTTATATTGGAAGCAGTCTGATTTCAAATATGTGATTGTATAGCGAATAATATATTACATCGGACATGAAGAATAATGTCTCTTTATTGTTACCAAATATGCTTCATGCATTTTTTTTGAAATTTATCTTGAATGAAGAATTGACAATAGATATTTGATATATTATAATGTATGTAATTGCTAACTTCAGATAAAGACCAAAATTGTCCCTTTAAAGTTTGCGGGCTGTGGAAAAGCAATTATTTATCCTGTGGTGTGTAAGGGATAGCTATGGTAGCTTGCCTTAATGCCAAAAAGGGAAAGGGAAATGGGTCTTGATATACCGCCTTTCTGAGGTTTTTGCAACTACATTCAAAGCGGTTTACATATATTCAGGTACTTATTTTGTACCAGGGGCAATGGAGGGTTAAGTGACTTGCCCAGAGTCACAAGGAGCTGCAGTGGGAATTGAACCCAGTTCCCCAGGATCAAAGTCCACTGCACTAACCACTAGGCCTACTCCTCCAAATAGGTTGAAGGAGAGGAGTATGAAGGTAATTTGGCACCAAAAATCAACTGCCAAGAAGAGTACTAGCTTTAGAACATCATATTTAGCAATTCTGTTTTTAGATTTAGTGAATTTTTTTTTTTAATTAAACAATTACCGTTAATACAACAAGCAGTGCAAGAGAGATTACATTAAATAGCTGAGGTGACATAATAACATGCTTGCAATAAACAGTATAACAATAAAAGAAATTTTACAATATTGCAATTCTTCATACGTTTCCTAAACAAGACTGGCAAGGGAACAGCCTCCCACATTGCTCCCAATCAAAAACCTTAAAGGGTGTTAGACTGCAAGCTCTTGTAGCAATATATTTTTTAAAGTGGCACTTCAGGTTTCATTATCAGATAATGATCATTATATCTGACATACTTTGGTGAAATCATCCTGTTTTCTAACATTATTCCTTAAAATAGGGTGTTGTCAGCGTGTAATAGCGTTTATTTAAACTAGTTTTCAAGGCATCATATAATTGCACTTCTTTTGCAGATCATGAATTACTCCGGAAAAGGCAAGGTGCGAGTTACTCTGGTCACCAAGAGTGAACCATTCAAACCGCATCCCCATGACCTGGTCGGAAAAGACTGCATGGAAGGCTTCTACGAATCGGAATTTGGACCAGAGCGAAGGATTGTCTCGTAAGTGCTGCTTTTAGGATGGTATTCATATTACTGTCTTCCTGTGAAAGAAGTATGCTGTCCTCATTGACTTCAGTTGCATTTCAGATTATTCTGAACCTACCCAAACTTTAGCATTTATCTATGGGGCAAATCTGTAAAGTGAGCCAAAATGCAGTACACCGAGCGTGAATTCTATAATGCCATCTGGGTGACCAGATCCCATTATAGAACACTAGCATGACAGTATTCAATAATATATCTGTATAAATTTTTGACACTCATGCCCCTCACCTGTGCAGACCCCCTTACATTTATGTGACATGTGACTTGCGCTTTCACATTATAGAATACCACAGAGCGTGCCTCTAGCGCTTACACGCATGAATGTAACATTCATATGTGTATGTGCTAATGTTCTATAATCTGTTGGTTCCCAAACCTGTCCTGGGGGAACTCGCAGCCAGTCAAGTTTTCAGGATACCCACAATGAATGTTCATGAGAAAAATCTGCATGCACCTCCTCGACTGCATGCAATTCTTTCTCATGAATATTCATTGTGGATATCCTGAAAACCTGACTGGCTAGGGGTTTCAGTTAAATACAATAAAAGAAGAAATCCCCAAGCAAACCAACAGAGAAAAAAGAAAAAATGGGGGACGACCAATCAAATTCCAAAACCAGGGTTACTAATTTATTAAAAAAGAAAGCAACTGAGCATAAATGTGCAACAAAGCTAAAAAGTCTTCTATTGAAAGTAACCTGTTAGATTCAATAGATTCAATGCAGTCCTGCATTTTAGCGCAAAAAGCGCTTGCCTTGGAAGTTGCAAGCAATTCTAGGGCTTGAAGAGGCACAAAGCAGATCCACTGGACCCCTGAAAAGAGGATGCCCAAAGAATCTGCATTGCAAGACTCTGTGTAGATGAACACTGTACTCTCAAAAGATATACAGCCTCTGTAAGTGTGAAAACACTCCTATGTAACTGAATTTAAAGCACTAAGCGGCCCTTTTACAAAGGCGCGGTAAGGTCTACTCACATGCAGCACGTGCCAAAACGAGACTACCGCCAGGCTAGCGCACACCCACTACCAGTCAAGTTTTCAAGATATCCACAATGAATATGCCCGAGACATGTGTACTGGGTTCTAATGTAATGCAGATTTATATCATGTATATTCATTGTGGATATCCTGAAACCCTTCCCTAGTCTGTGGTTCTTATTTTCAATTTGAAAGCAGTGAATGAGGTTTTTTATTTATTTATTTATTTATTTTATTTTATTTGTAGCATTTGTATCCCACATTTTCCCACCAATTTGCAGGCTCAATGTGGTTTACATTTGCCGTAATGGCGGATGCCATTTCCGGGTAACAGAATTACAAATGGTATTGCGTTCAGGTGCATACCTACATGGTAATATACATGGAACATAACATGCATGGAACAGATCATGGTATAAATATATATCATGCAGGGGCGTATCTGCGTGGGGCCTCAGGAGCCTGGGCCCCCGCAGATTTCGCCCTGGACCCCCCTACCGCTGCCAACCCTCCCCCTCCGTTGCTCGCCTACCTTCGCTGGCGGGGGACCCCAACCCCCGCCAGCCGAGGTCCGCGTCCTCCTGCCGCTGCCGGCTGCCTTTAAAGAATTCCATCAGCTGGCGGGGGACCCCCAACCCCCGCCAGCCAAGCCGAGGTCCTTTCATTTTTCCACTGAAGCTGGCACCGACGAAAGTTTCTTTTGAGTCTGACGCGCTGCACGTTGTACGTGCAGGACGTCACACTCAGAAACAGCTTCATTCTGTTTCTGAGTGTGACGTCCTGCACGTACAACGTGCAGCGACGTCAGACTCAAAAGAAACTTTCGTCAGCGCCAGCTTCAGTGGAAAAATGAAAGGACCTCGACTTGGCTGGCGGGGGTTGGGGGTCCCCCGCCAGCTGACGGAATTCTTTAAAGGCAGCTGGCAGCGGCAGGAGGACGCGGACCTCGGCTGGCGGGGGTTGGGGTCCCCCGCCAGCGAAGGTAGGCGAGCAACGGAGGGGGAGGGTTGGCAATGGCAGCGGCTGGGGGGAGGGGGATCGGCAATGGCGGCGGGGGGGGGGGCTATAATGTGCCCCCTCACTCTGGCCCTGGCCCCCCCTACCGCCGCAGTTCAGATACGCCCCTGATATCATGTGCATATATACATGGTAAATGAGTATACATTATGGAAATGCATGAAGGTACTGGGTAATAAATTGGGTTGTAACATACATTAGGTCATCGGCTATGGAAAGACCATATTCGACATGAGGATTAAAGTGGTAGTTCATTAATATCAGTCAAGTGATAAGATTTCAAGTATGTCTAGGTCGTGTAAGGTCTTATTATTAGTATTTAAGATGGATGTTTATGGTATGCCTTCTTGAACAGATCTGTTCTCAGTAGCCTTGGGAAGATAGATAGGTCTTGTGTGATTTTTATGGCCTTCGGTAGTGCATTCCATAGCTGCGTGCAGATGTATGAAAAACTGGTCGCCTATATGGATTTATATTTTAGCCCTTTGCAGTTAGGGTAGTGGAGATTGAGGAATGTGCGTGCTGATCTCTTTGCGTTTCTGGTAGGCAAGTCTATAAGGTCTGACATATAGGTCTGGGCTTCCCCGTGAACGATTTTGTGGACAAGGGTGCAAACTTTGAACGCAATTCGTTCTTTTAGTGGTAGCCAGTGTAGTTTCTCTCTTAGGGGTTTGGCGCTTTCGTATTTCGCTTGCCCAAATATGAGTCTGGCTGCTGTGTTTTGAGCGGTTTGAAGCTTCTTAATGATTTGTTCTTTGCATCCGGCATAAATGGCATTGCAGTAGTCTAGATGACTTTGCACCATTGATTGTACTAGGCTGCGGAATACTTCTCTTGGGAAGAAAGGTTTGATCCTTTTAAGTTTCTACATTGAGTAGAACATTTTTTTTTGCTGTATTTTTCGCATGATCTTCGAGTGTAAGATTTCGGTCAATTGTGACTCCCAAGTTGTTCTTCCTAATATGAATAGGCTTTTAAAAGCAAATTATAGGGTTGTACTGAATATTCATATTCAATTTGTTTTATGTCTGAGTAGTGCCCCGAATACATTTATTCGTATTCAAACGAATACGAATAATGCAGGGCTCTACTGTGCTAAATCCTACTGAAATAAACACTTGAGAGATGATATTCAGACTGCAGGAGGGAGCCCAGCTTACTCCTGCAGTCAGCGGTTAGGCTTGATGTTCAATGCCGGGCCGTTTCCAGTGACTGGCATTGAATATCCAGTTTATTTTTAGCGGGTTTAACATTAACCGGCTATATCGATATCCGAAGGTAACTCCTTAACTTTAAACTGGCTATTTAAGCGGCCTAATGTGGCTGCCTAGAATAGCCGGATATGGCTTGAATATCCAGGGATACCGGCTATATCGCGCTTACTGGGAATATTCAGCAGGGGATAACTGGCTGTCCCCCGCTGAATATCGCTGCACAGCCTGCTAACTGCCATTTAACTGGGGGGGGGGGGGGGGGGGGTGATCTCTGATTTCATGTTGCTTATTTTGTTTCGTTAAAGCTCAATGCCTGTTTCTTTTCAACCAAATCATATTTTTCATTATTCGTATTCAGCTGAATGGTAAAATATGCTATTCAGTACAGCTCTAATTACTAGTAGTGTTTCATTAGTTTTTATTTGTAGTATAATAGTCAGTTCCTGGTTGGTTTGAGGTTTTTTTTTTGTTGTTGTTTGTTTTACAGTTGATGTTTTAGGGACATATTTGCTAAGCATTTTCTTCATAGGCTTAAAATGAAATGAAAAACCTTCAAACGGCCCTAAATGAGCACAAGATACTTACAGTAAGATGGAAAAGTATGAAATTTGGGTTTCTACAAACAATATCCATGGAGGGTGACACTGAAAAGTCTAGAGATTTTATTTTCTGTTGATGAAACATTCCAGAAACATTATAAAACATTGTTTTATAATGTCTGTAGTTGGACCTCATGGCATGGGGTTCATTCTCTTTCCCTCTCACTTTCAATCCCACTTTGCAGCCTAGAATTTCTAAAATATCTCTGTAAATGGCACCCCCTCTTCTCTCATAGCACATTATGGGATATGCAGCCAATCAAAAGTTTCTTTCTCTAATATCAGTGTAGTATAACTATATGTGATGGACAAGGCCAGCCCAAGGCAAGATGCCGCCTGAGGCAGAGCTGACATGCTGCAGCCCTTCCCGGGAGTTTTACCTCGTCATGGTGATGTTCCAAACCCGGCAGTGGCAGCAATTCCCATACGCTGCCCTTCCACCGCCGTCACCCGCCTCTTCCCTTTACTGAGGCCACCTCTTTTCTTTACTGAGGCCACCTCTTTGAAGTAACTTCCTGTTTCGTCAGAGGCTCAGCAGCCGCAGTAAAGGGAAGAGGCGGGTGCTAGTGGCGGAAGGGCAGTGTATGGGAATCGCTGCTGCTGCTGAGTTTGAAAAGTCACCGTGACAAGGTAAAACTCTGTGAAGCTGCCCCGAGATGTCGCTCCTAATAGTTGGGCTGCCCCTGGCGATGGGGAGGCAGATGAGTAAAGCTCTTTCTCCAGTATGAAGAAATTCAGACCAAAATTATTATAAGGAGCTGGGACTGAAAATCTAAATCCCAAATTCTGTCCTTAATTTGTGTATTTGTCTGTAGGGGAGTGTTCAGTTGCAATGACAGGTTTTAATAATAAGATGCCAAGGAGTAAGTGTCAAATTCTGATGAGTTAGTAAATGACGACAGATAAAGACCTGTACGGTTCATCCAGTCTGCCCAACAAGTAAGGAAGAAGAAAGTAAGTTTTTAGGTCCATGCTAGTAAAGTGTGAGGTCCTAAGCCAGTGATTCCTAAACATGTCCCTGGAGCTCCCCTGCCAGTCAGGTTTCAGGACATCCACAATGAACATGCATGAGACCGATCCGCACACCAAGGAGGCGGTGTATGCAAATTGATCTCATGCATACTTACCGTGGACATCCCGAAAATCTGACTGGCTGGGCTTCTCCCAAGAAAAGTTTGGGAACCCCCTACTCTAAGCTTGTCTAGCTTATATGTAAATCCAGTCCTGAGTGGAGGAGAAGTGCAAAGATGCACTTGGCTTTGTTAGCCAGAAAACTACTTCCCCGGCTGAAACAGCCAATTTCCCACCACACAATGGGACAGCTGCTTCAGTGATTGAAGAGCCAGAAAAACAATTCTGCAAGGAACAAAATGCCCCCCCCCCCCCCCAAAGTACCACAGGAAGTGCATTCTCTCCCCAACAGATAAGTACATAAGTACATAAGTGACAGAGTGCAGATACTTTACTCAGTAAAGTACTTTACTTTACTCAGCAAGGGGTACTGGTAAGATGAGGTTAGACTGAAAAACAAAGCCACAGAATATCCACTGCAAATTTACATTGGAATTTTTATTTTTGTTACATTTGTACCCCGCGCTTTCCCACTCATGGCAAGCTCAATGCGGCTTACATGGGGCAATGGAGGATTAAGTGATTTGCCCAGAGTCACAAGGAGCTGCCTGTGCCTGAAGTGGGAATCAAACTCAGTTCCTCAGTTCACCAGGACCAAAGTCCACCACCCTAACCACTAGGCCGCTCCTCCACCCTATTTCTGTGCCAAGTTCCAGGATTTTAGCAAAGCCTGTAAGTGGGTCCAGAACAGAAAAAATATGAGAACTGTGGAACACTGGTGCAGAGATGTAGCTTGATAAATTGGAAGGCTTAGACATTTACTGCTAAACATTTTGGCACTTATGTAATAGTTATATTTTCAAATAACCTAATGCATCTACTATAATATTCAGTCTGGGTTTGTCCTCTTCCCCCCCCCCCCCCCCCCCCCCCCAGGATATGTGCAGGGGTGATCCACAGCTGAGGAAGGAAAGTCCAGTCAGAATTAAATGAGTTACCAATCCTGCATGACTCTCTTACCTTGGCCAGCTTTCAAAATTAAATCTGCTGCCATAGGATATACCCGCATCCTACTAGCAGCAGACCGTTAAAAGACTTTTGTATTTGTACAGAGAAAAAAAAGACAGCATATAACTGGTGATTATTATGGGGGCAGTTTTGAAAAATGTGTATTCATAGAAGACTGTCTACCCCTTTGAATACTGCCCCTGGGCCGCTGTGGGGAAAAGGTGGAGTGCTGGAAGCATGCACAGCAGTTTCATTTTGAAATCGCTACGTGTTCCCTCCCCATATCTATCTTGCATCAGCAACGGGCCCAGGGTGCTGAAACATCACGGCACTGGCCGCACAATGGATTTTGAAAGGGAAATTCTGGACAGAGTCCCCATTCCAAAATCCTTTTGCAGGCCCATGAATACTAAGTACCTGTAAGCTAAGCAGGAAGAGGGGGATAAATGGATTAAAAACTGCACCTCTGTGCACTGCTTTGGTTTCTAACAAATGTATATCAGGTATGCTGTATGTCAGCTTAGGTATGTGATCATAACACTGCACTATTACCTAAGTAAATAAATAAATCAATCTATAGGCCTAATCAGCTGTACAGTACTTGTCTGTGCCCAAAATGTTTAGTAATGTCATTACTAATAGGTTTGCTTCCTGGTTCAGATATCCACCAGACCTTGATGATGTCATGGTATTTCCATGTGGGATAGATTGGAGGGAAGGGGAATTCCCAAGCACAGATCTGATGCAGTCATATGCAAATGAACCTTAACATGTTTCCATTGCTACAGAATCTTGACATTTTGCAAACCGTCTGCAAATACAATTTCAGCACAGCAAATGGCAGCAAGGATGAACTGCAGTTCCATGTAGTTTTCCCATTTCCAAAATGAAACACTGTGCC
Source organism: Microcaecilia unicolor (assembly GCF_901765095.1). Lineage (NCBI taxonomy): Eukaryota > Metazoa > Chordata > Amphibia > Gymnophiona > Siphonopidae > Microcaecilia > Microcaecilia unicolor. The sequence goes on along the minus strand of NC_044033.1, from coordinate 93,719,884 downwards.
TACCTTCCCTTCCAAGGATCCTTCTGTGCTTATCTAATACTTTCTCATGCCCCCCCCCCCCCTTTTTGTTCACTACCTTCACTGGGAGGTTGTTTCACCTTATCTATCAGCCTTTGTGTAAAGAAGTATTTGTAGTCCTGCATCTGTCCCCTTTTAACCTCGTATCAAGGATATAAAAGTTTTCTCTGTGACTTAATTGCCAGGGACAAAATCACTTGCTGTGTTCTCCCCCCCCTCCCTCCCCCACCCACCAATGATCATCTTTATGGCAGGTGTGCATTTATTCCCCAGAGAATGCACACTCTGACCCAACTCCTATGCAAATCAAACCGTCCCCCCAAGGTGCAGTCCTCCTCTCTACATCTCCCCATCCCTCCTCTGCACTTGGGCTCAGTGCTCATCTCTCTCCTTTCTTTTTACCTCTTCCTGTCCTCCTAGGCTCTAAGACCATTGGTGCTCCTCTCCGAAGGGGAAGATGTTCCCTAGTGCCACATCACGCCTCTTCTGCAGCTGCTGTGTTCCCTATGAAAACATTGTGCCACTTTCTGACAGCAGAGGGGGGAAGGGGGTGTTTTTCTGGTTCTCATCAGCAGAGAATATCAACTCACCTGAAATATGTATTTTTCATTCTCAGATCACCTTTTTGCATAGATGGACCAAATAAACCAGTTTCTATCCCTGTGCCCAGGTGCTCTAGTTGAAGTTGCTGTGTTGGGTAAAATATTGTTCAAGCTATGGCCCTATTAGCCCACCCCATTCCACTGCCTGTGTTTAGCATTGTGCTCTAGAACTTCCTTTCCTCTGGAAAATGCTTTTTGAGCATTATTAATACCTTTGAGGTGTTTGTATGTCTGTCCCCTGTCCCTCCTAGAGTCAATTGGAGTGGGGGGGGGGGGGTCTCTTAACTGCATCCCCCCCCCCCCCCCACACCGTACTTTAAGTTCTTCGTTCTTCACCAGCAGCAACTCATATCTGCTACTTTTGCCAGCCCCAAGCTTTCCATCTGACTTAGCTTCCTGATCCCTCGAACCACTGGTAAATATTTTTACCTACAAGGGAGAAAACCCATTTTCCTGATTAAGTAAGCTTTTACCTAGGTAAACAGCTTTTGGAAATTGCCCGTATTACATATATATGTACAAAACAGTATATTGTTTAAATGTATGATGTTCGTCTATACATTCTTACAGGGTTGCTCTGGGATTGGGTGAAGTTGATATAATCATGACTTGAATAATTATGAAAATCTGAAAGGGCTTAGGAGCATGAAAAGTAATGGGGGGTGGGGAGACACGAGGCTGAAAGTTTGTCTAGGGTGGTAAATAGCCCTTGTACTTATCTGAAATGAACAAAAGACAAATCTGACTGTCGACCTAATGTAAAGGCCGCAGGCTCTGTGGGGGACATTGAAAGTGCTGTACTTTGGCCCCCTAAACTGGTCTCATTTCCTCCTCCCTCCATAGAGGCTGACTGAATTTCAGTTTCAGATTCGGCACAGAAACAAGACTGAAATCCAGGTTCGGGTTTGAGCCGAAAATGCATTGGCATTTTCAGCTGAAACCAAAACTCTCTGCGCCACCCCCCCCCCCCCCCCCCCCCCCCCCCCCCCCGAGCTGCCTGTTCGACCACTCCTGACGAAAGAGAGTCTTCCCCAACAGTAAGCCCTCTTCGGGCTTACTTTAACAAGCCCTGGTGGTCTTTGTTCTCTTTGGGTGCAGGAAAGAACCCCACAACTTTTTCGGCTTTAGTTCTGGCCAAAACTGAGCTGCGGATTTTTCACCTCAGCTGGAACCAAAACTACCAGTAGGAGAAATAGAAGGTAGATTCAAGAGTGGAAGTGCAGTGTGTTCACTGTCCTCTGTGGTACGTGCTGCTTTCATGGCCAACTGTATTTCATGAGTGCCCCTCCCCCACACTCCTGCACTTGTGATGGTTGCTTTGTTGCTGCTGTTTAGTTGCCGCAAAAGAGAGATGGAGGCCAAGAAATGGGAACAGCAAATAGAGAGACAAATGGACACTAGAACAGGTTAGAAAGAAGTTAGAAAACAAGTGTTACTCATTGTTATGCATTTAAAATTTGTTGTGTGATTATTACTCACTGCTACACAAAATTCCTCTTGTATAGCAGTGAGTGTTGGGGAGTATTTAGTGTCAAATTTTTGTACAAGGAATCTATAATTTCTTTCTTTATACTACTTAAGTAATGTGTACCAATGTTCCTGGTGTGATATTCCCCCTTGCCATATAGAAGTGACTCCTCTGTAAAGAAATATTTTCTGAACAGCTGCCTAAGGCCCGCTTCTGACTTCCTGAAATCCTCATGTATTGCCCTGACCTGATTTCTAGCCAGGTCATTTATCTTCAAATGAACTAAGAAACCAGTCTTGCCTCTTATTTCTTGTGTGACAATCGTGAGAATGCTATAGATCCAGTAGCGCCAGTTCTAGGGTGGGTTACTCTTTGGGAAGGGTGCGAGCAAGGGACAGTCTCTTCCCCCCCCCCCCCCCCCCCCCCGACCATGGCCAGCCTAGACAGAGTGGGTGGGTTAGGTCAGCAAAGAGTCATGTGGCATTCCCAGTTAGTTTTGCACTTGGATCTTGGTAGTGCTTTTGGACACAGTCCCCCCTGATATTCATCTGGTGGCAGTCGGCGTTTTTGCTGTCTGCCACCGGCGTTAAACCCAGATATTCAATGCCGAGCTGTTTCCGGCAACCAGCATTGAATATCCGGTTTCATTTTTGATTGTGGCAACTTAACTGGTTAAGTTGATATTCAGCACTAACTGGTTAACTGCTTAGTGGTTAAAGATAGGCCTCTTATTTATGTGGACTATTTTAACCGCTAAACACAGCTGGTTTGACGCTGAGTATCCATGCCTTAACGGCTATGTTTTGATGAATATCTACGGTTAGGTGCTAAAACGCTATTTAACCAGTCAGGAGCTGTTCCTGGCCTGTTAAATGGTTTTGATTATCGGGCCCAGTGTCCCCAGTAACAGCCCTGCTCATTCTACCCTAAAGCTGGTCCTGATCCTAGTAGGCATTTGAACTTCTTAGTCTTGCCCCTTTGACTGAATCCCCTAGTAGGCAGTTCCTCCTTTCTTGGGATCTTTTTGCTGCTATTTTGTATTCCTTTTCAGTTGGCTTCCACATTCAGCGTTGCCTGTATTATAAAGGCTTGTAGCACCATGAAGGAATTTATTCTCAGATTCACATTATTTATCCTACTTAATCTCACCTTAATTCTTCTGCTCCATGTTTTGGAATCGGATTGGTAAATTCCACAGATGGGGGAGGGGTTGCCGTTTCTTTCTGGCCTATAGCAAATCAACATGATTGGTATGAATCTCTAGCTTTACAGAACTGGGAAGGGACTTGATATATGGCCGTTCTGTGGTTACAGTCAAAGTGGTGTACTTATTTTGTACCTGTATATATTTTGTACAGGTAACTTTCTCATAGTATGGGCCTATTCTGTCCCTTTCTCAACAGCAGCAAGAAAGCAACACTTACTTCCTGCATCTACCTCCTCCTCTTCTGATCTTTCATTTTAAAGACTGGGGGTAATTATAGAACAGGGTGCATGCTTTTCCTTTTTATTATTTTTTTCAGTTAATGTTTTGAAATATTACATATTTCTCACATAAACAAAGGAAAACGTAGAAACTAAACATTTCTTTTCACTGTGTCTTATCAATGGTTTACGAATTCCAGGATTAATTAACTTGCATATCACATATGAAGTATGCCCTTACTTATCCAAATGGTGCACGCTGTATCTTCTCTTTATTTGTCTGTACTTCAGATATTGACTGTATTGTAAGATGATTGTTGTACACTAATTATTATGTCTACTTAATCTCCGTTGTTAGCCACATTGAACTCGAGTATAACTTGGGGTAATGCGGGGTCTTAAACAATAGAGAATGACACGGGAGCAAAGTTTATCCCCATTCCTACGAGCTCTGTCCCCATCCTCGCCCCGTCAGCTCTGACTCCATCTGCGCAAGCCTCAAACATTTATATAGCACACCACCAGAGATATAGAAAGAGATGCATTTACTCCTGTACTGTGCAAAATATAAAAGGTCTTTCATCCTTCTTTGTTTATTTTTTACAGTGCTGCGTAACCCTAGTAGCGCTCTAGAAATGTTAAGTAGTAGTAGTAGTAGTCATCCACTGAAGAAGATACTCCTGCTTGCAATTATGGGTTTATAATGCACCTTTACTCCCTGAAGAAGGAGTTTCTGAAACAGGGTGCTCTGTTGTATTGATATGTTCCAGCGGGGAGATAAGATAAGTGGTTGCCTCTTGCTCACTTTGATTCTTTAATGATCCTTCCCATGAGGCTTATCTGTCTTTAGCAGTTGGATTATTACAAACTTAGTATATAAGTATATAAGTACATAAGTAATGCCATACTGGGAAAAGACCAAGGGTCCATCGAGCCCAGCATCCTGTCCACGACAGCGGCCAATCCAGGCCAAGGGCACCTGGCAAGCTTCCCAAACGTACACACATTCTATACATGTTATTCCTGGAATTGTGGATTTTTCCCAAGTCCATTTAGTAGGAGTTTATGGACTTGTCTTTTAGGAAACTGTCCAACCCCTTTTTAAACTCTGCTAAGCTAACCGCCTTCACTTTCTCCGGCAACGAATTCCAGAGTTTAATTATATGTTGGGTGAAGAAGAATTTTCTCCGATTTGTTTTAAATTTACTACACTGTAGTTTCATCGCATGCCCCCTAGTCCTAGTATTTTTGGAAAGCGTGAACAGATGCTTCACATCCACCTGTTCCACTCCACTCATTATTTTATATACCTCTATCATGTCTCCCCTCAGCCGTCGCTTCTCCAAGCTGAATAGCCCTAGCCTCCTTAATCTTTCTTCATAGGGAAGTCATCCCATCCCCGCTATCATTTTAGTCGCCCTTCGCTGCACCTTTTCCAATTCTACTATATCTTTCTTGAGATGCAGCGACCAGAATTGAACACAATACTCAAGGTGCGGTCGCACCATGGAGCGATACAACGGCATTATAACATCCTCACACCTGTTTTCCATACCTTTCCTAATAATACCCAACATTCTATTCGCTTTCCTAGTCGCAGCAGCACACTGAGCAGAAGGTTTCAGCGTATTATCGACGACGACACCTAGATCCCTTTCTTGGTCCGTAACTCCTAACGTGGAACCTTGCATGACGTAGCTAAAATTCGGGTTCTTTTTTCCCACATGCATCACCTTGCACTTGCTCACATTAAACGTCGTTTGCCATTTAGCCGCCCAGTCTCCCAGTCTCGTAAGGTCCTCTTGTAATTTTTCACAATCCTGTCGCGATTTAACAACTTTGAATAACTTTGTGTCATCAGCAAATTTAATTACCTCACTAGTTACTCCCATCTCTAAATTATTTATAAATATATTTAAAAAAAGTTGATTTAAGAGACTTGATTGTACATACCATCCCAAAGTTATATGCTAGAAGCATAAGGAAAAAGCACAAATAAATTTGTGTTTTCACATTACCAACTGAGGGGGAATGGTGATGTATAGAGCATTCATGTGAGTTGTGCTATACGACAAGGTTCATTGAAATTGGCTCTTTTCTGGGAGCAGCCTATTCTGAATTCTCCCTCTTCACAAATATTATTTATAAACTTTTAAGAAACTGTCTTAGGGGTCTAACAAGTCTCTGTTGTTCTATTTGGGGATTGTTTTTTTTAAATACATTTTTCAAAATATAAAGATGGCACATTCCGGGGATGGTGTTGGGGGAGTGCAACTAGGGAAACTGCTCTTGGCTTCTCACCAGAGAGAGTCCCAAGCCTGATGAAAGCTGAAGAAAGTGCAGCCTGATAGTGGGCTTTGGAGTCCCCTCCCAGATTTCTGCCCTGGGCGCCAGCCATGTTTTAACACTAGCTCTGGCAAAATGTACATTTCAAATTTGACATATTCTAATCACAAAATAGAAAATTAATTTATTTTTTCTACCTTTTATTGTCTGATCATTGTATTTTAAAAATCATGTTGGTTTCAGGCTCTGGTTTCTGCTTCCCTCTGTCTTCTCTTAACTCACTCACCAGGTTCTCCTGTCCGTTTGACATCTCTTCTCTCCCCATCCATCTTCCATTCTGTGTCCCTATCATCCCCCACATTCAGCATCTTCCTTCTGCATCCCTATACTTCCCTGTCCAGTATCTCTCCTGTGCTCATATCCCCAAATCCATCAGTACCTATCATATCTCCCCTCAGCCATCTCTTCTCCAAGCTGAAGAGCCCAAGCCTCTTTAGCCTTTCCTCATAGATAAGTTGTCCCACCCCCTTTATCATTTTCCTCACCATTCTCTGTAACCTTTTCTAATTTCACCATATCTTTTTGTTTTTTTTTTTAAGATGACCAAAATTGCACACAATATTCAAGGTGTGGTCACTATGAAATAATACAAAGGTGGCATAATTTGTTTTGTTCTCCATTCCTTTCCTAACAATTCCTGACATTCTATTTGCTCTTAGCCGCCGCTGCACACTGAGCAGAGGATTTCAACATATCAATGATGGCACCTAAATCCTTTTCCTGGGCGGTGACTCCTAATGTGCAACCTTGCATCATGTAGTTTGGGTTCCTCTTCCCTACATACATCACTTTGGACTTGCTCACATTAACCATCATCTGTCATTTGGATGCCCAGTCTCCCAGTCTCGTAAGGTCCTCTTGTAATTTTTCACAATCCTGTTGTGATTTAACAATTTTGAATAACTTTGTGTCATCAGCAGATTTAATTACCTCACTAGTTACTCCCATGTCTAGATCATTTATAAATAAGTTGAAAAGCAGCGGTCCCAACACAGACCCCTGGGGAACCCCACTATCTACCCTTCTCCATTGAGAATACTGACCATTTAACCCTACTCTGTTTTCTATTTTTTTTTAACCAGTTCTTAATCCACAATAGGACACTACCTCCTATCACATGATTTTCTAATTTCCTTGGGAGTTGTTCATGAGGTATTCTGTCAAATGCCTTCTGAAAATACAATATCAACTGGCTCCACCTTTATCTGTGTGTTTATTCATTCCTTCAAAGAAATGTAGTAGATTGGTGAGGCAAGATTTTCCTTGGCTAAAATCTGTGTTGGCTTTATCCCATTAATTCTTGTATATGCTCAGTAATTTTGTTCTTTATAATAGTTTCTATCATTGTGCCTCGCACTGATGTCAGGCTTGCTGGTCTATAATTTCCCTTTCAATTTCATCCCCAAATGTTTTGAAGAAGAGAGTTAAAGCACAGTTTGTATTTTCCCAGTATGGACTAAAATGTTACATTTCAGTTTTCAGATATTTTATATAAAATGTGTGTGAGTTAAAAAGTGCTTTTGTGTTTCAGTTATTATTAAACATCTTTAGTGTCCAATGTGCAGTAAGTAAGCTGTATGCACAATATTATTATTATTATTATAACCAGTGTAATTTCATACTGGTAACATTTCAGTGTCAATGCATCAATAGAAATCAAACAAAATAAAACATGGAAAAGAAAATAAGATGATACCTTTTTTATTGGACATAACTTATCATCTTATTTTCTTTTCCATGTTTTATTTTGTTTGATTTCTATTGATAACCTTAAGAGTGGACTAACACGGCTACCACACTCCTCTACTTAAGATGAAGTGTCAATGCAGAATTTTCCATCGGTAGCTCACTTAACAATGCTGAAAAGTTCTGTTAACTTAGTGGGTGCATTGAATAACTGCACAGCTCCATTTTATGTGGTCTCTGTTCCAGTTTTCAGAACCTGGGCATTCAGTGTGTAAAGAAGAAGGAAGTAAAGAATGCCATCCACTTTAGAATGTCAAGAAAAATTAACCCATACAGAGGTATGTTGTTCTTCTTGGATAGTGAAGTTCCAGTCTGCTGATGTTGGAGCAGTGTCCCGAAATTGGTTAGTGTTATGCATACCGTGATAGTAATGAACCTCACTCCTAAGCCAGGGTACATGGAGTATAATCTAAGGGCCTCTTACAAAGCTGTGCTAGCGATTCCTACATTGCAAATGAGAGAAAGCCCTTAGGAATTGAATGGGCTTCCTCTCGTTTACCATGCAGAAATCGCTAGCGCAGCTTTGCAAAAGAGGCCCTTAGTCTCTCAAACTTACTGATAATGCTCACTGACGTACTTGCATCATGCTCTGTAAAAAAAACTCTGTGGTCAACGTGTTTAGACTTTCACTTCATATTCACGTCATGCAACAGAAACATCCCAGTTTTTCATCCAAGAGTGTGTGAATCAGCTCGGCTACTGAGATTGGATGTAAGTGAGTTTTGGGTTTTTTTTTAAATTTTTATTTAAATATTTGGATCTAACTTGAACCTCTTCCAGAAGTTCAAGGCGAATTATATTCAGATATAGCAGATATTTTCCTGTCCCCTTAGGGCTTATTATCTTAAGTTTTGTACCTGAAACAGTGGAGGATTAAATGACTTGCCCAAGATGACAAAAAGCAGCAGTAGGATTTCAACCAGGCTTCCCTTGGTTTCAGCCCACTGCTCTAACCATGAGCCTGCTACTCCGTCCCTGTACATACACTCCCTCACATGCTTTAGTTACACCCACCATGCACTCTAAACACACCTCTGCCAACCCCCCCCCCCCCCCCAACTGTCCTCCTACAGATCTGAGTTGATTGACCAAATGGCAGTGGTTAGCATGTGTATTACTTTATTCAGCTATTCAGTCCTGAAAAACAGGAAGTGAATCTTGTGTAAATGAAAGTCCCTTTTGACTAAGTGCTTTCTGTGTAGTGGCTACTTTCTCACTCACACTTTTTTTTTGTTAATCATGAAACACTGAAGACAAATCTCAAAGGTTTCACATTCAGAAGTGTAGTGTTATAGTCTTAAGTCAGTCTTAACAAACTGAGCCAGTCCAGGTTTTACTCCATACCTTATACTGACATGTAGTTAACATGTTCTCTGAGAAAACTAGGCAGACAGTTGTCAAAAGCTTTTATGTGTTTAAAATACATGTTTACCCATGCTCTTCCCCCTTACTGCAGGTGCAAGTGGGTGGGGTTAGGTTGGGGAAGCGAAAGCACATGTGGTGACCGTATTTTCACATTTCTGTGTGCACTCTGTCTTGATTTCAGTGCAAGCGCAAGGTATGTAGATGCTTTCTACCTGTGTTGTCCCTTTGAAATAAAGCCGGCAATCACATGGGTGCCTTTTTAACCCATTAGACTACAAGCCTTCTAGGGAAACCATTTTTATAAAGCGTTTTTCACATATAAAACATGTTTTACACATAGAAAATGGCTCTTCTCAAACTGCTCAGCTGAATACCCACATGTATGCATTCCCAGGGATTGTAAAGTGAGTGGAGCCAGGGGAGATGTGATGTATGCACCTGTTTTAGGATGCATGGAGCACATGCGTATGTTTACATCTTCAGAGCAGATGTAAATTTGTACAAGAGGATGTGTGCACTATTACAGATAGAGATAGATCTGACACCCTTTCATATAAAGGGACATTGCACATAAACACCCTGTTATAAAATTACCACCTATAAGTACAAATCCATAGCTGTTGTAGGGAATAATAACTAGAATAGGCTGTTGGTATAGTGCTACCAGACACAACAGAGTTCAATGTAATAAACTGCACAAGGCTTAGTGCCAGGGCCAGCTCAAGGGATTTTGGTGCCCTGAGCCAACACTTGCTTTTGTTCTTCCATGTTGGGGTCAGCCTTACGGTATGAACTATGCTTATAATCAGGGCTCATACTGCAAGAATGGTCCGTAGAAGGTACCCATGTTTTCTGATCATTTTATTTTTCCATTTGGGTTGGTCTTGGTCTCTCTTTACCATTTTGTTCTTGTTGGTTCTCTAAGTCCTTTTCTAGGATATCATTTTCACTTTGTGTTCCCAGTCTTCTTCCCTTCCAGCCCTATATCTATCCCTGACGTTGATCCTTCTGTTTTCTTTTTTTTCTCCATTTTTCTCATCTGCCTTTCTCTACCTATAACTAGATTATATTCCTCCTCTTCACCCTCCAGTCTCCCCACCCCCATATCTACCAACCAGGTTTCCATTCCCAAGTCTTACTTCCCTAGTCTTCCATTCCCCATCTCTTATTCCTTCCTCCTATTTCCCTCATCCACCTTGTATACTTATCCCCCTCCTTTGCCTCTTATCCTCTTACCACTCCCAGCTCCTTTTCTGCCACTCATCTCCTCTCCACCTCCAGTCCCCCCTCTCTCCTATCCAGATTCCCATTCCCCTTTTTACCTCCTCATTTGGTACCCCCCTTCAAAAACTTGTCCCCCTTCCTTTCTTTCCCACCCTTTCTGTAGATACCCCTCCTTTTTAACTGCCTCCCAAACTCTCCAGGTCCTTCAAACTATCTCCCCTCCTCATCTTTGAATGCTTAATATCATAGCTTTACTTACACCCCTCACCTAATCAGCTAGTCCCTGTAGTCCTCCTAATCCCAAATCCTCACTCAAAATCCCACCTGAGTCCTGACTTAGTCGCTGCCTAACATTGGCTGGGTAAACTGTACAACTGGGCAGAAGACAAGAAGTTGACGTTCCAAGTCTGAGTCCCTGTTCCTCTGCATTCTTTTGTCCTCAGCGTCTGCCCTCTTCCCGCTTCAACTTTCCTAACCATCAGTTGCCCTGATTTTACTCCATACCTATTTATCTCCTTCCCTAGCATCTTTCCTCTGCATATATCCTTGCTTCTCTCTCCTCACAGCATCTGTCCTCCTCTCCATTCTCCCAGCATCAGCCTTCGGCTCCTACCTGTTCCAGAATCTTGATTGTGGACACAGCAGCAGGAGCATGTTTCTTCACGCTTTCCACTGTGCTGTTCCTCTGCTGCTGGTGGCCATGTGTCCAGTTTCAGATGCAAGAAGAGGCACTTCTGTTTTCTCATGATGGGAAATCTTGCGTAAGGGGCTTTCCTATTCGTTTATTTTATTTTATTATCTTGATATACTGCCTTTTGAATTAGCCTCAAGTAGGTTTACAACACAATAAATCAGCAAAATAACAAATAACCATATGTTAATTCTGCTAGACCAGTCCAGACCAATGGATTGAGTCCCTGTACCAGCAGTTGGAGGTAGCGAGAGTGAAATTTTCCAGTGCCATCAGACATAACTGCTGATGCGGCCTGGAATTCTCCAGTTTCTCTGTCCAGCAGATGGTGCAGGTTGGTCTCCTGATTTTAAATCTCATGGCAATGCGGTGGAATTCTAAGTGCACCTGTTTTGTCCGTTGAAGAAAGGAATGTAGCTTAGAGGAATTGATGCACTGGTCCAGCTGTGGCTTTAGTGGGACCTACTTTGTGTTTCCCTCTTGGCCTCTGATAGGAGGATAACCAGTCTTCTTTTCCTTGTACTTCTGATTGCCCCAGACAGACCACATCATCCTTGCTATGCAAACTTTATTCCACTGCTAATGGGCCCTCCATTGCCATTCTCAAGGGTTCTGGACCTGCTGGCTCAAGGCCCAGTGGTCTTGGAAGACCTAGATCCTATCTGGTTTACAGCATAACACTTGAAAGGAGGCATCTGAGAAACAGGGGCTACTTTCCCTCTGTCTAATTCACTCTGCTCAAGGCCTGATGTTAGGGTAACTCCTTGTTCTATGTCAGAGTCTGGCAAGTTTTCAAGCACTGGGGCACAGAGCATAGCTTCTCGCCTAGGTGGGTCCATGTCCCAAAACTTCTAGACCCCTTACAGAGAGGGCTGGAATACTGTCTGACTCTCGGTTCCTTGAAAGTGCAGGCGGTGGTCGTCTCATGCTTCAGAGGTAAAGTTCAGGGGTCCTCCTTGGTGGCACAACCTAACATTGTGTACTTTGTGAACGGGGTAAAACAGATTAAGCTTCCACTCCACTTCCACTCCCACTCCAGCCTAATCCTACCTCAGTGGGATTTTAATTTGGTCTTGAATGTCATGGCAGGTTCCATCTTTGTGACTCATTAAGGGTGCCTCACTGAAGGATCTGACTTTGAAGAAAGTTTGCTTGGTTGCTATCTGCTAAGCCAGGAAGGTCTCAGAATTTCAGGCCTTGTTTTGCAGAGACACATTTCTGTCCTTTTCAAGAGACAAAGTACTGCAGTGTATAGTGCCCTCCTTTATGCTGAAGGTAGTTCACCATTTCAGGTTGTGGTACTTTTGCCTTTTTGGAACTGGGTCAGTCGGAACCTTCACAGACGCTCCACAAGCTAGACATCTACAGAGTTTAGCTTTGATATTCAGAGGTGACAGATTTGTTCCATCTGTCAGACAGGCTCTTTGTGCTGTTTCAGGGTCTGCATAAGGCATTAGTAGCACAGCGTAAAAGCCACCATTGAGGCGGCTTACATCCTTCACAGAAAGAAGGCTCAAGGGGGCCTAAAGGCAGCCTCTGGAGCAGAGAGTTGCACGGGGAAAGAAATCCAACCTGTCCCTGCCAGTCCCCATTCATCCCCGCGGGGAATCAAACCCATCCCCACAAGAATTTAACCTGTTCTCACCCAGTCCCGCAAGAATTTAATGGTACGTAAAAAAAAACATTGCTGTCGGCTCTCTCAGTCTCTCTCTGGGTTTGAGCCACAGCACTACAGGCAAGGAAGAAATGGAAGTTGGAACACTCTGGTGCGCACATGCAAGACTTCTCTGATTCACTGGCACTGTGTGCTAAGAGATCGCCACATTTTTTTATTTTTTATTTTTGTTACATTTGTAACCCGCGCTTTCCCACTCATGGCAGGCTCAGTGCGATGGGCAATGGAGGGTTAAGTGACTTGCCCAGAGTCACAAGGAGCTGCCTGTGCTGGGAATCGAACTCAGTTCCTCAGTTCCCCAGGACCAAAGTCCACCACCCTAACCACTAGGCCGCTCCTCCACTGCCACATGGCAGTAGGTCAGGTGACATCTGATGCTCGTGCCTATGTCGGAGCTGAGGTCTGCGCATCAGCCCGGGAGCAGAGAGGATTAATAGTAACAATCATTATCAATTCATTATTAAATCAACAATGAATGTGATATTATATACTTGATTATGGTCTTTCTGTGGCTTTTCTGGGACATAGACCATAGAAGTCCACCTGGCCCTATCTTTATGTTCCAGCTGCTGGAGTTGCCCTCGAAGCCCACTTCAGCCTATTCATTTTCTCATTTACAGGACACAGACCGTAAAAGTCTGTCCAGCACTGTCCTCATGTTCCAGCCACAAAAGTTGCTGTCTAAACCCTTTCCAGCCCATCCTAAACCAGATTGCCATATATGAGACACCTTAGTAAAAGACCTTAGAATTATATATGGCACTTAAATTTAAGGATACTAAATTTTCCTTAAATTTTAAAGTTCTCAATTTTGCGCTAAAACATCACTCTTATTAAAGAAGTTTGCACTTCCTGTGTTTGACATACCTGAGCACTTAATTTTCAACTTTCGTAGAATGTTGAGCAGATGATTCCTGCAGTTTCTTTATCTGAATTGATTTATCTCCCACTGCTGACAGCACACCAGTGCAAAGCTTGTATAGGGACTCAGTGGCTGACCAAAGTGAATCTAAATTGACCTCCACAGATTACACTAATGGGGGAATTTTCATTTGCCTTCCCCACCCCCAGAACCCTGCGGCATTTTCTGGAGCAAGTGTCTAAACTATCCCCGCTAAAGCTGGAACTCCTTCCATTAGAGAAATAGATGCCATCCCTCCTAGAAGTGCTGCTGGCAACATTCAAAGTTCCACTGCTGTCTGTGCCTCTGGTGTTAAGCTCCCCTGGGAAACAGGAGTTTGGGCTGGGCCTATCAAGCTAAGTGATGCCTAGCTCCCTAGTTCAGGGTTCTTCTTCTCGCCCTCAGCAGCAGGCATGCCCAAGAGGGGCTTCGGCTGTGCAAAGGTCTGAATCTGTCTATCAAAGCCAAGGAACAGGAAGTGGGCAAGAAGGGAGCCTTCACCTTCTCTTTACGTTTAAGGAAATGTTGAAAGAGGAAACGGAGAGAGATGCACAGCACTGTTGTTACACTGCTATCTGTTCCCCTCCCTTAGTTCAGTATCTCTACCTCCATCTGCTGGTAGGGGGTTTCAAGGAACGAAAATATAACAGGTGTGAATAAGTTCAACATGCACCTCACTTTCTTTAATACTGAATACAGTGGGCTCTCTTCTTTTTCTTTTGACCTGGGTTGACAGGAGGAGAACATAGAATCTGTCAGTCTGTCTACTACAGGTAGAACTGGATGACAGGAAGAGGACCATCTGCAGGGTATGGTGGGTGAAAGAAGAATTGGCAAACTGAACACTGATTTTAAGCACTATGCTGCTAAGTTTAGGCATCTCAATTTTAAGGCACCTAAACTTAAATTTGGGTACCTACGTTCTACTGAATATAGATGCCCAATTTCAGTTCTTAAATTGGGATTCATAAATTTGAATACTCAGTGCTTTTTGAATATCGGGCTGTTTATCTAGAATCTTTTATTCACACTCCAATTTTCTCTGCTAAAGATCTGTAATTACATGGGGATGGATAGCAGGATTTTATATAAATTTGCTTGTTTTCAGCTATATGTTTGATTATAAATTCAATCATTCATCAGGACCCTCAATTGACAGAACATTTAGTACAGAAATGAGAGTTTAAAAATAGAGCAAAGGAATTGCATTTGCTTGCTTCCTGTGACACTAACACACATTTTGAAAAAGACCAAATTGTTTTCACCAGATATGGAGGGATTCGTGTGATGCACTGTTGCACTGAGGCGTGATCTCTGTCTGAGAAAGTACTTTATTCAGTTAAGACCAATCAAGCTCCGTTCACTGCAGCATTAATATATGCGGTTAAGGCTGATTTTGTGTACAGATCTTGAGTCACACACAAGGGGATGATCAGAAGCAAACGCCGGTGCTAGAGGCTGTTAGTGCCATACTAGCGCCGGCGTTTGCTACTGCCCCATAATCAGAGCCCCATGAAACAACGCGCTTGAGGGCTCTGAACGCAACTAGCATGCAAATGCATGCTAAACAGCTAAACATATTCATCCCCAATGATCAGCGGCCAGCTCGTGAAAGATTGGGTCGCTGACCGCAGCAAACCCTACACCAGCTCCAAGCTGGCGTTAGGTTTTGCAGATCATTGGGAAGAAATGGTGAGCCCTTTCCAGCATACATTTGCATGCTGGTAGGCCACCATTCCCCCAAACGGCAAACCTGCCAGCGACAGGGGGCTGGAGGTCCGGTGGACCTCCAGTCCCTCCGATGATCCCCCCCCCCCCCCGAGGTTCAGGGAGGGCTGGAGATCTGGTGGGTCTCTAGGCCCCCCTAATTCCCCTCAACAAACAGTCCCAGCCTTATATGGTGTATAGCCCCGCCCAGCGCATTCCAAGATACACTGGGCAGGGCTGGGTGCCGCCATTTTGTGGCGTCGCAGGAAGAGGAGGGAGGCAGGCTACCCTCCCTCCTCCAACCCACCAGGTAGGGGGGTAGGGGGGACTGGACCACCAGGGACCCTTTGCTGGGGGACTAGGGGGGCTAGAGACCCACCGGATTTCCAGCCCTCCCTGAACCTGGGGGGGATTGTCGGGGGGGGACCGGCGGTCCAACGGACCTCTGGCCCCCCTGTCGCTGGGGGGGGATTGGTTGGTTGCCCACTAGGCCACCAAGAATTGATTGTTGAGGGGAATTGAGGGGGGGTCGTCAGGGGACCGGAGGTCCGCCGGACCTCCAGCCCCTGTTGCTCAGGGCAGGGGTAGTTGGGGCCTGGTGGTCCCATGGACCTCCAGCCCCTGTGTTTGACAAGTTTGGGCTTTTGACAGCCCAGACCTGTCAAACAAGTGCGGGAGGATTGTGCTAAGCGCATTCTCAGGCACAATTCTCCCACACTTCTACCCCATGATCAGAGATAATTGCATGCTTAAATTTGCATGCAATTATCTTTGATCATTGCTGCAGTAAAGCCCTGCGCTGTTCCAGCGCTATTTTTGAGCGCTGTTTGGAACAGCGCAGGGTTTTTGATCATCTGCTTGTGAATGAAAATTTCCTCCATCCTGTTTCAGTAAGTTTTAACTGAAATCAAAGTAAGTTATGAATTGATAATTTTGACATGAGCTTTTGTGTTAGACCCAAATGAAACCCATGCCTTTGCTTTTCTTGGTATATTTTACATTTAATGTTTTGCCCAGTGTGCATAATGAACCATGCCACTTATGTGTGAATGACACATCCCACTGATTGCTAGGGTGGAGGAAATGACTGTGATACAAGCATTCATAGTTTAGTGTTTTGACCTTATCTTTGTATGGTGAGCACCATACACCTGCTTGAAGTATATTTCACGTTTTAATCTTGATATTACCAGTTTTAAAGAAACCATAAACTTTGTAGGTGGGGCTGGGGGATGTGTTAACTTCAGGAACAATTAGTGGGCTGTAGGAGAAAACCACTCTGTTAAAGGTTAGCAATTAAATGTGTGTGTGTCTGTATACTTAGCCATGAAAGAAGCACCTGTACGAAAGGTGCTGTCTTGGGGGGGGGGGGGGGTGGCAATTAACATTTGTAATACATAGTTTCTTTACCTTGACTTTCTCCCTCAAGTTGCCCCCCCCCCCAAAAAAAAAAAAAAAAATTCCAGATAGCTCAAAAGATACTTGGCCTGAGGATGGAAAGAGTGCTCCAAGATCATCCTTGGTTCCTTATTTTTTACGGAGGCAGATATTATTTGTCTTCTATCCTTTCCTGGTTATACGTGTAGCTCTTCCATAGTATACTCACTGCCACTATGGTTTCATAAATTTGTATCTTCTAAGCTTAAGAAATTTGCACTGAACAGCAACGGGTATCATATTCAGCCACCAAAGAGGACAATGATCAAAACTGCACACTTTAGTTCATAGCCACTAGTTAATTTTAATATGTGTAGTTTGCAGCAACAGTCAAAGTTTAAAAAAAAAAAAAAAGGCCAGCACAGGCTTCTTTTTGCTATGATTGTTGCCCCCTGAAAAATTAACGCACAGAATGGGAACTGCTTATCCTGCATATAACTTTTCCATTGGAAAATATATACGAAGCTTTGATGATCCAAATCTACATGCCTATGTACGAGCTCCTTCCCTGGCACCACCTCTTTACTCAGCAGGTAGAAGCATTGTTGAACAATGCACTTAGCGTGTGCTAAAAATAAGCATATATTCTTGTGGGCATCTCTAGCCTTTAGCAAGCACTGAAAGCACTAGTGTGCCTTTGAAAAATAACCCCTTAACTTTTATTCACTGACAGATTTGAAAATAAAGCCACAGCACCTGCAGTTAAAATGCTGTTGTATTCACAGAAAGGGCTTAATTGTCCTTCAAAATTTATTGCAGCCCTGTGTACACATATGGAACTATATAAGTTAAATATTCACCCCCCCCCCCCCCCCAATATTCAAAACAGCACCTGGCCAGTTAAATGGTACTTAGGGTCCCTTTTACCAAGCTGCAGTAAAAGGGGCCCTGTGGTAGCATCGGCATATGAATTTCCCGTTCACCAAGGCCCCCTTTAACCACAATGGGTAAAAGAATTTTCTTTCTTTTTTTAAATTTTTTTAAAAGGAAATGGCCATAGGGCAAGTGGTTCACTTACCGCATGGACATTTTCTGGGGAAGCTCTTACCTATTTAGGAGGTGGTAAGTGCTTCTGCACTGACCCAGTGGTAACCAGTAGTTTGCGGGGCTGTTCTTACTGCCGGGTAAACCCCCTAGTGCTAAAATATTTTTTTCATCGCCAGAAATGGCGCACGTTGGGGGCTGGCGCATGGCAAGGTACTGCCGCTATGAAGAAGGGGCCCTTAGCCAGCTGTCTGCGAATTTTCAGCATAACGTGGCCAGCCATGACCCACTGAAAATTTGCGGTTAGCAGCTAGACGGTTATATAGCATGATATAACCGGCTATCTGCCAATTTCCAGCGTGAGTTTGGTGGCCATGTTTGACATGTTCATACCTGGTATATCTTTGGTTGGTTTGAACTTGACTGGCAAGCTCCGAATATCGGCTTGGCCGGTTAAATTCAAACTGGCCAAAAATAAACCAGATGTTCAATGCTGGTCACCGAAAATGGCCTGGCATTGAACATCTGGCATCACCAAAGACCGCGGAAGTTTGCATATATACATATATAATTTTTTTCTGTCCCTGGTGAGCCCAGAAACTGATTTTTTTTTTTTAACCTGGGGCAATGGAGGGTTAAGTGAAGAGGGCACATGCTGGATGGAAGGGGGAGATGAAAAAAGGCAGATGCTGATGGAAGATGGAAAAAAGAGGGCAGATGCTGGATGGGGGTGAAAGAGGCTAGAGTTGGTGAGATACTAGGGGAATAAGAGGAAGTGAAATAGGAGAGCTGGGATGAGGGAAAGAGGTGGCAAGCTCTAGGTAGACACAGTAAAAAGAGGAATTTTGGGACTAGATAGTAAGAAAGAGAGAATTATTTTTGGACAGAGGCAGAAAATAAATTGAAGAAAGCTGAAAGGAGGAGAGAAAAATGGCAAATGGACAGGAAATCCTGGCAAGAAAGCAGAGACTGGGACCAACACAATTGAAAAAAAGTAAATGGCCTGACCAGAAAGATAGAAAAAACAATGTTATTTTCAGGTTGATATAGTGGCCTTTTTATCAAGCGGCGGTAGGGCTACCGAATGGGTAGTACACAGCACAACAGTACTACTGCCAGGCATGCCCAGGCACCCAGTGGTAGTTTTGTTTTTGCTGCACTCCGTTTCCCACGCCAGAAAATAATTTTTTATTTTCTAGTGTGGGGAGCGGGGAATAGGCATGCCCAGCAGTAATCGGGCAGCTCTGCGTGCTGCCCAGTTACCACCGGATTAGCGCACGAGCCCTTAATGCCTACTAAATAGGAGGCAGTAAGGGCTCAATGACTGTGTGCCAACATTTATATTAGCGCATGGCCATTAATGACCTCCATTTTAAAAATAGCCTTTTTCCCCACCATGGTAAAAAGTGACCTGACGCACAACAATCCCATTCATCCACACTACCACAGGCCATTTGTTTTACTGCAGCTTGGTAAAAGGGCCCCTTTTTGTGGTAGTTGTGTTAATAAATACTAATAAATAAAAATAAGAAGTGGAAATAAGGTGTAACTTTTTATTGGATTAATTTTAATACCTTTTCTGTCCTGAGGAGAGTTTTTGGCCTTTGAAAGCTAATTGAAAAATATATTTAGTCCAATAAAATTGTATCATATTTTCTATTTTTTTTTGTTTGTAATGTAATTTTAAAAAACCTGATATATCTGCTATCTTTATATTTTGCACAGTACAGGGGAACATGCATCACAGTTTCTTTTCTCTGGTGTTGCACTGTATGCAGAATCTGGCTTCTTGGGGGTTCAGTTTAATTTTTATTTTTAGTTCATGGTTATTTATTAAGAATAGCTATAAACTACAGGTGAACAAGTAGGGAAAGCATGCAGAGTATGGCTCCTTGCGATGTTTGTGTGTCTGTGCATGTCTGTTTATGTATCTGTAAGAAGTGCTCACGAGATAATAGAAATTTTTCGCTCATGTCAACTCAGTCCTTTGCTCGCAAAGAAAACGTTTTGCTTACATCAACTCAGTCCTTAGAGGGAACATTGAAGCCAAGTAGCAAAGCTATTTCAAGGTTACTATCCTATCCAAAAGCTTTCTGGAATAAGAAAGTTAGTTTACACCTAAAAGTCAAATAAGACATGAGCTTGGAAACTATCTTTGGCGATGTATTCCAAAACAGAGGACCGTTTCTGGAAGCAGTATCTCATACACAGCTGAGTTAGTCTATTGTAAAGAAAGCATGACCCACAACCTTTGTGCATGTCTTTTTTTTAGATGGATCACATGGAAAGAAGCCGTCTTGTAAAGAGATGCTCGGAAAATGGGATAAAAATTGATGATCCCTGTTAGATCAAGTAGTGAGTTAGGTTGTTTTGCTCAGCTAGTTATATAAAGTATGATAGCAGGCAGGAGAAAACAAACAAGCAAAATGAACTTTTAATTCATAGTCTCACTTCTTTTCCAGTCCCTGAAGAACAGCTGTCTACCCTCGAAGATTATGATCTGAATGTGGTGAGACTGTGTTTTCAAGTGTTTCTCCCTGATGAGCATGGTAACTTCACCCTTGCTCTTCCTCCTGTCGTCTCCAACCCAATTTACGATAATAGTAAGTAGTTTAATATCTTATTTCACTTTTTAGCCACAATCAGGTTTCCTGATCTGCTTCTTAGAATGACAGCTCAGGTCACTTCCACAGCTGGTAGAAGCTGTCCACAGTATTTTCTTGCATCATGCATTGCCAGCTTGGGGTTTATAGCAGAAATGTATAAGGTGTTCTCCATTAGCAGAGAGACACATTTCTCAAACATGCCAGGTCCTGCTTTGCGTCTTCCTAGTTTTGTGCTTTTTAAAATTTTTATTTATGCATTGTAGTCACATTAGCCATGTGTATGTCGTCCATTTCTTTCTGCTGACTCTGTTCACCAAATATGACTAGCTCAAGTGTATACATCATGAGTGGAAGCAAAGATAATGTGCTGAGTAATAGTAGTTACCCAAGGCTTATGCAACCTTTTAAACTGAGACAGAATAAAAGGCCAAAAGTACCAGGTAACTCCTGGTCAGATTAATTAGTTTTGGGTCACTTATTTGGATTTAATTACTGTTTTTTCCCAAATCCAAGCTCACATTTCCAATAGGTACACAAGTTATTTCTCTGTCTAAGTAGATATAAAACTAAGTTGTACCTGAGGCATTGAAAGGTGAAGAGACTTGCCCAAGGTCACTTGGAGTACCTATGGGAGAAGCAAGATTTGAAACCTGGCTTTTCTGATATTCACCTTGCTGCTCTAACAACTAGGCTACTCCACCTTTTCAGCTGACAAGATTTTGATGATTCACCCATTTCTGGTGAATATCGTGAAGATGAGCAGCCAGTATGTGGTCAGGCATATGAGTAACTCGATTTTTAGGTGGCATGAAGCACTGGTTAACAATAGAAACAGAATTTCCATACAATGACATAGCGGGGGGGGGGGGGGGCGGATTTTATTAGTGTCTTTTGCACATATGTTGCCTTTTCTGAAATACTGACTGTATTATGTTGATAGGCATAGCTCAGGGATACAGTCTAGATGGAGCAGGGGCAGAATTCGCAAGCGCACACATTAGTTATAAAATACTTTAGTCAGTGTTCACATTTGTGATCTTTACCTGCATACAAGGTGTGATACCTACCAATTATACTAGTATTTTATAAAGAAGCATAGGCACCTACAGGTCTTTATGAAATAGCACCTTAATAGGTGTCTGTATGTGTCCTCTTAATCTAGGCATCCTGTTATAACATGTATCCTAATTTTGTTCAAACATTATCTTTTGTCCGGTCAATATTCAGCTGGTGGTAATAAGCTAAGTTAGACCCAGATAATTCAGTGTTTGGCCATATATGGACACCAGCATTGAATATCCAAGCCTAACTGGATAGGAGGCAGCTGCCAAGAATTATGCAGGTCCCAGCTGATATTCAGCCATTTAGAAGTGAGAGCCACGACAGGTAGGAGCTTTTAAATACAGTGGAACCCCGATTTAACACGCCTCGCAATAACGCAAATCTGCATATAATGTTATCATGTCTCCTTTTGCAACAGATCAGTTTTTGGTTCAGGTATGTTCATATTCTATTGACCCTGCTATAACGCGACCCCACATTTAATGGAGTGATATTTTATGGCTCCCAATTATAGCATTATATCGGGGTTCCACTGTATCAGGCCCTAGATGTGTAGTTTTTTTTATATATCACTGACTTACTGTTTTTATGTTTGGCATCTGTTATTACAATTTTTATTTGTTGCTATTTTTGTCACTTCTATTTTCTTGTTCGTTTGCTTTGGGTGCTATAATAAGTTAAGCAATGGAAGGGTCGTGGGGCACCATTGTTGGTCTGTACTTAGTGCATCAGTTGGCCTTAATCCAACCCTGGCTGTCATGTAGCAACTTTTCTTTTTTATAAGGTTTTGAGTTTAATGTGTTTAAAGAAAAAAAAAAGTGGCCAGGATGCCTTAAAAGAAAGGTCATGGTTAAAAGTGGTATACTGAAGTTGCTGTTTCTAAATCTGCATGGTCATGCTTAAACTACAATCAACGTCAGCACTGCGTAGGCTGTGAGGAAGGGAGAATAGGCAGGCGTGGGTGCCTGAAGTCTTCCTTTACCGTGGTTCAGCCCTGCACTGCTGAGGTGTAAATAGAGCTGCACGTTTCTAACCAAAGAGTATTTATAATGTCATATGGTAATTAAACGTAGCTCGGCACTAGTCTGCTGAGGCTAGAAGATGGGACAGTGAGCAACAGGTCTTCCTTAGTTGGCTATGTAGAAACAAGTTTTAGGTGGTACCATTTTTCCTGGACTAACTCAAATTATATTTATCCAGTATACAAGATTCATATTGTGAAGAAGAAACGAAAGTGAGGCCAGCATCAAAAATCCAAACAGCAATATAACTCCAGGCAGATATACAGTATCCCAATCCTGTCAGTCCATTTTAGGCTGCCCACTTAATAGGAAAGGGTGTTCATGAATGGTGCACCACCCATTGAAACAGCATCAATAATCCTAGATCTCCAAACAATGTGCAATTAATTTGATGTACAAGTATTTTTTAAAATTGTAAATCGCTTAAAGCTTTCATGAGAAGTGCTATATCAATTGAATAAATTGCATTAGGAGTCATATTGGACTCATTTTCTTATGGCCTTCAGGTTAATAATTTATGGAAGAAAACATTATTTAAATTGAGGTAGCTGAGACTGATACATTCATTTTTTTACTCTGGAGGCTTTTTCATTTCTTGTCCAGATGATGATTTTGCCCCATCTGGACTATTGCAATATGCTTTATCTAGGGTTTAGTTCTAGATATCTTAAAAAACTTCAGCTTATACATAAAATTGCTTTGAGATTGTTTGTTTGTTTTTTAAAGTAAAGAAGTTCACTAGCATTTCTGTATTATGGCAAGGCTACACTGGCTTCCAGTAGCCGGACGTATTTTGTTCAAGAAGCTTTGCTTATTACACCATCCACCTGATTTTCGAAAGAGAAGGGCGGTCATCTTCCGACCCAAATCAGGAGATGGCTGCCCTTCTCTTGCGGGCGCCCAAATTGGTATAATCGAAAGCCGATTTTGGGCGCCCCAACTGCAGTCCTTCGTGCGGACGAACAAAGTTCCCGGGGGCGTGTCAGAAGGGTAGGGAAGGCGGGACAGGGACGTGCCTAAGAGATGGGCGCCCTCGACTGATAATGGAAAAAAGAAGGGCGGCCCTAGCAAGAATTTGGTCCGGTTTTTTTTGGACCCCTTGTTTTTTTTTTTAGGTCCAAGTCCCAAAACAGTGCCCAAACTGCCCAGATGACTCGCCTGACTCCCCCAGTGGTCACTAACCCCCTCCTACCAAAAAAAAAGAACTTTAAAAACTTTTTTGCCAGCCTCTATGCCAGCCTCAGATGTCATACCCAGCTCCATCACAGCAGTATGCAGGTCCCTGGAGCAGTTTTTAGTGGGTTCAGTGCACTTCAGGCAGGTGGACCCAGGCCCACCCCCACCCACCTGTTACACTTGTGGTGGTAAATGGGAGCCCTCTAAACCTCCCCAAAACCCACTGCACCCACATCTAGGTGCCCCCCTTCACCCATAAGTGCTATGGTAATGGTGTAGAGTTGTGGGGAGTGGATTTTGGGGGGCTCGGCACCCAAGGTAAGGGAGCTATGCACCTGGGAGGTGTTTTAATGTGTTTTTTTTTTTCATTTTTAAAAGTGCCCCCTAGGGTGCTCGGTTGGTGTCCTGGCATGAGAGGGGGACCAGTGCACTACGAATCGTGGGCCTTCCCACGATCAAATGGCTTGGATTTGTTCGTTTTTGAGATGGCCGGCTTCGGTTTCCATTATCGCTGAAAACCGATGCCGACCATCTCAAATCCGCCCAAATCCTAGGCATTTGGCCGGCACCAACCGTATTATCGAAACAAAAGATGGACGCCCATCTTTTTCGATAATACGGTCTGTCCCGCCCCTTCGCGCCCCGTTCGATTATCCCCCTCCATATCATTTATGGCTCCACTGCTATTTGGCCATTCCTTTAGGTTGCGAGATAAGCTTCTTCTTTGTCTTCCATCTTTTAGTAAAATATGTTTTCTGAGAATAATAAACACTATGTTTTCTGCTGTCATTGTTATTCATTCCTGAGTGGAATTTTCTCCCATTCGCTATTTGAGTAGAGTAGAACTAATTTAATTTTGTAAGGTGCAGAAAACACACCTTTTTGAATGAGAGTCTATTTCCTCTTGACTAATTATGCTGTATCAATTTGTGAAATTCTTACTGTTTTTTTTTTTGTGTATGCCTTGTCATATTACTGTCTAACTGTATACTGCATTGAACCCTGTTCAAGGGAAACAGCGGTTTAGAAGTCTCAATTTACATTACTTTATAAGAAGCACTTTTAAATTGTATGGGGTTGGGGGGGGGGGGGGGAGGAATGGTGAGAACAGAACATCACCTGCCAAAGTTTTTTGTTTGTTTAAACCAAAAAATTGGTCTGCCTGAGAGAGAGTAATTTACAGCACTGCAAAATCATGTTGATTATGCAATTTTATTACACTAGTGCCACTAAAAAAATTAACTATCAACTGAAACTAGTGAATTTTGATAGGAAGAATAAACCTCTTTCAGAGAAGTTTTTTACAAAATGTTTTGAATCACTTCACGTTATGCTGGCTGAGTAATTTAAATGACCTGACGGGCAATAGCTGAAACTGATTGTTGCTGTAAAGAAGGAAAATAGCCAGTACTACTGGTATCTCATGTAGCCACCAATCTGAGAAGTTTTAACAGTAAAACAAACAAAAAAAATCTCATTTACATTTGGATATTCTTGAGGGGAAAGCCCAACTCTCAAGCAAAACTGACCCAGCCCTTCTCAGTGACTCTAGGGAGGACAAGAGATGTGACCTTCATCATCAAGTGCTTTGGGTGTGAGATTGTTGTTCTGTTTGAGTCATCATCACAGGAGTTGTGAAGAAATACTTGTGATTAATTCACATGACCATCTATAGAAAGAAGAGGAAACAGAGACTGAGAGGGTTGCTGGAAGCCAGCTGCCACCATTACTACTGCTGCTGCCACCACTACCACTACAGCTGTGCTGACGAAAGACCTTCCTCCACAGGCCTACAATCCAGCACTGCTATGTCCCACCCTCTCTGACAGCTTCCTGCTAGAATGAGCAGAACACAGTCATAGGGCAAGAACCTGGCAAAGCAGTAAGTGTGGTGCCTGGTGTTCCCCCGCCCTGGATATCACTACCCTGCTTACTGGCTTACCGGGTTCACCGCACCTTGAATACTATGTGCAATTCTGGTCACCGCTTCTCAAAAAAGATATAGTGGAATTTGAGTAGGTACAGAGAAGGTTGACAAAATGATAAAGGGGATGGGACAACTTCCCTATGAGGAAAGGCTAAAGTGGCTAGGGCTCTTCAGCTTGGAGAAAAGACAGCTCAGAGGAGATATGATCGAGGTCTATAAAATAATGAGTGGAACGGGTAGACGTAAATAGCTTGTTTACTGTTGCCAAAAATACTAGGACTAGGGGACAAGTAATGAAGCTACAAAGTAGTAAATTTTAAACAAATTGAAGAAAATTTCGTCACTCAATGTGTGATTAAACTCTGGGATTCTTTGCCAGAGAATATAGTAAAAGCAGTTAGCTTAGCAGGGTTTAAAAAAAAGTTTAGCTAATTTCCTAAAAAAAGTCCATAAACCATTATTAAGATGGACTTGGGGAAAATCCACTGGTTATTTTAGGATAAGCAGCATAAAATGTCAAATGTACAGTTTTGGGATCTTGCCATGTACTTGCAGCCTGGATTGGCCACTGTTGGAAACAGGATACTGGGCTTGATGGACCTTCGGTCTGTCCCAGTATGGCAACACTTATGTTTTCATGTCATAAAGGAAAGGAGCAACTGTAGGGATATTGACACTGTGCAGTCCTATCAATCCATTTTAGGATGTCCACTTGATAGGAAAGAGTCTTTGTAATTGACTCATCCCTTGAAACAGCAGCAATAATCATAGACCTTCAAAAAATGTGCATTGAATTTGGTATAAAAGTATAATTGGATGGTCTTATGGGCAAGTGAGCTAACTTGCTTTTTGGATTTAGTGCATCAAGACATCAATATTTACCTATGGACAGTGGACTAATATAAAACCCAATGAATTCCACAGATTTTTGCATGCGATTGAATGGGCTATGCTGTTGGCCACATGGACAACTGGGCCAACCACCTCAGGTGTGAAAAATGGGTTAGCCTGTTTAGAGCAGCAAGTTGAGAACTAGGGAAGCCAGGGTTCAAATTGCACTGCTGCTCCTTGTGATCCTGGGCAAGTCCTTTAACCCTCCTCTGCCTTAGGTGCAATCTTAAATTTTAAGCCTTTCAGGAACAGAAAAATGCCTACTGGATCTAACAAAACTCACTTTGAACTTTTAAGAAAAGTGCAAGCTAAAGCTAGTACCATAGAGCATTGTGCAGCTAGAAACAATTTACAAGGAGTTAGAATACACCTAAGAAATCCTCAAATGTATCTTTGTCCACTTGGCTCTTGTTTCCTCTTTTAACTAAATGCTATGTTGTTGTTTTTTGTTTTTTTTTTTGTTACATTTGTACCCCGCACTTTCCCATTCATAGCAGGTTCAATGTGGCTTACATATTGTATACAGGTACTTATTTGTACCTGGGGCAATGGAGGGTTAAGTGACTTGCCCAGAGTCACAAGGAGCTGCCTGTGCCTGCAGTGGGAATCGAACCCAGTTCCCCAGGACCAAAGTCCACCACACTAACCACTAGGCCTCTCTATTGCATAGATGTATATTGTGATGCCATGTGGTCATTTGTCTACTAGAGCAGCACTGAGCCTACCTACTTATCTACATAGGATGTCACATGCCTTACAACATGTCCTGATTTTATTTTATTTTTTTGGTCTTTACCATTCTGAATTGGATTGAAACCTGTGATCTAGAGGAGATTCATTTTCTTTTACTTAAAATGTTTAATTTCTTTTATCTTCTGCACTTTGGTTTTCTTTATATAGAAAGATGTGGTAGATGTATATTTTTAGAGTAGATTAGCAAACATTTGGAACTCTTATTCATTCAGCCTAGGGAGGCCAACTGGATCAACCCTGTCAGGCAAATTAAGAACATGTAGGATCTCCCCTTTTGGCAGTCAGCAGGAAAGATAACTTCTTATCTAGCTCAGTGATTCAGAAACTTATCCCAGGGAGTATGTGTGAGAGATCTGCATCCACTGCCTCCATTACAAGTTTTTCTTGTGCATGTTCATTGTGGATACCCTGAGAACTTGACTGGCTAGTACTTTGTCTACATGAGTTTGAGAACCATCGACCTTACCTCAAATTTTGGCCTGTTCCCTCTTGTGTCTGTATAGAGCTGTTTGGTTTTTCAGATCTGTCAGCTTTGTATATTTATGATCTAGTAGGGCATTTAGCTAGCTTGTGTCTTGGTTTTCTCACAGACAGGCTTGCTTAGTCCTAGTAATGGGCCATAAACTTTAACAAGTGTTTGTTTGTTTGTTTGTTTGTTTCAAACAGACTGTGAATTAACACAGAGCCATTTTCAGTGAAGGACCAGAATGAGTGATAGGTATTCAAGGGACAAAGGTTACAAAGGGCAAATGATGAATGTTTGAGAAAAATACCAAAGAAACAGAATTATGTGAAGGTGACCATAGAAGTTAGAGTTGAAGAATACCAGATAAGTAAGAGAGAAAATATAAGGCATTAAGTGATTGGACAAAATTAAACTTCAGTTTTCTGCCTGAGCACATTTTGTTCTAGAACAGAATCTGACAGCTTCCGAAGGAAAACAGAGAGAGAGAGAGATTTTATTTTCCGTATACTGAAACTTGGACAGATATAAATAGTAATTCAATTTTCTGTAATACTGGGGAAAAAGAATTTTTATTGTAACCATTTATTTACTCTAATAAATTTTAGCATTATTATAAAAGAGAAAAACTGAACTCTAAAGTGTTTTTCCTTTGCCAGAAGGGCTTGCTTTTTTTTTTTTAGTCTCTTCTGTTCAGCTCCCTTTTAGAGGCAAGAAGCCAGGGAGTGCCCTATATACCTGTCCTCATTAGTCACTGGAGGTCAGTAAACAGGGGTAGCAGTATAGCCAGAAATTTGATTTTATATGCAGCAAAGCAGACTGAGCATCCTCTATAGAATCAGAGATCTACTGATCCTCCTCCTTTTTATACGTCCCAAATATGAATAGCTTCATGTTGTTGTTTTTAACATGATAATACACAGTCGGTCAATCTCATTAAGTACCCATTTCTTTTAGGAGCTCCCAATACAGCAGAATTGAGAATTTGCCGCGTCAACAAGAACTGTGGGAGCGTAAGAGGAGGAGATGAAATATTTCTACTGTGTGACAAAGTTCAGAAAGGTACTTTGTGTTAGCCTGTATGTCTTTTTACTTTTGGGTGAACAATCATCAGCATTATCTATGAAAATGAATACATGCCATGTACTGTACATTCTGAAGTGGTGAAAAGTGGTGGTGTAGATCCACTGACAAGCATCTTGCGTTTTTTTCTCTTTTAAAGAGGCATTAGCATCTTCAATCCAAAAAAAATAACTGTAAAAATATTTAGAGGTGCTACCAAATGCTGTCAGCCTGGTCAGTGAGTCAATGCCTCCATTGCATTGTAAGTGCTTGATGAATTGATACAAAAAAAAAAGTGTATCCTGTGCTAAATAACCAGACAAATATCAACAAAAACAGTAGAGCAAGCAAAGAAATATTTAATCGAGTGGCTTAATTATTAATCACAGAAGAATAAGTTCGAAAAAGGCTTTCTGATGAATATGATACAGACTGTTTCATTCAACCAGGTCCATGCCAACACGGTAAGCGGGGTAAGCACCACAGGGGGGCACCGACCTCGGGAGGGCACCACCGCGGTGCTTACCCTCGCCGCTTACCTCAGCTCCGCGCCGCTCTGGGGGCTTTAAATCTTTTATCTCCGCCGGTCGCAGCAGCTGAGCAGCGTCAGTGAAAGCGCTGCCGACATCTCCAGCCTTCCCTTCGCGCTCGCTCGTTCGTTCCCTCAGTGTCCCGCCCTCGCAACAAACGAGCGAGCGCGAAGGGAAGGCTGGAGACGTCGGCAGCGCTTTCACTGACGCTGCTCAGCTGTTGCGACCATCGGAGGTAAAAGATTTAAAGCCCCCAGGAGATGAGAAATTGCTGGAAATGGAGGGGAGGGGAGAGCAGAGAGTTGCTGGATATGGATGGAGGAGGGAACGGCAGAGAGGGACATGGATGGGGGGGGGGCAGGGCCCAGGGAGAGGAGAAATTACTGGAAATGGAGGGGAGAGAGGAGAATTGCTGGATATGGATGGAGGAGGGAAGTGCAGAGAAGGACAAGGATGGACATGGATGGGAGGTCAGGGCCCAGGGAGAGAGGAGAAATTGCTGGACATGAAGGGGAGAGAGGAGAATTGTTGGACATGGATGGATGGAGGGAAGGGAAGACAGAGGAAGGAGATGCACATGGATGGAGGGGAAGGGAGAGAGAATAAATGCTGGGCATGGATGGAGGGAAGAGAGAGGAAGGAGATGAGGGAAAAGGGAAGAGAGGAGAAAAACTGCACATGGATGGAGAAAATAGGCAGAAGCTGGATCCACTGGACAGTCAAGTCTGCGAGGACCCAGCTTTTACTTATGGATATAGAGCAAGAAATGAAGAAGGAGGAAAGTAAAGAAATAAATGGAAAGGAAGCCCTGGAAATGGAGTTAAGAGGACAGATAGCAGCAGAATCAGATACTGGGCCAGCATGATCAGAAAAAGAAAGTCACCAGACAACAAAGGTAGAAAAAATCATTTTATTTTCATTTTAGTGTTTGGAATATGTCCACTTTGAGAATTTACAGCTGCTATCTTATTTTGCAATGTATAGCAATTTGTTTCTAAGTATATTGCTGATAATTCCTGTCAGTGTAGCAAGTGGTGAGCGATCATTTTCACGATTAAAAATCATAAAAAATTATTTGCGATCAAGTATTTCGCAAGAAAGGCTTGTAAGCCTTGCCATGATTGCTATTGAGAATGATATATGTGCCCAGTTAGATATCAAAGATTTAATTACTAATTTCGTGAACATGAAAGCACGAAAAGCTAAGTGTGGTTGTAAACCCTCTATTTGTTGAGCAATCCCACAAAGATGCACTCCATCTTTCAGCTCCTATTTCCTTTGCATCTTGTGCCACACGGGGGGGGGGGGGGGGGGGGGGGGGGGGCGCCAACTGATAGTCTGCAGGGGGGCAACAGAGACCCTAGGCACGGGCCTGCATTCAACTGAAGGGAAGCTGTACTAGGAGAGTATAGTGGAGAAAATAGCAGAGTATAGTGGAGAAAATGGCAATCACTGGAAACCGTTTCTGGTTCAGCTAAGTCAAGGTATATTGTTTATTTATTTATTTATTACTGTATTTTAGTAGGAGCTGATTCAAACTATTTAGTAGGAGCTGATTCAAACTATAGCTTAGTTTTGTTTCATTTGCAGAAAAGAATGCCTTAGTCAGTCTGGTCCATTTTACCTCCTCCATGAACCCAGCTGACATGAGTGGTTATGTACCAATTGCACAAGGAGTAAGTAGTTTAGAGGAGCAGATTTCATCAGTTTTGCTCTTTCAAAAAGGCTTACATTTTGCCATTGGGAATTTTTCCCATTGAAAGTACTGGAATGTTTCTATATATCGAGAGCAAGTTTTTCACTGGATAAGCCTAGAAATCTAGTAAATAAGTCTAGGAGTTCCCCTCGTGCAGCTTTGTAAATACTTCTTCCTTTCTTGTTAACATGATTACATGCTTTTATTTATTTATTTATTTATTTATTTATTTATTTATTTATGTAAGTATTAAAAACATATATGGCCAGTATGATACAGATCATAACAAAATAAAATACATCAGTATTTATTATTGGAAATCATAGTTGAAACCCTACAGAGACAACTATGAGAGATAATACTTTTGCCATAGTACTATTTTTTCTGATTTCTTCATCAGATGATATTGAGGTCCGATTTTTCTCCAACACCTGGGAAGCAAAAGGTGTCTTCTCACAAGCTGATGTGCACCGGCAGGTTGCCATAGTATTCAGGACTCCCACGTATTTCAAACCCATCACGGAAGCTGTTACAGTAAAAATGCAGCTTCGAAGGCCCTCAGACCAGGAAGTCAGTGAGCCAGTGGACTTCAGATACCTGCCAGATGAAAAAGGTACAGCTATTCAAGCCTTCTGATTCAGAAATTACAATTTCTTAAAGCTAGTTTTGTTTAATTTGAACTTGGTGCTGTATTTGTTGTTGACATTATTTGCTGGAACAACTCTTCCATTCTCACCACCTATTGATACATATAAAATATCACAGGGGGTATGATATCAATATAGGTAATAGATGTGAGTTAGATTTGCCAAGAATTTATCAGGGCATATGATTCAGAATGAATTTAACAAATCTGCCATTTTATGCATGCTACAAAACATGTAATTAATGGTACTCCCCTACCCTACCATCATTGCCCCTATTTCCATTCAGCAAGCCTACTTTGTTGAGTCATGCCCAATTTGTAACAGCTTAGTCAGCTTTAAAGACGGGATCTCAGAATCTAAACCTGAAACCTTCTAGTTCTGGTACCTGACCTGGTTCAGACTAGTTTCAACAGCAGGATGGGTCTACTAGATGGTCCAGCAGTCTGAAAGCCTGTAAATTGAGGGCAACGTCTACTTCCTGTCTGTGTCTCCTAACTTTATTATAGTTATGCATTTGCTGAAATACCACAGAAATTGCCATGGGTTTCAGCCATTTTGGAAAACCTGAACTCAAGTTTCTGTACCAAAATGACCCCTATTTCAGTTGGATGTGCAAGCCCTATTTTGAATGGATTCTGATCTTTGGGCTAGTTTTTTTTCCACCTTTCTTACATAGTATTCCATTAAGAGTGGCATAATACAAGTTAAAATTCACAAATGAGACAGTGAGAAAAAGATGATTGACACAATTTATTTTTATTTATTTATTAGGATTTATTTACCACCTTTTTGAAGGAATTCACTCAAGGTGGTGTACAGTAAGAATACATTTAGAAAGCAAATATGATGATTTTTGCATTTTATTATACTATTTAGGTATTTATTTATTCGTTGCATTTGTACCCCACATTTTCCCACCTATTTGCAGGCTCAGTGTTGGTTAAACAATAGTAACTGACAAAGAAGGATCAATTGTGCTATTAAAATATTTTGCTTTAAGTAGGTGGAGGATTTATCTAACATCCTAGATGGTAATTTTAAAAAAGGCTTTTGCATAGGTAAAGCCGAAAAAGAGCAAGACAATGAGGCGTATTTTCAAAGCACTTAGGTTTACAAAGTTACGTTGTAACCTATGGAACTTTGTAAGTCTAAGTGCTTTGAAAATGAGCGCTAATGTATTTTTCATTCAGAAAAAGGCATAAAATTGTCCCCCCCTAGTATGTGCATAAGTTTATCCAAACTGAGTAGAGGATTTTCTGGGCATGGAGTTGGGGAGGGCTAGCATTTACGTAGATATTTAATGAAATATGTGGTGGAACAAGCTGGGAAAGGTCACGCAAGCGAAATAGCAGGTATAAATGTATGTATATAATTCCCTGGGGCAAGGCTGCCAAGAGACAAAGCTTGGCCTGGTGCAAACAATCTTCAGGGCCCCAATGCAGCTGTTCTGCTCCCCCCCCCCCCCCCCCCCGTGCCACCACGGCCCCCTCCCTTGGCAGCGAACAAAAGAGAGTGCTCTGTTGGCTACAGGTCCTTCTTCTTGCTGTGTCCCACCTCCTGTGAAGTAACTTCCTGTTTCCACATAAACAGAACACAGCAGGAAGAAGGGTCTGTGGCCAGCAGAGCAGTCTTTTGATCACTGGCGCCGGGCCCTCCTTGGAGGATGGGCCTGGGGAACCTTCCCCCCCCCCTTGAACTTTCCCCCTGGAGTAACTTTCCAAAAAGAAGTAAATGAATACATTTCTTTTTGAAAATTAATGTAACTTATACATGTGTTCAGTGCATAAGTTAAGTGTGTTATTAAAAAAACAACACCCCCTAGACTTCTGAGATTTATTGGGAAATTAAATGCTTTGTCTTTGTGAATACATAAGATTTACATTCTTTATGGGTCAAAAAATCTCTCCTTCACATATCATGTCTGTAAAGGATGTAAATGATCTGCATACATGAGGGACCTCAGGCAATTTAAAAATGATTTGTGAGACATGGCAAAGATCTGTTCAGATGTCCAAAAGCTGTTTAGCATCATAGACACAGGAGAATAAGTGAGAGAATTTGAATAGTGAAAGAGGAAGAAAACTTGGGAACTACTACAGAGAACTGCATTGCCTAACTTTAAATAATGAAAATGACATAGATTGTTATTACTCTCTCCAGATATGTCAAGCAGAAATATGTATGCAAAATACTTGGGGGACATAAATGGTACCATAAGCTTTATTAAATTTAAAATATCTAGCAGTCTTAAATTGACTTTAGCTTTGGAGTGGAGCAGTCGCTTAATGTTCAGAGCAGCAGGCTGAGAACAAGGGAAGAAAAGGTTCAAATCTTACTGGTATTCCTTGTGATCATGAGCAAGTTACTTAACCTTTCATTGCCTCCAGTATAAGCTTAAGGTTTCCTGACCCTGGAGGGTTCACAGATACCTATTGTATCTGAAAGTAACTCACCTTGAACCACAACTGAAAAAAGCATGAGCTAAAAGCTTAAAGCCTTCCTTTCCTTGATAATTCCTTTTCCTTACGCGATGACATATGGCCAGACATGAAAGACAGATACAAAAAAATCATGTGAGCAGAAGTGGGAAGTGCTTTCCTCGGTGCTCTTTTGTCTCTCCCGAGATCTCCACCAGCAAATTTTATTTAGTTAATTTCTTGGCTAGCAGGTAGTATATAACAAATTGACTAAATAAAGCAATAAATAATTCATAAATCCTTGGTAAATAACCACCTTTTCCTAAAGCGTTGAGGTCAGTTTTCAGATGGTTCTTAGGCATGTTTCTGAGGTCGGTCCCAAAGTTTGTTTGCTTTTATCTGCACCTATACATTCACAGTAGTTATTCACATAGGGTATACGTTTGGGCTAGACATGCCAAAACTACGTAACCTGGAATGCATGGCCCAAATATATATGCTAGACATATAGGGGGAGATTCTAAATATGGCGCCTGAAAAATTGGTGTGGAAATCAATGTCGACTAAGCGTGTTCTATAAGCAGCGCCTAGATTTAGGTGCAGTATATAGAATACACTTAGTTGATATCCCAGCGCCTAAAACTACATGCATTCACTTACACCAATGAAAATGTGGCGTAAATCCCGGCATACAGATTTAGGCAGACTGGGCCATATTCTGTACCTATACCTGTGAATTTTGGAATGCCCATGAAACATTTCCCTGTACATAACCACGCCCCCTTTTTGTCTGCGCGCGTTAGAAGTTAAGAGCACTGCATCACAGAATGCGAGTTCTGTGTGTAAATTCTAGTTACCTATTAGTGCTCATTATTGCTTGTTAAGAGCTGTTATCAATGCTTATTAGCTTGTTAAGCCAATTAAGTTATGCAAGTTGTTAAAGAATACACTTGGATTTTGGCGTGGATCTCTAGCCACGCTAATATAGACTCTAATAGGCCTCCAATATCTCTGCCTGTGTGTGGAGGAGGCGCATGAGTACACGTATAGATGAGGCGCATATTTTCAATAGCACATGTTATAAAGGCAATTCTGTAAGGTGTAATATAAGGCACCAGTTTGCAAAGTGGATAAAAAGCTGCACTTACGCACACGGTTTGTGCTGTTAATTGGCAGTTACACACGTGAGTGGTGGGCGGTATTCTGTAAACTTGGCACATGTGTCGGGGCCAGGTTCTGTAAATGGCATCTAAAATCTAGACCCGTTCAAAAAAGGCGCTTAGCTCTATTCTATTCTATATAATGCACCTAAAATTAGGCATGGTGTATAGAATACTGCATAGGGCCATGGAATACGTCTACATTTAAGTACAGCCATTTACACCACTGAAAACCTGGTGTAAATACCTGTGCCTAAATATAGGTGTGTTCCTCCAAATTCTATAACAACGAGTGTAAATTTGAGTAACGCCCACAATATGCCCACACTCCTCCCATGGCCACACCCCTTTTCAGCTATGCGTGTTAGAATTTTATATGCACCTGTTTTTAGAATACGCTTAAAAAGAAGGGCGCATAAATTCCCATTATTGCCAATTAGTGATGATAATTGTTTATCACGATTATCACTGAGTGGCCCAATTTAACGCACGCTATTCACCACACCTTATGTAGAATCTGGGGGTTAGTGTGTAACTGCAAATAGGCCATACCCGTGAGCATGCTATCTAACAACCTCATTACGCTTATCTTAGCCACCCAGCACTGGCTCCTAATTCCATTTTGCATTTGGTATAATTTTCTCTTGCTTGCAAATTAAGGTAATCTATTCAGGGTCCCCT
Source organism: Microcaecilia unicolor (assembly GCF_901765095.1). Taxonomy (NCBI): domain Eukaryota; kingdom Metazoa; phylum Chordata; class Amphibia; order Gymnophiona; family Siphonopidae; genus Microcaecilia; species Microcaecilia unicolor. The sequence continues at coordinate 93,684,202 of NC_044033.1, read as the reverse complement.
GTTTGTTTGGGGGTTTTTTTTGGCCTGTTTTGCTGCTTGGACAACTCGGCCTCTTTGCTCCCAGTAACAGAACCAGTTTGTTCTACCATCTCCTATAGTTATTCATTTTGAAATATATAGGGTGAATTGCTTTTGAGTAGGGTGGAACTGGTAGACGTGAAGCGTCTGTTTACTCTTTCCAAAAATACTAGGACTAGGGGGCATGCAATGAAGCTACAAAGTAGTAAATTTAAAACGAGTCATAGAAAACTTTTCCTTCACTCAACTTGTAATTAAACTCTGGAATTCGTTGCCAGAGAATGTGGTAAAGACGGTTAGCTTAGCGGGGTTTAAAAAAGGTTTGGATGGCTTTTTTAAGAAAAAGTCCATAGACCATTAATAAAATGGACTTGAGGAAACTCCACTACTTGTTTGTGGGATAAGCAGCATAAAATATTTTGTACTTTTTTTGGGGATCTTGCCAGGTATTTGTGACCTGGATTGGCCACTGTTGGAAACAGGATGCTGGGCTTGATGGACCTTTGGTCTGTCCCAGTACGGCAATACTTATGTACTTATCTAGTACCAGCCTAGTGGAATACATTTATGCAGTTCTCTGCATGATGACTAGTCCAGATCATGTTTAAGGGAACTCTTAAAATTTCCTTATTTATTGGGATTTGTGGTGTCCCTTTCCGAACAGGAGCCTGGGTTGCACATTTCTTTCTTGGTTTTCTATCTTTTTAGCTATCCTTGTGTGAATCACCTTGTCTTTGATTGAAAGGTGATAAACTAAACCCTTCTAAATGTCAGTCACATGACTGTGAAAAAAAGGTTAAGGTAAGCAGTTAATTATGTATTTCTTGAGAATGGTGGCACAGGTAGTGATGATATGTTATTGTCAGGGTATATTTGCAAGGTTTGGCCATTCTCCAGTGTTAAGACCTGTGTAAAAACAATGTAAGAGGAAGATAGGAAGGATCCTGTTCGTCTTCCTTTGGTTTGCCGCAGTGAGCTCATTAATGCAGGTTCTGTTACCATTCTAAAATCTGAGAAGGCTGGACCAATGGACTTTTGCATGCATGCCCACAGTAATCAGACACAGGTGCTGTTTCCTTTGAGTTGGGTCTTTTTCAGAATTCTACAGGTGCCCAAAATTCCCTTCAGTGGTCATCAGATTTCATGTGCTTACCACAGAACCTACCACATAGTATGTGTCACTAGCACTGTAGAATGTAAGCACTGTGCATGACACAATATACTGAAGACAGATGTTAAAGTGCAAGGATGTCGATGTCATTCATAGAAGGAATGCATGTTAATAGCTTTTTAATATATTTTTTCCTTTAGATCCTTATGGCAATCAGGCAAAAAGGCAAAGGACAACGCAAACTTTTCAGAAGCTTATCCAGAACTATGGTGAGTTTAAGGAACAGTTTTTTTGCATTATTACTCTTTTCTGGGAAGAAAGGGCTTTTTTCTTCCTCGCTGCTTACAGAAACTAGTCCATTCAAGTCCCATTGTTACTATTGTATGCATCTTTTAGTTCCTGCTTCTTGCCAGCAAGACTGATCCTCAGAAAAGTAGTCATCTTTTTATTTATTTATTTATTTATTATTCATTTATTTTAAATACTTGTATTCCGCCTACCACCTAGGCGGGTTACAAAAAAACACAAAGAATAAAACAAACAAAATCCCTATCTCTCCCCCTTTAATCTTCTTTACACTGACCAGATGTGGAATCTCTCTATCTATTCCCTCCAGTTAAACAGTTCAGCCCCCATTGTGAGGGGTTCCCCCTTGGGACCTCGTTTTGGTCTTGAGGGCTTTTTCCAAGCCGTCCTTTGAGCCTTTGAAGCACTTGTCATCAAACACCAACTTTAGTGGCTGTTTGTTTGGCTAGGAGAGTATCCAAATAGCTGGCTCTTTCTTTCAGTGATCCTTACCTGTCCTTTTTGGCTCGCTCCATTTACCTAGAAAGGTACCATCCTTTCTTCCAAAGATGGTTTACCCCTTTCATCTTTATTAGGTGATTGCGCTTCCAGCTTTCTTGGAGTTGGACGAATCGGCTCTCCGAACCATTGATAAGCTGGATATACAAAGAAACTTCTACTACTATTACTAATCATTTCTATAGCACTACTAGACATACGCAGCACTGTACACTAAACATGTAAGAGTCAGTTCCTGCTCAACAGAGCTTACAATCAAGACAGACAAACAGGACAAATAAGGCATTTAGAGGGCCTTTTACTGAAGGATAGCTTGAATTATCTGCAGCAGGTCCCATTTTATTCCTATAGGCCCTGCTCCAGATCACTCAAGCTAATCTTTAGTAAAACACCACCCCCTAGGGAATTACATATAGTGTGAATAATAAAACAGACATGAGTACTGATCAAGTGAATAGGAGCTAGAAGTTAAAAGCAGCGTAAAAAAGGTGGTCTTTTAGCCTAGATTTGAATACAGCCAGAGATAGAACTTGAACGTACTGTAGGAAGTGTATTCCAGGCATACGGTGCAATAAGATAAAAGGAGCAGAGTCTAGAGTTGGCAGTGGAGGTGAAGGGTACAGCAAATAGAGATTTACTCATTGAACAGAATTCCCAGGGAGGAATATAGAGAGAGATTAGAGTGGAGAGGTACTGAGGAGTTGCAGAGTGAATGTACACTTGTAAGTCAATAAAAGGAGTTTGAACTGTAGGCGCAAACAGATAGGGAGCCAAGAAAGTGACTTGAGGAGAGGGCTAATATGAGCATAGCAACACTGATAGAATATAAGTTGTGCAGCAGAAGTTTGAATGGATTGAAGGGGAGAGAGATGGTTTAGGGGGAGACCTGTAAGAAGAAAATTGCATTAATCTAAGCATGAGGTGATAAGAGTGTGGATAAGGTTATTGTGCTCAGAAAGGAAGGGATGAATTTTGGGGCTACAGTCTGTGGGATTTGTGCAGAGGAAGAGATAAAGGAGTCAAATATGACCCCAAGGTTACATGCTGATGAGACAGGGATGATGAGCGTGTTATCCACAGAAATAGAGAATGGAGGAAGAGGAGAGGTGGGTTTAGAGGGAAGATAAGAAGCTCATTCTTGGCCATGTTCAGTTTCAGATGACAGTGAGACATCCAGGCAGCAATGTCAGACAGGCAGACTGAGATTTGGGCCTGGATTCCTGCTGAAATTTGTGGAGAGGTAGATCTGGGAGTCATCACCATAAAGATGACACTGAAAACCATGGGAGCAGATCAGAGGACCAAGGGAATAAGTATAGATGGAGAGGTCCCAAGACAGTCCTGAGGTACATAAAATTGATAGTGGGTTAGTAGTAGAGGAGGATCCATGATGGAAGAGATGAGAAGAAAACCAAGAAAGAACAGAGCCCTGAAATACAAATGAGGACAGTGTATCAAGGAGTAGATGATGATCAACAGTATCAAAAGCAGCAGATCAAGAAGGATGAGGATAGAATACAGGCCTTTGGATCTGGCCAGGAACAGGTCATTGGAGACTTTAGCAAGGGCTGTTTCAGTTGAATGTAGAGGGGAAAAGCTGGATTGAAGTGGATCAAGAATAGCTTGAGATGAAAGAATGTCAAGACAACAGTGGTGAACAGCATGTTCAAGTAGCTTGGATAAGGAAGGGGAGAGATGAGGCAATAGTTGGAAGGGCAGGTAGGGTCCAGTGAAAGTTTTTTGAGGAGTGGTGTAATTACATCATGTTTGAAGGCATCAGGAACAGTTACAGTGGAAAGTGAAAGATTGAGGATATGACAGATAGAAAAGATGACAGTAGGAGAGAGTGGGCTGAGTAGAAGGATGGGAATAGGATAAGAGAAACAGGTAGTGAGTTTGGAAGAGGAAGGAAAATGTGCAATTTCCTCTTCACTGATTTCCAGAAAGGTGGCAGGGTTGAAGGAAGGTTGAGAGAATTTATTTATTTATTGCACTTGTATCCCACATTTTCCCACCTATTTGCAGGCTCAATGTGGCTTACAAAGACCTGTTATGGCATCCCATACCAGGGTAAAGAGTACAATTGGTGTTACAAAGAAATCAAGGTAGACAAGAGGATCTGGTCAAGCATTTCTGAACGAGAAATTCTGACTAAGATGTTTTATAGTTAGTTATGTTATGTTGTGTTCTAGTTAGTTATGGGTTATCGTGGTACGCATTGTTGAAGAGAGAGGTTTTCAGAGATTTGCGGAAGTTACTTAGTTCGTTGATCGTTTTCACGTTAGTTGGAAGTGCATTCCACAGCTGTGCGCTCATGTAGGTAAAGCTGGACGCGTGTGTTAGTTTGTATGTCATTCCTTTACAGCTGAGAAAGTGCAGGTTGAGGAAGGTGCGGGAAGATCTTTTGGCGTTTCTGGGTGGGAGGTCCACAAGTTCGTGCATGTAGGTCGGGGCATCTCCGTAAATGATTTTGTGAACAATCGTGCAGATTTTGAACGCGACGCATTCTTTAAGTGGGAGCCAGTGTAACTTCTTTCTTAAGGGTTTTGCACTTTCATATTTTGTTTTTCCAAATATGAGTCTGGCTGCAGTATTTTGGGCTGTTTGAAGTTTTTTTGATGGTCTGTTCTTTACATCCAGCATAGAGTGCATTGCAATAGTCCAGGTGACTTAGTACCAGTGATTGTACCAGTTTCCGAAAAATGGCTCTCGGGAAGAAAGGCTTTACTCTTTTGAGTTTCCACATGCAGTGGAACATTTTCTTAGTTGTATTCTTCCCGTGATTTTCAAGTGTGAGGTTTCGATTGATGGTTACTCCTAGAATTTTCAAATTGTTTGAGACAGGGAGGGAAAAGTTTGGGGTGGTTATGGTGGTGAATTTATTTGTGTTGTGAGGTGAGTATAAGGCATTGTGTTTTTTCTGCGTTGAGTTTTAGCTGAAATGCATCCGCCCAGAAGTGCATGATTTGGAAGCTTTGGTTGATTTCGTTGGCGATTTCCTTTAGGTCACGTTTGCACGGGATGTAAATTGTGACATCGTCTGCGTATATATATGGGTTGAGATTTTGATTGTCTAGTAGCTTGGCCAGAGGTATCATCATTAGGTTGAAGAGGGTAGGAGAGAGGGGGGATCCTTGGGGGACTCTGCATTCGGGTATCCAAGGGGCTGATAACATCGCGTTAGTTGTTACTTGATATGTTCTTGTTGTCAGGAATCCGTTAAACCATTTAAGAACGTTACCTCCAACTCTAAAGTACTCCAGGATGTGTAATAGTATTCCATGGTTGATCATGTCGAAGGCGCTGGACATGTCAAATTGTAGGAGAAGTATGTTATTGCCGGTTGCAATAGTTTGTTTAAATTTATTCATCAAGGTTAGTAGTACTGTTTCTGGGGGAAGGAAGGATGAAGGTGACGTGATTTGAGAACTCAGGGTTAATCTTTATGAACCTTGTTACGGAAGTACTCAGCCATAGTCTGGGGAAAAAGTGAAGGGTGGGGGGATTTGAGATGGAGGCATTTTGAGTAGAGAGTTCACTGTAGCAAAGAGGGTTGGAGCCAAGAGAGTTTGTCAACTGAATGAAGTAGTTTTGTTTAGCAAGTGAAAGAGCAGACTGGAAGGAAGTCAGCAAGAATTTGAAGTTGGCATGGACACAAGATTTTAGCCAAAGGCGTTCATCAGGTTGGGTACAGGAATGTAGGTAGTGGATTCTAAAGGTCAGCCAAGGCTGGGGTTTGGTATGCCTTACAGAATGGGGAATGGGTGGAATGTATCTAGAGCAGAGGAGAGAATAGTATTATAGGAAGAGACAGCCTCATTGACAGACTTGAATAACATTGTGGTTGAGAAGAAGGATGAAACACTGCAAGGGTCAATAGCTTGAAGATTCCTAACTGTATTGGTGGAGATTGGACGGGCCTGGGGTGGGAGGGTGATTAATTGTGAAAGTTATCAGATGATGGTCAGAAAGGGGAAGAACTGAGGTGGTGAAATTGGAGAGTGAGCAGTTGGAGAAGACAAGATCAAGGCAGTGGCTATTCTGATGAGTAGGGGTAGTGGAGCACAGCTGAAGATTGAATGAGGATGTTAAGAAACTGAGAAGAGTCAGAGGGGACATTAGTATGAAGGTTAAAATCTCCAAGAATGAGAGAAGGAGGTAAAGGTTCAAGAAAGAAGAAAAGCCAAGAGTCAGGAAGAAAGGGACTTAATTGGAGGGAGGGGGGTTGATAAATGATCTGCTACTTGGAGAGGCAGAGGAGTGACTAGACGAATGGAGTGGACTTTGAAGGAAGAAAAGCAGTGAGTCTGAGGTGAAAGAAGAAGTTGAAATGTGCAAGAAGGTGAGAGTAAGCAGCTCAACACCACCTCTGAAGGGTGAGGTGTATGTGAGAAAAGGTAACTTCCATGACACAGGGCAGTAGCTGAAGCAGAATCTTCAGGTCAAAGCCAGTGCAAGCAGATGGAGAGTATGAGAAAGAGAGGTCGTAGATAGTTGGTCATGAATTCTCTTCATATGTCAGACAGGCTATTCATATTGTTTCATGAGCCATGCAAAGGTGAAGTGGTCTCAGATTCTACTATTGCCTTTTGGATTAAGGCGGTCATAAAAGCAGCTCACCTGTTCGAGCAGAAAGAGTGTCAACAGGTGTTGGAGCTCACTCAGCTAGAACTCAGGTGAGTTCTTGGGTGGAAGCTTAAGTGGTCAACCTTGAGGATATCTGTAGAGCATCTCCTTGGTCCTTGCTGCATTCTATTCTGCTTTGGTATACAACTCACAAGATAATAATCTTCAGTCTGGACAGATTTTGCAGGATGATATGAGAAGAGAAAATTACCCTTGTATTTCCTTTCCTTGATTCCTGCTAGACCAGTCAAGGGACACACTCAGGAGGATGGTAGAGTCCTGGAGGTCCTTAACTTTGAATATCCGGGTTTATTTTGACCACTAAAAAAAATTAACCAGCTATGCTGATATTCAGCACTAACTGGTTAACATTTTAGCAGTCAAAGATAGGCCTGCTATTTATGCGGCCTATTTTGACTGCTCAACATAGCTGGTTTGGTGCTGAATATCTGGGTGCTGTATAGCCGCTAACTGGGATATTCAGTGGGAAATAACTGGTTAGGCACTTAAATGCTGTTTAATTGGCCAGGAGCCGTTCCTGGCTGATTAAATAGTTTTGAATATTGGGGGGGATAATGTCATTTTATGTAATGTTATTTACTGTGTTTTTCTTTTTCTTATTCTATTTTAGTTCCGTCTGTGTCTGAACAGTCTACAGCAACTCCACTCAGATTTAATGGGGAAGGAATAACTATTAAGAAAGGTATGCTTATGCTTAATTATTCTTTCCAACCCAAGAGAAGTTAGATGGAGATTCTCAACCACTTTTCTGAAATTCTTGTCTAGGGACAAAATAACTCCTTTAAAACTTAACAGGCTGAAACTTGGCATGAGGCGAAAATTGGTAAAAATGCATGAGTTCAAACAGGCCAAATTGTACTTGGGGTTTCAGAGAAATAACCCCCCCCCCCCCCCCCCCCTTTTCCTATCCCAAAAAAAGAATTGCCCAGTTCATTTCTATGGGAAGAGCGCCAGCTTCTGTAGCATAGAAATTTAGAGTGAAACATAGCAGTTAGTGAACAGGCAAGGCAGTTTAAAAAGTGAAACGCCCTACAGCCCCACCCATAACTGTGACACCACCATGCAAACTGCCCATCTCCCAACCACCACACCACATTGCAGACTGTCCCACAACCCAAAGCTAACCGCTGCAATTGCCATGCCACTCCCCTAAAACTACCTCTTCAAATTTCCCCACTCAAAAAAAAAATACTCTCCAACTTCACCACCCCTAAAAACTACCTCCCTCTACAACTACCCCAGCCCCAAAATTAGTCCCCCACAACTGCCTCTACATGCAGTGAGCAGGTCCCTGATTAAGCCATTGGCAAACCTTAAACATAATATTATGTCCACATGTGTAGAGAGATTTGGATTGCCTTTTTTCAGAAGTCAGCACAATTTTACATTTAATTTCTAGAAGGTGGAATAACGGATAATATGTCTGGACATTTTTCTGAGTTCTGTAGTTCTCTCTGCTCCCCCAGTGTGAGTGAACCTGCTCTGCCTGCTTCTATTGTAACTAGCAGCAGATCCTGTGGGTGGTAGGATCCAGCCAATGGGAAGGCAATGGGGGTGGAAGACTAGAAGGCATCTCTAGTCACAAGAAGGAAGGAGGTGATCTGCAGCATAGAAACTTCTGGAAGTGAAGCTTCTGCATATGTGTGTTGACCAGGTTTTATATACCATCATTCAATAAATATCAAAGCAATTTACAATATAAAATAATCAAAAAGAGAGTATGAAATAAGGAGAAGGGAAACAGTCTGGCTGGCACCACATATTCTTCCTACTGCAAAGACAATTCCTAACCACATCTCCCCCCCCCCCCCCCCCCCCCCCCCACAGAAGCTTGGCAAAATAGATAATTATTGAGAGAGGACTTACATCATGGTAGTGATGGTTCTTGTTTGAAGACTTTTGAGGAACTAATGTGTAAAAGGCAGATTCTTGGGTGGAAGCTAGATGTGCTGGGCAGATAATTAGCAGATCTCAATTGTTGCGATGAGGTAGGGAGATAAGAACATCAAAAAGTGCTGCAGGTACCCTGAACGCAATGACTGTCTTAAATTTGACTCTATAACTCACTGGGAGCCAGTGGTATTCCAGAAATAATGGAGTAACATGTTTTTGTAGCATTCACGATGGACTTGGATACAGGTGTTCTGTATTAACAGTAGCCATCTCAAAGCCAATTTCAAAGCCAATTGGCATATGCCATTAAACAAGGAATTATAATAATGAAGTCAACTGATAAGCACTTGTAACAAATCATGAATGATGTCTTTTGTCAGCAAAGAACAGATGGTCCTAATTTGTTTTAATCACTGAAGCCCAGACCAGATGTATTCCACATATTAATAAAGGTGGAAAGAAGAGCGAACAACTGTCAGCATGGTTAAAGGGAGAAGTGAAAGAGGCTATTAGAGTCAAAAGAACATATTTTAGAATATGGAAAACAGATCTGAATGAAGAAAACAAGAATCGGCATAAGCACTGGCAAGTTACATGCGAGGCAACCTATGAAGGAATCTGTGGGATCATTAGATCTTCAAGGAGTAAAAGGGCACTTATGGAGGGCAGGGCCATAGCAGAGAGGCTGAATGAATTCTTTGCCTCAGTCTTAACTGAAGAAGCTGTAAGAGATCTACCTGTACCAGAGATGGTTTTCTTTCAAGGGTGATGATGCAGAGAAACTGGAAGAAATCTTGGCGAACCTGGAAGGTGTACTGAGCCAAATCTGTAACCTGTTGTTAAAATCGTCTGTAGTACCTGAAGATTGGAGGGTGGCCAATGTAACTTCAGTTTTTAAAAAGGGATCCAGGAGTGGGGTTTAGTTGGGACAAAATGTTTAAAAATGTTACGCAGCTCAAACACTGTAATGGTTGATTGTTTATTCTGAGATGGCTGTACCTTGATATAGTTTGAATTGCAATAAATAAGAATAATAATAAAAAAAAAGGGATCCAGGAGTGATCCAGGAAATTACAGACCAGTAAGCATGATATCCGTGCTGGGCAGAATAGTGGAAACTATTATAAAGAATAAAATCATAGACAAACATGGTGTAATGGTACAGAGTCAACACGAATTAAGCCAAGGGAAGTTTTGCCTCACCAATTTAATTTCTTTGAATGCATGGATAAACATGAGACGGTTGATGTAGTATATCTAGATTTTTAGAAAGTGACAAAATCCCTCATAAGAGACTCCTGAGAAAATTAAAAACCCATGGGATAGGAGGCAGTGTTCTATTATGGATTAGGAATTGTTTGATGGATAGAAAACGGGGTAGGTTTAAATGGCCATTTTTCTCAATGGAGGAGGGTGAATAGTGGAGTGCTGTAGGGATCTGTACTGGGACCGGTGCTATTTAACATAGTTATTAATGATCTAAAAATGGGAATGATGAGTGAGGTGATTAAAACGCATGTGGATTGTGAAAAATTGCAAGGAAGACCTTAAGAAGTTGGAAGACTGGGCATCCAAATGGCAGATGATATTTAATGTGGCCAAGTGCAAAGTAATGCACATTGGGAAGAAGGATGCAAATCATAGTTATTTGATGCTAGGTTCCACCCTAGGAGTCAGCACCCAAGATAAAGATCTAGGTGGTTTTGTGGGCAGTATGCTGAAATCTTCTGCCCAGTGTGTGGCACCAGCCAAAAAATCAAACAGAATTCTAGGAATTATTAGGGAAGGGATAGAAAATAAGATAAAGAATATTATATCATCTTTACGCTGATGACTCCCAGATCTCTACCTCTCCACACCAGAAATCTCAGCCGAAATCCAGGCCAAAGTATCAGCCTGCCTGTCTGACATTGCTGCCTGGATGTCTCAGCGCCATCTGAAACTAAACATGACCAAGACTGAGCTTCTCATCTTTCCCCATAAACCAACCTCTCCTCCTCCCCCATTCTCTATTTCTGTGGATAACACTCTCATCCTTCCTGTCTCATCAGCTCGTAACCTTGGGGTCATTTTCGACTCCTCCCTCTCTTTCTCTGCACATATTCAGCAGACTGCTAAAACCTGTCGTTTTTCTCTAATATCAGCAAAATTCGCCCTTTCCTTTCTGAGCACACTACCAGAACCCTCATCCACACTCTTATCACCTCTCGCTTAGACTATTGCAACTTGCTTCTCACAGGTCTCCCACTTAGCCATCTCTCTCCTCTTCAATCTGTTCTAAATTCTGCTGCATGACTAATATTCTGCCAGTGTTGTTACGCTCATATTAGCCCTCTCCTCAAGTCACTTCACTGGCTTCCTATCTGTTTCCGCATACAGTTCAAACTCCTCTTATTGACCTATAAGTGCATTCACTCTGCAGCTCCTCAGTACCTCTCCACTCTCATCTCTCCCTACATTCCTCCCAGGGAACTCCGTTCACTGGGTAAATCTCTCTTATCTATACCCTTCTCCTCCACTGCTAACTCCAGACTCCGTTCCTTTTATCTTGCTGCACCATATGCCTGGAATAGACTTCCTAAGCCGATACGTCAAGCTCCATCTCTGGCCGTCTTCAAATCTAAGCTAAAAGCCCACCTTTTTGATGCTGCTTTTAACTCCTAACCCTTAATCACTTGTTCAGAACCCTTATTTTATCATCCTCACTTTAATATTCCCTTATCTCTTGTTTGTCCTGTTTGTCTGTCCTAATTAGATTGTAAGATCTGTCGAGCAGGGACTGTCTCTTCATGTTCAATTGTACAGCGCTGTGTACATCTAGTAGCGCTTTAGAAATAAGTAGTAGTTATAATGCCTCTGTATCGCTTCATGGTTCGACCACACCTTGAGTATTGTGTGCAGTTGTGGTCGCCGTATCTTAAAGATATAGCTGAATTAGAAAAGGTTCAAAGAAGAGTGATCAAAATGATAAAGGGGATGGAACTCCTCTCATATGAAGAAAAGCTTAAGAGGTTAAGACTCTTCAGCTTGGAAAAGAGACGGCTGAGGGGGGATATGATGGAGGTCTACAAAAACATGACTGGTGTACAAAGGGTAAACGTAAATAGATTTTTTTTTTGTACTCTTTCAAAAAGTACAAAGACTAGGGTACACTCAAGGCAGTTACATGGTACTACTTTTAAAATGAACATGAGGAAATATTTTTTTCACTCAACAAATAGTTAAGCTCTGGAACTCATTGCCAGAGGATGTGGTATCAGCAGTTTACCATATCTGGGTTTAAAAAAGGTTTCCTGGAGGAAAGGTCCACCGTCTGCTATTGAGGTACACATGGGGGAAAACCACTGCTTGTCCCTGGGATCAGTAGCATGAGTCTTGCTATTTTATTTGTGATCGTCAGGTACTTGTGTCCTGAATTGCCCACTGTTGGAAGCAGGATACTGGGCTAGATGGACCATTGGTCTGACCCATTATGGCTATTCTTATGTTCTTATAACTTTTAAATTCAGGATCTAGAATGACTCCAAGAGTTTTGAATGAGGATGTCTAGGCAATTGAATGTCCCTTAAGATATGGAGAAAGCAAAGGTGTAGTAGAATTACCATTGACCCACATCACTTGACATTTTGTCTGGATTAAAAACCAAATGGTGTGTGGTAAGTCATGTGACCATTCTAGACAGTTAGCAAGAGGCTCGAGATCCAACAGTTTAGTGTCAACATAATAGAGCAGCTGAATATCATCAGCAAAAAGAAAGGGACTGAGATTATATAAGAGTGGTGAGAGTAAATAGAAAGATATTTAAAAGAACTCTGCTAGAACTGAGCCCGTGGCACTTCCAAGGTGCTACTCCAGACCCAAGTGAAGACAGTCAGGATAGAAGAAGCTGGTGATTGACTACATCAAATAGTGCAAAGATAGCAAGGGAGATTAGTAGAGCATATTTCCCTGTGTCAAGCTGAAACTTAATTTCTGCTACCAAAGATAAGAAGCAAGTCTCTGTGCTATGATATTGGCCGAAACCAAACTCTTGAGGATGAAGTGAATTTGTTTTGGCAAGAAACTGCAGCTCTAGCAAAACTACTTTCTCTGATTTTCTAAATGAAAACGTTTAGAGACCAGGCAGTAGCTTGAGAGGCTGGTAGGATCAAGAGGATGAATTGTAGCCTATTCCAGTAATTGGGAAAAAGCCCATTTGCCAGGCTGTGATTCAGCAAGACTAACATGGAGTCGGATAGATCTAAGGATGGTCCTTTATTAACAAGGGCAAAAGAGAAATGAACCTCCTTCAAAATTATACTTCAGTGCATTTCTATGGGAGAAGCAGTTTCAATAGCTGTAGTTTACATCACTCTAACACACTTGTGTTACAATGATGTATACTACAAACTTAACACAAAGGAATCCTCTAAGGAAGGCATGAAACCAAACAAGCTTAGTGGTGATTAGATAGCAACACCAGTAATTGAGAAGCAAAGCCAGTGTTGGGCAGACTTCTGCAGTCTGTGCCCTGATCATGTCTGGACAGATTCAGTTTCAGTAGTTGGAGAACAAGTCCAGTGCCAGGCTGACTTCTACGATCTGTGCCTCGATCATGGCTGGAGAGATTTGGATGGGCTGGAGTGGGCTTCTTTGAACTGCTTCAGTAATTGGAGAATAAGGCTAGGGCTGGGCAGACTTCTATGGTCTGTGCTCTGAAAATGGCAAGGACAAATCAAGATCAAGTATGCATATGCAGTATTGCATCATACCTTATGCTATGAATTTATCTTTTTGGGCAGACTGGATGGATCGTACAGGTCTTTATCTGCCGTCATCTAATACCATGTGTGCGTAGAACACAAAAATATGTACCCACCCACACACACATGTGCATTTATATGCAGAGGGGTTGGAAAGAATTCCACGAGCCATGCTTTTAATGCTTTCCCCACTTTTATAACTATACTAATAGAAACCCAGTCCATTTGCTCCACTCATTATACTGCTTCACACTTCTCACTACCCTTTCTTTCCTCATATTTTTACATTCTCTCCATCGCTCCTTCACCCCATGAGCTTGACCCTAACAGTATCTGTAATCCTCAGATCTGTAGCAGTGACGGTTGCTTCCAGCTGTTCTTGCTTCCTTCCATTCCCTATGGGCCAAACCTACGCTGGATGCCATATATTTCTGCATGAGTGACGCTAGCTCTTCCATCTAGTCCTTATCCACTGCTGATGCAGTATTTATTAACTTATAAACACTGGCCTTCACACAGACAGGAGTACCATGTGTGTACCCACATTCCCAGAATAATGGGTACAGGTTATTTATAAAAGATCCCTAATGTTAACACTTAGCAAAATTTAGTATAGTTTTCCTTCCATAAAAAATGTCTCTGTTCATTGCAAATACCTACTATAATACTGTAATGCTGGGAGTCTTGTTTGAGATTAAATAAATTGCTGAGTAATTTGAGTATAATAATTCACCTTGGCTTCTGACATTGTAGAAAATTCTGAGTTGTATTTTTTTCTCTAACATCTTTATCCTTTTGTGTGTGTTTTGTTTTTGTTTGTTTTGTTTTGTTTTGCATCCCTTAGAACCAGCTGTATTGTTTCCTCAACTGTTATGCGAGGAAGCACATTTGGGAACACATCCTGTAAGTACTACGTCAATGCATCCTTTTCATCCTGTAACTAGATCCAGTACAGGTATATTCTGTGCTATGAATACACATCATCCCACAGTGCCACAGAACAAGCAAATAACCCTTCCATCTACCTGGCCTTTACTGAGCTCAGGCACACCAATAAACGCGATTAATACCCAACAGCAAAACAGCAGTTCAACAGACGTGCATAACTCAAGACTGGAAAGCAACAATTCACTCCCTGAAGATGTTCTGCACTGCCTAGATCTCTCGTCACAGTCCATGTACAGGGATAACAACATAAGCACAAATGCTACTGGACCATCTTCTACTCCCCAAACAAATATGTTTAATGTGACTACCAGCAGTCTAAACAACCAGAAGCATTCCTTGAATGTCACTGCACCCTGCACTGGCAACGCAGAGACTTTTGAGGTGAGACACTCAACTGTGAACCCAGAGAATACATATCACACCTTGCTGAAAGCAAAAGAGCACAGGAAACCACTCTTTGCACAACTTTCTGCCAATATACTGGCAGGAGCCACTAACTCTAACGCATCTTCCCACAGTTCACAGACTAGTGTGTTCAACTCGGCAAACTTTAGCCTCCAAAATGGTATTCCCCTTACTGCAGGTGACCAGAATCAAACTTGTGTTCTGAATCATCATTATTATGGAATGGAGGGGAACCAGATTGAGGAGCATTACAACTCACTGGAAAACTTTAATATGGACATTGAATCGATTTTGCAGGGCTTGTCTCAGTGAAAAGAAAAGCCGAATTCCTAAGATACTAGTTTTTCAGCAGGCTGTAGGTTGCTGTGTTTTTCCCCCCCCACTTTTATACGTAAACCAGTTAACTTGGGCATTCCCTCTTTAGTGAACAATTGCCTACCCAAATGAAAATGATTTGATTTTTAAGTTATACCTCCTTCCAAGGATCCCTGCCTTGGGCAATTTACGTAACCCTCCATGGCCTCGGGTGTGAAACTTAGATTGTACAAGGAAATAGCTATGATACACGAGTATAACTCACCTTGATCTCCGATTTGAAAAGACAAATTAAAGCTAAAAACCAAATCCAGATTTTCTCCCTTGAGTGAGAGGGGTAAAGTGCCTTAAGAGTCTCTCTAATGGAATATATTACTGCTACTAAGTGCTAAAGCCTAAACCAGTGTAAAAGAGAACGGTAGCAGAGGAGAGGTAGGCAATGATAAGAACAAAGATCTGGAGTCCTGCGTTGTAATAAATATTGTTCTGCAGGGTTCCACTTCATTTTTGAAATAATATTCTGGGGTTGGGGGTGGAGGGTTAGGTTTTGTGTAGATAAGATAATTATCCGTTAAAATGAAGTTAATTATTATACAGTATTTTTTTTTTATTTCTAAAATGAGCTGATGGTCTTATTTTTCATGTGTTGTTTACTTTTTCTATGAATTATCTATATTTGCTTTCTAGCAAATTAACCCTTTGTAAATGGTAATGACTATGTCATTGTGAAGTCTACTTGATATTTGCTTTAAAATGAAAGAAGGTTCAGGGGAATTGACTGTGCATCAGTCCTTAAATCTAAGAAAATTCGTCTTTATATATAGACTGATGTAAAACAGCAAGTATTATTTGAAATCGCATTACTGTCTTCTTTCTAGGTAAACTGTATAAATGAAATACACTTTTGATCCCGATTCGCTAATCGTTTTATTCATAGACATGGAATGGGAAAAAGGCCTTAATTAAATGAGGCCCTTTATGGCCAAACAATGGAGTCCTTTACAAAGGTGCGCTAGCGTTTTTAGTGCACACTAAAAATAAGCACGCACTAAACGTTAGAGACGTCCTTATATTTCTGTGGGCGTCTTTAGCGTTTAGCACACAGTAATCAGTGTTCACTAAAAACGCTAACGCACCTTTGTAAAAGACCCCCCCCCCCATGTGTTTCTTCTATCTACAAATTATCAAAACGCTTTATGTAAAAATAAAATAGTGTTCAATTTGCATAGGGCCTTTGTGCAGGAAATGGGGGGGGGGTCTTTTACTAAAGCTTAGCTCAAGTCCTCTGCAGCAGGGCCCATTTTATTCTTATGGGCCCTGCTGCAGGTAAGTCGAGCTAAGCTTTAGTAAAAGACCCCCAGGATGTCCAGATCAGCTAATTCTTAAATTGCCAGGTATTTAACAAAATTCTCGTTGAACATGGAGCCTTTTGTAAAATAATATAAAGACATGCAGGAGGAGTATGCATATGCACCCAAGCATGTCCAGCAGCCATTTTAATTAGAATCATGTTTAAAAATATACTTTTGAACAGCACTGAATATGTCTAGTAGCACTATAGAAAAAATAAGGAGGAGTAGCAGTAAAACAAATAGATCAGCACATGAAGTGGTATCACACAGGTAAGTGTTGATCGTTCTATATTTGTAGATGTCGGTACTTACACTTTTAAAGTGCTAAATTTTAGAAAACTGCATGTCCCAAGTGTAGCCAGTTAGAAAAATGTGAATTACGTTTTATTTTTAGACATTTTGACATGGGCTCACACATCACCAAGGTAAGCACAGTTGGTCTGTGAATGAGTGGAGTGAACCCCATGTGCAGAGCTAGTATATATGCTGGCATCCAGCTTTCTTAAAATATACATATATTTCCTTGGTAAAAGCATGAACTCATGTATAATTTGTTTCTGCCCAACACATGCCTACAACCTGGCCCCTTGCAAACTGTATATCCTGTGGCTTTTGCATGTGTAAATAGCAGTTTCTAAAATCATGATCTATATATGCAAATGCTGTATTTACACAACTCTGTCGTACATGCCTTCCCTAATGCCACAAAATCAAATTGACTCCTTTTTTTTCCCATGCACTGCGCTTGTATTTGTCTGAGCTTGCTCCTACATTGTGTGTTTGATTTCATTTATTACATTTAGCCTATTAGTCTTTAAGCAGGTTATATTCAAACACTTACATTACAACAACAGGTCATCATACAAACATAAATCACATTTGGAAAAAAATCAAATACACCAGATCCCATAAAGATTTAAAATATACTTTAACCTTTATTGCAGTAGTATATTCAGGGGGTAAGTTATCAACGTGAGCTACTCTTAACTGGGCTTAACAGTAAAACAACATATCTTGTTAGTACCTAGGTCTTTTTGCAGAAAATGGGACCTGTGGTAAAATAACACATTTTAATGGTGGCCCATGTTGATAACTATACCCCTCGTTTTCTTTCTGAAACAAATCCATATTCCATTCCAATCTTAAATTGAAAGGTGAATCAATCCATTGTATCAACTTAACGGAAAAAAGAAAACCTGAGCTTGGGTACTTGCTTGATGAGTTACCTGGAATAGGACAGATTGGTGGCTCATGATGTATTGAACTTACTGATGCAATGCTTACCTTTCCTGTAATCATTTTGAAAATTCTGGTAGTAACCATTTGCCCTTAGCGTTCTGCTGTGCTGCACAAGCCAAATGTCCTCTTTTTCTACATCTTTGGAAACTCATGTATAAGGTGTTCTTGTGGCTCTCATGCCCATCTGCTCATTGCTGGGCTGTACTGCAGAATGCATGTCCAGGATGGGAAAACAGTATTTTGTGCCTTCACTGCATAACCCAGTGGCAGTGAAAACAGAGATTATAGATAAAAGTTGTCTTTAACTAAAATGCGATTACCCATGCATTTGTACAAGGAGTTGCCTAACAGTTAGTGCAGTGACCTGAGAACCAGGGGTTCCGGATTCAGTTCCCATTGCAGCTCCTTGTGACTCTGTGTGAGTCACTTAACCCTCCATTGCTCTAGGTACAAAATAAATACTGCATATAATGTGTAAACTGCTTTGATTGTAACCGCAGAAAGGCAGTTTATCAAATCCCTCTCCGTGAAAAAGAATTTTCTGACATTACTCCTAAGTCTACTACCCCACATTCTCAATTCATGTCCTCTAGTTTTACCATTTTCCCTTCTCTAGAAAATATTTGTTTCTATATTAATCAAATTCAGTCAAAGCAAGGAATCAGGATCCTGTCTTATAACAGTTTCCTTCTCTCATTTCTCCCTCTTTTAGGCTTGAACGTAAGTACTGTCTTGAAGTAGTTGGGAAGTTTGAAGAGCCTAAGGCACTTCCTAACTTCACTTGTGTGTCAGCCTGGGCAGGGTGAAAGGAGAGAAGGAAACTGTCATAGGACCATCCAGCCACAAAGCAGGCCCAGTGAAACTTTTATCTGTGGACTACAGTTTGGGATCCCCTGGTCTAAAGGAAGGTTTAGATCAGTTCTGGCTTTTTAACAGCACTCATCTAGCGAACAATGTATGCAGGCATGTTAGCTCACATGGATTGCACAGACACACGCTTTTCAAGGTTCCCACTAACATTGTTCCAATGAAGTAGGCATGCTAAAAGTAGGTTCACACTGTGCATTGGTTAGTGGAGGCAAAAAGGTGCCGTTTATATACCATCAACCCTCAATTTAACAGGCTGGTTGGAGGGAGGAGGTGTCTGTTAAATCAAATTGTTGGGATGTCTGAAACATATTTACATGTGAAAGGCAGTTTCGACATGATGTTTAAGTTGGATTATGGGCGTTTTGTGAAAAACACCCAAAAATCGAATGACAAATATAGCAATTTTTACACCAGAAAAATGTTTCTGTTTTGAAAATTGCAATTTTCTGATGTTTTTGTGCTGGGTGCATCTGTCTTTAGGTACCATTTTCAGGAGAAAAAAACACTCTTAGGGAAAAATGCACAAAAAAAAGCTATTGGGTTGTGTAGGAGCCAGCATTTTGAGCAGACTGACCACACAGACATCCCAGCAGAGCAGTGGGGCAGCCTAGGGAGCACTGCAGTGCACTTACATAAAAAGTCCCAGGTACAACTTTCACTGTAACCCTCTTATTGTATGGGAAAAGGAAAAAAAACGACTGTACCTCACTGTGTACTTCTACAATAGCCCTCAAGCCTGCAGGTGTCACCTATATATAGGTACAGTAGGTATTTAGTTATTTTTGGAGGGCTTACATTTTCCACCACAAGTGTATTAGAGTGGGATGTGGCCCTTGGTCCCCTTCTCTGTAGTCCACTGCACCTACCAGTCTGCTACTTCTGGGACCTGCTTGCTGCGTTAATGAGAATGGCCATCATATCTGAAGCTGTCACTTTATGATGATTTTTAGGTGATTTTCTCTTTTGGAAGTGAGCACCTTTTATATATTTTGAAGTTCAATACAATCAATTTTCATATTAAGAACCACAAATTTAGTTATATGCAAGAACATTACATATCATGCATTAATATATACTATATGTATATATAAAAACATTTTCATGATCTCATTTTGGAATTCTGCTGCTTCTGAATTCTGAAATTTTGGCCATTATAATACACAGAATTGCCTTGTCCATTAAATCAAACATTTGTTAAATTGGGATTTGTTAAATCGAGGGTTGATTCTATATAAGAAAATTTGACTTCCATGTGTAAATGGACATATATGTGCAAGCAGTGATTTATCTTATTTTATTTGGAAAAGCCACTTCATATACATGTATACCCACAGCATAAATAGATTTTTGTGTTCTGTGCATGGTTTGTGCCACCCTCAGAAATAGAACTATTTCCTGTATTGCAATGGAAAAAAATATATATAGTTTTTTCAAAACTTTAAATGTTGGCAGTTTGACTCTGGGCTTCAGAGCAGTGATTGAGGACACTGTTAAGCTGAGCAGGAGTCCTCCAACTGCATTGCTACCAGTAGGGGGTCATGCTTTAATATTGTGTTTTCTATCACTAGGGGCAGGCAGGTTCCCTGGAGTGTTGCAGAATTTGCCTGTCCATTACTATTGAATATATGATAGTGAAACAGCACCCCTGCCTGGCTCCACTTGGACTGCAGTTTTGCAAAATCTGGTACTTACACAGGTAGGTAGCAAAATCTGCAGGTTACATATGAAAGTACTGGCACTTTGGGTCCATAAGCAGTCTGAAAAACTTACATTTGACCTTCTGTAATTTTTTTTCCTTCACATAAAAGGGTGGGGTTTGGACTGTTGTATTACAAATTGTTGCTCTACCAGAATTCAGTAAAAACCTTATTTTTTGTTTCTTTTCCCAGAGATTGTCACATTTTTTAAATTTGCACTCCTGATATATTTGTGCTTGCAATGCTGATCTGTAATTGAAGAAGCAGGACTGCAACACCCCAGAATGTACATGCAAAAGACTCCCTGCAGAAACTGGGTCACTTGGCAGCTTTGTTCATTGAAATTACCTTCTATAAGCATTACTTTTCTTAGGGCCCTGTTTACTAAGGTGCATTAGTGTTTTTAGCGTGCCTACACTTAGCGCATGCGCTAACCATGTAGGCGCCTATAGGGATATTGTAGGCACATACATGGTTAACGCGCATTTTTTAACGCACCTATAACGCTGGTTAATAAACAGGGCCCGTAGTCTAAGTCACTCATGGAATACCGCAATTATTTATTGAGTATACAATTAAAAAATGGTATTTGGAAGCTTGGCACAGCTCCAGGCATCCACTTTTGCATGAAGCAAAGCAACCACCCAGCCTTGAACTGTTCCTAGAATTTAGCAAAGTAAGGAATGTTACATTCATTGGAGCCGACTCTGTGGGTGCTTGAGCACCCCCAATATAGAGAAAATTCCTTGTATGTGTCCAGGGAAGGGTTATTTCCATTGGGCTTAGCACCCCCAATAATTTTGAAAAGTTGGCTCCTATGGTTACATTAACATCACTGCGGGGAAACTCCAGCTAAATTTTGGAAGAGCTTTAAAACTGAATATATCAGTTAGTTTCATTGCCATTTTAAATCTAAGAATATTAAAATATTTCCCTCCTGATTTTTATCCATAAAAAAATTGGAGAAACTTGCAAAAATATCAAACTCACACCTATTCACTTGAATATTCTTGTATAGTGCTTTTCTGCTTTTTTTTTTTTTCTGTTCAATAAATCTGTTTTAGTTTAGACCAAAAGTGGCTATTGCTTAACATTAACCTAGCATTCCAGCTTCTGCATGTGCATTCTGCAGGCCTGCTCTTCAACTTCCATGGGCTTCATTGGGGAGCAGTAAATGGAGCACTGACTCACGGATCTACGTAGTTGTGCAGGAAATGAAAAATGTTCATTTGTCCCGTAATGGTGCACTATACTGCATCAGCAGGCACGTGCACCAGAGTTTTCAATTACTGGAATCACTAATAGCCGGTCAATGCACTGGGGAAAGTTGATTATTGCTATTTGTTTTAGTAAACAAAAGTTAATTTTCTACTGAGTTTTATATTGTTTAAAGTTCTCATCAATACTCGTATACATACTTTTTTACTTACATTTGTGTTTTTTTAATGTACATAAAATATTTTCATACATTTACATGTTTTTTTTTATTGTACCTAACATAATAAAATATTTGCAATCAGGCTTTGAAGTTTCTTTTGGGGGGAATAATAGGGTAACCTAGTTATGGGGGTAGCTAGAGTGGTACCAGCAGGCAGTATTTTCCCATAAACCAACTGGGTCAGTACTGATGGGCAGCTGGTGTCCAGACACCTTCCAGCACAGCCATGGGGACTTTGGCTTGATGTTCAGGCAGCACCCTCAGCCATTAGTTAGATTCCAGAAGACAATGCGCTCATCTACCCAGGATGGTAGAAAATTGATTAGGGTGGTCAATATTCAGCTGTCAAATTGTAAACACTTAGAACTGCTGAGCAATATATCTGTCAGGGTCTTCACATGTGCACCCTTTGTTGTCAGTTTATTGCATTTATTAATCACCAAATTGAAAAGACTTTAAGGGGTTCTTTTGCTAAAGTGGGTTATATATATATATATATATATATATATATATATATATATATATATATATATATATATATATATAGTGATTTGTTCTGAAAGGGTGCCGTCTATCCTCTGTCCTATCATATATTGTCGTTCCGTTTTCTCCCTCGGCACCTCCTATTCTTTATACCCTGTTTTCTCTCATATCTTACATTTAGAATTGTAAACTGCTCAGATACCCTGTTTGATGTGTGGGATAGCAAGCATTAAACTTGGAATGGGCGAGGAAGCATTACCAGCTAGTGCGTTTGCATTGGCTTGCACTAACTGGGTAATGCAGACTTTAAACGTGGGAGCACATAGCACCTCCTAAATAGAAGGCAGTAAGTGCTCCTGCATTAATATTTTTGCAGGTGTTGTGGAATAATGGAAAAATTTAGCATGGAATCTGCAAAAAGAGAGCCCTATGTTTAAAAATGGGTTTAACACATGGGAAACTCCCATGTAGCATATCTTAGTAAAAGGGCCCCTAACTTAAAATCCAATAAAAGTATATTGATGTTTCTTCTTACTAATACAAAAAAGGCTAACTAGCACTTATGATTTTTATTTTAACAAAAAACAGCTATTCCTCTAAAAATCCATCAGTTATGTTGTTTTCCTTCATTTGCACGAAGTTAGGTTGCCCGTTTATAGGTAAATGTTAGACATTGTTTATATCAGATTGCATTGCCTGTAACAGTTACAGTGCTTGTTCCTTTAAAGGCAGGAAGTACCTTTGGACTACAAATCTTAGTCTTCCTGCTGTGCTCTGTGATAGGCTCTTCCTGAGCACATGTCCCTGTTCCCTATACCTTATGGGACTTTTCCTATTGGCTGGCCCTTGTCCCTCTGTATGCTGGGTTGTAGAGTTGGCCTGCTTCTCTCTCCATTGGGGTGGAGGGAATCTGCATTCATGCTTTTTCAAAGAGCTGTAAGCTGACTTTCTGTACCTTGTTGAGTTCCCCCACCCCCTGAGCTACTGTAATATCACCAAGTATTTTCCAGTTTTGAAGTACTTACAGCATCTACTCTCTGCTTGGTGCTGAGATCTCCCAGTTCCTCTTGTATACAGAGTGAGCTGGTAGAGAACAGACTCCCAGTTCTGCAAGGCAGAAACTCTTGGCCAGCACATCTAACTGTAAGTCATTTTCTTTTGTTTGAATCTGAATGAAAAAAAAATAAGAACATAACATAAGAACATAAGCATTGCCATACTGGGCCAGACCGAAGGTCCATCAAGCCCAGTATCCTGTTTCCAACAGTGACCAATCCAGGTCGCAAGTACCTGGCAAGATCCCCAAAACGGTACAATACGTTTTATGCTGCTTGTCCTAAAATAAGTGGATTTTCCCAAGTCCATCTTAATAATGGCTTACTGACTTTTCTTTTAGGAAGATAGCCAAACCTTTTTTAAACCCCGCTAAGCTAACTTTTTTTTACCACATTCTCTGGCAACGAATTCCAGAGTTTAATTACACATTGAGTGAAGAAATATTTTCTCTGATTTGTTTAAAATTTACTACTTTGTAGATTCATTGCGTGCCCCCTAGTCCTAGTATTTTTGGAAAGAGTAAACAAGAGGTTCACATCTACTTGTTCCACTCCACTCATTATTTTATAGACCTTTTTCATATCTCGTCGGCTGTTTTTTCTCCAAGCTGAAGAGCCCTAGCCGCTTCAGCCTTCCCTCATAGGGAAGTCATCCCCATCCCCTTTTATCATTTTCATCACCCTTCTCTGTACCTTTTCTAATTCCACTGTATATTTTTTTGAGATACGGTGACCAGAATTACACACAGTATTCAAGGTGTGTGCGCACTATGGAGCATTACAAAGGCATTATAACATCCTCATTTTTGGTTTTTTTTTGGTTCAGGTGTTCTGAGTCTTCACAGTGATGTTCTATACTCTGGTTTAAGCTTCGTCTATCATACCCAGTTAAGGGGCTCAACAGTCAAAACTTGTTCTCCCTACAGTAAAAACTTGAGAGTTGCAATAAATCTCAGGGGGCAGTGAAAACTTGAACACTCTGGTGGAATTCTCAAGGGATAGTGAAAAGGCTTGGTGGACATTCTCAAAGTAGCCCATGTGTGGATAACAGAGCAGGTTTCAGCTTTAAATGATTCTTTTCCTTGGTATGTATGGTTCTATCCTATCAAATTATGGCATTCTTTTCTTTGTTTTTATTGTTTGTTAACTGCTGTGTTCAATGCTGTTGCAACAGCGGGGTATATCAAGCTTTAATAAACTATAGAATTTTGGAGAGTTGCAAACAGCGCAGAGAACACAGCTAGGTGCATGTGGCTGGCTGACCGCAGCTGACTTAAAAGGCTGTAGCGCTGTACAGCCTAATCGGTGCATAGAAGATTGACTCTGATTGGAAGATCAGACAAACTGGGTAGGTCTAAGCCGAGATTGGCCCACCTATAGCTAGTCTCCTGGTCAATGGAAAGGGATGCTGTTCAGCAGGAGTGCGGCAGATGACCCGCAAAAGTGTGAGTCTCCCGCTGAATGCTTGAGACTTGGCAAGCCTGGTATGGATCAGAGCATGGTTTGGGGCATAAGGTAGGCCTGAGGCCCACAAAGATTACCTAGAAACACTCCTATAGGATATTGAGAGAGCTCAGATTCTTTTACAGCAGTGCTTATCAATCTTTTTGTGGCTGTGAATGTGATCCCTATGATCACAGCCAAATAAAGTTGTATGACACCCCCACCCCTCCGGTCCTGACCCATGGTTTTGGAAGCCTTGTTAAAGATTTGTTTATTAGGGATCCTTGGGGAAAGGAGAGGCTCCACAGGATTGGAGAAGGGGGGGGGGGGGGTGATGTCCCTTTTCACAAAAATGCTGACACAGAAGAAGTGGGAAACTGTAGGCTGGTAAGCCTTACTTCAGTGATTGGAAAAATAATGGAGGCCTGCTGAAGAAAAAAGGATTGTGAACTTTCCAGAATCCAGTAGGTTGCAGATCTAAAGCAACATGGTTTTACCAAAGGGCGGTCATGCTAAATGAATCAGATTTGAGTTTTTGACTGATGACCAGATCGAGGACATATGCTGGATGTAGTACACTTGGATTTCAGCAAAGCCATCGATACAGTTCCTCATAGGAGACTCACAAATATTCTGAGCAGGCTGATGTTAGGACCCCCAAGTAGTGAATTGAATTAGAAACTCCCAGCTCCGTTCCTTCTATCTCGCTGCTCCCTATGCCTGGAATAGACTCCCTGAGCCAGTACGTCAGGCTCAGTCTCTGGCTGTCTTCAAGTCTAGGCTTAAAGCCCACCTCTTTGCTACTGCTTTCGACTCCTAACCATGACTTTCTTACTCAACACCCTCACTTATCACCCCTACCACTGCAATTTCCCCACCCCTAGCTCTCTGTTCATCTGTCCAGTTTAGATTGTAAGCTCTGTTGAGCAGGGACTGTCTTTTTCATGTTAATTTGTACAGCGCTGCGTAAGTCTAGTAGCGCTATAGAAATGTTTAATAGTAGTAGTAATTAGAAACTGGTTGACTTACAGATGACAGAGAGTGGTGCAAAAGGAATTCAGTTAAAGGAAAAAAAGGTGAAAAGTGGAGTGCCTCACGGTTCTGTACTGGGGCCATTTCTATTCAGTATCATTGTGAGCTACATTGCAGATGGGGTAAAAGAAAAATTTGCCAGTTTGCAGAAAAGCAAAAGATTTGCAACAAAGTGGACACTCCAGGGGGAGTAGACAACATGTGAAGTAATCTACAAAAATTAGAAGAATGGTCTAATGTTTGGCAGTTAAAATTAATGTGAAGAAGTATAGAATGATGTACTTGGGGTGTAGAAATCTCAAAGGAACTATTCATAATAGTGGGGCAAGATGCTGGTATCCACGGGTTAAGAGGGAGACTTAGGGTGACTGAGATGACAAAGTGGTGAATCAGTGTAATAAAGAGCTGACTGAAGCCAGAAGGATGTTAGGCTGTATATAGAGAGGTATAAACAGAAGCAAGAGGAGGTGTTAATGCAGATGTACAAGTCAAGCCCCACTTGGAGCACTGTTTTCAGTTTTGGAGGGGAAAAGCTATCAATATGGGCTACTCTTATGTTAACCCCATTTCTTAGTAACTAGGTGTCATTGCATAACAAGGGGTATGTACAAAAATAGCATGTTAGTGGTTAAATATCACATGTTAAAGGTAGCCCACATTAATTACTGTAACCTTAAGTACATAACAAACATGGTATGTGGTTTGCGTCAACATGTCAGTGGTGAGGCCCCACCTGGAGTATTGTGTTCAGTTTTGGAGGCCGTATCTTGCTAAGGATGTAAAAATAATTGAAGCGGTGCAAAGAAAAGCTACGGGATTTGTGTTACAAGATGTATGAGGAGTCTTGCTGACCTGGCTCAACATGTATACCCTGGAGGACAGGAGAAACAGGGGTGATATGATACAGACGTTCAAATATTTGAAAGGTATTAATCCGCAAACTAACCTTTTCCGAGATGGGAAGGCAGTAGAACTAGAGGACATGAAATAAGATTGAAGTGGGGCAGACTCAAGAAAAATGTCAGAAAGCATTTTTTCACGGAGAGAATGGTGGATACTTGGAATGCCCTCCCGCGGGAGGTGGTGGAGATGAAAACGGTAACAGAATTAAAAAATGCGTGGGATAAACATAAAGGAATCCTGATCAGAAGGAATGGATCCTCAGAAGCTTAGCGGAGATTGGGTGGCAGAGCCGGTGGTGGGAGGCGGGGCTAGTGGTTAAGAGGCAGGGCTAGTGCTGGGCAGACTTCTATGGTCTGTGCCCTGAAAATGGCAGATACAAATCAAAGTCAGGTATACACATAAAGTAACACATATGAGTTTATCTTGTTGGGCAGACTGGATGGACCGAACAGGTCTTTCTCTGTCATCATCTACTATTTAAATATTTGAACGGTATTAATATACAATCAAATCATTTTCAGAGATGGAGAAGTGGTAGAACTAGAGAACATGAATTGAAAGTTGTGAAGAGGTAAACCAAAGAGTATACTGCATCAGGAAATGCTTTTTCACAGAAAGGGTAGTGGATGCCTGGAATACCCTTCCGAGGTGGTTGTGGGACAGTCAGTGCCAGAATTCAAAAATGTGTGGGATAAACACAGGGTAACAACCAACAGGTCAGGGTAAAGAAACCCCCACATGTATAACAGTCGAGACCAAAAAGAAGGGGTGGACCAAGAAGTCTCGCCAGCCAAAGGCTGATTGAAGTAACTTTATCTGCACCAAATATATGACCCGACACGGGTCAAGGTTATTTTGTTTATTGTTCATTACTTATATGTTTTTAACATTGTTTTATGCATTATTTTTGCATGTAGAGTTTTGACTCCTGAGGCAGATGGTTGAACCGTCGAAACACAGTCCCGTGTCGGGTCATATATTTGGTGCAAACAAAGTTACTTCAATTGACCTTTGGTTGTCGAGACTGCTTGGTCCACCCCCTACTTTTTGGGATAAACACAGAGCATCATATTGCAGCAGGGATGGGGTGGAATCAAAGCAAAACTGAAATGACCTTCCTACTTTAAATAAGGCATAGAGGGATGTAACCTACACAAAGCGGCAGGCACAACCCCAAACAGGAGTATAGAGGGATTTAACCTGCAAGGATAAGCAGGTACAACAACAGCCACCTTACTGGGCAAAGTAGATGGACCATATTGGTGTTTATCTGACATCAATTAGTTACATACACCTTCCACACCCCCACCCAAACAGATCTCTCCAAACAGCCCCCACAGACACACAGAGCCATGCACACAGGCTCATACACATGTCCACCTCCTCACACATACAGACACACATACTTGATGACTTACAACCCCATAAGCAACACCCTTCCTGCTGGATCAAGAGTTTGCGCTCAAGTTGGGCAATTAAGGAAAAGGAATCGCACCACTGTAAGTGTACAAATTCCAATTTGCCTTGTTTTGTTTTTCTTTGCATGCTCTAGCTATCATTATCTTAGTGAAGAGCACAATAACATGCCTGCTAAGAATACAGTGAATTGGTCCCGTTGTACGTGTTGAAAGCTGGATATTATATAACACCAGCACATTTACCCACTCATTTGAAACAGTCTATAAATACACTTGACAATGGAAAGTGTGATGGGTGAACATCAACGTAGCAGTGAAAGAAACAAATAACCTACAGACAAACAATTCAAATTTGTATGAACCTTATTATATAATTTTGCTGTTAATGCATATTTTAATCAATATTCTTATGTCAAGGGGCAAAAGATATCTTGCATAATTGTATTCTTAAAAATATATACATCCTTCTTATTTTGTCTCTACTTACGGAAACTAGCATAAAGAACAACATCCTCCCTCCCTCCCATCTAGCCACAGCACTTCCTCTATCATACAACTTCAAGAAAAAAAAAAAGTGTCACTTACACAAACCTGTAGTTGCATTATCACCAAGGGGAAGAGTTTGTGTGCGAATGACCTCAACATACACCCACTCAACAGACATCACTGAATCTGAGTTCTAGGGCAGGGGTAGACAATTCCATTCCGCAAGAGCCCCAGGCAGGTCAGATTTTCAGGATATCCACAAAGACTGTGCAAGAGAGAGATTTGCATACACTGGTATGCAAATCTATCTCATGCATACTCATTGTGGATATCCTGAAAACTTGACCTGCCTGGGCCTGTCGAGGACCGCAATTGCTTACCCCTGTTCTAGGGCAGCCCTATAAAAGCAACATTGTTTTTCATATGAAATGGAGGATATTTGCATGCTGTCAGCAGCACATAAACTAAAATAGGAACAATACAGAGAAAATTAGCATGGCCACTGTGCAAAGATGGTATACAAATTTGTGAAGTGTTCCATATTTTGGACAGGGATGTAAATAACATGGCGCTATTATGCCAGGGGTTCTTAACCCAGTCCTTGGGACACACCTAGCCAGTCAGGTTTTCAGGAGACCCACAATGAATATGCATGACATTGATTTGCAAAGAATGGAGGTAGGGCATGCAAATTTATCTCATACATATTCATTGTGGATATCCTGAAAACCTGACTGGCTAGGTGTGTCCCAAGGACTGGGTTGAGAAACCCCGTATTATGCATATGACAAATTATAAAACCCTGGGTCTGGATTGGCTTCTGGAGTTTTTTTTAAGTTATTGGTGCCATCACCTTAACACCAACCTTAGGAACAGTGGGGCCCTTTTACTAAGGTGAGTAGGCACCTACACGCAGCCAACGCGCATCAAATTATAACTACTGCCCAGCTATTGCATGCCTTGGGCAGTAATTCTATTTTTGACGTGCGTACCAAACGCGTGGCGCTAACTGGGTGGTAATCGGCAGTGTACATGCACTGACAATTACCGCCCGGTTAACGTGTGAGACCTTACTGCTAAGTCAATGGGTGGCGGTAAGGTCTCAGGCCCAAAATGGACACGTGCTCGTTTTAATTTTGCCTCACATCAATTTTCGGTCACAAAAAAAAGGCCTTTTTTGTAGGCATGCTGAAAAATGGACCTGCGCACGTTCAATACACGCGCCTACACCAGCACAGGCCATTTTGTGGTGTCCATACTCTAAGGAAACCAAATCCCACAGCCAGATACCTTGATCAAACCTATCCAGTGGAAACCTACTTCCTGCTCACTCCCCACCCCAAACCCCTACTGCTTGCCTGCCTGTTCCAGTTTATACCCCTCCATCTGTCTCCTCTCCCATTGTCTCCCCAAACGTACCTTCCTACTGTCCAGGGCTGCCGAGGGGGGGGGGGGCAGGGGGGGACTAAATTCCCCGGGCCTCCAAGGGGGTCCTGGCACCACAGTCTCTGATCTCACCCATCCCTGAGGTCGCCGCGCCGCAGTCCCCACCCGCCCCCCCCCCCTCTGTCCGCCACCGGGCCGGGCCCCCTGCATTGAAATCATCACAGCACCTCACCTGTCACCTCCCTGACTGAAAGCGCAGCAGCGGCAGATCGGATTCGCCTCCCTTCGAGCCTTCCCTCTGTGTGTCCCGCCCTCATCTGATGTAACTTCCGTGAGGGTGGGACACAGGGAGGGAAGGCCCGAAGGGAGGCGATTCCGATCTGCTGCTGCGCTTTCAGTCATGGAGCGAGGTGACAGGTGAGGTGCTGTGATGATTTCAAAGCAGGGGGCCCAGCCCGCTGGTGGACGGAGGGGGGGGGGCGGGTGGGGACTGCGGCGGTGACGACGACCTCAGGGGTGGGGGCGGCCTTGCTACTGGCCACCTTTGTCTCTGTGTGCATGTCTGTAGCACTGGCTGTGGTGCATTGATACAATGTGAGAACTGGTAGTGTGTGGCAGTGGTTCTGTGTACTTATAGGGGAACACCTTGGTGAATTGGAGTTTGTGGTGGAACACGAGGGTTGGTGGTGGTTACAGGCAGCACTCATGGACAAAATGAATGAGTGGTAAGTGCAGGTCCTGCTGCATGAGACCCATAGGGAGGAGAGGAAAGAAGAGCCAGTAGGAGCCATCCATATGAAAGGAGATACAAGTCCAGGAGACTGTGTTTCTGGGCATTATAGTTGAACAGTGCCTCACTATTTAATAAGGCTGCCTTCCATCATCTCTGCCAGGAGCTAAAACCTCTCCTACAATCTCAGACATGCAGGGGCCATTTAGTGCCAGTTCACCTACAGTGGTGGAAATAAGTATTTGATCCCTTGCTGATTTTGTAAGTTTGCCCACTGACAAAGACATGAGCAGCCCATAATTGAAGGGTAGGTTATTGGTAACAGTGAGAGATAGCACATCACAAATTAAATCCGGAAAATCACATTGTGGAAAGTATATGAATTTATTTGCATTCTGCAGAGGGAAATAAGTATTTAATCCCTCTGGCAAACAAGACCTAATACTTGGTGGCAAAACCCTTGTTGGCAAGCACAGCGGTCAGACGTCTTCTGTAGTTGATGATGAGGTTTGCACACATGTCAGGAGGAATTTTGGTCCACTCCTCTTTGCAGATCATCTCTAAATCATTAAGAGTTCTGGGCTGTCGCTTGGCAACTCGCAGCTTCAGCTCCCTCCATAAGTTTTCAATGGGATTAAGGTCTGGTGACTGGCTAGGCCACTCCATGACCCTAATGTGCTTCTTCCTGAGCCACTCCTTTGTTGCCTTGGCTGTATGTTTTGGGTCATTGTCGTGCTGGAAGACCCAGCCACGACCCATTTTTAAGGCCCTGGCGGAGG
This sequence comes from Microcaecilia unicolor, assembly GCF_901765095.1. NCBI lineage: Eukaryota > Metazoa > Chordata > Amphibia > Gymnophiona > Siphonopidae > Microcaecilia > Microcaecilia unicolor. The sequence continues at coordinate 93,653,008 of NC_044033.1, read as the reverse complement.
GAAGGAGGTTGTCACTCAGAATTGTACGGTACATGGCCCCATCCATTCTCCCATTGATGCGGTGAAGTAGTCCTGTGCCCTTAGCAGAGAAACACCCCCAAAACATAACATTTCCACCTCCATGCTTGACAGTGGGGACGGTGTTCTTTGGGTCATAGGCAGCATTTCTCTTCCTCCAAACACGGCGAGTTGAGTTCATGCCAAAGAGCTCAATTTTTGCTTCATCTGACCACAGCACCTTCTCCCAATCACTCTCGGCATCATCCAGGTGTTCACTGGCAAACTTCAGACGGGCCGTCACATGTGCCTTCCGGAGCAGGGGGACCTTGCGGGCACTGCAGGATTGCAATCCGTTATGTCGTAATGTGTTACCAATGGTTTTCGTGGTGACAGTGGTCCCAGCTGCCTTGAGATCATTGACAAGTTCCCCCCTTGTAGTTGTAGGCTGATTTCTAACCTTCCTCATGATCAAGGATACCCCACGAGGTGAGATTTTGCGTGGAGCCCCAGATCTTTGTCGATTGACAGTCATTTTGTACTTCTTCCATTTTCTTACTATGGCACCAACAGTTGTCTCCTTCTCGCCCAGCGTCTTACTGATGGCTTTGTAGCCCATTCCAGCCTTGTGCAGGTGTATGATCTTGTCCCTGACATCCTTAGACAGCTCCTTGCTCTTGGCCATTTTGTAGAGGTTAGAGTCTGACTGATTCACTGAGTCTGTGGACAGGTGTCTTTCATACAGGTGACCATTGCCGACAGCTGTCTGTCATGCAGGTAACGAGTTGATTTGGAGCATCTACCTGGTCTGTAGGGGCCAGATCTCTTACTGGTTGGTGGGGGATCAAATACTTATTTCCCTCTGCAGAATGCAAATAAATTCATATACTTTCCACAATGTGATTTTCCGGATTTAATTTGTGATGTGCTATCTCTCACTGTTACCAATAACCTACCCTTCAATTATGGGCTGCTCATGTCTTTGTCAGTGGGCAAACTTACAAAATCAGCAAGGGATCAAATACTTATTTCCACCACTGTAAATACTACATCCTCCCTAGCCTTTTTGGCGACAAGCAGCTTCCAGTCTGAACCAGCTGTGACATCAGGATTCAACCAGCCTCTGCAGTATCACAATGCATTAGCCCTTTTTTTTTTCAGCCTTCGTCACTCATATGGCACAATACATTGTGTTTCCAAGCACTGTGCAGCAGGTGCAGCAAACCATGACCCATTTCTACAACATTGACCACTTCCCCTCAGTCATGGGTCTCATTGTCTGTACTCACATGACCATCAGGCCCCAAAAGGAAAGAAATCTACTTTTTAGAACTACTCCAGTCACTTAACATGCCAGTGCTGTGCAATGAACAGGGTGAGATCTTAGATGTGTGTGCATAATTTCCAGGATCCTATCATATTAATGGCTGTATTATGTAGTTTGAGAGCAGACACATCACTGGAGGCTGGCTACTGGGTGTTTAATCAACTGAATCCCCTCCCCCCCTGAATTTCAGAGCTAACACCCCAGGTCACATACAAGAGCAAGAGTGAGAAAGCAACAAGGCAAGTGGTCCACAAGATCCAATGTGATGGATAAAAACAAGAGGCAAAACTTAAGTTTATTAAACAAACTCACCCAGAAGAGGGAGCATTGCCTCTAACGTTTTTGTCTGTTGGACCAGACATGGTGAAGTCTGTATTTTTCCACCAACTAGTAATTCTACCTATTATTGCACCCCGTTCCTGGACAGCACAGCCCTACTGTACCTGATGTCGGTAGCCGTGGCGGATACTTCAAGCTGTGATTCAGGAAAAGGGTTACACAATATAAATTAACCTCGTCCTTACAGCTCAAAGCTGTAAGAAGGAAAACAAACAAACTAAAATTAAGGATTTTTCCTGTAGATGATAAACCACACGAATAAGATAAGTTGTCATAAAAAATATGCTTTAATTTGTAACTGTAGGTAATGTTTCAATTTTTATTTAGAAATGTAAGAATACGTCTTAAGTGAAAACACTCAATACTTAACAACAGGTAAGATTTGAAACTAGTTCAGCAGAACTTTACTAAAGGGTCTGGTTTCTTTTTCTTTTACAGAACATTTGTGAATCCTACAGGCACTGAGCCTGTGAACACTGCAATCTATCATAGCTCTAGACTACTTTTAACTTTTTGATTTTGACCAAATTTTAACTTAAATTCAAATCCTCTCTTTATCATAAGTATTGATTCTTTGTGTTTTCTTATAAGCATTAATATCTCACACCAGGCAGCAGGTAAGTGTATGACTAAAGTGTCCCTTTTTCTGTCTTAGAACTTGTCTCTGGTGCTTGTGTTGATGCAAGGTTCACTTAGCTGTATCTTTCTTAGCTGATAGACTTTGATCTTTCTTTAACATTGAAGCTCAAGATCAGTAGCGTCCTCTGTACACAGCATTGATGATCTTCTCAATTACAGTTGAATTGCAGGCTTTATAGACCTCACCTCAGTGGCGTAGCCACAGGTGGGCCTGGGTGGGCCAGGGCCCACCCACTTAAGGCTCAGGCCCACCCAACAGTAGCACATGTTTGGTGGTAGCTGGTGGGGATCCCAAGCTCAGCCAGCTGAAGACTTCCCCTTGATGGTTACGAAAACAGTACTCTCCGCGATACTGGCACCTGCTCATGTTCAGTTTTCTGCACATGCCTGCTGCAGACTGAAAAGGTAGAAAGAAGCGTTTTCTCACCTGCTGAGATATTTTTTTGGTGGTGGTGGGGGGAGGGGTGAGAGAGCATTTGGTGCCCACCCACTTCTTGCCTAGGCCCACCCAAAATCTGTAGTCTGGCTACGCCCCTGCCTCACCTAACTTTAATAAATTAAAGGGAGAAAACCCCTATCTTTCCTGCCAACACCGAATACCTATCAGGAATTTATAATTATTTTAATTGTGGCCAGTTCAAACAGGGACAAACCAAAAGAATAATTTTATTTAACACTATACTTCCAGGCCCTATTCTATAATCACTTTTCCCTTCCTCTAATGAAGAGTCTTGATGTTCTCCTTAATTTCCTCAGGAACCCACTCACTTACGTAGATATCAGTGTCTACTCTTACTGCACCCAACATTTCCATTCAGTTCATTCTCATGTCACTCAGAAACACATTTTGCACTAGTAATCACATTTAATTAGAACTAATTCTTTTTCCACAAAAGTCTATATCCATCTCACTTACTGAGCCTTTCACCATATCTATCGTGGTCATATTTTAACGTCACTCACTCTTTCCCAAAAACTTCTATTGTACTTTAATACTAATCACTCACAAAAAAATCTTAACTTTTGCAGTGTTTACAAAAAAAACCTAACTTTTGTTAACTTTTTTTTTTTAAAGTATTGGTTGTCAATCGCCTAAATCACTCTCACTTTTAGGTCACAGTTGTGACAAGTTCTTTCTCAGGCGCAACACTAGGCTAGACACACTCACTGACGCACATCCACCTCTTCACACATCCACTTCCTTCAGCTTCCAGGTCTCTTCTGAGCACATACACACCGTGGTGGCGGGCGGTACCAACATTTAAAGCGGGCTAGATCCCGCCTCCCTCACCATCCTATTGGTCAAGTTTGACCAATAGGAAAAATCCACCAAACCCGCAGGCCTTCGTAGGAAAACCAGCCACAAAAACACTACTCGCAGCTTTTGAATTTTTCCCATGGGGGCTCACAGGAAACCGCCCAAGTCCACGGTACATGGTAACTTTGGTCTCAGATGATGTTACTATAGAAATGCTGGCTTGGCTGGGTTATCTGACCATAATTAACCGATCAGGTAACGTTTAGAACCTACGTTTGTTGTTGTTTTTTTTTTCCAACCAATTCTCTGAAGAATCCTGAATTAACATTCCAGTCTCCATTTTGGTTTTTAAATTTCCCATAGGAAATAATGTAAAAAATGACATTTGTAACATTTTGAAGATAAATTACAATCAAACAAGTCCAGATTCGCCATGCCACCCATGCATATTTTTACTGTAATGCTCATATTTTCAGGTTTAAAAAATCCTCTTTAATTTAGGACATCACCCAATATCCTATATAATAAAACTCACCCTCAACGTTCTGAGGACACTGATGTCATTGTCAGGTCCTCCGGGCACTTCCTTCCGGTTCGAAGCCTTCGTGGTGGTGAAGCCACCAAAAACACTTTGTTGGGGCCCCGCCCTCGCGTCAAACGTGATGACGTTGAGGGCGGAGCAATGGTGTCAGTGGTTTCACAACCAATGAATCAGAAGATTGAAGGTGGCGTGCCGAGGACCGCAACAATGGCGGTCAGTGCCTTCAGAACGCCGAAGGGGTGAGTAGGGAGGGGGGAATTTCGGAAGCAAACTGTGCTAGCGCCCGTTTCATTTGCGCAAGAAACGGGCATGTTTTACTAGTTTCTTAATAAAAGTATTTTAAGTTCCTCAAAATCCACCAAAATCACTTACTTTAGAAAATTTATTTAAATTTCCCTAAATACCCCTGTTGAGTATTTCCCAAAAAACTCCATTCTACACCTTAAAATCACCTCAGATGTCCTCAGATATTAACCTCCAGATTTCATCACTTTAAACATTTTTTAAACAAAAACCACCCCTCCAATTCACCTGAAGAGGTTCTCAAGAATCCAGAACTTCAAACTAAACCCAAAATAAATTAACCCCTTAAACATCAACACATCCGTTCCCAAAAACACAATTTAAAAACAAATAAAACTCTTTTTTTGGGGGGGCCACCAGACCCCTTACCTTGGTACCTTTAGGCTCCCCATCTGGTGACCAACTTCGGTCTGGGTTCTGATGGACACCCTGATGACCACGAAAACCCACCACGGAGAATCATGAATTCCACGGAACTCCGGCTGGGCAGTTCAAAAATTGAGTCCACAGCTGCTTTTTTTTTTTTAGTCCTAGTTGCGTTCCCGAAGCGCTACTGAGCATGTGTGAAAAGTCATGTATGCTCCAGGGACTCGACTAGGCCGAAGCCAGCCATTTTCTTGAGCTGTCTGGCCCTGGGAAACCTCATTCCTAGACCAGACAACGTCGTGGGATATCGCATTTTTGGCGACCTCCCCCGAGGACCCCAAGGTTGCCTCCGGAGGTGAAAACAGCAGCAGCCCTGGCCACCAATGCCACCTTGAGCCACCAAGAGAACCAGAAACAGGCTGGCAACCCTCCGGACCCACCCTGGAGCACAGCAGGGCAGCCTTCTCCTTCCCAGGTATTAAATCTCTAACCCCTTAGGGGGGTTACATACTCCTGATGCAGCCTTTTTCCATGCGAAACATAGCCATGTCGGGCATAGATGTTTGAATCTCTGGGAACTTTGGAATATAAATAAAGACGTGCTGCCAGAGTAGTGCTCAAGTCGGTGGGACACTTCAGCCACTGATGTTGACACTCCTCTGCATGATCTGTCCAGTTGCTGAACTGAGCATGCACCAGAGAACCGCATTGGCAGCTGAAGCATGCCTGCTGACTTAAGTGCTGCTCAGACAGCGCAAGTGGGACTCATTCAGGAGACCTCTTCAGCATGACATCCCTGCCAGCCATTAAAGAATAGGGGGCCTAAGCCAAAAGTGAGGGGACCCAGGCCCCTAAGGCCTCCCCCCCTTGGCTATACCACTGCCACATTCCCTACCCTCAATGCCCTTTCCACCCCTTCCACATGCCATTTCTTGACTTGCTGGACTCATCGGTTCAAATGCCTGCCTGATGAACAGTAGCTATGCAGACTGGGAATCACATGGACTGCATGGTGCTTCTGGAAGCTGCGTGGTCTCCAGTAGATGCCCCCCCCCCCCCCCCCCGGTAGAACCAAGGCCACCAGTCGAGGCACAGGTGTTCACATTTGTCTCATCTTTCCTGAATGAGTGCAGTCTCTTCCTTTCTGTACCTATTTATCTGTTCATTATTGGTGATGGTGGTGTCAATATCATGCTTGACTTAGCTGTCTGTTGGTGACACATAGCAGCTTTCAAAGCCTGCACATCATTTCTCAGGCCACAGATGTGAATTATTGCAGCATTATTTTCCTTTATGTCCTTCATTTCCTCTGCAATGTTTTGCAGGGCCATCCATATATGAGAACTGTCCTCTATTCTCTCCTGCAGGAATCGCAGCTTATGCTCCTGCTGCTCTACAAGTCTTTCAGCTGCTGCCACCAACTGATTTCATCTCCTGACATGCTGCTGCTGCCTTGGAACATCACCTCCAGCATTCCTGTCATCCCCAGCCACACCGTACACAGAGAAGGAAGCTGTGATTTCAGTTGCAACTACATGCTGCTCCCCTTCCCTGCCATGGCATTTGCATCACATTTAGCTGCATGTTCCTCCTCCTCCACTGGCCTATTTTGACTTGTGTCCTCCATGTTGCCACCAGCACTGCTGTCCACTGAAGGATCATCTGCATGAAAGGTATGGACAATGGAAGAGGTATATGCTTTTTGCAGTTGGCTGCATCCAGGTAACTTTAAAATACCCTTCTTACTAGGTAGTGTGAAGCTTTTAATCTGTGCAATTGAGGACCCTCTCACCAAGCTGGATAGTGCCCCATCATCCCCATATCATATTATCATTGGAGCACATGCATGGCAACACAAATGCAGGTTGGCAAAGAGAGGCAATGCATAGGGAGCATTTCTTTTTGTTCACTAACCCTCATACTTCACATACTGACCCAAAAGGGCTACATCATGGGCTACGGAGTGATCTTTTGGGCAAAACGTGGCCTGTGTCTGGCATTTGACTGAGTTGTTACCCTTAATAAAGATCGATTTTTCACCACTGTTTTGGCTGTTTGTCCGTTAAATTTTGCAGATTGTCTGCCTTGCTGTTGCTTGGGGCCAGATCACACATAGACATGTATGTCTACTGGTTATACCCAGATATGTTTGCTTTTTGTAAAGTACATGTATAAAATCAGAACGCCACTCAGTTTTGGCTCCAGAAGAAGCTCCACTTTATATACATATAGAAGTGCCCTGTGCACTTATGGGTGTAAATGGTGGTAAATTTTATAAAAATGCTTTTTCTACATGACCAAAAAGTAACAGTTTTCTCTGAATTTTTTCAATAGCATAAGAAGCAATTCTCCTAGTTTGTCTTCTTCAAAGGGTTGATACAAACTCTCTCTCTCTCTTCCTGCTCAGGTTAGGTGATCTCTCAGGTCCTCTCTAGATGTTTTTATTATCTTCAAAGCAGATGTAGCTTGACAAACCCATTCTTTCATTGATCAATCTGTAGATTTTATGGTTTTCCAGACAATTCTTTAATACTGCCTTAGCAAACAGAAAGGGTTCCTTTTGCTCTTCTCATATTTGTTTCAATGCTTCATTTTGCTCAGCAAACCTCCTTTGTTTTTCCACTAGCTGCTTCTATACAGGATCCCTTTTTGTTTCATATTGCCATAGATTGAAATTTTGGTACCAAGTGTTCCTCAAAACATATTTTTCCTCCCATTAAGAGGCTTTAATGTGGGAATTACAGAACCTGAACAGCCTGCAAAAAGTCCCAGGTTAAACAGAGTTAAACAACAGATAAATTGAAAGGGGACATGGACAGAGCCTTACAGTTAATGCAGAGGTCGTTATCGTGTACTAACTAAAAAGGCAACTAATGCAGAGCATTTAACACCGCCATAAGAAGTCTAGTTAGCTGCATGACGTTATCTACCTGAAGTTAATTCACGGCTGTGTTAATTGCATGACAAAATGCTGGGAGCATCACCAGCAGTTAATGCATGACCTGCAATAAAAATAGTAGGAAAGCCTCCAAAATGTGCCACCTAAAATTTGCAGTGACTGCACAGTGAAATCCTGTATTAAGCCTTTGTAAGTGCAAATTTTAGTGCATTTTAGTAAAGGGGTCCCTTAGATTGTAAGCCCTCCAGGGACAAGAATATATCTATGGTACCTGAATGTAATTCACCTTAAGCTACTACTGAAAGTGTGAGCTAGATCAAATAAATATGGAAACCAAACTCCTCTAAGGATAGCAACTTAAAAGAGAGAATGAACAGTTCAATGTTTCGTCCACGGTCAGCATTATTTTGAAACATTAGCTGCCGTGGGCTTTCTATACCTGGATAGTTGGTGCTGGGCCACAGCCAGATACACAGCACTTAATATCATGTATAAAGCAGCGGCTGCTGGCACTTAGCTGGGCACTGGTGCTATTCAGACTGGTACCTGGATAAAGTTACAACAGCAGTTTTACTCTCCTTTTATCTGGATGAGTACCTGGTTAGTGGACTGAATACCACCATTAAGTGCCAGATTCTATATATGGTGCCAAAAAAAATTAGCACTGAAAAACACTCCACACTTAGCGCTAGTCTATAAACCTTGCCTAAAGTTAGAAACATTTTATAGAATACGCATAGCGACTGTGCAGTGACTCAAATTTTAGGTGCAGCCATTTACGCCAACTAAGAACCTGGTGTAAATGCCCACATCTTATTTAGGAACAGATCAGGCATATTTTGTAAGTGTGCATAATTTTTAGGAATGCCCACGCCCTTTTGTGATCCACGCATTAGAATTTACATACATTGCTTTACAGAAAATGTTTAGAAAATTGCACACCTAAATCCTAATTAGTGCTACTAATTGCTTGGTAGCGGCCAATTACTGATGCTGATTAGTTTGTTAAACAATTAAGTTGCTCAAGCAAATTGGTTACATGTGCAGATTTGCACACACAACTTTAGTCACCGTTTATAGAATCGGGGGGGGGGGGGGGTAAATGGGTAAATTCCAGCACCACCTCCAGTCTGCCCCTGCAGTATCCACATAGTGCTAAGGCAGGCTGACCAGTTAATGCCAGTTTGTATTCAGTTTTGGAGGCTAAAGATGTAAAAAGACTGGAAGTGGTGCAAAGAAAAGCTACAAAAATGGTATGGGATTTGCGTTGCAAACTGTAGGAGAGACTTGCTGACCTGAATATGTATACCTTGGAGGAAAGGAGAAACAGAGGTGACAAGATACAGACGTTCAAATATTTGAAAGGTATTAATCCACAAGTGAACCTTTTCCAGAGACGGGAAGGCGGTGGAACTAGAGGACATGAATTGAGGATGAAGGGGAGCAGACTAAGGAGTAATGTCAGGAAGTATTTTTTCACGGAGAGGGTGGTGGAAATGTGGAATGCCCTCCCGCGGGAGGTGATGATGAAAACGGTAATGGAATTCAAACATGTGTGGGCTAAACATAAAGGAATCCTGTTTAAAAGGAATGGCTCTACAGATTCTTAGCGGAGATTGGGTGGTGACACCGGTAATTGGAGAGTAACACCAGTGCTGGGCGGACTTCTACGGTCTGCGTCCTGATAGTGGCTGAATAGATATGGATGGGCTGGAGTGTAAATTTTAAGTTAGCTTCAGAAACGGGGCTGGGCAGACTTTTATGGTCTGTGTCCTGAGAAAGGCAGGGACAAATCAAACTCGGGTATAAAGTATCACATACCATTTAAAACGAGTTTATCTTGTTGGGCTGGCTGGATGGACCGTTCAGGTCTTTATCTGCTGTCATTTACTATGTTACTATAAAAATCCAGGTACGGACCCAGTCAACGGGACTTGATCAGGTAGGACCCATTCCTTCCTGATTAAATCCCGCTGAACATCAGCCACATAGAAAATTCAAGCAAAGGCAATTTGAAAAGGTTACTGAATGTCTTTTAAGTTTCCAAGCCATTTTATTTTGTATCAAATTACCAAGGCATCTGAAAGTGCTGTCCCCATCTGAGATGTGACCACTGGTCTGCTCTGGCACTACAGATTGAGCTCCTTCCCTCTTAAAAGACCAATTCTTCAGTCAGCTCTCCCCGCCTTAATGGCCTTCTCTTTATCGTGGTTTTCTGACATATGATACAAGGAATGTGGCATTTCTTCCTGAAGTAAAACACATTTAGCATGCTACCTTTATTAGTTCACTGGTACATGATGGCTTAGACGTCAGACATTTTATGTTTGATCCAAATCTTTTACACAGAGGGCCTTTTCTGGTAAATTCCCTTCCTGTGACTGACACACTATATACCCACATAAAAGATCTGAATTATTCTCTTTCCCTGCAGCTCATGCCTTTCAAACCTTCAGAAACCTGAAAAACCAAAAGCAGTGACTGTAGACTTGACATTCTCAATGGTTTGATCTTTACATCTTATTCTTGAAGTGGTTCCTCCAACACTAGCACTCACATTGAAAATGCTGGGCTTTAAGTGTATAGGGTTACATTTTTTTTGGTTTAAAAGATACAGAATGAGTAACTTTCAGGTTGGGTACCCGGTAAAGAAATTAGATAACTCACATTTACTATGGCACACTAGAAAGGATTCCCATACACCTTGGCCACTCTTAAGTCATTAAAAAATACCTGCTAGATAAGCTATTCCCATTGCCAAGAAAAGCAAAGAGAATCAAATATAAATTAATTGTTTTCAACTGGGTCATAGAGGAACAGAGAATCGATGGTAGTGAGGAAACTAAGCTTATGTTCCAAGACTTCTGAGTTACAGTCCAGGACCTGTGCAGAACAACTCTACTTGCAGTTTTATAAACTCAGTACCAGCACTGCATGCTTTAGCCCATTTCTGGTCCTTGGGAGCCACAACTGGTTTGAAGTTTTAGGACATCTCTAATCAATATGCATTAACAACCTTATACCATGTATGTACCATGTATGTACGTACCTTAATGCAGTACCACTTTAATCATTATGCCGAAAACGACTTATCTATAATTGATGACCTAACATATGTTACAATCCAATCTATCACTCAGGAACCCTTTCTGTACAATTATAGAAAACTGCATGGCCATCTGTGCATGTTAAAAGTTCACATATGGAAAGTCTGTACCGTCTTTTAAGCCATCTCGGTGTAGGCATCATCAGAGGCATAGATCCTCAGATTCTATAGATGGCAACTAAAGTTCTGCATGCAAATCAGAATGTGTAGCCGATTTGTGCACAGAACTTAAGCCAATCATCACTGAATTGGATGTTAACAAGCAATTATCAGTACTAATTGGCAGCAATTAGGATTTATATGCAAAGCTTGCTAAGCATATTCTATAAAACGTTGTGTGTAAATCAGACCGTATGGATCTCAAAAGGAGGTATGGCCATGGATGGGTCATGGGCATGCCTAACATTTATGCCTGATCTGTGTCTAAATTAGTTGTGTGCTTTTACACCAGATTTTAGTTGGTATAAATGGTCTCAACTAAATTTAGTCACAGGAACGGGCACTATGCATAAGGTTTATAGACTAGCGTTTAGGGTGGGGGTTTTTTCGGTACAGATGTTTTAAGTGCCATATACAGAATCTAGTCCAGAATGGATGAAGTGGAGGGAATGTTGCCATGTAATATCCCCCGGATTCTATATATGAGGCCCAAATTTGGCCGCCAGTCAAAGGTGTGCCCACAAATCGGCTTATGAGCCAATTAATTGCAATAAATTGATAACAATCATTGCATTAAACTGGCATTATTAAATATCTGCATGCCTCTGAATACTATTCTATAACCCCGTATGCCTAAATCCCATAGCGTGCAACTCAAAAGGGGAATGGTGCATGGGCGTTCCAAAAAATTGCAAGTGAAGTTATAGAATAGCGCCATTCTCATACCTAAATGACAAGAGTTGGGTGCTCGACTGTGGACCCCAGAAACAAAAGGGACAACTTTGATATTTCTAAGAACATTTATTGGTAAACAGACTTGACACGACACAGTGTTTCGGCTTGTGGCCTGCCTCAGGAGTCTGTTGATGACAAAAATCTCCAATGAAGTGTGTTTTTCAATTCATTTATCAGTTAAATGATCAGAGGAAGCACTGATTTTTGTTTTAATATTTTTGCATTGAAAAAGATACTTCATTGGAAATTTTTTATCATCAACAGACTCCTGAGGCAGGCCACAGGCCGAAACACGGTGCCATGTTGAGTCTGTTTTACCAATAAATCTTCTTAGAAATATCAAGGTTGCCCCTTTTGTTTCTAGAGTCCATAATTAATTTCCCACTTGTCTCCTGCTCTTATTGTATCCTGTGGGATTTCAGGGTTTTCCACTGTGGTGGATTTCTATTGAAGAGTTGGGTGCTGACATTTACAGCACATTTCAACTGGTGTAAATACCAGTGTCCAAATTTGGGCAGGGGAATGAACTCTGAACCATTATCCTATAAAGCGCACTCACTGGAGCACCCTTTATGGAATAACGCTCTGCGTCAATTTTCCTAGTGCCCACATTTTGGCGCCATTTACTGAATCTGGTCCTATATGTGAAAAATACACACACACACACACACACCTATTTTTGGAGCAGGTGTAAATCTGTGCACCAGTATGTGTGCTGCTGGGACTGGATCTAGGAGCCTATTTTAATAGGTCCATAGGCATCGATACTGCCTTTATAAAACAGGCATACAATAGGTGCTTTTTCGAACTTCTCAAACAGGCGTCCTGTTATAAAATCAAGTCTTGTCCCTGCACTAACTCTGACAGGGCGGCCTGAGCACTAAAACCTGGGACCTACACATGGCAACAAGCAGAAGCCTTGCCCTGATTTAGGAAAAGTTTTCCCACCACAGGAGGTTGGAAATAAACTATATGCCCCTTTTGTTCTGAAAAGTGTAAAAACAGGACAACAGGACAAATAAAATATATTATGAAAAAGGTGCATTAATGGATGAGATCAAAAGAAGATGCAATGAGCTCAGAAACAGGCAAATGGATAATTTTAGAAATGACTTTACTTATAAATCCCAATTATTTCCATAAAATTACTTAAAGGTGAGCATAGCAACACCTTTGACTCTTGTAACACTAACTTAAAGTAGCTGATGGCTTTTTCTGCTCAGGTACAATAAATTGCTGTTTAAGGGGCTCTTTTACTAAGCCATGATAGTGTTTTAAGCTCGCGGTAGAAATCAGCTGGCAGTAAACGAGAAGATGCCCATTATATTATATACCACAGCTTAGTAAAAGACCCCCTACGTTCATAACTAAAAAATGAAGGGCCTGATATTTAAAACAAGAGGCTCCTACTTGGTTAAATCACACTGGTTGGTCCAACTGCTAATATTCAGCAGTACTTAACTGGATAGTTTGTTTTTGTTTTGTTTATGTGGATTTTGCTCACACCTTTTTCAGCAGTAGATCAAGGTGACTTACATTCAGGTACACTGGGTATTGCTGTGTCCCTGGAGGGCTCACAATCTAATTTTGAACCTGATACAATGGAGGGTTAAGCGACTTGCCCAATAGCACAAGGAGCAGCAATGGGATTTGAACCAGCCACCTCTGGATGTCAAGACTGGTGATGTAACCACTAGGCTACTCCTAGCTAAATGTTAGCTCTGACTACCATGGCACTATTTCATTAGTGGAGCAAACCTGGAAGATATGCAGGCTACACCAATGCCCGGATAAATACCCAGGCATGTTGGATGGCACTGAATATTGGCTGTACCCAGATAACTTCTGGGTGCTACCAAACACTTGGATACGGATAAGTGCTGGTGCTGGCACTGCTGGGCCTAATTCTGGCTACATAATGCCAGGAATTATTTTCAAGGAATAGGAAAAATAGTGATGTTTATAGAAAGGATCTCCTTTAATAAAGAATGCACACAGAGGCAGACTATGAAAGCTATCATCATGCATGTCCTCTGGATTGTACATCTTTCTTGAGAAAATATATGTTTTATTAAAAAAAAAAGTAAAAAGTTCTTTCTGCTAATACAAGCTCCATCTTGTATAAGAAATATGACTGAATCATGATGAATGAAACGTGTTTCAAGCCGATGGGAAAAAGCAGCGTAGACAGATCAACGTGATCCAGATTTATCTGGTGATGCTCTTGTAAGACAGCAAGCAGGCATTGCATGGTCTGCTGAGTGCTCACAGTTCTTTCACAATTTGCACATCTTCAAGGCACTAATTGTCCAGGGCTGGAGGCCAGTCAACATCCACAGACTAAATGGGGGTGGGGTGGGGGGGGAGTAGGGTTGGAGGCAACAAAGACAAGTAGCATTAGCAAACTGCAGCAGTGATGACAGATGTGCCATGAACATTTCATCATACTTGCAAAGCAGAAGCCTAACACCAGCAACTGTAAAAGGGAAGGAAATACAGCACAGTTACCACAAGGGAAATCCAGAGCTGCTGGATACAACTCTACCAGACAACTAGCAGCAGTAACTACTGCTTAATAACACAAACTCTTTCGAGCAGTCCTAGGCTTTATGTGATGTAAGATGAAATATTCTGTAACTCTAATCTTAAGGCCCAACTTGTCTCTCAGCATGCACAACATTTACATATTTTCACTGAGGCTAAAATCTACCTGGTCAACAGATACATGATGTAAAGCCAGTTATGTAAACCCAAAGGCAGATTACAGGAAAATATCATGCCTGCGATTTTGTTTATACCAGCCCATGAGGTATCAAATTCTACTGAGATCTCTCCAGACTTCACTTACCCTCAGCCAGTGGTGTAGCCCCTCCCCCCCCCCCCCCCCCCCCCCCCCCCCCCCCCCCCATTTTAGGCTCAGGCTCCCCTCCAAATTGCAGCATCCACTGAATGGCTGGCGGGGAGTGCCGGCATCAGTGGCTGGTCGCTGCTGAGTGCTACAGATCCTTATACATAAACCACGCGCTAGCAGAATCCCTCACCTCAGTCACACAAAATACAGACAGACCTTCACCCTATACAGAATAAGCAACCACAAATTTGAAATGTGCAGATAAAAACTGAAACAGTAACACCAAGAAGCTAGACTCTACATGCAATGCAAAGGTGGGAAAACACAAGCAGAAATGTATCTCCTCCTGTACTGAGCAAAATACAAAGATATGACATGCGCATTACCAAAGCAGATATATTCCAAATCACGGAAGTGAAAATAAAAACCTGTTTTCTGCCTTTATTGTCCAGATAACTTATTTTTCTAATTACTTTGGTCCTGTTCTCTCTTTTTTGTCGGCCATTTTTAGTTTAGTTAATTGATTTAATATAGTAAAGTATGAAAATTTTCTAATCTTAGACTGGATGAGAAGGAATTCCAAAAGGAAGAGGCCAGAACACTGAAAGCAGAATGACTAGCAGCTTCTAGTCTAATTCTTCGGTATGGTGGGATCATAAGACAATTCTCCTGTGCGATCTGAGTGTGTGTGAAGGTAACTAAGGTATGAGCAAGTTGGCCATGAATGCTGGGATGCTAGAGTAGAATACTTGATGGGTTACCATTAGGATTTTGAATCTTAAGTCATTTTCCAGGGCCTACTATTCAATGTCAGGTGTAGAGGATGAGATATTAAAAGCTAGAAAAAGCAAAGTTGGATTCTCCAAATACAGCAGGTCAAGTATTCTCACAGCTGGGTGATGTAATCTGACAGCGCCTGGTGCAGATGCTGACTAGTGAGATGAATGTAGAATTTTCTAGCAGCATCCCACTACACATACACTGGTGCTTTCCTGCCAGACGCGTGAGTGCGGGTCCCTCAGTCATGTAAAGTAGCTAAAAAATACCACTCCAAGGGGAGGTGGGAGAGTAGGTAAGAATACTTGGCCTGCTGTCCTTGGACAACACCTGCTACTGGTGAATAACTTTGCTTTCTCCGAGGACAAGAAGGCCAGCTGTATTCTCACAGCTGGGAATCCCTAGCTACCAGGCTCACCGAAAACAAGGCTATGATAATAGGGACTCAAAATGTTGAGGCCTCAAAATCAATAAACCTGAAACTATTTATATATTAGTTGTGAAGGTGCAGCCTAGAACCAAAGAAAACTGTGCCTAGGAGGGTGGAGTTGGATTCTAGACACTGAACAAATTCTGCAGGACTATCTGATTGAACCAGCAGTCACATCAGGTATCCTGATCAAGGAAGTAATAAGATGAGACAGTGTGGACAGAAAACCATGTCGCAGCTTTGCAAATCTCCTTTATGGAGGCTGACCTCAAGTGGACTACTGACATGGCCGTGGCTCTTGACATTATGAGCCTTGACAAGACTCTCTAGAGTCAACCCAGCCTGGGCATAAGTGAAGGAGAAGCAATCTGCTAGCCAATTAGAAATTGTGCATTTGCTGATGACTACCTCCATCTGGTTTGGGTCAAAAGAAACAAAAAGCTGGGTGGACTGTGTATAGGCTTTAGTCCGCTCCAGACAGAAGGCTAAGGATCTTTTGCAAACTAAAGTATGCAGAACGACTGACTGATTAAGATGGAACTCCGACACTACCTTAGGAAGGAACTTAGGGTGTGTGCGAAGAACTACTCTATTGTGGTGAAACTTAGTGTAGGGGGGGATTAGCTACTAAGGCCTGAAGCTCACTGATTCTGCGAGCTAAAGTGACCACCACCAAAAATGCAACTTTCCAGGTCAAATACTTCAGATGACAGGAATCAAGTGGCTCAAAAGGAGCTTTCATCAGCTGGGTGAGGACAACGTTGAGATCCCTTGACACAGTTGGAGGTTTGGCAAGGGGCTTTGTCAATAGCAAACTTCTCATGAAGCAAACAATTAGAGGCTGTACAGAGATGAGTTTACCTCCTACACGGAGATGATAAGCACTAATTGCATTGAGATGAACCTTTACAGAATTGGTTTTCAAACCAGAGAGGTGCAGGAGGTATTCAAGCAGTTTTTCTGTAGGGAAAGTGAGGGGATCTAAAGTCTTGCCCTCACACCAGACTGCAAACCTCCTCCATTAAATGAGTAACATGTCTTAATGGAGTCTTTCCTGGAAGCCAGCAAAATGCGAGACACCCTCTGGCAAATCCAAGGATTCAAATTCTATGCTCTCAACATCCAAGCCTTGAGGGCCAGGGATTGGAGTTTGGGATGCAGAAGGGATCCCTCATTCTGCTTGATGAGGGTTAGAAAACATTCCAGTCTCGACGGATCTTCAGTGGACAACTCCAGCCCACCTCTTTAACATTGCTTTTGACTCGTAACCACTTGTAACCACTCGCCTCCACCTACCCTCCTCTCCTCCTTCCTGTACACATTAATTGATTTGATTTGCTTACTTTATTTCTTGTCTATTAGATTGTAAGCTCTTTGAGCAGGGACTATCTTTCTTATATGTTTGTGCAGCGCTGCGTACGCCTTGTAGCGCTATAGAAATGCTAAATAGTAGTAGTAGGAAACCAGATCTGTCTCAGCCAGTAAAGGGCGATTAGGATCCTAGTTCCCTGGTCTTACTTGATTTCAGCAAAGTCTTCTCTAATGAGAGATATTGGAGGATACGCACACAGAAGATCCCCTCTCCCCCACCCCCCCCAATGTAGGAGAAAGGCATCCAATGCTAGTCTGCCATGTGATCTGAGCCTGGAAAAGAACTGAGGGACTTTGTTGTTTAGATGAGTGGCAAAAAGATCCACTGAAGGGGTGCCCCATTCTCAGAAGATCTTGAGCTATGCTCATGTTGAGAGAGTTGCAAAAACCTGCTTAGTCTGTCCGCCAGGTAGTTGTCCTTTCCTGCAAGGTACGTGGCTCAGAGGACCATTCTGTGAAGGAAGACCCACTGCCACATCCCCACTGCCTCCTGCCACAAGGGATAGGATCTCATATCCCCCTCCCCCCATAGAACACTGCAACCTGGTTGTTTGTTTCAATAAGGCAACTTGGTTGGTTGTTTGAATGAGAATAATTTGGTTCTGTAGCCGACCTCTGAAAGCCTTTAGAACATTCCAAATGGCATTGAGCTCAAGGAAGTTGATACGGTAAGTCGTTTCCTGAGCAGACCAAGTCCCTTGAGTGTGAAGCCCATTCACACGAGCTCTCCATCCCAGGTTGGATGCATCCGTTATTAACACCTTCTGATAAGGTGGTATTTGGAACGGCAGTCCCACAGTCAAATTTGTCCAAATTGTCCACCAGAGACGGGCATGAGTCAACTCTGGAGAAATCTGGATTACATCCACTAGATTCCCAGCTGCCTGAGACCACTAGGAAGCTAGGGTCCACTGGGCCTCTCTAAAATGGAGATGTGCCAAGAGAGTGACATGCACTGTTGAGGCCATGAGGCCCATCAATCTCAACATTTGCCAAGCTTTGACCTGCTTGCTGCTTCGGACTTGTGAGGCGAGTATTGTCAAGGTCTCTGCTCTTACTTGTAGAAGAAAAGCCTGAGCCTGAAACGTATTTATTTTATTTATTACATTTGTACCCTGCGCTTTCCCACACATGGCTCAATGCAGCTTACATAGTAACAATATAAAGAATTACAAAGTCGTGAGAAGAATATACAGTTTGTAGTAAATGCAATATTAATGGAGTTAACGGATAAGTAAATTGAACATAGGAGGAATTGGGTGCAGAAGGAAATGAGCGTTGTGAGGTAGGGTAGAAAGATGGAGAGGAATGGATATGGGGTAGCAATAAGGATAATGGGAAACATGGTTAATGTATAAACAATCGTCAATAAGAATCATGTGGGCAAGCTTTGGTTTGGTTGAATCGTTAGGGTAGGCTATCTTGAAGAGATGGGTCTTCAGTGCTTTTCTGAAGCGGAAAAGGCCGTTAATGGTACGGATAGGTCTTGGTAGAGCATTTTTTTTTGTTTTGTTACATTTGTACCCCACACT
This sequence comes from Microcaecilia unicolor, assembly GCF_901765095.1. Taxonomy (NCBI): domain Eukaryota; kingdom Metazoa; phylum Chordata; class Amphibia; order Gymnophiona; family Siphonopidae; genus Microcaecilia; species Microcaecilia unicolor. The sequence goes on along the minus strand of NC_044033.1, from coordinate 93,634,378 downwards.
TTTTCCCACTCATGGCAGGCTCAATGCGGCAGGCAATGGAGGGTTAAGTGACTTGCCCAGAGTCACAAGGAGCTGCCTGTGCCGGGAATCAAACTCAGTTCCTCAGTTCCCCAGGACCAAAGTCCACCACTCTAACCACTAGGCCACTCCTCCAAAGCTGGCTACGTATCAAGCAGGGCACCTATGTACTCCAAACACTGAACAGGGAGAAGGTGGGACTTGGGGTAATTTAAACATCCGAAGTTAGGTGCAATGACTCTGTCACTCCCTCCTGCGATGTGCTCTTGACCAGCCAATCACTCAGATAAGGAAATACATACAGTGGTGGAAATAAGTATTTGATCCCTTGCTGATTTTGTAAGTTTGCCCACTGACAAAGACATGAGCAGCCCATAATTGAAGGGTAGGTTATTGGTAACAGTGAGAGATAGCACATCACAAATTAAATCCGGAAAATCACATTGTGGAAAGTATATGAATTTATTTGCATTCTGCAGAGGGAAATAAGTATTTGATCCCCCACCAACCAGTAAGAGATCTGGCCCCTACAGACCAGGTAGATGCTCCAAATCAACTCGTTACCTGCATGACAGACAGCTGTCGGCAATGGTCACCTGTATGAAAGACACCTGTCCACAGACTCAGTGAATCAGTCAGACTCTAACCTCTACAAAATGGCCAAGAGCAAGGAGCTGTCTAAGGATGTCAGGGACAAGATCATACACCTGCACAAGGCTGGAATGGGCTACAAAACCATCAGTAAGACGCTGGGCGAGAAGGAGACAACTGTTGGTGCCATAGTAAGAAAATGGAAGAAGTACAAAATGACTGTCAATCGACAAAGATCTGGGGCTCCACGCAAAATCTCACCTCGTGGGGTATCCTTGATCATGAGGAAGGTTAGAAATCAGCCTACAACTACAAGGGGGGAACTTGTCAATGATCTCAAGGCAGCTGGGACCACTGTCACCACGAAAACCATTGGTAACACATTACGACATAACGGATTGCAATCCTGCAGTGCCCGCAAGGTCCCCCTGCTCCGGAAGGCACATGTGACGGCCCGTCTGAAGTTTGCCAGTGAACACCTGGATGATGCCGAGAGTGATTGGGAGAAGGTGCTGTGGTCAGATGAGACAAAAATTGAGCTCTTTGGCATGAACTCAACTCGCCGTGTTTGGAGGAAGAGAAATGCTGCCTATGACCCAAAGAACACCGTCCCCACTGTCAAGCATGGAGGTGGAAATGTTATGTTTTGGGGGTGTTTCTCTGCTAAGGGCACAGGACTACTTCACCGCATCAATGGGAGAATGGATGGGGCCATGTACCGTACAATTCTGAGTGACAACCTCCTTCCCTCCGCCAGGGCCTTAAAAATGGGTCGTGGCTGGGTCTTCCAGCACGACAATGACCCAAAACATACAGCCAAGGCAACAAAGGAGTGGCTCAGGAAGAAGCACATTAGGGTCATGGAGTGGCCTAGCCAGTCACCAGACCTTAATCCCATTGAAAACTTATGGAGGGAGCTGAAGCTGCGAGTTGCCAAGCGACAGCCCAGAACTCTTAATGATTTAGAGATGATCTGCAAAGAGGAGTGGACCAAAATTCCTCCTGACATGTGTGCAAACCTCATCATCAACTACAGAAGATGTCTGACCGCTGTGCTTGCCAACAAGGGTTTTGCCACCAAGTATTAGGTCTTGTTTGCCAGAGGGATTAAATACTTATTTCCCTCTGCAGAATGCAAATAAATTCATATACTTTCCACAATGTGATTTTCCGGATTTAATTTGTGATGTGCTATCTCCCACTGTTACCAATAACCTACCCTTCAATTATGGGTTGCTCATGTCTTTGTCAGTGGGCAAACTTACAAAATCAGCAAGGGATCAAATACTTATTTCCACCACTGTATACTCCCAGTCTGTGCAAATACGCTGCACACTACGAATAGCAAATATGCTGGACACTTGGTGAATATCCTGGGAGCTGACGTGAGCAGGGCCACAAAGACAAAAACAGGCCCGGGGCAAACACTCTTAGGGGGCCCCCCACACCGCCACACCAAATGAATGGGCATAGCCAGTAGCTCATGAGGAGGGGTGTTCTCTTGGGTCACCCATTACTTTTTACTCTCTCCCCAACTCCATTCCCTCCCCAACATCAAAATTGTTACCTTTACTGGCAGGGATGCTGAAGCCCTGTCAACCAAATAGCTCCAGGGCCTGAACCTCCTCTGGTGAAGAAAGTCAGCAGCATGTTTTCTAACCACTCACGCTAGCACTCCTCACACATGCTCAGTTTATGCTTGCGAACTGAGCATGTGGAGAGTGCCAGCATCAGCTGCTACAAAGCATGCTGCCAACTTCCTTACACCAGGGTAGGTTTGGGCTTCGGAGTTATTTGGCTTGCAGGACTTGGGTATCCCTGTGAAGAAACTGTGTGTTTTAAGCATGTAAAATGGGAGTAGAGGAGTGGCCTAGTGGTTAGGGTGGTGGACTTTGGTCCTGGGGAACTGAGTTCAATTCCCACTTCAGGCACAGGCAGCTCCTTGTGACTCTGGGCAAGTCACTTAACCCTCCACTGCCCCATGTAAGCCGCATTGAGCCTGCCATGAGTGGGAAAGCGCGGGGTACAAATGTAACAAAAAAAAAATTGGATATTTTCCTGCATTATATGCTGAAGTGTATTTCTCCTGTTTGGTCAGCAGATGGTGCATGTTTATACTTAAAGCTGTTACACAAGACTGCCTTTTTTTTTTTGACACACAGATAATAGGAAGTGTCTGTAGTGATGTAACCAGTTTTTATTTGAAACTTGACTGTTCTGGGCTCTGATTGGCTTGTAGCTTTGAAAATTATCCAGTAATGCTGACTGTTGCCTCAGTCGTAGCCAGGAAGAAAGAGAGATAGATCTCTTTGCTGAGGCTTGGTAGAGACGGTTGGGAGGCGGGGCTAGTGCTGGGCAGACTTATACGGTCTGTGCCAGGGCTGGTGGTTGGGAGGCGGGGATAGTGCTGGGTAGACTTATACGGTCTGTGCCAGAGCCGGTGGTGGGAGGCGGGGCTGGTGGTTGGGAGGCGGGGATAGTACTGGGTGGACTTATACGGTCTGTGCCCTGAAAAAGACAGGTACAAATCAAGGTAAGGTATACACAAAAAACTAGCACATATGAGTTTATCTTGTTGGGCAGACTGGATGGACCGTGCAGGTCTTTTTCTGCCGTCATCTACTATGTTACTATGTATATGTTCTGATCTTCCCAGGTACTGTTTAGCCAGTTTGCAAATGTTTAGTTAGTGTTATAATTGATCCATATTTCAGTTACCTGTTATTGTAAGCTAATTGCACATCTTTTTGTTCATTGTTCCAGTGTGAGAATAAACACATTTGTTTGTTCATTCTGCCTGTCTGGACTGATAATGAATCCTGGTGGTTTGTGTGTTGGGTCTGTGAGTGCTTTCTGGGAACTATGGGACCACCTTGTTCCTGCATTTTATGCTGAACCTCCGTTTGGATCGCATCTTTTTACCCCCTACTGGCTTTCTACTTTCTACTCAACTACCCTTCCTATCCCATCTTTGCCCTCAATCATTAATCTACACTCTCTGCATTTTTTACTCTATCACAGAATCCCTGCTCGCCCCCTTAATCATCAGCTGAGCTCCAGAATTCACCTTCCCTATCCCAGTACTTCAGTCCTCCCCTCCCCTTCCCAGGAACCAAATAGTGAAAGCTGTACTCTCTACTCCCCCTCCCAGGCAACTTGGCCCCTGTCTCCATTCACTCCCAGCCCTTCCTCCAAATACCTAAATTCCTACTTGTCCCCAGTCAAAAATCCCAGACTCTCCTCTCCTCCCACTGGTATGGGACTCTATTTTCCTTCCCTGCCCGCTCTCTCTTTTTCTTGCCCTGTGCATCGTCTGCCCTTGTTCCCTCTCTCCCCCATCTGGCATCCGCAAGCTATCTCCTGCATCTTTTCTCCCCTAGCCAGCATCTGCTATCTTTTCCTCCTCCCCCTTCCCAAAGCTTATGCCTTCTCCCTCTCACTTTTCTCATCTTGTCTCTTCCCTCAATTACTACCCCAGCCTTTTCACCTTCCCTGTCATCCAGGATCCATCTTCGGCATTCTTTAGGACTTTAGGCCTTGGTCTGTAGCAACAAAAAAGTAAGTATATGCTAGTCTGAATAGATGCTTGCACTGAAGGCCTACCACATTCCTTCTCCATCCTTCAAATCTAGTTTCCTGTTACTAAAATGAAGCCTGCATGGGATTGAGGGGTATGAATATCATACAATCTTCTGCATGTGCATCCACTAAATGACCAATACTTTTTCTGAATCTTTTCATTTCTTGGAAATATAAAAATAAAGCTGTATCTTCAACAGTTTGGTATTTTTACAGTGAACTTATGCATACTTGTGTTGTGAATGGCTTTCTGGCAAGGATGGTACATGCATGTGACTGATTAATCAGTGGTTTCATTTCCCTCCACAGTAAGTGTATGGAAACTTGTAAATACATTTGTTCAGAATGCCATACAGATTGTTGAAGCTCATTGCATCGGACTTTGAGACAAAAATAAACCCCATGACAAAGTGATGATTACATAGCATAATTTTACTTTCTGACCGAAAAGGGTAAAGGGTCATGGAATTGATATACCGCCTTTCTGTGGGTACAACTAAAACAGTTTACATATGTTATATGCAGGTACTTTCTCTGTCCTTAGTGGGCACACAATTTATGTTTTGTATTTGGGGCAATGGAGGGTTAAGTGATTTGCCCAGAGTCACAAGGAACTGCAATGCGAATTGAACCTAGTTCACAAGGTTCCCAGTCCAATGCACTAACCATCAGGCTGCTCCTCTGGCTTCTTTCATACATTCAAGTTCAAATTCAATTGAATTTTGATATACTGCAAAATCATACCAAGATATCTAAGCAGTTTACAAAATCAGTATATTAGGGAAAATACAGGATTAATACAAAGAGAAACAAAGACCAGGAGGTGAAGATGTAAACAGAGGAAAATACAAGAGGGAGGGCAAGTTACAATCTCATAGGGAGCAGCAGGGTAAAAAGGGGAGGATGAACAAAAGGTCGTATGCTGCATAAATGAGTTGAGGGAAAGGGGGCATGTCTCTAAATTCCAGTTTAAGTCAACATAGTGGAATCCAGTGACCTGTTACCAATTTCTTTAACTAGGTCAGTTATTTATGGATTAGAATCCATCATAGTCTCTTTTTTAGTTAATTTACATATATTAACATTTTATAATTGAACTTTAAGAAAACTGTCTAGTTTGGAAATAACAGTGACTCGAAGCAACAAAGGAAACAAAAAAAAAGATGCAGTTAAAGCAAGAAAAAACGGGTCTCAGTGCATTTTCAGGTCACACTGCATTTTCAGGTCACAGAGTAAGGGGAAAATGCAAATGTCAAGGAATCTTTCTAATCTAAACCTATTAATTTCACAAACATAGAGAAAGAAGAAAAAAAGGCCACGTCTGCCTTAATTTTCAGAAAATCATTTAACAATCTCATGGAAGCACTTTCTAACACATCACAGAAGCCAGCAAACTGCTTTGCTCAGAGTTAAAAATATCGTGCCTTATAATATAGTCTACTGCTATCCAAAAAATACAATTCAAAAAGGATTAAAATATTTATTGTGATTAACCACCTTTATGACCAGATTCACCCAAGACAGTATATAGCACGTATGAGTTTGTTTCAATTATTTACACACATATTCTACACTTTCAACATGAAAGAACAATTTTACAAATGTTCATAAAGTAATTAAGATAATGAAATCCAGAAGTCTAGATTACATAAATCTTCACACTCTTTGTCATATGGATGTATCAGTGACGTGAAACTAAGCAGAACTTTGGTTGGTGTAAACTCTACTAGTGGAGGAATGGCGAGAAAAGCCCAAACCTCCTCACCCAGCCCACCTTCCAGAATTATGATTATATAGTTATAAGTAGGACATGGAAAGGAAACGTTTCCTTGGTTACAGGAACTGCTTCCACTGGGGCCCCTAGAGAGGAACCCAAGCCTCCGGACAGAACTCCACTGGGAATTCTGTATCATTAGTTTTGAGAAAGCCTATATTGCTTAAAGGAACAAGAGCATTCAAGAACTGGGACCTGGCACAAAGCCGTCTCCTATCACAGAAGTGAAGCAGTCAGCAAAGAAAGGATGGCAGCCATAGGCGGTCGGTAGCTCAACTGTTTGGGGAAGCTAAAGGGGGTGGGGGTGGGGCCAGGGTGGAGCTTACATCCATAATTGCCTAACACACAAAAAAATAAGTAAAAATAAAAGTCACAATTAATATCTTTTATTAAATTTAGATATTAGATATGTATCATATGTCAAAGAATAAAGTGGTTGCTCAAAGCATATACTAACTACAATCGCTCAACTGCAAAACACTATGCACAACTTTGTGCAAAAACACACTCAGAACTTTACTGTACCATAAATATTACACTGGGCAAACCCTAATACACCAATATACCACCCCATATGGAAAATGCAGACTGTCAACAATTTGAAACAAGGGATCATAATATCACAATTCTCATGTAGAGCCACAAAACACCCTTTTAGGGTGGATAGTGTTCACAATGAGCTCCTTTTATTAACGACCATATGTAGATCCTTCAAGAGGTAGTGTGTCATGATTTAGGCTTTACACCCTTTCTGATGTTTTGGTGCCACCTCAGTAAGGCCAACACACAATCTCTCCACTGCAAAACACTATACACAAACTTGTGCAAAAACACACTCATAACCTTACCAAACCATAACAGCACTAATTCCAAGGACAGGACGAGCTACAACCTTATGCATGGAAAGGCAGCACTATAATTACACCGGGCTCTAAAACACCAGTACACAACCTAGTGAGACAAAACAAAAAGGGCTGCAAATACTACATGCTAGCAGAATACTGCATATTGATCACGAATGAAAAACACATGACACAACAGATATGAAGGCAAAATACTGAACTGGAAAGTTACCTCAAGAAGACAGACTCAGCATGCAGCAATACTAGAAAAATTGAAACTTGCATGCAAAATATCACAGATGCACATTTCCAAAAGCTGACATATTCCAATTAATAAATTCTGAATAAAAAATGTTTTCTACCTTTGCTGTCTGAACATTTAGTTTTTCTATTAGCTTTGGTCCCAGTGACTTCTGTTTTATGCAGTGTCTTCTTTCCATATGATATTTTTTCTCTCACCATGTCCACCATCCTTCTGTGTCCTTATGCGTCCTGTCTACCATTTGCGTCCTGTCTACCATCTGTAGCCCTGTCCCTATCCTTTCTCCAGTTTCAACATCTGCACTCAAAGTGTTCCAATCCAGCCCTTAAATTCAGCAATTTCCCCTCCATCCATATCCAGCATTTCTCCTCACTCCCCTCCCCTCCATCTGTGTGCATCTCCTTCCTTTGTCTTTCCTTCCCTCCATCCTTGTCCAACATTTCTCTTCTCTTCCCTCCACTCCATCCATGTCCAGCATTTCTCCTCCCTTCCCTCCCCTCCATCCATGTGCATCTCCTTCCTGACTTCCCTCCCGTCCATTCATCCATCCATGTCCAGCAATTCTCCTCTCTCCCCTGCTCTCTCCTCCATCCATCCATGTCCAGCAATCTCTTCTCTCCCCCTGCCCTTCCCTCCATCCATGTCCAGCAATTCTCCTCTCTCCCCTGCCTTCCCCTCCATCCATCCATGGCCAGCAATTCTCCTCTCTCTCCTGCCCTCCCCTCCTCTCCAATGATCTCTTTTCTCTCCCCCTGCCCTCCCCTTCTCTCCATGTCCAGCGATCTGTTCTCTCCCCCTGCCATCCCCTCCTCTCCAGTGATCTCTTCTCTCCCACTACCCTCCATGTCCAGTGATCTGTTCTCTCTTACTGCCCTCCCCTCCAGTGATCTGTTCTCGCCCCCTGCCCTCCCCTTCTCTTCATGTCCAGCGATCTGTTCTCTCCCCCTGCCCTCCTCTCCAGTGATCTCTTTTCTCCCCCTGCCCTCCCCTCCTCTCCAGCGATCTGTTCTGTTCCCCGTCTTCCCCTTCCCATGTCCAGCGATTCTCCCTGCCCTCCCTCAGCTCCCTGACAGCCCTCCTTTCCATTCCTTCCTGCCCCCCCCAAGCGTTTAACCCTTTTACTGTCCGTGGCAGCGACGTCAGTAAAGAAGGCGGCACTGTAGGCTCGCCTCCAGTTCTCCCTTCCTCTTCACACAGTGTCCCGCCCTCACGGAAACAGGAAATGCATCATCGGAGAAGGCGGGACACTGTGTGAAGAGGTAAGGGAGAAGCTGGAGCCGGAGGCGAGTCCGCAGTGCCTTCTTCCTCACTGACGTTGCTGCCACGGAAGGTAAAACACGGGCGGGGGGAGAGGAAGGAGCCCTGCGCTTGTGGGGGCAGCAGGGGAAGGTCACGGTTGGGCTGGGGAGGCTTAGCCTCCCCAAGCCTCTTATACGGGGCGCCTATTGGCAGCAGAGAAACCGTGCCCTAGTTAGGTCAGCTGATCAATGGAGAAGTGACACTTCTGTATCTAAGGTACGAGTAGTTCAAGAACGATGAGAAGTTGGTAAGGTTCCAATAACACAAACATCACTTATGCCTCCTGCCTTGCAGAAACCAAGAAGCATTTCTCTAGATAGACCAGCTCACCTCCACATCAAGTTCCAGAATGTCTGCAGTTGTTTTCATCAGAGAACAAATGTTGGGCTTTGTCCTTCCAAAATCTCCATGTACAAACTCTTTAATATACCTATATTTTCACTCAGGAAAAGAAAAGATTGTAGACTCAGCTTGTCTCAAAGGTGTGAAGCTATGTGACCTTTTAAAAGGTGAAAGGGACGTTACCTCAGGACAATATTTCTCCTTGTAGCAGAACAATTTTAGTCTACTGTAGCATGTATTGTAACCCAAGCTCTCTACTGTCTCCCAAGGCATGCTCAACTGAGATAACAGTATTATACAAATATCATACCTTATGAGGGTTTACCATTACCTTGTACATTTTACATAGCTAGTATTCACTCTCAATTCACTGATTGTTCATGGAATGAAATAATGGATATGACAGAAAACTAGATTTGAGTGTTTTCTAGTATTACTTGGATTCCAATAAGGATTACAGCTCCCAGTTATAAGGGTCAATGTGTTTTGTGCTCTTTTGCTGTCCAAGATATACTTTTAGGACATTAGGAACCTACAGGGAAATTTCTTATGTTCTTAGATCATAACCTCTTTCATTCATCTCATTAGCAGACTTTTCCTTTGGCTGAACTGTCAAGTCAACTACAGCGATGCATGCAAACTTCTCAGAAATAGAAGCAACAGATGGCATTAACTGAACATTTCCGGCCTGTAGGGGTATTTTCCTGCCATCTCACCTTTGCTGGTCAGAGTCCCGGTAAGCCTGAACATCTTTTCCTGTTATAATATGGATTCTACAGCCTGTGGTCTGAATACATCAGAAACCAGCTTTCTACAATAGAATACTACTGCTTGCCATAGCTGTGATGACTTCATCCAAGGACATGTTTACTGCAAACTAGCCTCCAGTTATCTCCTGGGAAGTGCGGAGGAGCTTACTTCACAGAGACAAAGTCTCCAGGAGCATTTGTGAACTAAGAGGGAGTTTGCTACCATCAGACTTGTGACTGATAACAGTTTCTTTGCTAATCACAAGGCCTCTCATCATGACCGTGAATTCTGCTGGACAGAAGTACAGTTTGTGATTGCTCCATTGGTATCACCTGAATGAGAGGGATGCCATTATTGGACAGAAGAGAAAGAAAGAAGATCGGAAGAGAAGTTTTCTCTGAGAGGTGCTAGAGAGACTGATTTCCCCAAAACACAGTGAACTGTATTCCTTGTGATAAAAGCTGACAAGGTCAGTTCCGCTGCAGCTCTGTAGTTTCCTACAAGACTGTGAATCAGGGCACAGAGCAAAGACCCTGGATTTTATTCCTGGACTGGGATAGACTCGCAGAAAAATTCTGCTAGAGTCTCAATGGAGGAATCCAATTCTTCACCACACTGGAAGTCTGCAATTTACAGACTGCAAAAGGGGTGAGAGAAGCAGGATTTATTACCTATGGTTCAGGGTATAGTTAAGTCTATGGTTTTTGTCTGTGAAGGATTAGTTTTTCCCAGGATTTGTGGTCAGTAGTCTAACTTGGTGCTAAGTGTATAATCTAATCAGGATATATATTATATTTGTGTAATCACTCATACATATAGTTTTATATATCTATCTTCATTTATTTATCTATTTGGTAATCAGTATTTTTGGTAGTACAAGTATATTTTTGTAACTTGCTTTTCATTTTGCCATATTGTTATTTTTATATTTATAATAAATATTTCATCTTGGCATTGTCCCTTTCATTGGTACAGCCTAGCAGCCGAGCTTAGGGCCAAATAAGAGGTACAATCATATTCCTAGAAACAAGTCCAGAATAATTGCTATTTAGTAATTTTCTGCTAGCCTAAGTACTTCCTACAGGCCTCTTAGGCAGAAAACAGTTCTGTACAAATTGGGCTGATTACTAAGGGAAGAGGAATTTTAAAGACCAGTGAGATCACCTCCCCACTCCCACCCACAAGGATAGCTGTGAGTGATGAGGTGTGGTGCTGCAGTTCCCAGGTGGGGCGGGTACTGAGGTGACAATGTAATAAGCTGCACTATTATTCTGTTCAGCAGTTCATGTTTGAGTTGGGGAGGGGTGAAGGATCCCAGGGCCCACTAGGCCACCAAAGATTTTTTTAATGGCCTTTTTTTTGGTCACACACAGTGACAGGAAGGGGGAAAAAAGTCTGATGCAGGAAATGTGGCAGATCTCTGCAATGAGGTACGCTGTTTATTCTGTCAGTTCACATTTTTTAATGTCATGGTATTCTGCATGCCATTAGTTTACTGTAATGGGAGTAAAAGTTTTTCACACCAAGAAGCTCAGCGCACCTTTCTAACACATGGCTTATTACATTGACCCCGAGTTGGAAACTCAAAAGATGCAGGAGGAAGTTGCTGAGGTAAAATAAATAAATAAAGCAGAACAAAACATAGCAGTGGCCATGGATGCCTGTGCAGCTAAAGAAAGGATATGTTCCTGCCTGCGTCTTCAGGTACAGACGGAAGCGGTGCGCATCCAGAAGTTCTGTTTTCATTGTATGAATAATACGAGGCCTGATGGCCAGCGGCCTTCTGTGAAGCACTCGCAATGGGGTCTTCTGAGCAATCTGCAACTCCTATTGGATATAATATACAAACAACAAAATGACTGACAAAGTGGTGACTTCTCATTCAATACAGTGTAAGTCATTCACCTTTTTATTTTTTTAAAAGAATACATTAACGTTCATATTGAACCCCACTCACTTGGACTGTAAGACGGGGAAAGGTATAGCTGGTTATGAAACTAAAATGTTAAGATGGCCAAGTTTATTTTCAACAGTAAATGACATCAAGCTTTCATGCAGCGTAACACTGCTAAATGTTTCTGAAGGAAACTGAAGCACTGTATACAAATGGGGAAATATTTTCTGAGGCTTGTTTATGGATGTAACAGTGAAGGGATTTATTTCCATTATTATAACACAGCAAGGTTTACCCTTCCTCCCTCTAATGGTTCCCAGAACACCATCATTTCTACAGCAGTTATTCATACCATTGTAAGATAGTAACACAGATGGCGGCAGATAAAGACCTGCACAGTCCATCCAATCTGCGATAAATTCATAGCTATGATATGATGTGACATAACATATGCATACTTGATCTTCATCTATTCTTGCCAGTTTCAGGGCACAGGCCGTAGAAGTCTGCCTAGCACTGGCATTACTTCCTAACTACTGGAGTTGCCATCTAAGCACTGCTAAGTTTTGTTTTGATGCCATTTTTTTTCCATATAGGAATCCTTTGAGTTAATACCACGCAGGCTTGACTTTCATTATATATATATATTTTTTTTTAATTTATTTTTTATTAATCAAAACATTACAACCACAGTGTACGCGTTTGTCTCTTCAACTTGACACAAGTAGAACCAAGTGGCTTTCAACATTTCAAAACATTTTCTCCCCCCACCTCAGATCCCCCATAACTCTTCCCTCCTATCCCGACCTCCCCCCCACCCTCATCCCCTCCCCCCTCCCTTTCCCCTCAGTGTGAATTACCCCCTCCCCCTTATCTTTATTCAAGATATCATCCAACCGTGTCCATTCTGACGCGTCGGGTTTATATCTACCCTTACGTCTGTCGGTCAACTTTTCAAGTTCTACTATCATTCTAAGTTTTACCCTCCAATTGTACATCTTTGGTCCAGTATTTTGTTTCCACTGCCCTGCAATTGTAGTCTTAGCTGCTGCCAGGCCTATTCGTTTAATTCTCTGTTGCCACTTCTGCCCTCTCTGGTTTCCCCAGCCCAGCAAACACCATTTAGGTTCACATGGGAATGGCGCCTCTAAGGCCTCTGGCAGACGCTCGGCTATCCTCTTCCAATAGATCTGTATCATCTTGCATTCCCACCAAATATGGTAAAAGGTTCCCTTTTCCACTCCACACCTCCAACAAACATCCGAAGCCTTCGGGTACATTTTCTTAACTCTCTCTGGAGTACAGTACCATCGGCTTAGTACTTTGTACGCATTCTCTCTGATTAATACACACAGCGAGGCTTTTTTAACCTCTAACCACACCCTCTTCCATTCAGCCTCGTTCAATCCCTGCTTCATATCCTTTTCCCATGCCTCCATATACGTAAATTTCACAAACCCTTTACCCTGTAGATGGCTATATATTCTAGAAATTCCTTTACCCCACTTGTCGATATCCCCCATACATTGTCAAATTGTTCATGTTCAATAGGTTGAGCTTTTGCCCACTTCTCTGCAGTGATAGAATGTTTAACTTGCAAGTATGCATATATATCAGTCCCCAATAACCCATACAAATCCTGCATTTCCCCAAATGTTTTAATTCGCCCCTCCTCTAGAAAGTCTCTGAATCGAATTAGACCCTGATAGAACCATGTTTGGAAAACCCCACATTCCCTTCCTGCCACAAACCTGGGTTCCTGAATAATCCAGGCATACGATGATTTAGTCCGTGTACCCCTCAATTTATGTTTTAGGGCTCCCCACATTGTCAATAAGTGTGGTATAAAGGGATTCAACGTCAGCCCCCCATATGTTTGATCAGAAAGTGAAGCCCACAACAGTCCTTCTAAGTGTCCCTCCCTGACAAATATCTGTTCCAGTCTTCCCATTATATATTTTGACTTCACCACCTCCTGCGGTAGGGCATACCAGCTGTCCACCAGCCTCTCCATGAAAAACTACTTCATAACATTATTCCTAAATTGACCCCCTGCAACCTCAATTCATGTCCTCTAATTCTATGGCTTCCCCATCTCTGGAAACGATTTGTTTGTATATCAATACCTTTCAAATATTTAAATGTCTGTATCATATCACCCCATCCCTCCTTCCTCTAGGATATACATATTCAAGTCATCGTCTCCTCTCATATGTCTTTTGGCACAAACCCCATACCATTTTTTATTCTTTTCTCTGAATCACTTCAAATCTTTAGTGAGATATGGCCTCTAAAACTGAACACAATGGGGCCTTATCAATGACTTGTACAGAGGCATTAACACCTCTCCTTTCTTCTACCAGTTATACCTCTCTCCATGTAGCCCAGCATTCCTTTGGCTATGGCCACCGTCTGGTTATATCTCTCCCTGTATAGCCTAGCATCTCTCTGGCTATGGCCACCATCTTGTAACATTGTTTCATTACCTTGAGATCCTCAAACATTATCACCCCAAGTTAAACTGTGCTTATCAGTCTCTTGCCTCCTATCTCATGCATCTGCTTTGGAGTTCTGCATCCTGACTGCAAATAGTTACATTCCATGCTACCACGACAAGCAGCGGCTTCCTCATGTCTATCTCAGTAGCAGACTCTGCATCACTCTGCACTTCTTTGCACTTTGCAATAAATTTTAACTGCTAGACCTTAGACTATTCTTCTTATTTCTGGAGCTCTCATCTCATGTTTTCTACTCTCTCCAGGATGTCCACACAAGCTTCATGCCATCTGCAAAAAGGCAAACTTTTCCTTCAAACCCTTCAGCAATATCGCTCAAAAATATGTCAAATAGAATTGGCCCCAGTACCGATCCAAGAGGCACTCCAGTACTCATCTTCCTTTCCTCCAACTGGATTCTATTTACCACCACCTCCTGTCATCTGTCAGTTAACCAGTTTCCAATCCAGTTCATCACTTAGAGTCCTAAGTTTAGCCCACTCAGCTTATTCAGGAGTCTCCTGCAAAGAACCATATCTAAGGCTTTTCTAAAATCTAAGTAGATTACATCTAGCACATTCTATCCAGTCAAAGAAATCAATCAGATTCATTTGGCAGGATTTTCCTTTGGTAAAAGCATGTTGCCTCAGACCTTGCGACTGGTTGGATTTTAGAAAGTTCATTATCCTTTCCTTCAGCAGCATCTCTTATCAGCTTTCCAACCCCTGAAGTGAGGCTTACAGGCCTTCCCACTTCTTTCCGGACCCCACTTCTGTGAAGAGGGACCACATCCACTCGTCTCCAATCCTATGGAACCTCTCCCATTGTTAATGATCTATTAAATAAAGCCTTAAGAGGTCCTGTCATGATTTCTCTAAGCTCCCTCAGTATTCTGGGATGTACCCCATCTGGTCCCATAGCTTTAGTACACTTTCAGTTTTTCAAGTTATTCATAAACACTTTCATCTGTGAACAATGAAATAACCATTCTATTTTCATATATACCCTTGGCAGTTGACCATGGTCCTTCTCCAGGATGTTCCTCCATGAACACTGATCAGAAGTATTTGTTTAGCATACCTTTTTCCTCATCACTCTCCACATAGTGGGTCTCAGCTCTTGTTGCCTCTCTTTATATCTTCAGCCATTTTTAATTCTGCCTGTGCTTTTGCTAACTGTATTTCCCTCTTTGCTTCTTTGAGTTTTATCTGGTAATCTTTTCCGTGGTCCTCTTGTTGTAGTCTTCTATATTTCTTGAATGCCACCTCATACCCTGTCTCAAGCCACTCGCAGAGAGGATCAAGTGAACACCATGAGAGGGAAAACGTAAATTATAGAGTTTCCCACATTACTTTCACTGCCTTAATTCTATTATGATGTGGCCTTCCCGGGAGTTTGAGTAAATACAGAGCTAAGAGGTGAATGGAAATACGGGCTGTAGGTATTAGTATGATCTGTGACAGTACACAATGTACATTTGATCCTGAGTGACCAACAAGGAATTTTCTAGTATTCATTATATTCAATGTTCCAGAGTATAACAAAAGTTAGTATACCCTCTGCTAGTCAACCAGACCCACCCGAGTGTAACTAAAGTTGGCACACTCTCTGCTGGCCAACCAGACCCACCTGAGATGAGAGAGTAACTAAAGCTAGCACACCCTCTGCTTGCCAGCCAGGGCCATATGAACATCCACTGCATGTTACAATGAATTTCTATCAATTTATGGAGTTCTTTTCCTTTATTTGAATCTGTATGTTGCAAACCGCTGTGACCTGTTTAAACTCAGCGGTATAGCAAATCCTTTTAATAAACAAAATGATACTAGAAATTCTGTACAGACTCAAGAAGAAAGAAAGGTGCCAGGAGAAAGAATGCGTGGAAACATAGCTGACTGGATGGGATCATATGGAAACTAGTAAAAAAGGTCCGTTTCTGTTTGAGAGGAAACAGGCGCTAGCAAGGTTTTCCTCTGAGTGTGTAAGTTTGAGAGAGTGTATGTGAGAGTGACTGTGTGAGAGAGGCTTCTGTTCCTGCTGCTGTGCATTCCCCGTGCTGTGCTGATTTGCTGCTCCCTGTATCGTGGCTCCGCCCCTCTCCCTTCTACTGGCCAATCTGGTGTGGGTTGTGTGACATCACTATTATCTACTCCAACATGATCCACGGTTCCAGGCAGCCTCAGAATGTTGGAGGTGAGAATTATTATATAGGATGTGAACTCTGAAAAGACTGCACAGAGGCCTAGCTTACTTTCAGGTCGTCCAAAAATTCAATATCTGTCTTCTGGATTGGTTTCTCTGTCCATATCAGAGCGCTATAGCATTTGGTTTTTTCTTCCTCCCCTTCTTTCATGTGTCCAACGGCCTCTCTGCAACACAAGGGAACCACAGAAAAATTTTACAGTTCTACAAAACTAATCTTACGACCAACATTTTTTTGATTTTACCAATAACCAGTCCTAAATCTTTACCTTGTGACGAGCTGTAAATCTCGCACTGCTATTTTGTCTGATGAGCTGTTTATTTTCTGCAGAGTCCAAAGAGATAAGATAAGGAAGTGACTTCCACACCCAGACCTGGTTTGCTGTTAGTTGATTTTTGCCAAGAGCTCAAAGCAAGGGAAACCACTGGGTTCAAGCCATTTACTTATTGTATACAGGATAGACTTATGGACTGTACACACTCAAAAGAATTAGAATCACCCAAGCATTTTCAGTCCACAAAGCACTCCTATCACCAGATAATTTGAAGGACACAGGGCTGCACCAGGCCTCTAAAGTCTAGAGTTTGGGCTGAGGTGTATGAGAGGAGTAGGGGTTTACCTGCTGAAGTTCCTTTATCTCCTGGGCAGTAAATTGCGTTCGATGTGGATTTACAAGTTCAATTGCAAAGGGTCTTCCTGGGAACACACAAAGTGGGTGAGATGACAATTTGCATAGTGTTTCTTGTAGTACATGTTCAGGCAGGAAACCGTGAGATAGCAAATCATATGGAAGCTGCAAACCTAAGCAGGGTTGATTTTCAAAGAAGATAAATATACATAACAAGCGCTCTCTGAACAGTAAAATCCTTTCAGAAAGCCCACTGTTCAATCCATATTCATTAAAACCATGGCTTCAAAGGTGGCTTCTCCATTACGGAATAATGTAAGCCACCTTGAGCCTGCAAATAGGTGGGAAAATGTGGGATACAAATGCAATCAATCAATCAATAAATAAATACACACACTTTTTTCAGCCAGCTGAAATCCAGTCAGATAATAGTAATGTTTATATACAATGTTACCCTGATATTCCCTGGGAGTCTGAGTAACATCTTCAGCACTCCCATCAGGTTCTGACAGGAACCACAGTCTGGGCCCCTAAGACAGGAGCAAAAATGGGGAAAATCTAAGTATCTGTGATTGAAGACTTAGTGTGCCTTAAACCTAGCTGGGATAGCTGTTTTCACTGTCCAACAGCTATGGATTTAAGAAAAAGTGATCACAACCAATCTACAGAGCCCAGAGTCTCAGACAATACAGACGTACCCACTCCCATAGTCTCATCTTTATGTTTATTAAAGTGATTTTAATCAGCAAAGAAATCTTATTCATTCATGAGTTTCCTCACAGCCACAAAATGAGAGAAATCCTGAGCAGAGCTGCCTAGAGACCTCATTTATGAAAGGAGACTTTAGGCTGCTTCTGGCTTTTGGATGCCCTCTCCTGCTATACTGTGTTCCTGCAGTATTAAAATTCAAAGCAGACCAACAGTCTGGAAAAACGTGCAGCTTTATTACAACAGTCACCTGACGTGGCCATATTTCGCCCACAGGCTGTCAGGGGTAGCAGTGGCGTAGCTATGGGTAGACCTGGGTGGGCACAGGCCCACCCATTCTTGCCTCAGGCCCATCTATTCTAGTGGCCCATATGGCCCCCAAAGCACCTCAGTGGTGGCATTTCACACTCTTCCCTCCCTCTTCTCCGCTCACGGCATGGTATCTGCCCGTCTCTCTCTGAAACCCTGCCCCCAATCCCCCCCCAGGTCTACCTCAGAGCTGTCACTGGTGGCAATTCCTATAGCCAGCCTGTGTTGGCCCTGCAGGCTTCCCTCTACCGTGTCCTGCCCTCAATGTCACTTCCTGTTTCATCACTGGCAGGGACACAGTAGAGGGAAGCCTGCAAGGCTAGTGCAGGTTGCCTATAGGAATTGCCGCTGGCGACAGCTCTGAAACAGACACCGGGGGGGGGGGGGGGGGGGTTTGAGAGAGATGGGCAGAAGCTGGGCCATGTGCGGGGAGTGGGGGAAGGAGCAGAGGCTGGGTCTGGGGCAGAGGAGAGGGAGAAAGATGAACACATGAGTAGGAGCATAGAGGATGGAAGGAAAGAGAGAGGGAGAGATGGATGCAAGGATGGAGGGGAAAGTTATAAAAAACTGTATTGTATGTATGTATGTATGGGGGTGTGGGTGGGAAGGGCCCACCCAAAATGGCAGGTCTGGCTACGATCCTGAGGGGTAGAAACTAACATACAAACAGACAAATTCAATAGCATAAAAATTAAAATCATACAAATCATGAAAATTAAAATCATACAAATCGTAAAATTGAATTTTAAAATTAAAATCTTCAAAATTAAAAATATAACAACTCAAAACCAAATCCATGTATAATTCCATTCTATTGCTTATATCCCGCTTAAATCAACCAAGAAATCAAAGCAGGTTACATGAAAACTATGAAATAGATCCCTAGTATTTGTCAAACACGTAAGATTTCAAAACCTTTCTTAAAATCAAGTAGGTAGGAATTCTATGAATGAAAACATGATTAATATTCCAAATCTTGCAAGACTGATATATAAACGAACTCTCATGGATTCATTTATATGGCACATTATTGACAGAAGGAAAACCAAGTCTTAAAAAAAAGGTAGAATGAACCATCGTACTACACGCAGAATAAGTTAATAACTGACTACGAGAAACGGGACAACTACCTGAAAAAATCTTATAGACTAAATAAGCCACTTTAAAATCTACTCGAGCCCTCACTGGCAGCCAATGAAGTTCTCTCAAAATAGGTGACACCTGATCATATTTCTTACATCCAAACATCAATCTAGCTGCAGTGTTTTGCAACAACTGTAGTCAACGGAACAACTTTTGATGTATACCAGCATACAAAGCACTGCAATAATCGATCTGAGAGAGAATAATCATTTGTACTATCACACAAAATTGTTCTGGAAAAAAGAAAGAACATACTGACTTTTCACAGCAAAGTGAACAAAGCTATGGGGCCGGATGGGATACATCCCAGGATACTGAAGGAGCTCAGAGAGGTCCTGGTGGGACCTCTTAAATAGATCTTTAGAGACGGGAGTGGTTCCGTGAGATTGGAGACGAGCGGATGTGGTCCCTCTTCACAAAAGTGGAGACAGGGAACAAATGGGAAACTACAGACTGGTAAGTCTCACGTTGGTGGTAGGAAAAATAATGGAGTTGCTGCTGAAAGAAAGGATAGTTAACTTTCTAGAAACCGACAGGTTACAGGACCCAAGGCAACATGGCTTTACCAAAGGAAAATCCTGCCAAACAAATCTTATTGACTTTTTTGACTGGGTGATCAAAGAACTGGATGAGGGACGTGCGCTAGATGTAATCTACTTGGACTTCAGTAAAGCCTTTGATACGGTCCCCCACAGAAGACTTGTGAATAAGCTGAAAGGGTTGAACTTAGAACCGAAAGTGGTGAACTGGATAAGAAACTGGGTTGACCGACAGGTGGCAGAGGGTGGTGGTAAATGGAATCCGCACGGAGGAAAGGAAGGTGAGCAGTGGAGTTTCTCAGGGGTCGGTTCTGGGGCCTATTCTGTTTAATATATTTGTGGGAGATATTGCTGAAGGGTTGGAAGGAAAGGTGTGCCTTTTTGCGGATGACACGTAAATAGCCAATACAGTGGATACCCTGGAGGGAGTAGAAACGATGAGAAGGGATCTCCAAACATTAGAAGAATGGTCGAGGGTCTGGCAGTTAAAATGAGACATTAATGGTTGAATATTGAACATTCAACATTGAAATCCAATATATGGGAGATGGTTGTATACCACAGCTTTTAAGTCACATTGAAACCTGGGATTCCAACAGGATGGACTATCATGAATGCACACACCTCACCTTAAGATAAGTAAAGGATTGAAGTTAACTTTTAGCTAATTTCTCCATCTGCCTGTAGTATTACACCAAAGGTAGATAAAGCGAATGCTACATACCTGTAGAAGGTATTCTCCGAGGACAGCAGGCTGATTGTTCTCACTGATGGGTGACGTCCACGGCAGCCCCTCCAATCGGAATCTTCACTAGCAAAGTCCTTTGCTAGCCCTCGCGCGCCCGCGCGCACCGCGCATGCGCGGCCGTCTTCCCGCCCGAAACCGGCTCGAGCCGGCCAGTCCAGTATGTAGCAAGACAATACTCTTAAGGGAAGACACAACTCCAAAGGGGAGGCGGGCGGGTTTGTGAGAACAATCAGCCTGCTGTCCTCGGAGAATACCTTCTACAGGTATGTAGCATTCGCTTTCTCCGAGGACAAGCAGGCTGCTTGTTCTCACTGATGGGGTATCCCTAGCCCCCAGGCTCACTCAAAACAACAATCATGGTCAATTGGGCCCCGCAACGGCGAGGACATAACTGAGATTGACCTAAAAAATACCAACTAACTGAGAGTGTAGCCTGGAACAGAACAAACAGGGCCCTCGGGGGGTGGAGTTGGATCCTAAAGCCCAAACAGGTTCTGAAGAACTGACTGCCCGAACCGACTGTCGCGTCGGGTATCCTGCTGCAGGCAGTAATGGGATGTGAATGTGTGGACAGAAGCCCACGTCGCAGCTTTGCAAATTTCTTCAATGGAGGCTGACTTCAAGTGGGCTACCGACGCAGCCATGGCTCTAACATTATGAGCCGTGACATGACCCTCAAGAGCCAGCCCCGCCTGGGCGTAAGTGAAGGAAATGCAATCTGCTAGCCAATTGGATATGGTGCGTTTCCCTACAGCCACTCCCCTCCTATTGGGATCAAAAGAAACAAACAATTGGGCGGACTGTCTGTGGGGCTGTGTCCGCTCCAAGTAGAAGGCCAATGCTCTCTTGCAGTCCAATGTGTGCAGCTGACGTTCAGCAGGGCAGGAATGAGGACGGGGAAAGAATGTTGGCAAGACAATTGACTGGTTCAGATGGAACTCCGACACGACCTTTGGCAAGAACTTAGGGTGAGTGCGGAGGACTACTCTGTTATGATGAAATTTGGTGTAAGGGGCCTGGGCTACCAGGGCCTGAAGCTCACTGACTCTACGAGCTGAAGTAACTGCCACCAAGAAAATGACCTTCCAGGTCAAGTACTTCGGATGGCAGGAATTCAGTGGCTCAAAAGGAGGTTTCATCAGCTGGGTGAGAACGACATTGAGATCCCATGACACTGTAGGAGGCTTGACAGGGGGCTTTGACAAAAGCAAACCTCTCATGAAGCGAACAACTAAAGGCTGTCCTGAGATCGGCTTACCTTCCACATGGTAATGGTATGCACTGATTGCACTAAGATGAACTCTTACAGAGTTGGTCTTGAGACCAGACTCAGACAAGTGCAGAAGGTATTCAAGCAGGGTCTGTGTAGGACAAGAGCGAGGATCTAGGGCCTTGCTGTCACACCAGACGGCAAACCTCCGCCAATGAAAGAAGTAACTTCTCTTAGTGGAGTCTTTCCTGGAAGCAAGCAAGATGCGGGAGACACCCTCTGGCAGACCCAAAGAGGCAAAATCTACGCCCTCAACATCCAGGCCGTGAGAGCCAGAGACTGGAGGTTGGGATGCAGAAGAGCCCCTTCGTCCTGCGTGATGAGGGTCGGAAAACACTCCAATCTCCACGGTTCTTCGGAGGATAACTCCAGAAGAAGAGGGAACCAGATCTGACGCGGCCAAAAAGGAGCAATCAGGATCATGGTGCCTCGGTCTTGCTTGAGTTTCAACAAAGTCTTCCCCACCAGAGGAATGGGAGGATAAGCATACAGCAGACCCTCCCCCCAGTCCAGGAGGAAGGCATCCGATGCCAGTCTGCCGTGGGCCTGAAGCCTGGAACAGAACTGAGGGACTTTGTGGTTCACTCGAGATGCGAAGAGATCCACCAAGGGGGTGCCCCACGCTTGGAAGATCTGGCGCACCACTTTGGAATTGAGCGACCACTCGTGAGGTTGCATAATCCTGCTCAGTCTGTCGGCCAGACTGTTGTTTACGCCTGCCAGATATGTGGCTTGGAGCACCATGCCGTTCCGGCGAGCCCAGGTCCACATGCTGACGGCTTCCTGACACAGGGGGCGAGATCCGGTGCCCCCCTGCTTGTTTACATAATACATGGCAACCTGGTTGTCTGTCTGAATTTGGATAATTTGGTGGGACAGCCGATCTCTGAAAGCCTTCAGAGCGTTCCAGATCGCTCGTAACTCCAGAAGATTGATCTGTAGATCGCGTTCTTGGAGGGACCAGCTTCCTTGGGTGTGAAGCCCATCGACATGAGCTCCCCATCCCAGGAGAGACGCATCCGTGGTCAGCACTTTTTGTGGCTGAGGAATTTGGAAGGGACGTCCCAGAGTCAAATTGGTCCAAATCGTCCACCAATACAGGGATTCGAGAAAACTCGTGGACAGGTGGATCACGTCCTCTAGTCCCCCAGCGGCCTGATACCACTGGGAGGCTAGGGTCCATTGAGCAGATCTCATGTGAAGGCGGGCCATGGGAGTCACATGAACTGTGGAGGCCATGTGGCCCAGCAATCTCAACATCTGCCGAGCTGTGATCTGCTGGGACGCCCGCACCCGGGAGACGAGGGACAACAAGTTGTTGGCTCTCATCTCTGGGAGATAGGCGCGAGCCGTCCGAGAATCCAGCAGGTCTCCTATGAATTCGAGGTTCTGCACTGGAAGAAGATGGGACTTTGGGTAATTTATCACAAACCCCAGTAGCTCCAGAAGGCGAATAGTCATCTGCATGGACTGCAGGGCTCCTGCCTCGGATGTGTTCTTCACCAGCCAATCGTCGAGATATGGGAACACGTGCACTCCCAGCCTGCGAAGTGCCGCTGCTACCACAGCTAGGCACTTTGTGAACACCCTGGGCGCAGAGGCGAGCCCAAAGGGTAGCACACAGTACTGGAAGTGGCGGGTGCCCAACTGAAATCGCAGATACTGTCTGTGAGCTGGCAGTATCGGGATGTGTGTATAGGCATCCTTCAAGTCCAGAGAGCATAGCCAATCGTTTTGCTGAATCATGGGGAGAAGGGTGCCCAGGGAAAGCATCCTGAACTTTTCTTTTACGAGATATTTGTTCAGGGCCCTTAGGTCTAGGATGGGACGCATCCCCCCTGTTTTCTTTTCCACAAGGAAGTACCTGGAATAGAATCCCAGCCCTTCTTGCCCGGATGGCACGGGCTCGACCGCATTGGCGCTGAGAAGGGCGGAGAGTTCCTCTGCAAGTACCCTCTTGTGCTGGAAGCTGTAAGACTGAGCTCCCGGTGGACAATTTGGAGGGTTTGATGCCAAATTGAGGGTGTATCCTTGCTGGACTATTTGCAGAACCCACTGATCGGAGGTTATGAGAGGCCACCTTTGGTGAAAAGCTTTCAACCCTCCCCCCGACTGGCAGGTCGCCCGGCACGGACACTTGGATGTCGGCTATGCTCTGCTGGAGCCAGTCAAAAGCTCGCCCCTTGCTTTTGCTGGGGAGCCGCGGGGCCTTGCTGAGTCGCACGCTGCTGACGAGAGCGAGCGCGCTGGGGCTTAGCCTGGGCCGCAGGCTGTCGGGAAGGAGGATTGTACCTACGCCTGCCAGAAGAGTAGGGAACAGTCTTCCTTCCCCCGAAAAATCGTCTACCTGTAGAGGTAGAAGCTGAAGGCTGCCGGCGGGCGAATTTGTCGAATGCGGTATCCCGCTGGTGGAGAGACTCTACCACCTGTTCGACTTTTTCGCCAAAAATGTTGTCCGCACGGCAAGGCGAGTCCGCAATCCGCTGCTGGATTCTATTCTCCAGGTCGGCGGCGCGCAGCCATGAGAGCCTGCGCATCACCACACCTTGAGCAGCGGCCCTGGACGCAACATCAAAAGTGTCATAAACTCCTCTGGCCAGGAATTTTCTGCACGCCTTCAGCTGCCTGACCACCTCCTGAAAAGGCTTGGCTTGCTCAGGGGGAAGAGCATCAACCAAGCCCGCCAACTGCCGCACATTGTTCCGCATGTGTATGCTCGTGTAGAGCTGGTAAGACTGGATCTTGGACACGAGCATAGAGGAATGGTAGGCCTTCCTCCTAAAGGAGTCTAAGGTTCTAGCGTCCTTGCCCAGGGGCGC
This sequence comes from Microcaecilia unicolor, assembly GCF_901765095.1. Classification (NCBI taxonomy): domain Eukaryota; kingdom Metazoa; phylum Chordata; class Amphibia; order Gymnophiona; family Siphonopidae; genus Microcaecilia; species Microcaecilia unicolor. The sequence goes on along the minus strand of NC_044033.1, from coordinate 93,610,165 downwards.
CGAAGCATGTTCCCTAGAACTCTTAGCCTTCTTTAGGGCCAAATCCACAACTCCAGAGTCGTGAGGCAACTGAGTGCGCATCAGCTCTGGGTCCCCATGGATCCGGTACTGGGACTCGATCTTCCTGGGAATGTGGGGATTACTTAATGGCTTGGTCCAGTTCGCAAGCAATGTCTTTTTCAGGACATGGTGCAAGGGAACAGTGGACGCTTCCTTAGGTGGAGAAGGATAGTCCAGGAGCTCAAACATTTCAGCCCTGGGCTCGTCCTCCACAACCACCGGGAAGGGGATGGCCGTAGACATCTCCCGGACAAAGGAAGCAAAAGACAGACTCTCGGGAGGAGAAAGCTGTCTTTCAGGAGAGGGAGTGGGATCAGAAGGAAGACCCTCAGACTCCTCGTCAGAGAAATATCGAGGATCTTCCTCTTCCTCCCACGAGGCCTCACCCTCGGTGTCAGACACAAGTTCACGAACCTGTGTCTGCAACCTCGCCCTGCTCGACTCAGTGGAGCCACGTCCACGATGGGGGCGTCGAGAGGTAGACTCCCTCGCCCGCATCGGCGAAGCTCCCTCCGCCGACGTAGTCGGGGAGCCTTCCTGGGAGGTGGCCGCGGTCGGTACCGCACGCGGTACCGACGTCGGGGACCTCAACCTGGGCGATGGGCCAGCCGGCGCCACGCTCGACGGTACCGGAGGCGCAAGCACCGCCGGTACCGGAGGGGTAGGGCGCAACAGCTCTCCCAGAATCTCTGGGAGAACGGCCCGGAGGCTCTCGTTTAGAGCGGCTGTAGAGAAAGGCTGTGAGGTCGATGCAGGCGTCGACGTCAGTACCTGTTCCGGGCGTGGAGGCTGTACCGGGCTGTCCAGAGCGGAGCGCATCGACACCTCCTGAACAGAGGGTGAGCGGTCCTCTCGGTGCCGATGCCTGCTGGGTGCCGAATCCCTCGGCGACCCAGAGCTCTCGGTGCCGACATGGAGAGGAGACCGGTGTCGATGCTTCTTCGATTTCTTCCGAAGCATGTCACCGGAGCTCCCCGGCACCGACGAGGAGGACGTCGAATCCATCCGTCGCTTCCTCGGGGCCGAGACTGAAGAAGGTCGATCTCGGGGGGGGGCTGTACCGCAGGAGCCCTCAGGGTAGGAGGAGACCCACCCGAGGGCTCACCGCCACCAGCAGGGGAATGGACAGCCCTCACCTGCACTCCACCCGATGCACCACCGTCCGACGACATCAGCAGACGAGGTCCTGGTACCACCGACGTCGATGCAGCTATCCGATGTCTCGGCGCCGATGCAGAGGCCCGATGCCTCGATGCACTCGATGCAGGGGCGGCCGAGGAAGATGGTCTGGACGCTGACGACGTCGATGCACTCGAAGATCCCGGTGCCGATGCCGACGAAGAGCCCGAGAACAACACGTTCCACTGGGCTAGTCTCGCTACCTGAGTCCGCCTTTGAAGAAGGGAACACAGACTACAGTTCTGAGGGCGGTGCTCGGCCCCCAGACACTGAAGACACGACGAGTGTCGATCAGTGAGCGAGATAACCCGGGCGCACTGGGTGCACTTCTTGAAGCCGCTGGAAGGCTTCGATGTCATGGGCGGAAAAATCACGCCGGCGAAATCAAAAGCCGAAATGGCGAAAATTGAAGCACCAAAAATTTAGAGGGAGAAAAAATCTCGACCGAGGCCGAAAAGAGGCCTACCCCGACGACGAAAGAAAACTTACCGGGGCAAAAAGCTGGAAGTACGGGGAGGATTGACACGAAACCCGGTCGGAGGGTTTCCGGAGCACTTCCCGACTAGCAAAGCTTTCCCGAAGGAAAAAAACACGCTCAAACAGAATTTGGACGCGCGAGGTCGACTTTCCGGGGCTCGACACGGCGAAAACACGACCGTACCGAGTGCGGACAAAAGAAGACTGGCCGGCTCGAGCCGGTTTCGGGCGGGAAGACGGCCGCGCATGCGCGGTGCGCGCGGGCGCGCGAGGGCTAGCAAAGGACTTTGCTAGTGAAGATTCCGATTGGAGGGGCTGCCGTGGACGTCACCCATCAGTGAGAACAAGCAGCCTGCTTGTCCTCGGAGAAATAATGATATGATCATCTGTGCAACTGCATTAGGATTATATTACAGCATATGAGTGCATTATGAGGATAGGGAGGTTGGAGTGCCATGATGTTAATTGGGCTTCCTAAGCAGTAACATATTGCGAGAGCGTCCTGCGGGATAAGTCCCAGTCACTGAGCACTATACGCATATTAAAAAAAGAGAAAAATACACACTAGTATCACGTTTGCACATTTTAAGTTTAGTATATAGGTTTTAGTTTTATTATTCATGTAAACAAAAAAAAACCCGGACTTTATCATTTACCCCGGAGGATTTGATTATAGTTATAATTTAATGACAAGAAGTGTAGAGTGATGCACTTGGGGTGTGGAAACCCAAAAGAGAGATACCGGATAGGAGGGGAGAGATTAGTACACTCGACTCAGGAGAGAGACCTTGGGGTGTTGGTGTCGGAAGATCTGAAGTGAAGAAACAAGGCGACAAGGCGACGGCTGTGGCCAGAAGGATGCTACGCTGCGTAGAGAGGGGCATAACCAGCAGAAGAAAGGAGGTGTTGATGCCCCTCTACAAGTCGTTGGTGAGGCCCCACTTGGAGTATTGTGTTCAGTTTTGGAGGCCGTATCTTGCTAAAGATGTAAAAAGACTAGAAGTGGTGCAAAGAAAAGCTACGAAAATGGTATGGGATTTGCATTGCAAACCATACAAGGAGAGACTTGCTGACCTGAACATGTATACCTTGGAGGAAAGGAGAAACAGGAGTGATATGATACAGACGTTCAAATATTTGAAAGGTATTAATCCGCAAACGAACCTTTTCCGGAGACGGGAAGGCGACAGAACTAGAGGACATGAATTGAGTTTGAAGGAGGGCAGACTCATGACTAATGTCAGGAAGTATTTTTTCATGGAAAGGGTGGTGGATATGTGGAATGCCCTCCCGCAGGAGGTGGTGGAGATAAAAATGGCAATGGAATTCAAACATGCGTGGGATAAACACAAAGGAATCCTGTTTAGAAGGAATGGTTCCGTGGAATCTTAGCAGAGATTGGGTGGTGACGCCGGTAATTGGAAACAAAATGGGAGCTGGGCAGACTTCTACGGTCTACGCCCTGATCGCGACTGAATAGATAGGGATGGGCTGGAGTGTACATTTTAAGGGGCTTCGATGTTAGCTTCAGAACTTAGTACAAGAATAGTACTGGGCAGACTTCTACGGTCTGTGCCCTGAGAAAGGCAAGGACAAATCAAACTCGGGAATACATATAAAATATCACATACCATGTAAAACGTCACCAAAGTGGATCAACATATTTAAAATTGTTTTATAGCAGGGGAACCTAACTCTTAACCACAAGCGAATCATATCAGTTTTAGTGCATAACATATATTACAACCACAATAGTGACAGTGTAATAAAAGCAAGAAGAAGAGCACTGAAAAGGAGCATACACCTATTGGGGAATAGAACAAGTTTCCCTAATAGTTAAAAGAAAATATTCATAATTTTACGATTTTAATGTTTATGATTTGTATGTTATTAAATTTGGCTGTCTGTATATTAGTTTCTACTCCTGACGCAGCCTATGGGCGAAATGTAGCCACGTTGGGTAATTGTTGTAATAAAGCTATATGTCTTTCCAGACTGCTGGTCTGCTTGTCTTTCTACTACTACGCTTAGGTTGCGGATCATCACCTCTCTTTTCTGCTGTATTAATATTCATTGCAGGAAACAGGACCACAAATACCCAGGTTGCACATTTAAAATGCACAAACTGTGTAAAGATTCTTGAGAAATTCAAGCAGCTCTATTTGCATCAATTGGACCATGTTGCAAGCAAACGTTACAAACTCATTTAATCTTTGAAAAAGGGCCCGATACCTTTTTATTGGAACAATATAAAAATCATCAACTGATGAAGATGCACACAACCTTTTGAGACCACATTGCTTGTTTCTTCAGATGCGACTTGATCATGCCTATGAGTTTTGAGGGTCGCCATTTATGAACAGTCTTTATGCTGATCCCATGAAAAATGCCTCAATCTGCAAAGAATTCCTTATACTGTAGGGCCAATCTACATTTCAAGCTCACCTTTTCCCAAGGTTCTTACATCCACGTCTTCTCTTCCAGAGGATGAAAAGTTAAAGCCTGGGAACATAAGAACATAACACAAGAACATAAGAATAACCACAATGGGTCAGACCAATGTTCCATTTAGTCCAGTATCCTGTTTCCAACAGTGGCCAATCCAGGTCACAAGCACCTGGCAGAAACCCAAATAGTAGCAATATTCCGTGCTACCAATCCCACTGCAAGCAGTAGCTTCCCATGTGTGTGTTAATAGCAGACTATGGACACAACTGGTGCATTTGGCACTACCCACTCATCCACTCTCTCTTTACAACCAAAAAGACACAGAAGCCACTTCTTTCAACTGAATTTGGAATTTATTAAGGCCGCAGCCAAGCACTTTAACATTCAATGTCATCAATACTCCTTAACTGTATTGCAAACTGTATAATTTCTGATAACATCACAATTTATTGTAAACCCATGGGTACACAGCTTTCCTTCCCCTCGCATCTTAAGACGCTTCGGGTTTGTGCCGTCTAAGCACATCCCCCCCTCCTATACGTGCTGTTACTTCTAGCATCCGATGTTTATGGTGCATCCCGTTTAAGGATGCACCCTGTCGAAGCTCTTGGCCTCCAGCTGTTCAAGCCAGGAGACAATGTAGTCAAGATAAATTAACAGCAACCTGTCCCCATACAGGCGTAACAATTAAACTGCATCTTGAACGTAACATTTCAGCAATTATTCCCCAACAACGAAGCACTATTATGTGCTGACATGCTGTGTACCCTCCATAGTCTTACATAATCACCGCCCAGCTGCGACAACCGTGCCCTAATCCCTGGGTGGGTGGGCCGGGTCAGCTCCACTGCCTCACTGCTGCCTGCTCGAAATGACCCCTCCTTACCTACGGAGCTCGCCTTTATGCCCTCCCCCCTCTCCTCCCCCTGGACCCTCTTCCTTCCCTTAACCCTTTCCTTACCACTGTTCTTTTGCTGGCCTCCAGCTCAGTTGTGTCCGGCCTCCCTAATCGGATTGGCCTCTTCCTTTTCCTCCAGAAAATTGTCTAAATCTTTTTTAAACCCAGTTAAGCTAACTGCTGTTACTACATCCTCTGGCAAATAGTTCCAGAGCTTAACTATTCGTTGAGTGAAAAAATATTTCTTCCTATCTGTTTTAAAAGTATTTCCATGTTACTTCCTTGAGTGCCCCCTACTCTTTGTACTTTTTGAAAAAGTTAAAAAAAAAAAAAAAATTGATTCACTTCTACTCGTTCTACACCACTCAGGATTTTGTAGACCTCAATCATATCTCCCCTCATCTGTCTCTTTTCCAAGATGAAGAGCCCTAACCTCTTTAGCCTTTCCTCATACAAGAGGAAATCTTCCAATGTGGTATATATCATTCAGTGTAAAAAATGTAACGAAGGATGCTATATTGGAGAAACAGGCCAGATGATTAAGACAAGATTCAATTTACATAGACATCATATGAACAATACTGGTGCCAGCAGGGTTCCCACGCCTGTTGGTCAACATTTTACAGGACCAGGACACTGTACCAGTGACTTCACAGTGAGAATCCTCAAAGGTAACTTTAAAACCATACAAGAACGTAAGACCTTTGAAGTCAGAATGATTGAATATTTTAACACCCAACAGAAAGGACTTAACAAGGATCTGGGGTTCCTAGCCCATTATAAACCATAAAGCTGTATGTCTCTGTTGATCACCCTCCCCTCACCTATCCACACCCACCCTGTTAGAATATCAATGATATGCTTTGATGTCCCCATGCATACCTCCTACCCACCCCCCTCCTCCCACCCTGTCAGACTGTCATAGTAATGCTTGAATGTTTTCACTTATATACACTGTCAGCTAGCACATTTGCTTATTTCCGATCTGAGGAAGAAGGGCAACCTTCGAAAGCTAATCAAGAAATGTATTAAGTTATGTCCAATAAAAAAGGTATCATCTTATTTTCTTTTCCATGTTTTATTTTGTTTGATTTCTATTGATAACCTTAAGAGTGGACTAACACGGCTACCACACTCCTCTACTCATACAAGAGGAGTTCCATCCCCTTTATCATTTTGGTTGCTCTTCTTTGAACCTTTTCTAATTCCACTATATCTGTTTTGAGATTTGGCAACCAGAACTGAACGCAATACTCAAGGTGAGGTATGGTAGTAGTTTGGAAGTTTTTTTTTTTTGTTCTGCGACAACTTTTTGACACTACTGTTATGTATGGGACATGCACACATACACATAATACGCGTACATGGCACATTTCCCACACATGTGCAACAACAGCTCCAGACCTTAAAGATAGGGGCTCCTTTCTGTGCATCGCACAGAATGCTCAATTTAATACTAATTAGCTTGTTGTATTACTGCTAGACTGGCTACAACCAGTCTAAGTCAAACGTTGCAAGCATGGTAACCTTTGAGCATTGGGGCCATAGTTCTCAGAGATTCTAAATCACTTACTGCCCCAAATGAGTGGAGGAGTGGCCTAGTGGTTAGTGTGGTGGACTCTGGTCCTGAGGAACTGGGTTCAATTCCCACTGCAGGCACAGGCAGCTCCTTGTGACTCTGAACAAGTCACTTAACCCTCCATTGCCCCAGGTACAAATAAGTACCTGTATATAATATGTAAGCCGCATTGAACCTGCTATGAGTGGGAAAGCACGGGGTACAAATGTAACAAAAGAAATCCAGTGCTATTCTGACAAGACAGCATAGTGTGAGAGTTTGGGCACTGTATGATTCACTGAGAGCTATTTGATGCAGGAGGAAAACAGAACAGCTGTTCCAGAGGTGGCACTGTCAACAAGCCTCCAGAGAAGATATGAGGGTTTTAAAAATTTGAGGGAGAGCCAGGGGTTGAGGATGGAGACCGACTGGTGGAGGGGGTTGGAGGAGAGTGTGTGGGGGAGTTGGGAAGGAACAAAGTATTGGAGGAGTTGGACCGAGGAATATGGACAGATATATTGGAGGGTGAGGGAGGTGAGCTTAGGGAAAGAGATGCAAAAGTTTGTTTTCTTTACATGACTGACTGACTACACCTGAGCTGCTGGATCAATCACATAATTGGAAAGGGGACATTTCAGGAGAGCTGCGTCACTGTTGGGAGCTTCTCCTTGCCCAGTGTGCCAGCTGCTTTGTTTAGAGACAACCTTGGCTCTCATAATGAAGTGCTTTTGCCAAAGAGGCCCCCTCTTATAAAATAGTGAAGTTTGCTGTCTGAGGATATGCACTAGGAGTAAAAGTAGGAAAAAATGCACCTATTTGGGAGAAAAAATCCTATTACAGGCAGATCCAATCTTTGGCTTCTCTGTTGAGACAGATAATTCATGCCACTGCAGCTTTGGTGATGTTGCCTTCTGTACACCAGAAAGTGAACAGAGATCAGAAACTATTTTACACAGATCCTAAACTAACTTTCAGATGGTAAAAATGTCTTGGCATCACTAAATCGGGCTGTATTTTAGAAAAACTTTTCCACTCTAAAACCATGTCTAAAAACCAAAGTACCAATATCAGTAAATGTATTTTATGCTTATTTATGGCTTTTATCAACATTCACATACACCTGAGATCTGAGATACTCACTGTCTGCCTTGAATGCATCTATTAGGTGCTGTGAAATCAGTTCTTCTACAGAGGACTCCATTTTTCTCTCACCATCTATAACCCATGGGGTTTGTGGTAAGTTTCTTGAGTACTTGTTGTACCTTCCTGCCAACACAACAAGAACATCTGTACCTGAAAGCTTGAATTAGATACACTCTCATTTCCCATGAGCAGGCAGCATGATCAAGCTTCACTAGTGAGTATAGACAACCTTTGTATCATTACACAACAGTTAATGATTTTAATGTATGCCCTACATATAAAAGCTCAGAAAATAAGTTATAGATGATAGCGTTTACAGGATGAACAATATATTTGGGGCAGTTTTCGAAACCTTCATCAAGTGGGTATGTATGTATGTATGTATTTATTTATTTATTTAAAAGGGCTTATAAACTATCCACTGTGACAGCTGGGCAGAATAGAAACAAACATAGATAAAATCAAAACCACATCTAATAAAATGAACTGGAAACAAACCCAGGCCTAAAAGAATATAAAATTCATTAAGGGCTAGATTCAATAAACAATGCTCAAAAATTGGCACTGAAAAAAAAAATCAGCGCTCAATGGTATTCTATAATGAGCACTCAAAGATCAGCGCCCCTTATAGACGGGTGTAATTCCCAGCACCCAATTTGGGCACAAATCCCCAGTATTCTATAATACTGCACACAAATTTTAGGAATGTCCCTGACCCGCCCGTGTACCTCCCCATGGACAGGTCCCCTTCAGGGTTGCAAGCTTTTGGGTTCCCCTTTTGGAATTTGGGTACACATTGATATAGAATAGCATGTAGCAAGATGTTCATGCAAATTCATATTAATGTCAATTAACACCCAATTATTGGCATTAATGGGCTCGTTAGCAAATTTAAGGGCCCTTTTATAAAATGGTGGTAAGTTCAACGCGGGCTTACTACACACCAATTTGGAATTACAGTCGGCCCAACATGGGAGCTGGCGGTAGTTCCAGCCCCAGTGTGTGCAATTTCCTGTGCTGGGGAAATAGGGCTGTAATTTTTAGCGCAGCACTAACCCAGCGGGATCCTTTATCGCCACCTCCCTCCGCTTTTTAAAAAAGGTTTTGTTTGGTTTTTGGAATATTTTTAAAGCTTTCTTTATTATTATTATGGGTTGGGAGAATAACATTTGTTCACATAGCACATCTACATAAGTACATAAGTATTGCTATACTGGGAAAGACCAAAGGTCCATCGAGCCCAGCATCCTGTTTCCAACAGTGGCCAATCCAGATTTTCCCCAGTCCATTTAATAACGGTCTATGGACTTTCCTTTAGGAAGCCGTCCAAACGTTTTTTAAACTCTGCTAAGCTAACCGCCTTTACCACATTCTCTGGCAGCAAATTCCAGAGTTTAATTACACGTTGAGTCCTTTCACCAAGCTGCGGTAAAAGGGGGCCTGCGCTGGTGTTAGCTGTTTTGATGCACCTGAGGCCCCCTTTTACCGCAGCGGTTAAAAGGCTGCCTTATTTCTTTTAAGAAATGGCCTTGCAGAAAGTGAACTACTTGCTGTGCAGCCTTTTCGGTGGGGACGGAGGAGGGAGAGAACTTACCGCCACCCACTGAGGTGGCAGTAATGGCTCTTGTGCTAATCTAGCAGTAACCAAGCAGCACACAGCACTGCCTGATTACTGCCGGGTAAATACCAGTGCTACAAAAAATATATATTTTTGTAGTGCCGGAAGTGACATACACTGGGGTGGGAACTACTGCCGGGCTGCTGCAGTAGCCTGGCGGTAGTTCTGGATTAACGAGCGGTAAGCCCACATTGGGCTTTCTGCCACTTCGCAAAAGACCCCATGTGTGAGATGTGAAACATTCTACTGATGGGAAAGTCTGGGTTTAAAGAAGCAACTAGAGCTCGGAACAACCTAATGGTGGCTACCAGGAGTAGAAAAAATGGTTAAGTTTGGCTTTTGAGATCGATTTAAAACTCTTTTGGAGGGTTTTTGGTTTTGTTTGTCCCTGTTTAAATAGCACCTACTGCTGCTTGAAAACCTACGTTAGAGTTCTCAGTGCTTTAAACTTTGCTTTTTCTTTTTATTTCACCGGCTTTTTTTTAGTTGGTTTCTTTTTCAAGGATTTTATAGTTTATTTATTTATTGGGATTTATTAACCATCTTTATTAAAGAGATTCACACAGTACAGCAGGTACAGGTTAACATACAACTTACAATTTTGTTAACAGCATAACAATAAAATTACCAAGTATGAACATAAATACAACAAATAAGGTAAACTTGAAAACAGCAAATGTAAACCTACTAATAAGAATACCATGAAACAGGATCAAAAATATACACATTTAACAGCACTGAAATTCAAATAATAGAGATATAATGCAATATCCGCATAATACTAATGAAACATCTAATAAGCACATATTAGAACATTCAAATAATATAGATATGCTAATGCTATTCTACAATACAGCTTACCATGTAGCTAAGGGGCCAAGTGCAGATATAAACCAATATAAATACACCAAGCCACACTCTTCCTGTTGCGGATACCCTGAAACTCTTGGGTGTTACTATTGACCGAAATCTTACCCTTGATTGCCATGTGAAAAATGTTACAAAGAAAATGTTTTATGCAATGTGGAAGCTTAAAAGAGTGAAACCTTTTTTCCCAAGGGAGATATTCCACAAGCTGGTGCAATCATTGGTACTGAGCCATCTGGATTACTGCAATTCCATTTACGCAGGATGCAAAGTGCAAACCATTAACAAACTCCAGACTGCCCAAAACACCGCAGCCAGACTCATATTCGGAAAGACGAAATATGAAAGTGCCAAACCTCTTAGAGAAAAATTACATTGGCTCCCATTAAAAGATCGAATTGCATTCAAAATCTGCACCTTAACTCATAAAATCATTCATGGAGAGGCCCCATCATATATGTCAGACCTAATTGACTTACCAACACGAAATACCAATAGTTCATCACGTACTTTCCTAAACCTCCACTACCCCAATTGCAGAGGTCTTAAATACAAATCAATACATGCATCTAGCTTCGCCAACCTCTGCACACAATTATGGAATAAACTACCGCATACTATAAAAACTACACACGACTTGACAACCTTCCCGAAGTTACTGAAGACGTACCTGTTCAAAGAGACTTACAAAAAGAATCCTCCTTAATGACTTGTTTCCTAATCTATACCAGAACCAACCAATACTGATCCCTTCTGATTTGATTATTTTATAATATTATCATTATTGAACATTACATTTTTCCCTACTCTCACTTGTATATTATGTATTATCATTTTATTTACCCTACCTATCTGTTATTCTTGTACATTAATTGTAACAATATGCTGAACCTCTTACTCTGTTAATGGTGATGCCATTGCTATATAATGTAAGCCACATTGAGCCTGCAAATAGGTGGGAAAATGTGGGATACAAATGCAGCAAATAAATAAATAAATCTAGATGTGCGTTGGTCCTCACTTTCTTAGGGGGTCTTTTACAAAGCGGCGGTAAGCCTAACGCAGGCTTACCGCTCGCTAATCCGGAACTACCGCCGGCCCAATGTGGTTGCTGGTGGTAGTTCTGGCTGGAGTGTGTGCCATTTCTGGCGCTCCAGAAATTTGTTTTCTGGAGTGCAGCACTAACCATGCGCTGCTCACTTACTGTCTGGTTACCGTGGCAGCCCGTACCGCCAACTCAATGGATGGCAGTAAGTGCTCCCTGCCGCAAGGCCACGCGGTATTTTTTTTGAAGGTGGGGGCATTTTACCAGCTGTGGCATAAAGGGTCCTGGTGCGTGTGAAAAACAGGCCCCTTTTTCCCGCAGCTTAGTAAAATGGACCCCTTAGTAACCTTCAGTTTGAAGATGGTATGATATTTGAGTATGTGGGCTACTTAGGCAGCTTACAATTATTTTAAAATGTATTTATACAAGGTTGTTTTTATTTATTTATTCATTCTTAGCAAAAGTGGCACTTCTTTGACCTAATTGCTTGAGGGCAGAAAACTCTGATTTGACAGCATATTTAAATCAAGAATATATAAAACAAGGCACACCAAAACCTGGAAGAATGAGGGGGCAAAGAGGAAATCTCTGGAGAGGGCCACTTTGTGAAAGGTTAGTTACTATTACTTCTGAATCTAAAAAGTCATTATTTTATATTAGCATACTGTGAGACATTTATTTTTAGACTATAATACCATATTCAGAAAAATGTATCAGCATAATAAATATAAGAGGTTAAAATTTTCCATATAAGAAAAAAATAATGCATGTAATTCAATTCTCTTTTTAAGAAGTCAAGCCTGCTCCATTACAATTAGGGATGAGAGATTTGTCTTTTACATTATAACAAGAATATTTTTACCAGCAACAAAAACTGCAGCATGATTACACTCAATTTCGAGAGCAACGCAGCTGGTCTCCGGTGAATCAGGAAGACATGGAAATTTCCTGCAAAAGAACAACAGGAGACAGGGAATATCAGACCAGGGCAAGTTATGCCTCATCATCGGGATCTTCTGTAGGCGGCCCAGGCTTTCTTAATTTATAAATGTTTCTGAAATAAGTGTATACTCTTCTCATTGCAGTATATAGTATAGGGAGAATCTTAAGAAAGAAGAGGCAACGACACTCTTGAACACAGCTGTCTTGATTGAGCAGGTCTTATGCAAATGCTGCATGCATCCAGAGATCTTTTAGGAACCATTATTTTATCTATCTCAAGATGGTTTTCACTTGTGGAGTGGCTGAAAGGAAGATCTCATTGAGAGGTACCGTAGATATTCATTGCTATTTGTTAAAAAAATACTTTGAATTGTGTATAGCCTGATGCAGGCAGTAGCTGAAACATACCCAGATCAGGTTTTATTTTGTTTAAGACTCATTAATGCGGATGCTTTTAGTTTGGTTGCTATTTATTTATTTAATCGTTCCTCTTTAACATCAACGTGTTTTTTTTTCCTGGTGGTTGGTTGCCTCTTGCTAAGGTAAACCTTATACTGAATGTTTATAATAAATGATTTTCCCAGCCACTAAAAACATTTCTAAAGTCAATACAAAATAAAGTTTCAGGTGTTTTACTAAACTAACTTTTGATAGTTTAGCCAATAAAAGTATTACACCTATAACTTATTTTGTTGATCTGTCTTTTTCATTTTTTTGGCTCAGCAGTTTCTATCTGCTTCTATGGGTAGCTCAGTCAGAACAAGGGCTGGAATCTGATACCAAGAACCTTCATTTGAATAAACCTGTGGTGGGGGGGGGGCCTTGGCCAGAGACCATGAGGGGCATTTTTGACCGGGGACGCCCATTTCTATGGGCACCCATCTCAGAGGACGGCGCCGCGAAAGGGCGTGGCCGACCGTATTATCGAACGAGGTGGGCGTCCATCTTTCGTTTCAATAATACGGTTGGGGGCGCCCAAATCTCAACATTTAGGTCAACATTAAAGATGGTCGACCTAAATGCTGAAATTGCCAGATTTAGAGATGGGCACCCCCGGTTTTCACCAATAATGGAAACCGATGGCACCCATCTCAAAAACAAACAAATCCAAGGCATTTGGTCGTGGGAGGGGCCAAGATTCGTAGTGCACTGGTCCCCCTCACATGCCAGGGCACCAACCGGGCACCCTAGGGGGCACTACAGTGGACTTTGCAACATTAAAGATGGTCGACCTAAATGCTGAAATTGCCAGATTTAGAGATGGGCGCCCCCGGTTTTCACCAATAATGGAAACCGATGGCACCCATCTCAAAAACGAACAAATCCAAGGCATTTGGTCGTGGGAGGGGCCAAGATTCGTAGTGCACTGGTCCCCCTCACATGCCAGGGCACCAACCGGGCATCCTAGGGGGCACTACAGTGGACTTTGCAAATTGGTCCCAGGTGCATAGCTCCCTTACTTTGGGTACTGAGCCCCCCAACCCCTCCCCAAACCCACTCCCCACAACTATACACCACTACCATAGCCCTAAGGGGTGAAGGGGGGCACCTGCATGTGGGTACGGTGGGTTTCAGGTGGGTTTTGAAGGACTCCCATTTTCCACCACAAGTGTAACAGGTGGGGGGGGGGGGGGGGGAATGGGCCTGGGTCCGCCTGCCTGAAGTCCACTGCACCCACTAAAACTGCTCCAGGGACCTGTATACTGCTGCGATGGACCTGAGTATGACATTTCAGGCTGGCAACAAAGTTTATAAAGTTGTTTTTTTCAGGGTGGGAGGGGGTTAGTGACCACTGGGGGAGTCAGGGGAGGTGATCCCCGATTCCCTCCGGTGGTCATCTGGTCAGTTCAGGCACTTTTTTGGGACTTGGACCTGAAAAAAAGGGACCAAATAAAGTGGACCAAATTCTCGCCAGGGACACCCTTCTTTTTTCCATTATCGGCCGAGGGCGCCCATCTCTTAAGCACGCCCCGGCACGCCCCTATCCCGCCTTCGCTACCCTTCAAACATGCCCCCGGGAACTTTGGCCAGCTCTGGGCAGAAAGCAGTTGGAGCCGGCCAAAATCGGCTTTCCATTATACCAATTTCGCCGGCTTCAGGAGATGGCCAGCCATCTCTCGATTTGTGTCGGAAGATGGCTGGCGATCTCTTTCAAAAGTAAGCTGGCATGTATCAGGACTCCTTATAAAACCCTGCAAACATGGACCTCAAATATGACCATTGGGCATCGCTACTGCTCAACAACTGAAATGTTATCTTTCCCAGAAGTTGTAAACACTGCTTTCCCAGCATAGGTGCCAGCACTGGAGGTTCCAAACACAATAAAAATTGCCCCTCCTTGCTCAAAGAGGAAATATGCACATATTTTCTGTTTTGATATATCTTATGTACGCATAAGTGAGGTGGGTAGTTATAAAATTCTCTCCAAACATTCAGTGCCCAAAAACAATAAAGTTGAAGAGAACTTACTTACGGAAATCTTCTTCCTTTATCTTCTCCAAGGCCTTTATGACTGCCATTCTTGTGAAAACAGACTGCAGAGTAAAATGAAACAAAAGCACCTACTGTCACCAGTGAAAATAATTTGGAAGCGCTAGTTCTCCAGAATCAATGTATGTAAGTTATGTAGAATGCTTATCTAAGGTAAATTCAGGAAAAGGGTAAAAACCTGCAGCTTGATATTCAAAATCACGTAGCCAGCAGTGGTTTCCATAGCATAAGTCTTTTATTCTTTTAAATCTGCAGCACATATACCATTTAATCATTAAAATGATCATAGGAGGGAGGAAGTGACGTCACCAACCTAGATGGACGCCTGAAAGATTAGCTCCGGTCTCCCCGCGGCGGCAACGGCGGAATTAGCGCTTTTAAACGAAGCTGGAGGGCTAAAAATACAACTCACTAGACAGCGAACAGAACGAGAATCCGCATATGCAACCGCCGTCCTCGGGGGTGGATTTATCCAGGTTTGCGTTCGAAGGAGCAGGACCGCAACATATAAACAAGATGGCGGACGGGAAAAAAACGAAGAGCTTCACGGAGGCGGGAAGCGCCCAGCCTCAGGGCAGCCAGCTGGGGAAACAAGCGGCGGCAGAGCCCTCTGAGATGGATCAACTGAGCCTGCAGCAGTGGTTACAAAATATCAGCTCCGATCTCAAAGCCCTACGGGCAGAGGTGGCAACAATGGGGGCTGATTTGAGAGGAGAGATCAGAGAGCTGGGAACACGTCTGGAAGAGACAGAAGCGCAGGTGGAGGCACAAGGTGAGGCTCTCGGGTCGCTGGACCAGCAGATCGTGGGGCTGCAGAACGACCAACAACAGCTGCTGGACAAAGTAGAGGACTTAGAAAACAGGGGGCGCCGCAGCAATCTCAGATTCCAGGGCCTCCCAGAAACCCCAATATACCAGGACTGTGAGAAGGTGGTACAGGAAATAGTGCGAGACCTGTACACAGCGAATGGCGAAACGGTGGAGCCTGAGTCTATCCAGATAGAAAGAGCACACAGGGCACTAGGAGCAATGCGCAACAATAAACCAAAAGACATTATTGCGTGTTTCACCAACTATAAGCAAAAAGAAAAAGTGCTGAAATTTGCGCACCAAACACAGGAATTTAAATGGGACTCATATAATATCGAAATATACCAAGATCTGGCGGCGGCGACGCTAAAGCGGAGAGGGGACTTGAAACCATTCACGCGACATCTCAGAGATCTCAAGATCCAATACAGATGGAGGCACCCCTTTGCACTGGTGTTCTATAAAGATGGGAAGCAGCATCAAATTAGATCACTGATGGAAGCACAAGAACTTTTCCCGGAGACAACGACCACAGAGACTGGGCCGGACATGAGCAACAGACCAAAGCTTGGATCTCACCCACCTCCACCGAAATGGCAACGGGTTGGAAAGGGACCGAGAAGACTGCAGCGCCAACAATCTGCAACTAGAATTACCTGAAGAAACAAGGACGTTATTGTTGGTAAAGTTATAAGATGTTAAATAAGAGTTGTATTAAAGGTTAATTATGTGAGCTGTTAGTCAGCTCAGGACAATAAGAGAAAGTTGGGAAGCTGTTGTTGCGGTGGGGGGACTGGATTGAGACAGGTTGTTCCTTCCTCCTAGACTAGGCATCCTCTGAGTTTTAAGGGATGCCTAAACCTTATAGATGGGAAGGGAGAGGGGAATTGGGGAGGGGGGTGGGGGATGGGGAAGAAATAGTTTAGCATGGCAAGGGATGCAGACTGATTATAAGACATGGAATCAAAGGGCGGGAGAGGATAAAGAAAGGATTTATGTATATTAAAAGGCATGGGGGACATTAAGTGCATGGTGCTCAATGTCAGGGGGCTAAATATACCCAGGAAAAGACAGCTGTTGTTCCGGGAACTGCAGCGCCATGGGGTGGACATAGGGTTGATACAGGAGACCCACTTAAAAACCAAATATGAGCGATTATGCACACACAAAGCATACCCTATTGTGCACTTTGCCTCGAGCACAGATAACACGAAAAGCAAAGGTGTCCTTATAGCATTTGGTAGGGGGAAGCCATGGGAGATTAAAAAAGTTATCAAGGATAAAGGGGGGCGATACTTGCTGATTGTCTTCGCTCTGGTGGGGCGAACATATACTTTAGTGAATATATATGGCCCAAACTCACAACATGGGGAATTTTTCAAAGCACTAGACCAAATACTTACCAGACACGTTGAAGGGTCCCTATTGATCGGAGGGGATTTTAACCTTACACTGAACCCACAATTAGACAATACGGTAAGAAGGATAAATTATGCAAAAAGTGATAGAAGGCAATTCCATGAATTTATAACCCAATGGCAACTACAGGATTACTGGCGGAGAGACAATCCTAACCAGAGGGCATACACATACTTTTCCACAGTACATCAATCCGCATCCCGAATTGATATGTGGTTGGGGGACTCATCTCTATTAGGAGCAATAGGAGAACATTGTATTTTGCCACGGACCTGGTCGGACCACTCCCCGGTGCTTCTGCGGCTCCGGGGGGTGGGTCCGCCGGGGCCAAGGAGGCTATGGCGCTTGGATAACGCCCTGTTGTCAGACCCAGCAAACATAACACAGATAGAGCAACATATCAGGGAATACATCCAATTTAATGATACTGAGGAGGTATCTCCGACCACGGTATGGGAAGGATTCAAAGCAGTGATCCGAGGTCATTTGATAGCGTTGCGTTCTAAATGCTGGAAGGAAAGATGCGCAAAAGACAAAGATCTACGTTCGAGGTTAACACAAGTAGAAAAACAACTGCAAGAGGGGACAGCCCAAAACCCACTACAATTAAGGGGACAGGCTTATGAACTGCGTACTCAGTTGCAGGAGCTTGAGTTAGCCGAAATAGCGGAAAAATTAAAGAGAGTACGACAAATGCATTTTGAATTTGGTGACAAACCAAGCAGGCTTTTAGCCCACAAATTAGCACAACACACCAATAGGAATATGATAGGGGGACTTAGAGATGCAGGGGGGGGGGGGATACACTCGGAACCAGAGTTCCTCGAATCGACATTTAGAAGATATTATCAAAATTTATATAGGGCAGAGGAGGAAGGAGGAGAAGAGGAAATAAGGGAATACTTGGCGAGTGTAGATCTCCCGAAGTTACCGGAGCAGGCTGCGCAAACCTTGGGCACACCCATCACATTAGAGGAGGTGGAGCAGACAATTCGAGCACTCTCCCCAGATAAGGCCCCAGGACCAGACGGGTTTACCCCCAAATTTTATAAAATTTATGTAAAGCTACTTGCCCCATTGTTACTACAAGTGTTTAACTCATTAGATAAAAACACGAGCTTGCCCCCTACATGGAATATGGCCACAATTACGGTTCTACATAAACCAGGCAAAGATCCCCAATTATGCAGCTCATATCGACCCATCTCTTTATTAGGGGTGGATTACAAAATATTTACAAAGATCATGGCCACACGACTCCAGAAAATTCTCCCACAGCTTATACATGAAGATCAGACGGGCTTTGTCCATACCCGTCAGACGTTCGATAACATCAGGAGAACACTACAAGTGATCCAAGGGGCCCATATACTTAAATCCCAATTGTGTATATTATCTTTGGACGCGGAAAAGGCCTTCGATAGAGTCAGCTGGCCTTTTCTCTTCGGGGTGCTCGAAAGGATGGGAATAGAAGGGCAGTTCTTGGAGTGGGTACATCTCATCTACCAGACCCCATTAGCAGCAGTACGCGTCAATGGGACGCTGACGCGCCCGTTTTCTTTACAAAGAGGCACCAGACAAGGGTGCGCACTATCACCCTTATTGTTCGCATTGGTGATGGAACCATTGGCTATTAGAATCCGAGGGAATGGAGAGATTAGGGGCCTTCGGGGAGGGGGTATAGAAACTAAGATACTTCTCTTTGCCGATGACATTTTGCTGACATTAAAAGATCCTAGGGTAGCCTTACCGGTGGTGGGAGAAGAGATACAAAAATATGGTGAGCTGTCGGGCTTTAAAATTAACTTTGACAAATCTGAAGCACTCGATATAAATATACCAAATTCTATCCTAACCTTTTTGAAAAAACGATTCCCTTATAAATGGGCTAATAAATATATTAGGTATTTGGGGATAAACATACCTCGTCGGGTAGAAGATTTATTTGAATACAATTTCCCTGGGAAGGTGCCAGAACTATTTCAGGAAATAGAACGATGGGAGGGATTGACAATATCATGGGTAGGCAGAATCAATGCTATCAAGATGGTCATACTTCCGAAACTGCTCTATCTGTTTATGGCATTACCAATAGAGATACCAGATAGCTTCTTTCGGGGCTTGCAGGGTAGAGTCTTTTCCTTTATCTGGAGGAGACCACCTAGGGTGAGGCGGGATACAATGTACCAACCCCGAGATAAAGGAGGTATGGGAGTCCCGTCATTTTATGATTATCACTGCGCGGCACACCTTAGACTATTAGCTAATTGGTATCAGAGCACAGAGAAGTTATGGGTTAGCATAGAACAACATTGGCTAAGTCCGTATCCACTTAGAGCAATTCTACGGCTGCCTAAACGTACACTTAGGGAGGTAATCAGAGGAAGCCCCTCTCTCCTAAAGTGGCCTTTGGTTGTTTGGAGCAAGATCAGGGAACAGTTCTTTCCAGAACGCACCTACTTTCAACATACTTACCTTAGATTTGCCCCTCAATTTGGCCTGGGCAGATACGATAGAATATACAAGGATTGGGAAGAATTGGGTTTGTGTGAATTGGGACAAATGTGTAATGAAGAGACGATCCCCACATATCAGGAGTTATGTCAGGACTTTGGGCTCTCCCCGCTACAGGCTTTTCATTACCATAGAGTGCAAACCTTTCTTAAAAGAACTGCGGGAGAGGAACTGAAGTTAACAGAAACACAGCTGGAAAAGGGGATGACGGGCGGGGGTGGCCGAGGGAGTATCACTAGAATCTATGGAGCTCTGTTGGCAAGGGAGTGTCCAGTGGAACATTATACACGAAAATGGGAGCTAGAAATAGGAACAACATATGACCCCCCACAATGGGCACAGATGTTTAAGTCCCTGCTCCGGGTCTCGGTATCCAGCAAGATGGTGGAAAATGGACATAAAATATTATATAGCTGGTACTATACACCCGCCCGCTTGGCTAAAATGTTCAGATTAAGCTCAGCAGGTTGTTGGCGAGAATGTGGGGAAGATGGGGATATGTTTCATGTTTGGTGGTCATGTCTATATGCACAAAGATACTGGGCAAGTATCATAGACTTTATCAGCTCAGTGACTGCTATACAATATCAACAGAAAATGGAATACTGTTTGCTACATCTTCGGCCGCCCAAGGTACCACGGCATGTACATCAATTTGCCACCCAAACATTTGTGGCGGGCAAATTAGTATTAGCAGCAGCATGGAGGAAGCTGAGACTGCCAGATATATCTACTGTGTTAGAAAAATTGGAGTACATTCAATTAATGTCTAAACTCACAGCTATGAGGACAGGACGTATGGCTAAGTATCTAAAGACTTGGGAATCTTACACAGCCTGGAGGGAAACCTCTGTGGAATCCTAATGCCACATATTCAGCCAGGGGGGGAGGGGAGAGGGTGGGAAGGGGGGGGGGGGGATGTTGGGTGAAATGCCAGAAAAACTTTCGATGGGTAATAAATCAGAAAAGGAGACTATGTATGCGTGTTAGAATGTTATATTTTGGAGAAAAGTGATGTTTTAAACTGGTTTTGTACAATTTTGCAAAATGTATAAATAAATGATTTAAAAAAAAAAAAAAAATGATCATAGGAACATAAGAGTAGATATATACTGGGTCAGACCAATGGGCCATCTAGCCCAGTATCCTGTTTTCCAAACAGTGGCCAATCCAGATCACAAGTACCTGGCAGAAACCCAAATTGTAGCAACACTCCATACTACAAATCCCAGGTCAAGCAGTTGCTTCCCATGTTTGTCTCAATAGCAGACTATGGACTTTTCCTCCAGGAATTTGTCCAAACATTTTTTAAACCCAGATATGCTAACTGCTGTTACTACCTCCTCCGGCAAAGAGTTCCAAAGCTTAACTATTCGTTCAGTGAAAAAATATTTCCTCCTATTTGTTTTAAAAGTATTTCCTTGTACTTTTGGAACAAGTAAAATATAGACTTACTTCTACTCGTTCTACACCACTCAGGATTTTGTACACCTCAATCATATCTCCCCTCATCCGTTTCTTTTGCAAGCTGAAGAGTCCTAATCTCTTTAGCCTTTCCTCATATGAGAGGAGTTCCATCCCCTTTATCATTTTGGTCGCTCTTCTTTGAACCTTTTCTAATTCCACTATATCTTTTTTGAGATATGGCAACCAGAACTGAACGCAGTACTCAAGGTGCGTATGCACCATGGAGTGATACAAAGACATTACAGTAATTTCTGTCTTATTATTTATTTTATTTTTGTTATATTTGTACCCTGCACTTTCCCACTCATGATAGGCTCAATGCGGCTTACATGGAGCAATGGAGGGTTAAGTGACTTGCCCAGAGTCACAAGGAGCTGCCTGTGCCGGGAATCGAACTCACTTCCTCAGCTCCCCAGAACCAAAGTCCACCACCCTAACCACTAGGCCACTCCTCCACTTTCCTAATAATTCCTAGTATCCTGTTTGCTATTTTGGCCACTGCACACTGAGCAGAAGATTTCAGTGTAGACTACTCCAGGGACTTGCATGCTATTCTAATGGACCTGAGTACAACATCTGAGGTTGGCATAGAGGCTGGCAAGTAATGTTTTTCATTACATTTTTGGGGGGTGGGAGGGGGTTAGTGACTACTAGGGGAATAAGGGGAGGTTACTCCTAATTCCGTCCTGTGGTCATCTGGTTTTGTGCCTTATTTGTTATAAAAACAGGTCTAGCTCAAAACGACTTAGTTTTAGTCCTGGACGTTTTTGTTTTGTTCCATTATGGCTCCTTGAGATTTGGACGTACTTGTCAGACTTCATAGAAAAACATCTAAAAATAGGTTTTGAAAATACTAATTTCGACGTTTTTGTGAGAAAAACGTCCAAATGTTGCTTTATGCCACTTTTTAGACATTTTTCGGTTTTGAAAATGAGCCCGAGACAACTAAGAGCAATGTCTGGTGAAGAAGACAAAGCCAATAAAAGCAGCAGCCTCCACAGCTCTGCAGTGTGGACGGTAACACACAGTGGATGATTCACAGGTCAGCATTAAGCCATTTCTTAACGGAAGGTGGAACAGTGCTGAAGGATCTTCAAACCTGCAAGCTTTAGGCCGCTGAGGTGTCAGCCCTAGGCCTCCAGACAGTTTTTTGGGGTAGCTCTTGCCACCCCGTAGCGACACCTATTACTAGCGCGGTAAAAAAGAGCACCTGTGGAGACAGAACATGCAAATCTTTCTCACGCATATTCATTGCGGGTATCCTGAAAACCTGACTGGACAGCTGTGTCCCGAGAACTGGGTTGAGAACCTCTGCTTTACAGCATAGGTTTCTCCTGTACTCTCCGGAAGCATAACTGAAAATGCCTGGTTACAGAATCGCCTCCCGTGTGCTATCTTGTTCACAGAACATTTTCATTTTACACTAGTTGGCACAGCGGTGTTTTGAAGAAGTTGCTGAGAGGCCTACAGTAAGTAGGGGGAAGAGAGCCATTACAAAATTGAAGCAGGATCCTCAAGTTCACACAGTAGTGGCGGGGCGGTGGGAGCGGTCTGCCCCGGGTGCAACTCGTTAGGGGGTGAACTGGTGCGGTGTTGCTGTGTGCATTGCTGCATGGGGTGTCCTGGTGTCTCTCACCCCCCCCCCCCCCCCCGACTAGTGCAGTATCGCTCTCCCCCCTGCTCACTCACCCCACTCTGCTGGTCTTTAAACTTCTAGGCCTCCTGGCAGCATCAGCAATGTGAGCGCTGCCTTCGGCCAGCCCTGGATGCATTCTCTGTACAGCTTCCGGGGGAGGCTTCCGGGGCAGGCAGAAGGCAGCACATTCATTGCTGAGATGCTGCTGGCAGGCCTGGAAGCTTGGAGGCATGCAGGAGCAGAGCGGGCGTGGAGTGGGGAGGGGGAGTGCAATACCACACTAATCGGGGTGGGGGGGGGGATGGAGGGACAGTGATTCCAGGCAGACCAAATGGAAAGGGGGGTGGGGAGAAGAGGATAGAGAGATACCGGCCCTGGAGTGGGAGTGCAGCAGAGAGGAAGAAAGAAGGGGAAGGGGAAACAGAGGGCAGGTGCTGAACATGGGGGAACAGGGATGGGAACACAGAGAGCAAATGCTGAATATGAGTGGAACAGGGACACGGGACAGGGGAGGTTATGGATAGGAGAGATAGTGAGTCAGAGGGAATGACAGTGGACATGGAGAGAAAAATGTCAAACAGGAGGTAAGCAGAAGATGGACATGGATGGGGAACAGAGAGAGGAGAAATAAATATGGAGGGTGGGGAGAGATACTGGAATGCATATGTAAAAAGAAGAGAGGGAGACACAGGCAGAAGGGAAAGAAAAGGCAGGCAGTGGATGGAAGGGGCAGAGAAAGCTGGCAGACACCACATGGAATGGGGGAAAGGGAGACAGTGGATAGAAGGGGCAGAGAAAGCTGGATGAAAAGGAGAGAGAAAGAGAGCAGATGCTGGATGGAAGGGAGAGAGTGACGAGAAGACGAGGAAAGCAGAAACCAGAGACAACAAAAGCAGAAAAAAAAAAAGATTTATTTGCTTTAGAATAAAGTAATATTGTAGCTGTGGTGATAAATAGAAAATGAAAATAAAGTGATCTTTTTGTTGGACTAACTTTAATACAGTTTTGTTAGGTCAGGACAGGACCGTAACAGCAGTATACACTACTGACCTGAGGAAGGAGGTTTTGGCCTCTGAATGCTAAATGAAAAAGTATTAGTCCAATAAAATGGTATTATCTTATTTTCTTTGTTTTATTTTATTTCTATTTTTTAATTTGTAAATTGGTGATTGGTATTTCTCAGTTTTTTCAAATTTACATTTGCTATCTTTATATTTTGCACAGTACTAGGGACATGCATCACTGTTTCTGTGGCGTTGCATTGTATGTGGAATCTGGTCTCTTGGGAGTTCAGTTTAATTTTTGTCTACATATTTCTATTGTAGTTTGTGGTTACTTATTCTATAGTTGGTGAGGATGTATCTGTGTTCTACATGATTTTCTGTTGGCAGGATCATTTTTACTAATGTTTAGTTTTACAATGGGTGTATTGATGTTCTAGTGCTCACTGCAATGTTTAAGATGCTGCCTTTCCTAGGTACATCCTTGTTGTGTGACTCATGGATTATTAGTAAAAATAATATTTTCATATAGAAGAGGGGGTGTTAAAAAATGATCGGCCCCGGGTGTCAAATATGCTAGGTATGCCACTGTCACACAGCACTTGTCTAATCACCAGCCCATAGCAGAATATCAAATCCAGAGGTGACCCTGACATGCAGAGCCCCCATCTGCACTGCAAGAAGGAGGAGGCTGCACTACAACCACACACAAGAGACAGCAAGACAGAGCAGTCAGGAAAGGACATGCAACTTCCTAATTCAAAGCCACTGACATGGGTAAAAGGACCATTTGAAAATTCCCACGCTGTGTGTGCGCAAATGCCTAGATGTAGTTTCACAATGTGTGGGAATCACTAGAACACACATATTTTTCCATTTTCCAAACTATGAACATTGTTTTGTTTGGAAAAAGTACCTGTAGTTCCAGCTACTAAAATGCTCAGTGGTCTTTGTCATAAAATACATACAATTTGGATAAAAGTTGAGAGAGGGGAGATATGACAGAGACATATAAATACCTCCAAGGTGTAAACGCGCAGGAGGCAGGCCTCTTTCTATTGAAATGACGCTCTTTAAAGTATGTTCAATGAATGAGGGTGAAAGGGGGCAGACTCAGGGGTAACAGAAAGGGTGGTGGATGTGTAAACAGCTTTCCAGTGGAGGTGGTGAAGATGAGGATGGTATCTGAATTTAAGAAAGAATGGGGACAAGCACTGAGGATCTCTGAGGGTAAGGAAGGAATTGTAGGGTTTAGTGGTTGGTATGAAAATACTAGCATTTGTGGATAGGCTCTACGGTCATTATCTGCTACCACATTCTCTTTCTATGTTTGCAGGTATTTTTTCTTTAAGCTATTTTCAAAGTGAAAGCACCTGTAACTTTGCAGCAGTGCCTCTAAATGAACAACAACAACAAAATACTCATACGATGATGAAGCATTCTCACCTGTTTGTTTTTGGTTGGTCTGAAACAGTCTGGGCAGGCTGTGGCCCTAAAATAAAAATGCAAACTGTTTAGTAATTGGTATCCAGAATGATGATAATTTGACAGAATCATAAAAGAGAGGGTAACAGCATACAAAAATCAACAGAAACACAAGAAAAGCAAACACTGGGCCTTCAGGATTGAGAAAAATGTTATCCTTTAATTCAGAAAGTGACCCGACACGGGCCTTGTTTCGGTGTACACACGCCTGCCTCAGGGGTCTGTATATTGTATAAGCTGGATCCCTGAAGCTACATAGACATGAAAACCAACTCAAGCCTGAAGGAAAAATCAAATAAAAAATGTGCCAGACAGTAGAATGCATGTACACACTACATACATTCTACTGTCTGGTGGGAGGTGCAAGGACAGAATAACCCAATCCTGAAAGGCGGGGAATGGATTAGTAGCGTGAGAAGAATTGGTGGAAGAAATAACATTGACTGGAATAGTGAGCTGCATGCGAATTTGCATACTTGGACGAGCCAAGAGTTTGGACTGATTTAAAACCCCCCGGAGAGGAGGAGTTGGACCAATTGGTTTTCAGGGCCGAACTAAAGCCCTAGACTTACCTGAGGTGACCTGGACAAGGGTGGGTGACGTGGAACCATTTCACCCTGAGGGAGAAGGGACCTCAAGAGGACCTAGCGGCCCAGGAAAAGTGAGTCAGACCTCTTTGGAGGTCCACATTCTGGTTTATACTTTGGTGGATGGTGGTTTTGGTTTGCAGTTTGGAAAACAGTGCTCTGGTTTTTGGTTTACACTTTAGTAAGCAGTGGATTTGGTGAATCCAGCTTGTATTTTGGCAACCAGTGTACAGATTTCACCTTACACTTCACTAAGCAGTGGATGGTGGTTTCAGCTTACATTTTAACAAGCTCTTTCCGTGAGGGCGGGACTGAGGGAACGAACTCGAAGGGAAGGCTGGGCTTTCAATACCGCGGCCGCTTCGACGGAGGTAATCAGGGGAGCGAGGAGAATCGCTGGGTGGCTGGAGGGGGGCAGGGGAGAGAGAGAATCGCTGGGTGGCTGGAGGGGGCAGGGGAGAGAGGAGAATCACACACACTCTCTCTCACACACACTCGCACACAGTCTGTCTCACTCTCTGTCACACACACACACACTCGCACATTCACTCTCTCTCACACAGTCACTCTCATACACACTCTCTCAAACATACACACTCCGAGGAAAACCTTGTAGCGCCCGTTTTATTTGTGTCAGAAACAGGCCTTTTTTACTAGTAAAAAGATAAAACGAGATAACAGTTTGTAATGTGTTAGGGAGAGCGGCTGCAGTGCACCTGACACTCAGACAATTCAGTGCCATGTGCACACATCAGAAGTCAGGGAATGGGAAGTGCCTTCCTACACCAGCATGGTAAAACGTACACAGAAAAGCAAAGAGAAATTAACTCATCAAATGGGGAGAAGCACTTGACATACACAGGAATTTGATACCATCAGTAACATTAAACTCCTGATGCAGGCCAGGTGGCCAAAACACAGGTCAGTGTCGAGTTGTGTGTGACTTTGTTTAAAGTTTTATAGCATCATTTACTGACCGAGTGGATTTGTTGTCATCTTCACTGTTTTTTGCTTCCCATCATCACTGCATCATATTAGACAACTAAACTATGTTATCCAGTATCTCTCTAAATTATACTAGCTGAATCATGCTCCAATCTCATTACCAAACCAATATATGAGATACCTAGAAGGTATGCTTAATGTTTGAATGACATGCAGATGTTATTAATTATGAACAAGCAGACTATCTGTTGAGTTTTATAGATTTGATGTGACTTCCTAAGAAAGTAGAGATAGTTTGCTACCTTTTCATTATATATATATATATATATATATATAATGTATTCTTGTATGCGTCAATGTTATGTTCATTTTGTAGTTTTATAGAAATGCAGAGATCTACATGTTCAGTGGAACCAAAAAGAGGAGTATTTGGTATGTAAATGTGTATATATTTATTTCATGATTGATTGTGATATCTTATTGATTTTAATTACTAATCTTTATGTATTTCATTACGATTACCCCTGATGTAGCCATTGGGTGAAACATGGCCATGTTGCATTTTATTTTTCATTGTTTTTATATATTTATTAAAGACTTTTTATATCATAACCTCCCTTTATGAACTTCCTCACTGGTGTTTCTGTTTGCTTCTTGTGCGAGGAAGCCAGCTATTTTGTCTTTGCCACTTATATTTCAGCCATTGACAATGCTCTTTTGGGTAAGATCAGCAAACTAACAGGACCATAAACATCATGGATTCAATCTTGCCTACATGACAAACACAGTACCTGATGGAAGAAAGGAAACCAGTGCATTCAGTTTACCCACTATAAATGATACCTTATTATGCTGTAACCTATTCTGATGCTAGCATGGGTGTGCTTCACAGCAACAGAAGAAAAATGCTCCAAAAATGCAGCACAAGGCACAAAAAAAAGTGGAGACTGAGGAACCACCAAACAACCAGTGGTGACAGTCAGTTCTTTATTTAATTATTCCAAACAGGATAATATCTTCAAATAGACTCGATACGGGCCGTGTGCTGAGTTTGTAGGTGGATGTCAATATAGTTTGCCCTATATTTTATGTAAGGGCTTTCTGAAGACTGTTTATGCAATTTGCGCAGATATTTTGAATATATTCAGACTCCTAATGCAGGCTATATAGCTGAAGCACGGCCTGTGTCGAGTCTATTTGAAGATATTATCCAATTTGGAATAATTAAAGATCTGACTGTCACTACTAGTTGTTTGGTGCTTTCTCGGTCTCCACTGTTTTTTTGTGCCTTGTGCTAGGCATGGGTGTATCATGATGAGCTCAGGAATCAGAAGGCTCATGCACTGTGCATCTTTAGATGTGAAGACGCCAAGTTACATGTAACTAATACTACAAAGTTATGGTAGTCATATTGACTGAAAAAAATCTGCAGGTTGGAATGTTGTATCTTCTGAGGGACTACAAGAATGAATATCCGAAGGTGAGCCTTCAGGAACACAAAAGGACCCCCTTCTTCTGAAGAAGAGGTTAGGAGAGAAGAAGAAGGATCCCTTTTGATCCCTAGAGCTCATATACATTAAGCATCTCCAGATAATTCTCTTACTGGTCCACCAGAAGCTATCATAACCCTCAAAAAGTGTGGTTCAAAACCCAAACAAACTTGAAAATTCTGATAGGTGTTTGGCCTCAAGAAAACTAAAAGCAGTTCAACTGAAGACTGAAAGGGATGTGTAGTTTGTTTGTTTGTTTTTTAATTTAGAGAAAACCTTTATCCACGATGCAGCTTACAGGAAGTGGCAATCCCGATCTGTTTCAGGGTGAGAAAACACCACACTCACTTCAAATAAGCTCTGAAAAGACAAACACAAATAAAAAAAATAATTTACTTGAAAGCCAATATGAATGGTTGCTGACAATAAGATAATTCTTAATGTGCAAAAAACAGAGATCATGTGGGTTCCGAAACTTTCAAAGGATTGGGAGTGTCCTGACTTATCTTGGCAGGGCCTAGTAATTGAGGCGGGAGATTAGGTATGAGGCCCTGGTGTGAAATTAGATGGTTTGCTATCTATGAAGCTGCAAATTGTGTTTGTCATTAGTCCACATTTTTTACACCCCCGTCAACTGTGGAAGATGAGAAGGTTTCTTATGGATTCTGACTTTGCTCACAGTTTGTATGCATCCCAGATTTCCTAGGCTGTATTCGCAGCAGCTTGGGTTTTAACTCAGGCAACTGTTTGTGGGGGTTCCCTCAGTGCCCCAGAGCTCTCGGCACCATGAGTTGAGGGGGACTGATGCTGATACTTCTTGACCTTCACCCAATGCTGGCCATCCACGCTCTTTGGTGCCAACAAAGATAACGTTGAATCCTCACATCACCTCGGGGTCAGGTCTGATGCTGACCGGTCCTGGGGCCCTGCACAGCCCTCAGCATCGAGGCAGGTGGAGACCCACGATACATGTCCACTCAAAGTGTCAGAGACAGGCCTAGCAGCCATAAGGACTGATGCAACTCTTGCTGTTGATGCCGATGCAGACGTTGAGGATTCGGACTGAGCTCCAAAAAGTTTATCTCGCTGAGCCTCTCTGGCCAGCTGGGTTCTTTTCTTCATACAAAGCTACAGAACACAGCTGGAAGGGATATGTTCAGGCCCCAAACACTGAAGACACCAGGAATTAATGTCTTTGCCAGAGATGGTCCTATTGCACCAGATACAGCGCTTAAAGCTGGAACCTTCGATGACATGGAACGTAAAACAGCTGTGGCCAAATCAAACAGCTTGATGGCACCAAAAGAAAAAGGGGCAAAGCACCCAAAAAAATTAGAGGGATGAGTCCCAACCTCAAGAATAGGGGGGGGGGGGGGGGGGGGGACGACAAGGAAACTTAAAAGTGGAAAAAAAACTAAACCAATAAGGGACCAAAAATAAGGTGAAAAAAAAAAAAAAACAGGACAAAAGGCAGAAGAAAAATCCCTTAGGAAGGCAATACATGCTCTGAAAAATCGCTCATGCACCAGACGGTGTGGGGAGCCACGGAAAATGCATCCTGTCCTCACAACGAATGAGAAGAGACTGATGGTCCCGCACTCTCATGGCAGGTGAGAAGGCACTCGCATATATGCACGGTGGGGACGCTGCGCGTGTTCTTAAAGCGGTATTAGCTCTATTTATGCTCCACACTGGACGATGAGGATGACTTCACCCACAGGTTAGAATATGGTTTGCTTGCCTTCGAAAAATGTCTGTTACAGGTGGGACCTGATATAATGCGGGTCTCAGGGTCCAATATATCTGCCTGCATTGTGTCCACACTGTATCAAATCACCAGTACAGTACTTTGACAGACAAATCATATCAATTGATCGATCAACTTTTATTGTATAAACGTTTAATAAACTGTAAACCAGAAAACAAATAATTTACCATGTCGAATTTCTTCAGTTTTTCAGGTTGGCATCTGATGGTTTCTCCAGAGATAGGTAGTCCTTCTGCACGTTCTTGGGTAAACCAAGTGAACACAGCTTTATCCAGTGGACCATCATTTACTGTTTTAACAATTTTTCTCTGGAGATCTTCTGTAGCATAAAAATCACTTGTTGCTTGTCTCAGTGATGCTTCCTTTTTTATCCAGCCACTCAAGGTGGATTCACCCACGCCCATTTAACAACAAAAGTCAGCCTGTTTTTTCCCCACTTTTGAGCAAGTCGAGGGCAGCCAGCTTTGTGTGAATTATGTTTTTCTCTTCTTGTTCTGAGAACTTTCCATTTGATCATTTCGGAAGTACTGTCCTCTAATGCCCAGGAGCATAGAACGTGCAAGGAGTCCTGGTGTTGGCAGCTGGACACAAGCCATCAACTTCCATGTTACTGCAGCAGCGCAAGGAGTAGGGGAGGGACTCAGCAGTGAATTTCTTAGGGTAGGGGAACTTTGCCTGCCTGCCATTCCCACATGTCAACATGTCATGTAAGTGCAGGTTTGGAGGGGGGCCAGACCCACAAGGTCCCCCGTGGCTACACTTGTGAAATCAGAGCTCAGACAGGAACTATACCTGGGCAAAAGTGCAACACAAAGCTTAGGTGTGAAAAGTGTGAGGTAAGAAACTGGGGGCTATAACTGTGTTATATACAATAACACCATTTATCAAGCACCATTCTATCAGGTCCCAGGTGTACTGGTCAAGTGTCAATTATCTGTTAAGTAATTTGGTTAAATCTTTGCTTAAACCCTACACTGTCAATTAAAATGTTCTATTATGTATTGTGTTGGCACTGTAAGTAATATACTACACCATATTTTGTATTGTTATTTGAATATTTTTACTGCATTGTTTATTGCTCATATTTGATGTATTCTTACTGTACACCACCTTGAGTGAATTCCTTCAAAAAGGCAGTATATAAATCCTAATCAATAAATATATGTTTTTAATTAAAAAGGGGAAAAAAGTGTAAACTATGGCTTATATGCTCAAAAATATGTTTGTTTTGTTTTTTAATGACAGAAACACCAATTTTTTCTATTTCATCACAATGTAATATAATGGTAAGACAGATAAGATTGTTTTGGGAGCCAGTTTTCCACCTCAAACATACTTGTTTTCTCTAACAGCTCCAGCCTGCCCAGGAACAAAAGCATGTTACATACATATTTCAGGGTGCAATACCTTGCCATCGATCTGAACACCCAGTTCCTCTGAAAACAGGGGATGAATAATCCACTTGTAGGCTTCTTTCAGCTGCACCATGTCATCTTTTTCCAAGGAAAGGCCCTGCTTTCTGAATTGCAAACAAAATAAGAAATGGCAGAAATTGTCCCTAAAAGATTTATTCAGCGAAGCGCAATGATAGAAGCATCAATACTAACTTTAATTTAGTTTAGTTTGTTTGATATACCACTGTTTGGACAATCTATCAGAGTGGTTTACAAATGTAGCACAACATGAAATAAGAGATAAGAAATAAAAAAAAAAGAAGAAACAAAGTTACATCGCTAAAGGATTAGTAGAAAGTAAAGAGTGATGCTGTAAAGGTCCATGCACCAGCTAAACCGAAGAGTTCTTTGCTATTTTCCTTCCTACTCTGTTAAGTACCAAATGCATCCTGAAATAAAAATGCTTTCAAGATTTTAAATGCTTCCAGAGAGAGGGACCTGCTGCACAAAGAACCCGGACCAGACTAGGTCGGGACTGCTCCTGGGGCTGGTGGAGAACATAGATGCTCCAGAGGTGGGTGTCCCACTCATTAGACCTCTGTGTTTCTATTTATTAAAATACTTGATATACTGCAATTTCCAACTAGCGGATCACAGCAGTTTACAATCCAGTTAAAAACACCATAGGTAGAAAGGAACGCCAATTTGTAAAGAGAAAAAAGTAAAGTACAAATACACACGACAATATGACAATCGAAAGAAGACTAAACAGTAAATAAAAATAAATCAAACAACACACGACAGTTGTTAACCCGACCTACTGCCAACATATCCCCAGCAATGCACCGAACGAACGGTGAAATAAATGGGGTTTTCGTTAGAGTTTTAAACTTAGTGAATGAATTGCTTTGGGGCTATAAGAGTTCAGGCTCCTATAGCTTTGGGGACCATTAGATGTTGGCTTTGGGAGATGAGTAGTGAGGAAGTTCGACTTAAGGGGGAAGAGAAGGTAGAAAGGGGGGTAGTGAAATAC
This sequence comes from Microcaecilia unicolor, assembly GCF_901765095.1. Classification (NCBI taxonomy): domain Eukaryota; kingdom Metazoa; phylum Chordata; class Amphibia; order Gymnophiona; family Siphonopidae; genus Microcaecilia; species Microcaecilia unicolor. The sequence continues at coordinate 93,577,891 of NC_044033.1, read as the reverse complement.
ATGATTGGGTAGGGAGGGAGGGGAGAGATGAGACTGTGCAAATGTTTCATAAGGCCTGGGGTATCTATAAATAACTTACTAAACCCCCCAGTGTACCACCTATGGGTGGTACACTGGGGGGTTCTGGATAAATAAAGGGATACCCTTATAAAAGTTCGATGACGGATATTACTATTCTCCTATTATGTGATAAGATATGATTGTACATCGCTGGTTTCATGTATTGTTGTTATTGGTTAGTCTTCAATAAAAATGTTAAACTATAAACGTAGTGAATGAAAACAAAACAAATCTCAAATGGAAGATCGTTCCAAAGTTTTGGAGCTACAAAATAAAGAGCCAACTTAAGTTACATGTTGCAAGGGGACAGAAAACAAGGGGAAAATGTGTGGGTACTTTCAAATTAAGGCTCACACCAGCAATGCTCAATATAGGCCAGTTCCGAATGAGATGGAAGCCTAAAGTAACAGGAGGACTCGATCAGGCAAAAAGACACTGTGTAAAAATTATCTCACTGAAAGAAATCAATTTATTTCCAAGAAAACTGAGAAAACGAAAGGTATTATATTGAGTCACATTCTCTAAATTAGTTACCTTTTGGGCCCTTTTACTAAAGAGTGTTAAGTCTTAACGTGCCCTTAGGGTGTAGGAAAAGACTTGCCACAAAACACATTAAAGCATTAAACGTGGGTTATTTATATTCTTTGAAATATTTTTCGGAGGGAGCATGGTGTGGGCAAGTAATGGGCGTGGAAGAATTATTCAGTCAGGGCTCCTTTTATAAAGGCGCACTAGCGTTTTTAGCGTGCGCTACAAATAAGTGTGCGCTAAAAACTAGAGACGCCCATATTATTCATATGGGCGTCTCCAGCGTTTGGCATGTGCTAAAAACGCTAGTGCACCTTTGTAAAAGACTCCCTTAATGCATTCGAATTAGCGTGCGCTCACCAAATCACACAGGCTTAACAGGGAAACACTTAGCACCCCCTAAATAGGAAGCGGTAAGTGCTCCCGCATTAACTTTTTTTCAGGTAACTTGCACTAAAAAAACTTTGAAAAATGCCTTAATTAAGGCCGCATTAGAAAAGGGCTTAGCGTGCAGTAAAGTCCTGCATTAAAACGTGCTAAGCCCATTTTCTAATGCTTTTTAGCAAAAGGGCCCCTTAGTTTGTAAAAGAGCACTACCTTTAACTAGCTTCCTCTGCACTGGAACATTTCTCATGGACCACAGTAGAGCATAACCTGAATGAACAGTTGGATGGATTTGTTTCCAGCTGGGAGATTGTCTTCCATAATTTTATATTTGAAACCTCCTTAGAGAGGGAATTTGAGAAATCCCCTTGCCCTAATTCCACTGCCCAAAAATGTAATTGCCTGCAGGGGTTCTAACTCCAGGGGTATGCAGAAAAATTCACCAACTTCTCCATCTAGTCAAATCTCATCTAAACTTTGGATTTAAGTCTCATCTTATTCCAAAAGGTCCTAGGCAAGTTAAACCAAGAAAGCCAGAAAAACAAAACTCAATCTGTATTATGAATCAAATATTTCTTTAAAAGACATGATTTAAAATATATTAAAAAAGAACAATAGGGAGATGGATACTCGATATACAACGGTATAAGGAAATGAACCCTCTAACAATACAAGTTTCACCCCATGCTCTGTATTAACTATGTCAAAATTCAATACTTTCCAAGTTTGCTCTGCCCAGTTTATCTGTGATAGTCAACAACAGGCAAATAGAATGTTAGGTATTATTAGGAAAGGAATGGAAAACAAAAATGAGGACGTTATAATGCCTTTGTATCGCTCCATGGTGCGACCACACCTCAAATATTGTGTTCAATTCTGGTCACCACATCTCAAAAAAGATATAGTGGAATTAGAAAAGGTACTGAGAAGGGTGACAAAAATGATAAAGGGGATGGGACGACTTCCCTATGAGGAAAGGCTAAAGCGGCTACGGCTCTTCAGCTTGGAGAAAAGACGGCTGAGGGGAGATATGATAAAGGTCTATAAAATAATGAGTGGAGTGGAATGGGTAGACGTGAAGCATCTGTTTATTTTTTTCCAAAAATACTAGGAGTAGGGGGCATTCAATTAAGCTACAAAGTAGTAAATACAAAACGAATTGGAGAAAATCTTTCTTCACTCAACGTGTAATTAAACTCTGGAATTCGTTGCCAGAGAATATGGTAAAGGCAGTTAGCTTAGAGGGATTTAATAAAAAGGTTTGGACGGCTTCGTAAAGGAAAAGTCCATTGACCATTATTAAAATGGACTTGGGGAAAATCCACTGCTTATATCATGGATAAGCAGCATACAATGTTTTGTACTTTTTTGGGATCTTGCCAGGTATTTGTGACCTGGATTGGCCACTGTTGGAAACAGGATGCTGGGCTTGATGGACCTTTGGTCTGTCCCAGTATGGCAATACTCATGTACTTTGCTTTTCCCTGCTACTGATACCTGAACCCTGCACAGGGGTAACCACAAGACTGGAAGTTATGACTGAACTGCTTCCTGGCATGGTAGGTGGGGCACAAAAGACAGGACTCAAAGAAGTCTCCATATTGGGCCCTAAAGTGATGTCACTCGGAAGGGGGATGAGGACTGATCATTTCATCTCCCAGCTTATCCTCGATGGTTAGATTTTATAGGGCTCTGAACTGGAGAAGTCTTCAATTTCTCCTCTCTTCTGACCATGCTAACCCAGCACAGAAAAATACAAAGCCCTAAAGGCTCTTCGCCCTAGATATCCACAGTGATAGTTCTGATTCACATGTGCAAGACCACTGGGGCCAGCGGCACTAAGGTGAAGAAAGAGGGAGAGAGTAACGGGAAAGGACTTAGGGTTGAGAGTGGGGTTGATGACCTGAGGGAAAGGGACCCCGGAGAGAATGGACTGGCGGAAGATACACACACAGACTAGCTGGGATGGGTTAAGAGGTAGACGAAGGACTCACAGAAAAAGGCTGGGGCTGGAGGTGGAAAAGAATGAGGGAGATGGATTAGGAGGTAGAAAAGAGCAGTGGGGACAAGCTGAGGACACATGAAACTTTTGGAAGGATCCACACATCTGAGAAGATTGGGAATCCCTGCTTTAATTGAATAAGCACTATGTCTGCATGAAGGTTCTGAGGAGGAGGAGGAATTTCCACACATTTAAATACTTGTCATCGTTCACGACACGCATTAAAAAAAAAAGCACAGAAAGGAATGGGGAATATTGTCAGACATGCAGTGTACAAGAACTGGAATCACTCTTTTTTTTACTTTGTACTGGATTGGGATCTCTTTAAAAACATTTGCTAGTACTTCGGCTTTAAATTCTACTTACACAGAAGCTTAAATTTCACCCACATTCAACAGAGGCAAGCACCATCCCTCATTCCCATCTTTGGGGGAAAAATGTGAAAGGATATTAAATCAAGGAGGTTATAGTAGAATTGTGGTAGAAAAATTCCCTACCCAAATTACTCACCCCATTTCCTGTCTTACCAGCAACCACGCTGCATGCTGCAGGTCATTAGTCACACCCAGAGAGGAAAAAAGGGAAGAGAAAACACAAACAAGTGAAATCAATCAAAACTGAAAGCTTTGCAAAGTGACTAAACATTTCACACAGGTTTTCATAAACCAGAATGTTTACTTGCAAATGCTTGACTACAAGTCACCTTAATCAAAGTCCAGCCAACCTGGCATCACTGTTCTAATGCATGGAAATCTACTTACCTTTGCTAGTAGTTTTATTTAACTATCATTATTTTCTAAAGGAAACCATGTAAAACATAGCAGAGCACACCTACAGAAGTTCCCTCCCCACCTCAGTTCTCACGCCCACCCTCATCCTCAATCACTCATGCTGTTCTTTCAAGGTCGTCAGCTCATGATGGTCTTCTGTGTAGAGGTCAGCACCCGCCTCTTCCTGTGCTCCACTTTCCTCCTTGTTTCGTCTACAGTAGGGCTTCCCAGACTGTGGATCGTGACCTTGAATGGGGTCATGACCTGGGCAGGCCCTCCATAAAGATATCATTGGCCTATGCTTAATGAGCTTTTTGTGGTCTATAGTTCCCAGATGTTGTCAGGCTTATGTCATCTAGTCTCCTTTTATTAAAGGTATTTAAACACCCTAAGGGGAGGCCTCAAGCCATCAGATCCAGTATGCACAGTTGTTATTATTGATTCAAGTGGTTATATATTTGGATATGTTTTGTAAAAGGTAACTGAATTCAAAGATGAGCCAATAAAACGTAGCTAGGGCTGAAGTCCAGACAATTGACACTACTGTTCACACATTTCAAGCTTGTGCATATTCACCCATGTGTGTCTCATATAAGAGAACATATTTTTCAGTGGAAACTCAATGGAAACAGGGGAAATCCCAAAAGGCGGAGATGAAGGGTGCATGAAATATCCAAGAGATATCTACAGCAGATGTAGGTAAGCAGAAAAGAACAACACTGAACACAGATTGGACAAAGCAGGGAAAGTCCGAGAATGCTGTGAGCTCAGCAAAGCAAGCCCACAAAGTTTCAGAGAAGCAAGACTGCACTTAACACATACAAAAACCACTCCAGAAAGTACCATAACATTAAACAAGGGAGATAGTGAAGACCTAATAACTTCTCTCACCTTTATTTATTATTAGGATTTATTTACCACCTTTTTGAAGGATCTCACTCAAGGTGGTGTACAGTAAGAATAGACCAAACATGAGCAGTAGGCAATTACAGCAGTAAAAACATTTGAACAACAATACAAAGTATGGCATGGTATACTACTTACAATGACAACACAATATGCACTAGAACATTATAATTGGTAGTGAGGGGGTAAGGCAAAGTTGTAACATATAGATGAGTAAGAAAGTAGGAAGGATTAGAATGTAAGGTGACTGATTTGAAGAAAGTTGCACGTGAGGTCAGAGAGATGGTTAAATATTATCTCAGCTAGGGTAGGAGTGGATAAACATGTCCCGCTGCAGTATGTGCACCCGAGTCAATCCTTGTGTGTGTGAGTGAGACTAACAAGTTAGTTACTTCTTCCATTAAAGGCTTGGTTGAAGAGCCAAGCTTTCACCTGCTTCCTAAAGTAGAGGTAGTCTTTATAGCACAAGGTTCTGCATGGAGCAGCAGGTACAGCCCTACCTACCTCACTGGACAGACCAGACAGGCTACTTTAGTCATTATTAGGGATGGGCAGTCATTTCAAACGAATGTCGTTCACTGTTAAGAGTGAATGTGTACTGATTTGAGCATGTGCACAATAACGGGAAACAGTGTGCAGGATATGCAAATAGCGTGCATCTTTAAGAAAGGCCATACTCTTAACAACATTCATTTCCAGAAACCCCCCCCCCCCCAAAAAAAAAACCAAAAACAAAACCCAAACAAACATGAATGAAACATTTCTGAGTGCCCAACCCTAGGCTGTCAGCATCATTTACTGTGTTGCCATGTAAAGTTACACACTGAATCATGTTTAAAGCTCTTCAGGCATATTTCTAGTTTCAGTTTATATTTGGATGGGAGAGACCTGAAAGGGAAGGGGGTTTCCCTCATCCTTAAAAATCACTTAGTTGAATAAATACTCTGTGACTGTCCTTGTTGATGTCACCATGAAAGGCCCGATATCTCAAGCCTCTGATGATGAGGTCAGCAGGGGAAGCTGTGGAGCTATGGCGTCCTTGTTTCCCTGCTAGGCAGGAGGAGACAATTACTACTGGAACTCAAGATAAGGAATTTCCAGGTTCCGCCCCATGGAGGAAGAGCCAGCTGCCACACTCAGAAGGAGGGGATTTGAAAAGCCAGTCATCAGGGACATAAAATGGAAGGAAAGTTAGCTGCAGCCCCACAGCAGGAACTGAAGGAAGCCAACTGCCACCATAGCAGAAAAAGGAGGAGTCAGCAGTAGTCCCACAGCTGCAGCCAAGGATAGCTGTTTGGGCTGGAAGGGAGGAAGCCACAGGGAGGGGGCAATACTGGAATTTGGAAAGAGAAGATTGTTGGGGTTTGGCTGGGGATGAGAAATGGATGCTGGGATCTGGCTAATGAGAATGCAGGGGTCGGTGGCTTTTATATTATACTTTCAGGCTACAAAATACAACTGCTACAATTCTGATGAATATGATAAGCATTGCAAAGCCTTAGGTTATTTGTTTTCTCTCTCTCTTCCTCTTTTTTTTTTTTTTTTTGTTATGCAGCCTGGGAGTATAAACTGTGTTCTGGGTAAACAGCATGAATGGTGTTCTGAATGAAGGAAACCTCTGCACCCACGGTGGAGCTCTAAGAGAATTCTCCCCCTCCCTCTCTGAGCTCTTCTAAGGAGTCCCCTCCCTGGCCCTTGGTACAAGAGAGCGCAACAATAGGACCCTGTGTCAAAAATGCTTGCCCGCCCCACTTGTAGAGGGAGACAGAGAACAAAAAGTTCCATGTAGCCACATGCATTTACACCTGCTAGACAGCCCTGTGTGTGCTTTCCCCTCTCCTAGCCTCTCTTTGCCCTGGGTCTGCCCCTTTCTGGACTCAGGTGATAGTACCTGCACTGTTCACACTGTGGGCATTTTTATCCAGAATGAAGTGGGAAAGGAACAGTATTCAGTGGGGCTTTTCCACAGGTACATGGCTGTTTGCCTGCAGGAAAAGCTTTGAAAACTGCTCTCTCATCTCCCTGTACCTCAGGAACAAACTGAAAATAAAGCTCTTTTCCCAACTCTTCAGAATAATACAGTAGAAAAATGAAGGATAAAGTCAGTCTCGGGATTCCTGTTTATGAGTATTCTTTAACGGGCAGATAGTTGGCCAGCAGCACTCAGTGTTTTACCGGCAGCTGACGGCGTTATCCCCATAAATTCAAAGCTGGGTCATGTCCAGGATCTGACAGATGCTGGCAGCAAAAAGACAGCTAGTTAAGAGAAATATTCAGCACCTTCCATGTTAAATTGTACAGCGCTGCGTAACCCTAGTAGCGCTTTAGAAATGTTAAGTAGTAGTAGTAGTACGTAAGCAGCTATGGTGAACCGCATAAATATAGGACTGTGTTTTATGCAATCCTATTTATGTTTTTATCCTAGCTGGTTAAGTGCTGACTGGGCCTTTTCAGTGGCACTGTCCGGTTAAGTACAGCTAAATATGCCTGGTTAGCCCCAGACACGCAATTTAAATGGCCAGAATTCATCTCTGGTTCTTTAAATTGCTTTGAATATCTGTCCCTAAGTATTTAATAAAAATATGCTTTTTTGGTCATAATAGAATTATGAGGTTTTTTTAGGCCCAATGATTACAAGATAATGCCAGAGAACCATGTTTACATGGTACAGTTCTAAGTCCCTTTCCTCCCCCCTTTTTTACAAGAGTCAGCATTTGGATTTTAGATATAGGGGGTAATTCTCTATAGACTGCCTAAAGTCAAGTACCGGGATGACATGAACTAAGCAGAAAGGGGCTGATATTCAAAGCGATTTACATGGGAAGGAGCCTCTCTTGCCCGCTTAAATCATTTCTGGCCGCCTAAGTGGGGATATTCAGTGGCATTTAACCAGAGTGTCATTAAGACTGCCCAACTAAAAAGTGGGCAGGTTAGGGGCAGCACTGGAGAGGAGCCCAGGGGTATGCGGGTGCTAGCAATATTCAGTGCCAGCACCCGCATAGCTAAGTGGCCTAATTTAGGACAGCTTAAAAGTTATCCTAAATTAAGCCGCTCAGCTATGTGGGAGTCGGCTCTGAATATCGGAACAGCACCCACATAACGTTTTTTTTAACCCTCCCAATCCCTTCCTTCCATGTCTCCTCCTCCCTCTCACAGTTTCCCCCTTTTTAAAATATTTTTTATTGAAAAGATAATAACAACAAAAACAAGTTCATCATAGATCAATACAATCATAGATCATCCTTTCCAAGAAAGTCTCAGAACAAATGTAACAGTACAACTCAGTAATATCATCCCTTACCATCCCCACCCTTACTATCCCCCCCCCCCCCCCCCCCAATGAAGCTCCCTACTCTGATCAATGAGTGAGCAAGGAAGCATCCGGATGTGAGGTCCACTGAACATTTAAGTCCCAAATCTTATGGTAGGCCAATAAGTGTCCTGTGCGCATAACAGTCAATTTAGACATCAGATGAATATAGTCCAGCTTGTGTAAGATTGCCTGGATACCAGGAAGAGTAGGACTCTTCAATGCTGCCATTAAGACTAGTTTACTAGCCACAAACACCTGCACGGCAAAGCAATGAATATGCTTTTTTACCCCACGAGGTTTAAAGTGTAGAAGGCAACAGTCTATCTTCATAGGATAATTAACTGTAGTTACACTAGAGAGGAATTGTAGAACCATAGTCCAAAACATCTGAGCATGGGGACAGGACCACCAGATGTGGAATATATCCCCCCCTTCAGCCCCTCTCGCAGTTTCCAAAGTCCCTCCCCTCCACCCCCACCCCCTCCCATTATTAAGGTAGGCTTCCCTGAGCCTAGTTGGTTCCCTGGTGGTCCAGTGGGGGTCTTTGGGGGCAGGAGCGCAGTCCTCTTGCAACTGCTTTTCAAAATGGCTGCCACAACCTCTTGCTGCAGCTTGTGTTACTTCATGTAGTACCGCAAGCTGCTGCAAGAGGCTGCAGCAGCCATTTTGAAAGGAAGCCGCAAGGGGGCTGCACTACTGCCCCCAAAGAGCCCCACTGGACCACAAAGGAACCAGGTAAGCCCAGGAAGGCCTACCTCAACATCGGGAGAGGAAGCAGGAGGGCAGGGGATTTGGGTGGGGGAGAGAAGGGGAGGGGGAGGGACTTCAGACACTGCAGTGGGGGGAAGAAGGGATTGAGGGAGGGGGATCAAGAGGGTTTTAAAAAAAAACAAAGTTATGAGGTTCCTGGCCCGCATAAGCTCTGGCTGCCAGCCACCCCTCTCCCCCAAATTATCCCCCAATATTCAGTGCTGGTGCCCAGACATGGCCCGGCACTGAATATCGAGGGTTAATTCAGCCAGCAACGATCAGCGTCTAAAAAAATGCTAACTATTGCCAGCCAATTATTGGAGGGGGGAGGGGGGGGGAAAGGAATTCTATATTGGCAATTTTGCTTTTACACGTCTAACTTTAGGCGCAAGCATTTACGCATTCTAGAACATGTGTGCATAAGTGCTAGGCATGCTCCTGACCAGCTCAGGTCTATGCCCCCTTGCAGTGGTGCACTAAGGATTTTGAACACACAATTTACAGAATCCTAAGGGCAGTTGGGCCTGTAACTGCTAACTAATGCAAATTAGCACCAATTACCACCATTTATAGCCAATAACTGGTTGCTAACGTCAGTTGGCAGCTAATTATTAAATTAAGTTACATGCACAACTGACATTATTCTATAACTTGCACGTGCAACTTTGCACACTAAACATCAAATTGGCAGCTAGTTCAAAGAACTAGGGGTTTATTGTGTTATCTTTTCCAAATCCAAGCTCAAGGTGAGTTACATCAATGTACACAACTTTGGCTGTTATTCAGCGCTATTTAACCGGCCAGGAACGGCTCCCAGACAGTTAAATAGCATTTAACCAGCTATCTGCAAATATTCAGGGGGGATAGCCAGCTATCTCCCGCTGAATATTCACATTCAGCACATAGTGGCTAACCAACTATACCCTGCAATATAGCCGTCTTGCTGCGAATAGTCAAACGCTAGCCAGATACGTTTTGTGGCCAAATCAGGCCGCGTAAATAGCAGGCTTCTCTTTGGCTGCTATGTACTTAGCCGGCTAAGTCTATAGTGGCTACTGGAAACGCCCCAGAACTGAATATCTGAGCTCACTGCTGACTGCGGGAGTTAGTTGGGCTGCCTCCTGCGGTCTGAATATCAGCCTCATTTTTTTCCTTCCCATAACAGAATCATGTTCTATGTTGTACCTGAGACAATGAAAGGGTGAAACGATTTGCCCAAGGTCACAAACAGTGTTAGTGGGAGAAGTGGGGTTTTAACCCAGGCTTCCCTGCTTCAAAGTCCACTGTTCTAATCACCAAGCTCCTCCCCTCCACTCATTCCATTTGCTCTTCTGGCTGACCTAACTTGTAACTATTCAGAGAAGGTCCGATATACAGCAGCTCTTCCCAAATAAGTGTCACTCACCAGGGTCTAAGTTGAGGTGTAAACCCATAAACTTTTTTGGTTCGCAGCACCCCACCCCCGGCCACAGGGGTCTCTGCGGCACCCCCCCGGGTCTCCGCACCCCCTTGGCCCAGCCACATGGGTCTCCGCATGGCCACATGGGTCTCCGCACCCTCCCCACCACATAGGTCTCCCTTTCCCTGCAGCCCCCTCCTCTCACACCAGCACACCTTCCCCAAATCCAGCATCACTCCTTCCTACCTTCCTTCTTGCAGGTCCAGGATCGCTGCCGCTTCCTTCTCCTTCCCCCCGTCACCGCTGTAATGCTTGCAGCTTACATTTTCGGGCCATCTGCAATTCACACAGGCACTCAGGTGCCTACCCAGTCTGCAGCGTCCGGCTCTCTCTGATGCAACTTCCTTTTGCGAGGGTCAGACGTGGTAGAGGGAAGTCCACGCAGTGCCTGTTTGAATCGTGGACGCCCAAAAATGAAAGCTGCAAGCACTGCAGTGGTGGCGGGGGAAGAAGCAGGAAACAGCAGATGCCGGACCGGCGGGAGGGGAAAGTAAGGAGCGATGCGCCGCGGCACCCCTGAGAATTCGCTGTGGCACACCAGGGTGCCGCAGCGCACAGTTTGGGAACCACTGGTCTAAACTACATTTTATTCAGAACACGTCTGCTTGTTTAATTTTCAGACTAAAAAGTTTGACAGGATTACTCCTCATTTGCTTTCACTTCACTGGCTTCCTATACATAAACATGTGGTATTCAAAACTACTTGCTTGTTATTCCAAGTAGTTTATGGCCTTACTCTGGAGTTGTTATTTAATATGTACAAAGGCTTTCTATTTGGTTATTTGACACAGTGGACAGCACTTGAACCTCTAACCCCTTCTCGTGTTTCGCTGGGATTTTTCTGTTTGCATTTTTTGTTTCCTTTACTTCAGACCCGGTGAAATGGAAATTGCGTGAACTGCAGTGAAATATCGCCCTCTACGGAGGAACAATGGCAAAAATCAGAGTGTACTTTATTATTTCATATCATTTCTAGGTCATTACAGGGCAAGTGTGTCAGTTAAGTATAAAAAGAACTGGGGGAGGGAGGGGAGGAGAAATACTCAAAGCAAACCGTTTTATTTAGCAAAAATGTTTTATTTAGACCCGTTTTATCCAGTCTAAATGAAACATTATTGTGTGGCCAATACACAGTGGCTTTCAGGGCTGCTTTTACAGTTCACAGAAGCAACCACTGAAAGTCCTATGCAAATGAGCTCACTGGTATTTAAATGAGGCCATTAATGATTCCGTGCAATGCTCAGAGAAATGGTGCACGGAAACTCCCTTCCCTAATGACTAAAAACTACTGACAGCTCTGAGCTGTCATTAGGTTCCCGCATGCAGAGAGCTCTTCCCTGCTTCCAGCACCGGGATCAATAGTCTTCAAGATCAATTCCTTCGTCTCAACTATATTCTTAGCGCTCTCTTCATCGTGAACCTGAGTCACCCTGACAGCTTCACGGCGCTTTTCAGTTACTTTTGCTGCTCCCTCACAATGGAACTCATCCTGCAGCGTGTTGTCCATCAGTTCATGCTGGTTCTTTTAATATCGCTTTTCCACGGGGCAGGAAGGCAAGATTTACTTCCAAAGCCGACAAATACAGACATCAATTTTAGGAAGCTCCCCAAAGAGCAGAAAGTGCACCAGCCGCTCTTTCCCTCTGACCACTGGAGCGATCCTCCAAGCGCTGCCCTCCACCCCCTCGGTGTGCAAGTTGACTGGGCATGCGCACAAGAGATGCGCCTACTGCACAACTCTTGTGGGCACGTGTAAGAAACATTTCTTCCCCTTTAACATCCAATGCTCAACACTAACAGCACGAATATAATTTGAATGTTGTTAGGATTGAGCATTGGTCGGTAATTCCGAGTCGATGTTTCAGCCGGTGTTTTCCAGTGCTGTTCTGTACAGCGCCAGAGTTCTGTGCATCTGCTCCTAGGATTTGAGGCCTTAGATCACAAATAGCACAGAAATCTAATTTAGAAGTTGCCATCAGCCTTGGGCAAAATTGTTATTTTATATAGCAAAAGCTGAAGTTTACTGGTCTGGCTGGCAAGCATGCCAAGAGAACTTTGGGATACAGAATAACATGGAGATAGGGATGCGCGGTAAAGGTAAACATTTTGAAGGGATTACCGCAGATGTGGAAGAAACAGTTTTCCATCCCGCAGGAACAATAAAAAGTTTTTCCCCGCGGTACAACAAAGCAAAAATATTTATCACCAATTACGTCCCTATTTCCTCCTGTCCCCTCACCCCATAGTCAGTGATCCATCCGGCATATTCTTTTGCCTCTCAACCTCTCCCCCTCCCCCCGGTGTACCCTTTAAAAGTTGTATTTCCTTCCTCAAGCCTCTCAGCACCCACAGCGATTTGCCCGTGCTGACCCAACAGCCTTCTGTCTGACGCAACTTCCTGTTTCTGCTCAGGTGGGAATCAGTCAGAAGGCTGTTGGGTCAGCATGAACAGCATAGGTGAATCGCTGCTGGCTGCCCTGTGGAAGGAAATACAACTTTTAAAAGCTACACCGGGGAGGAGGGCATAGGCTGAGGATTAAAAAGTGGTGGTGGAGAGAATAGCTCAGGATTGAGCATGGGACTTACAAGAGTGCATACCTGCCCAGGGTGCTATAATGCTTAGTTATGGCACTAGTTTGTGTCTTGGATTTTGCTTCATTCTCATTGTTTTTTCTCATTTGAACATCATTTGTGAGGTAGCACAGTATATATAAACACAACCTCTTAAAGCTGCTGGACACTGGAATCTCTAGCTGTGATGGAGGCATGTCAGTTAACGTCAAAATGACGTTCCATTGTAACAGTTAATGCAGGGCCGTGCCGATGCGGTAAGCGAGGTAAGTGCCGCAGGGGGGGCGCCCACCTCTGGAGGGCGCCGCCGCGGTGCTTACCCTCGCCCCGCGCCGCCGAGGACTTTAAATTACCTTGGTCGCAGGCTGCAGCAGCGTCGGTGAAAGCCCTGCCGACATCTCCCTTCCCTTGCACTCATTGGTTCCCTCAGTGTCCCGCCTTCTTCTGACGTCAGAAGAAGGCGGACACTGAGGGAACCAAGAGCGCGGTGGGGGCGGTCCGCCCCGGGTGTCAGCGGGTGGGAGGTGCTCCGCTCCCGCTGCTCCCACCCTACCTTCTTAAAAAAAAAAAAAAAAAAATCAGTAAAGCGGCGTGGCAGGCAGCGCAGCTTCGCGTCTGCCCTGCTTGTAAAACAAGTAGATCTCCTCGTCGGGCCTTCGCTCACTGGGTCCCGCCCTCGAGGAAATAGGAAGTTACCTCAGAGGAGGGCGGGACCCAGTGAGCGAAGGCCCGACGAGGAGATCTTGTTTTACAAGCAGGGCAGACGCGAAGCTGCGCTACCTGCCACGCCGCTTTACTGATTTATTTTTTAAAAGAAGGTAGGGTGGGAGCAGCGAGAGCGGAGCACCCCCCCCACCCGCTGTCATCTCGACAGAGCTGGTAGTGGGGTCGGATCAGGGGTGCCCAGATGGCAGAAGGGGATGGGGATGGGGAGGGGAGCCCAGATGACAGAAGCCCAGATGACAGAAGGGGATGGGAGCCCAGATGACAGAAGGGGATGGGGAGGGGAGCCCAGATGACAGAAGGGGATGGGGAGGGGAGCCCAGATGGCAGAAGGGGATGGGGTGGGGAGCCCAGATGGCAGAAGGGGATGGGGTGGGGAGCCCAGATGGCGGATGGGGTGGGGTGCCCAGATGGCAGAAGGGGATGGGGTGGGGAGCCCAGATGGCAGAAGGGGATGGGGAGGGGAGCCCAGATGGGGTCTGGGGCTGAAAGGGGAGGCCCTAATGCAAGGCATGTGGTTGAAGGGAGCTGGAACTGGGGGCTGAAAAGGAGGGTAGGTGGGATAAGGGGGCTAGTACTGGGACTGGGGGCTGAAAAGGGACAAGAGCTGAAACTGTGGGGACTGGGGGCTGAAAAGAAGACAGGGAGAAGTGGCTGGGGCTGAAGCTCGGGACTAGTGAGAGAAAAGGGCTGCGTTTGAAACTGGGGGCTGAAAAGGGGACAGGGAGAAGTGGCTGGGGGCCGAAGCTCAAGACTGGTGGGAGAAAAGGGCTAGGGCTGAAACTGGGGACTGGTGGGATAGTGGGGCTGGAACTGGGGGCTGAAAAAAAGGGGCAGAGAGAGGGGACAGATCCTAGATGGAAGGGGGAGTGAGAGGGACCTTGATGGATGGGAGAGGGAGGGCAAATGGTGGATTGAGCGGACAGAGAGAAAGGGCAGACAGTGGATGGAAGCGATAGAAAGGGCAGACAGTGAATGGAAGGGGGAGAGAGAGAGGGCAGACAGGGGCAGATGGTGGATGGAAGGGGGCAGAGATAGAGGGCAGATGTAGATGGAAGGAGCAGGGAGAGAGGGCAGACATTGGATGAAGGGGACAGCAGAGAGGGCAGACACTAGATGGCAGAGAGAGAACAAAGACAGATGCTGGATGGAAGGAAGGAAGACAGTGAAAAGAAGATGAGGAAAGCAGAAACCAGAGACAACAAACTGTAAATAAAATATTTACTTTTATTTTTTTGCTTTAGGATACAGTAGTATTGTAGCTGTGTTAATAAATGTTTATAATAGGTAATCTTTTATTGGACTAATTTTAATACATTTTGACTAACTTTCGGAGAACAAAACCCCCTTCCTCAGTCAGGATAGGATACTGTAACAGCACTATACTGTATTGACCTGAGGAAGGATGTTTTGGCCTCTGAAAGCTAAATGTATTAGTCCAATAAAATGGTATTATTTTATTTTCTATATTTGTTTTATTTCTATTTGTTAATTTGTAAAGTGGTGATTGGTTCTTGTTAGTTTTTTTTCAAATTTACATCTGCAGTCTTTATATTTTGCACAGTACTAGGGGACATTTTCTGTTTCTGTGGTGTTGCATTGTATGCAGAGTCTGGCATCTTGGGGGTTCAGTTTAATTTTTGTCTAAATAGCGTTTGGAATATGTCCACTTTGAGAATTTACATCTGCTATCTTATTTTGCAATGTATAGCAATTTGTTTCTAAGAATATTGCTGACAATTCCTGTCAGTGTGGCAAGTGGTGAGCGATCATTTTCACCGGGGGGGGGGGGGGGCCTGATCATTTTCACGGGGGGTAGGGGCGCCAACTGATAGTCTGCAGGGGGGCGCCAGAGACCCTAGGCACGGCCCTGAGTTAATGTTTATTTCTGTCCCTCTCTTCTTGGTGAGGCTTTCAGTACGTGCTCTGATCAAAAAGGACCAATTAAAATGTCCTCCTCCAGCATTCTTCCCCTCTTCTGAGTGCAACCTAACCTTAGCATACTTTCTCTGCTCTAGCACTCTCTCATCCCTTCATTTCCAGCCCAATCTCAGCAGACTCTCTCTCCATTCCCAGCATTCTCCCCCTCCTCAGCCTGAACCCAGCTCTCTCTTATCCTCCCTTTCCCAGCCTGATCTCAGCAACCTTCCCAGCACACACACTCAGCCTGATCTGCAACCTTCCCAGCACACACACTGACCCCAACACTTTTATCCACTCATTTCCAGCCCGATCTCAGCAGACGCTCCCCCTCCAGCTTGAACCCAGCACTCTTAACCTCTCTTTCTTAGCCTGATCTCAGGAGACACTCTTCCCCACTTTCACTCTCTCTCTCTCCTCAGCCTGACCATAAAACTCTCTTATCCCCTATCTGTCTATATATTTATTTATTTACATATCACACACATACTCTTATCTATATACAGTTTGGTCAGAGCTTGCGGGGACGGGGCATGGATAGGGTCAAAGCTTGCAGGAGATAGAGTGGGGATGGGGACAAATTTTCTCCCCACATTATTCTCTACTTTAAGGAACATGAGTATAGAACTGAAGATGTGCAATGGAACCGGTTACTAAGCGTGCCAACAAACTGAGCAGGCCCTGAGAAGAAATCATGACTAGCAACACTGCTACAGGACTAAAGAGATCCCAACATGAGACAGAAACAGTGGCGATGTGAACACTCTGTCAGCACAAAGGGAAGTGCATGAAAACACTGGCCAGCACTTATTCTGTGGGCCAGCAAATTTTCTCATCTCACTGACCCAACTGCCCAAGAGAAACAAAACAGCCAGATATTCCAAAGGACTTAACTGTATAGTGGCCACAGATAAGCCACCTATCCGTGAATTTTTGGCAGCATTAAACAGACAGTGCCGCTGAAAATTCTTACAGTCCACCCAACACTATCTGGACATTGTCAGAATGCAGCATGGACGCTCCACTTAACAATGTAGATAGGCAGCAGTATTCAGCCACATCCAAACAGCTAAGTGCTTTAATTTAGGCCAGTAAAAAAAGGATGTCATAAATTAAAACCGATCAGCTATATGGCTAGTGGCCGATTATCACTAGCTATCTGGAGAGCGGTAATGGTTGCTGATCTCTGGGTATATTCAGCACCATTGCTTCTACAGATAGTGATATACGTACACTGGTCGATATTCAGAACACAGCGGTATGCATTTCTTTAAATGCTGACCGTCGCGGGCACAATTAGCCCAGATATTCAATGCTGAGCCATGTTCGCAAACCAGCACTGAATATCCAGGGCTAATTTTTTAGGTGCTAGCCACCAGGTCTTATGTGGGTCCTGGAAGATGTTCGGCCAGGATCCACATAAGGACACTTATGCGGGTCCCAGCTCAATATCCTCTACTAGAATCCAGTAGTTCTCCTAATTCTCCCTTCAGGACTGACTGTCAATGCTGTGCTTACTTTCCTAAGTCTTAAGCAAGGAGACAGATCCTGGAGGATCAAAAAGAGTATGTGAACTCCGTAGGTGCTATTTTGCGGCCACATGCAATTTAGCATTCAGACTGAAATAGAGTGTAGACCCTATACAATTTACGTTAGCATAAATGCTAACCATGCACACATGCTACATTTATCAATCACACTAAAAATATTAGTGCATTGTTTGTTAAATGCTATTTTAGCATGTATAGAGAGTGCAGGCTAAGATGTTTCTCTTACATGACTATCACTTCACACAAAATTGACTTCCTCTGCTTAACTGAGACTTGGTTGCAGATACGGACACCTGTTATCTCAATCAAGCTACTCCATCTGGCTAGTCTTACTATATCTGTAATTGTCACAATCGCAAGAGAGGAGGGGGTAGCCTTTATTTTTTTTCTAAAATATCTCTTTCACACCTCTCAGCACACTCATACCCTCGTTTGGAATCACTACAGTTCCGTCTCTGTACCTCACCTCCCACAGACTTCCTACTTCTATATCACCCAACACCCCCTCAGCTAATTCTTTCCAACTCCTTCTAACAGATCATTGAGTCAATTTTACAAACCCAGTCATACTAGGTGACTTCAATATACACTTTGATGATCTCAGCTCTTCTTTTGGTCAGGATCTCTTTGCCCTCACCATGGACCGCAACCTCGTGCAACACTTAGTTTGCCTCACTTATCAAGGCGGAAATACTCTTGATACTCTTTTCCAATCCCACCAATTCTGCTCTTCTACACCACTGTCCCTCCCTTGGATGGACCACTTTCTGATTCTCTTCAGCTACACCACACAACATTCTACTCAGAACTCTCTTCTTAGGACCTCTCTACATAGACACCTTAATGAGGTCACTCCCACATCCCTTCTGGAACATTCAAAACGTAATCTAGTGCCTTTTACTAATCTTTCTCTAGATGATCAGGTCAGATTTTGGGATACTCAACTTAAACAAACTAATGACATGACTGCCCCAGTTTATTCTGTAGCAAATCACCCTCATAAATCATCCAACCTCTGGTATACCTCTGAACTATGTCAATTAAAACAACATCTCTGTTAGGCAGAATACAAGTGGCGCCACCAGCTTTCCCCTCTATCTATTAGTATCTATAAAAATGCTGCTCAACTCTTACAAGTGCACCCTTCTTGCTACTAAAAATAATCTTACTACACAAAAAAACATCACAACAGCATCTAAAACCAAGTACTTAAATCCCCAACTATGTTTCTTCACATTTCTTCTGATGCATTTCCTACTGCACATGCACTAGCAACTCACTTTGAAAATCAAATACTGACGTAAAGAAATTCTTTACCACTGTCTTCAGCACCACAGGCTCTTCACTCTTCCCTGCAACCATCCATTTACCTTGTAGCTCCCTATCCACTTTTAATCTCACCTCCTTATAAGAGCTATGCGAACTTATTCAAAGTATGAAACTAACTACAGCACCGCAAGACACCTTTAACTGCTCTGATCCCTTACATTCAGTCAATGATATCTTTCAGTCTCTCCACAGGATACCTCCCCGGAAAATGGAAAACCGCAATCATCAGATCAAAAATCAAGGATGCTACCATGTCAGTCTCAGAACCTACTAATTTTCGCCATATTGCTAATCTTCACTTCATTGCTAAAAATCACTGAATCTATTGTTCACAATCTACTTGTAAACTTTATCACCAATACATATGTCCTTCATCCAAACCAGTCAGGCTTTCGACAACATCACAGTATTGAAACAACCTTATTAGGCATTACCAACTATATTTATCATCACTTAGAACAGCTCAAATCTGTCCTACTCCCACTGTTAGACCTCTCAGCAACATATGACCTGGTCTTCAGCAAATCAGACTTACAGACACAGTTTTAGGTTGGTTTTTGTCCTATTTAAAACATCACAAATATACAGTTCATTCCGACAACTCATCATCTGATCCTTTTACACCTGCTTCTGGAGTCCCTTATGGCTCCATTCTGGCACCTATACTATTTAACATTTTTCTGGCCCCTTTACTCAATCTTGCCCAATCTCTTATTTATTTCACTTTTTTTTTTATATGCTGACAATGTGCAAATTCTCTATACCATGGATCCCCTAAAAACACAAGACAAGCGAAAAGGAGGAAACCTCATGTGAACGTCAGCACAAACAAAAAAAAAGTGAGGTACATCCAAAGAAGATATCAAGTGGTTTTTATTGGTAAAACAGCTAAAAGACGACCCGACATAGCTATGTTTCAGCACAAAGGGCCTGCATCAGTGGTCTGGTGAATCTCTGATGTTATGGCAGTAATGCTTAACAACAAGACTGTTGTCGAAGTACTTGCTGTAAAATCCTTGTAATATCCTCAGCGGGACAAAAGCGCTAAATAGCAGCAGCCACCCAAGCAAAATTTAAAAAGTACAAAAATTTGAAAAAATTAGGTGTTTTGATAATAGTTTCAAGTAATACTTTAGACCTATGAGGAGCCAGGCGAGTCAAGGGTAATAAAGTCCTTGTGAAATGAGTTGCCGCTGAGGTCTTAAAACAAAATTACACGAGCCTGCATACTATTGAGAAATACCATTCAACTGATTTTTGGTGCTGGTTTTATTTCATGTTGTATATGTTTTTTTTGTTTTTTGTTACATTTGTACCCCGCGCTTTCCCACTCATGGCAGGCTCTATGCGGCAGGCAATGGAGGGTTAAGTGACTTGCCCAGAGTCCCAAGGAGCTGCCTGTGCCGGGAATCGAACTCAGTTCCTCAGTTCCCCAGGACCAAAGTCCACCACCCTAACCACTAGGCCACTCCTCCACTCCTATGTGATTGCCCCTCCTTCAAATTCTTTTTTGGTCAATCAATTGAGATACTTTTGGATTATGTCAGACTTCTGGCCATAGAGCCGAAACACGGCCTGTGCCGAGTTGTCCTAGAAGTTAATAAAGATAGCTGTACACAATCAATGGTTGCTTTATCTTTACTGGTCGTCTCCATTGTGTTCTTTGGTGTGATTGCATAGTATGCTACATTGCAATGTCAGCACAATATGTAATAAAACATTTTAATAGACAGCTTAAGGGTCAGGGGTTATATCCTACTTGTCTGGACTAGTCTAGCGGGATAAGGAAACACTGACCCAATTTTCAAATTCAGTTTGGGCACCAGGTATTTGAAAATCAGCTTGTCTTGAGCAAGAAACCTCCTGGAAATTTAGTCCTGTATGCATACCGATGCTGGAAATAAGATTTCATCAGCTGTTTTTGCTACTGTGGAGCCTCTATAGTTTGATTCAAACAGGAATACAGTTTATCATGGGTCTCTCTTTCAATGCTTGAATATTTTTATCCAGTCAATGTGAACATCTATTGCCACAGCAAAAAAAAAAAAAAAGCCAGAAAGAGAACGGCGAAGCCAAAACAATTGTAAAATTCAAGCCTGGGAAGGACAGCTAGGACAACAATAAAAGCAAGGGACAAAGACAGCAGCAATTTACATATGATCCACAGTGCCAAAGAGGGTAAGGGCAGCTTGGCATATTGAGGTCAATAAATCACTGCCTGTCAACAAATACCATTGGCAGTACTGGGGTCACAAGCCAAAGAGGTCTCTGAAGACCACCCAAATTGTTCTTGGCGTCCTTAGACTATGATCGAGGAATCTAAAGATCCCAGATTGCGTTTGGACTCTTAGACTGTGATCGGTGGGATCTAAACATTAGCCCATCTCAAACTAAGTTTGATAGCACAGTTGTTTTTCAAGGCATAGCAAATCCAAATAAATACAAACTGCCTTCTAGAATGCATATGACTGCAGTACAAGCTTCCAGTGGACACTTTCAGAAACAGAAGTGAAAGAATATAGCATTTCATGCAAGCTGCATAAATACTGTAAACTCTATGGACATACAAAAAAAAAAACCAATCTAGTTTGCATGCAAATTAAAAAAAAAAAGGGTGAAATCAATGAAAATTCTTACCTCTCTTACTGACAGCTGTGCTGGGAGAGACACAGAGAACATAAAGCTGGTAAACTGATAGCCTGCAGAGCAAACCTTCTCACATACCTGCAAAAGAAAAATGCCCTGTTTGAAAAATGGCCTCCATCATAAGGTTAACATTATTCATGGTGTTCCTTAACATGCCTGTAATAAGTCACATTCGGGGGAGCCATTCCCAGGAGCGGGATTTGAACATAATGCACGTAGACTATTCTAAACTGTACACACATTATGGGGGTAATCTTTTGAGTATTGGTTGTCATTTGCTGGAGAATCCTATAAATGGCACCTAAAGTTAGACGCTAATTACACGCCCAAATTTTGGTGTGGAAACAAGTGCCAATGGATGCAAGGCACTGAAATGGCAAATCGGCACAGAACTAAGTTTATGTTCCCAGTTATAGGATAGCACCCAAGTGTATCTGTATACAACTGCAAAAGGGGTGTTCCCACGGGAAGGTCAAGGGCATTCAGGAAAACTGAATGCAGTATTAGAGAAAACCACGGATGCGCATCAGAATTTACATCTGCTTTCAGTTAGTGTAAGTCCTCACGACCAAACCAGGGTGCGGAATTCAGCAACCGAAACTATTCTACAAAAGGCAATCATCCCGGATGATGGGTGCCATTTTCCAAATCTAGCCCTTGGTGTATTGTATTGGGAAATGGTGTCTAATTCCTGGCAAGCAATTCACAGTAGACAATGACATGGGGACGGGGACCTGCGGTAACCACGGGGATGGGGACGGTGAAAGAGCCGGAGGGGGCAGGGTGGGGATAGGGACAGATACTGCAGGAATGGGGACAGAGCCTTAGGGGATGGGGACGAACTTTGTCTCCATGTCATTCTCTACTTTGAAGCACGTTAATGAACTGGACTGCTATTTAACAAAGATATTTTGATTTTTTGGAAAAACAAGCAAACATGCTGGCCACAATTGGCAAAATTTGCATGGAGGATCCTGTACATTCCTGCTACCAGCACATCTTATGAGAAGACATCTTCTATTGCAGAAAGGACTGTGGAAGACAGGAGAGCTAAACTGAATCCTGAGATTGTTGATGACTTATTCATCCACAGATTAAAAAATTATAACAGTGCTTTATAGGGCATATTTCTTCCCCTCTAGGGAATACAGAACAGGTTGTATTTTGCACCCCTGGACATTTTAACAGGGTGGATTAGGGTTCCTTGGGGTAGTAGAAGTCAGATATTGTTGGGATTGGAAGGGTGGAGGGTGGTGGGATTATTTATTTATTTCAGTACATTTATATCCCGCCTTTGGCCACAGTGTTGCAGCCCCAAAGTGGCTTACAATGAACCAATTAAAATAAATACATTACAGTTACATTTTAGTAATTAGAGTGGGAAAACAGGAAAAGAAGGGAAAAGGAATGGAGGCAAAGGGAGACAGAGATGAACGGCGAAAGTCCTGGCAGGCCAAGGGGAAAGATGAAAATCCAGGCTGACACAGATAGGACCAGCAAGATGATCCCCATTTGGGACTGCAACAGGGCCCAGGTGGAACAAATGAAGCTGGAGACAGGCATCCACAGCGATGGAGTCAGCAGAGCAGGAAACAAGATGGCGGACCAACGGTCATCCTCCGCAGCCTCAACCATCGGGGCATTCCAGCCAGGGACCTCCACCACTGCAACTCCAACAGTCCGGCCGAAGAGGAAGAGCCAAGAAACTAATCCTGCAGGTTGCCGGAAGATCGCGAAGGCAGCAAACTCCCCATCAGATAGGATGATGAGCTGGGGGGGAGGAGGGAACAGCATAGCATCCGGCAGACAGCGGTCGAGCGGCAGCGTCAGGGGCTCCAGCAGAGCACGTCGGGCAGACCCGCAGAGCAGTGAAAACCGGCAGCTCGGACGGACCAAGAGGAGCCCAAAGACATAAATCGTCGGCCTAGCGAGCACCCCACACTGACCTGGACCTGCAAACGCTCCGTCAAAGCGGGAAGGCTGTACGCGGACTCCGAAGCAGCAGAAGGGAAGACAACTGGCCGCCCACAAAGTAGCTTGCACCAAAACAGGCAGCAAGAGGAGCCATAGATCTAAGCGGACCCCCAGGATCAAAATCAGACCTGTGCCCAGCCAGACCACGGGCAAGCTCCGAGATGAGATCAGGAGCTGATGCATCATCTGCCCGTTATCGGCGGCCATCCTTGTTATAGTTGCTAGTTGTCATTATTGTTTTCTGTTTTATAAAGAACAGCTGCACAGCATATTGTTTATTTTTATACTTTAATAAAAACATTAAAATATAAAATCATAAGTGTTCGAGGCTTCTGCAGATGAGGACAGAGCCTGCGGGGATTGGGAGGGGAAAGATGGAGACAGAACCTTCGGGGGTGGGGATGGAGACAGTACCCACGGGGACGCAGGGACGGGGACAAACTTTGTCCCTGTGTCAATCTCTAATTCACAGTTATTCTACAGAATGTGGAAAAAAAATATTGAGTGCCCCTTTGTCATTTGATGATGGGGATGTTTCTTCCTCAATAAACTGGACCGAATTACTGAATGTCAAAACGTTTGGTTCGTTTGGATTACATGGTGCTCTGATAACTGAATACTGTACGAAGGAGTTGATTCTTCATGGATTACACATATTGAAAGAGCCACAATTATTTCTGGATGATAACATTTGTAAACAAGTGGAATAACATCTTGAACAAATGTACACTAGATCTGTGAGTCTGACGTCGGTGCCGGGCAAGATGGTGGAGGCTATTATTAAGAATAAAATTGCAGAGCATATACAAAAACATGGACTGATGAGACAAAGTCAGCACGGATTTAGTGAAGGGAAGTCTTGCCTCACCAATCTAATGCATTTTTTTGAGGGGGTAAGCAAACATGTGGACAATGGGGAGCCGGTTGATATTGTATATCTGGATTTTCAGAAGGCGTTTGACAAAGTGCCGCACGAAAGACTCCTGAAGAAATTGCAGAGTCATGGAATCGGAGGTAGGGTATTATTATGGATTAAGAACTGGTTGAAATATAGGAAACAGAGAGTAGGATTGCGTGGCCAGTATTCTCAGTGGAGGAGGGTAGTTAGTGGGGTCCCGCAGGGGTCTGTGCTGGGTCCGTTGCTTTTTAATGTATTTATAAATGACCTAGAGATGGGAATAACTAGTGAGGTAATTAAATTCGCCGATGACACAAATTATTCAGGGTCGTCAAGTCGCAGGAGGAATGTGAACAATTACAGGAGGACCTTGCGAGACTGGGAGAATGGGCGTGCAAGTGGCAGATGAAGTTCAATGTTGACAAGTGCAAAGTGATGCATGTGGGTAAGAGGAACCCGAATTATAGCTACGTCTTGCAAGGTTCCACGTTAGGAGTTACGGATCAAGAAAGGGATCTGGGTGTCGTCGTCGATGATACGCTGAAACCTTCTGCTCAGTGTGCTGCTGCGGCTAGGAAAGCGAATAGAATGTTGGGTGTTATTAGGAAGGGTATGGAGTCCAGGTGTGCGGATGTTATAATGCCGTTGTATCGCTCCATGGTGCGACCGCACCTGGAGTATTGTGTTCAGTACTGGTCTCCGTATCTCAAAAAAGATATAGTAGAATTGGAAAAGGTACAGCGAAGGGCGACGAAAATGATAGTGGGGATGGGACGACTTTCCTATGAAGAGAGGCTGAGAAGGCTAGGGCTTTTCAGCTTGGAGAAGAGACGGCTGAGGGGAGATATGATAGAAGTGTATAAAATAATGAGTGGAATGGATCGGGTGGATGTGAAGCGACTGTTCACGCTATCCAAAAATACTAGGACTAGAGGGCATGAGTTGAAGCTACAGTGTGGTAAATTTAAAACGAATCGGAGAAAATGTTTCTTCACCCAACGTGTAATTAGACTCTGGAATTCATTGCCGGAGAACGTGGTACGGGCGGTTAGCTTGACGGAGTTTAAAAAGGGGTTAGATAGATTCCTAAAGGACAAGTCCATAGACCGCTATTAAATGGACTTGGAAAAATTCCGCATTTTTAGGTATAACTTGTCTGGAATGTTTTTACGTTTGGGGAGCGTGCCAGGTGCCCTTGACCTGGATTGGCCACTGTCGGCGACAGGATGCTGGGCTAGATGGACCTTTGGTCTTTCCCAGTATGGCACTACTTATGTACTTATGTACTTCTGATTATTGAAACCACAAAAGAAAAACAGGAAATAGTTAAATGTATAAGTAATGCAGTTAGATAAATTGAAGGATAAGGATAGTTTTGAAAAACAACATATTTCTTGCAACTTTTGATTGTTACCGCAGTGAATTAAAAAAATGTTTAAAATAAAATAAAGATGTTCCAGAAATGAGCAGGATTTTAGACTGTTGTGTATCCTTCGAAAAAGTGTGAAGAAAATGTGCAACAGAAGGTATTCTTGACTTGCTAGCCGATAGCTCTTTAAGTAGTGGGGAAGAATTATATGAAGCAGAACCTTTTGTGGATTGGGGAGGAAGATTCCATCAAAGGGCATGGAGAGCATGAGGGTTCCAAGCACGAATGTGCCTGGTCACACGTTCAGAATACAAACTCAATCAGCCGTTACAAATTTATTTCATGTATCAATGACAGTCACATATTTCATTATTACCTAGAGGGCTGTCTTTTGGGCCAGGATATGATTGATTTGTTTCAATTCTAACTGATTTTGGGAAATTTATACAAATTTTAAAGTTGAAACTGTTCTAAGTTGATCATCCAGTTGATGTGGAGCCTTCAACTCTTAGGAATCAATCTTCTTGGATTGCATCTGGTGCAACGTATCTAACTCTTTTGACATTTAAAACAATTGGTATTACATGACTTTTCTAAGATTGAAAGAAATTCATGGTGGCATTCCTTTAATTCAACTATCAGAAAAACAGATGATTATTCAATTATAGAAGAAAATGTCTGCACGTTAAGACAGGAAGCCAGAGGGCCACAGAGTGACTTAGAAACAATGGTGGTTATTTTAGAATGGCATTTATGTTTGGGATAGACATGGACATCTTAAATCCAAGTGTGTTCAAATGGCAAGGAGTGTGATCTACACATTTTGGGTGGGACAAGGGCATGGCAAGTTAATAGACATGTATTCCTCATTTCAGAAGTGAAGGAGTAGCCTAATGGCTAATGCAGTGGTCTGAGAACCTGGGGAACTGGGTTCAATTCCCACTACAGCTCCTTGTGACTCTGGGCAAGTCCATTTCCCCAGGTACAAAACTTATATTGTGAGCCCACTAGTGACAGAGACAGTAGCTGTATATAATATACAAACTGCTTTGGCTGTACCACAAAAAGGAGGTATATCAAATCCATTCCTTTACCTCCCTTATCTTACCCTAAACATCTATGTCCTAAAGGACTGGTGTTGGGAGTTACACCTGCTACCAAAGTGCTCCTATTGAGCAACACTCCACTGGAGGGATATGGAGAGATTGTAACACAGAAAGGCAGTACAGCAAATCTATGGCCCTTTACCCTTTTGATTTTTTTTCCCTAAAATAGATGTTTATACCACATGCACTCAGCACATATATGTCCATTTCTCCTATATTTTAGAGCAGCCTCTACATCAGCAGATTCTGTTCTGAAATAGTGAAACTTGAGACATCCTGACCTTGACATCTCAAGTCCAACCTGTACATCCTGTACAAAATGGGGCTGAATGTCCAAATATGCACCTTACTGCAGAGTCCATGAATCCTTTGCCCCAATTTTTAATGTAAAAGTGCATTCACTTTGAATAATTGCTATGGGAAAAGTACCTGCACGGATCTGGAAACAGCTCTTTCACCTGAATTATGTTCCCTGAACGCCTCCACTACAGCGCAGTAAACTCGCCAGAGATGTGATTTATCCAGTACAACACTTTCCCCTATGGAAATCCCTTGAAAACGGCCCTCTCAGTGCATTAAGAGCTTGTCTACATGTGAAGGCCAAGCAATGGCCTAAGTAGGAGAAACTGCTGCTAAACTGAAGCCACTGATATTTATGTCTGCTTGAGAGCAGAAATAAATTTTTGCATGCAAAATATGCACATAGGCATGTGAAGGGCAATTCTATAATAGGGAGTTTACAGTCCCATGCCACTTGCATGCGTAAATGTACAGAAAACTAGTAATTAGACATGTAAGCGGCAGCAAACTGACCAATCTCTATTCTATAAGGGCATGTATAAGTGCTGTACCATGTAAACGCAAGAGGGGCGTTCACATGCGCAGAGCAGGGGAAGGGCATGGCAGGGCTGTACTGTACATTACGTGCATTTTTGCTGCATTTAGACGCCTGTAGTTACGATAGGTCTATGGAGGTGTAACTGCAGACACCTAAATGTAAGACGTGAGGATAGCAGGTTGCGGTAATTTTCTGTAATGGTATCTGGGTGCCCAGATGCTGTCACAGAATAGGATTGGACAGTTTCCAGAAAGAAAAGTCCCTAAGTCATTATTAAGATGGACTTGAGAAAATCCATTGCTTACTTCTAGGATAAAAACAAAAAACCTAAATGGCTTAGATAACTCCTAATGAAGTTAGGTTACTAAAATATACTGGTAGGAGAAGATCAATCAGAGTATTCGCAATCAGCAACCAGGTGGAGTCTCATCTCTTTTGCACGAATATTCACATCACTCCCTTGGTGACTCTTTTACCGTGCATAGGTTTTAATCATCGACTTAAACCATCTCCACCCTGATATTGTGAAATCTTAAACTTAACGTACCCACAATTACAAACTTATGTGAATATATATCAAATGTATCAAATATACTAAAGAGTTTTAATCGCTCCAGAAGCTAAGTGTCTTTAGTATATTTGATACATTTGATATATATTCACATAAGTTTGTAATTGTGGGTACGTTAAGTTTAAGATTTCACAATATCAGGGTGGAGGTGGTTTAAGTCGATGATTAAAACCTATGCACGGTAAAAGAGTCACCAAGGGAGTGATGTGAATATTCGTGCAAAAGAGATGAGACTCCACCTGGTTGCTGATTGCGAATACTCTGATTGATCTTCTCCTACCAGTATACTTCTAGGATAAGCAGCACAAAATCTGTTTTACTGTTCTGGGATCTTGCCAAGTACTCGTGACCTGGATTGGTCACTGTTGGAAACAGGATACTGGGCTTGATGGATCTTCGATCTGTCCCACTATGGCAACAAGTATGTTCTTATGTTCTCATCCTGAGTCAATAGAATTGCCCCCATAGGCAGCAAGTAATTGGGTGACTACAATTAGGTGCCCAGAAGGTGCCTGGTAGGAGCCTGTTCTATAAAGGAATGTAGGCATCTATGCTCCTTTATGGAATACTAGTGTAACCAGGTTTCCACTGCGTCCCAAGGATCAGTCCAGACAAATGGGTTGTGACCATCCACCAGCAGATGGAGATAGAGAACTCTAATGAGTTGCGCCTCATAAGCTCCTGTGCTTAGCAAACAAGCCAGTATTCTCTATCTCCAGCAGGTGGGTTAGCAGCTCCTGTGCACTGTGGTGACTTCTGTGTGGCCTCCTGTCCTGCCTGCAGGTTCAGTTGAGTTTGGAATAGAGAATATCCTGTGCCTCAGGTGTAAACCGCGTAACCAGATATATACGAGTCTAAAGGATAGGCACAGAGGTGGTGGAAATGTTTGTGCTTACATGTTGCCAATGCATCCATAACTTATGGTATTTTGTAAATTATACATGTACGTTTGATTCCTGTCCAAGCTCTGCTTTTGCTAATATACACATGTAATTTAAGTGGGAATTTGCAGAGCAGCGCATAGGCAGACTTTTGGGCTTTCTAGACCACAGGATGATTTCTTTATGAGCTACTGGGTAGAGGTGGTGTCCATCTATCAAAGAAGAGACAAAGTGTCTTCATCAGCAGACTGATTAACCTACTGAAGAGGGCTTTAAACTAAATTCATTAGGGAAGGGTAAACAAAGCACTCGGGTAATTAAAATTGCTCAGGCAAGTAAAACACTTAATACCTTTGTAGACATGGATAAAAAGGGCAATATCTAGAGAGCTTCATATACCAATGCTCATAGAACGGGAAATAAGGTTCTGGACATAAAGGCTGTGATGGAGGAGGCTGACATTCACAAAATTGCAATGAAAGAAATGATATTAATAGGTGATTTCAACATGCCAGATGTAGATTGGGGCATCCCTGCTGTGAGCTCATGGATTCTCTACAGGAAAGCTGTTCCAGCAGTTGGTAATGGAGCCCACACGAGGTGGGGCCACACTGGACCTGATGTTCACAAATGCGAAGAGTGTTTCTGACATTTAGCGTCTAGCAATCACCAGATGATGTGGTTCAAAACAGTGAGAGGGTTTATTCAAAGTTAAAGGTTTTAGACTTTAAAAATATTTTTGGCAAGATGGGGGAATACATAAAAGAACTGCTAGCTGGGAACAGCTTGGGAAAGTAGAAAATGAGCTATTTAAAGGACAACAAATCTTTTTGTTAGGAAATTAAACAAAAGTAGGAGGAAAAGAAGGCTACTTTGGTTCTTGAAAGTAATAGCTGAAAAGATAAGAGAAAAGAGGCTAGCCTTTATAAATTACAAGGCGTCACAGAAAGAAGAGGACAGGCTACAATACTTGGAAAAGCCAAGAGCAGCTGGTAGTCAGGCAAGTAAAAATGCAAATGGGAGAAGAAATAAGGTTAAATTGAGGGACAAAGCATTCTTTAGATATGTAAGTGATAGGAGGAAGTGCAAATGTGGCATTGTGAGGCTCAAAGGTGAAGGGTCGCAATATACAGAAGCTGATAAGGATTAACCAGAACTTTTCAACAAATATTTCTGTGTTCACAGATGAAGGGCCAGGAGTAGGATTGCAGAAGGCAAATGCTAATAAGGATATGTGATGTAGATTGACCAGACTTCAGAAGACTGAATGTAACTCACCTTGCGCTACCACTGAAAAAGGTGTGAGCAAAATCCTAAATAAATAAATAAATGAGGAGACAGCTAAACTAAAGCTAAAGCTAGACAAAGCAATGGGGCCGGATGAGATACATCCGAGGGTACTGAAGGAACTTTGGGAAGTTCTAGCAACTTCTCTAGAGTTGGAAGTGGTCCCAGAGGACTAGAGAAGGACAGATATTGTCCCTCTCCACAAAAGTTGAAGGAGGAGGTTGGGACCTATAAGCTTGTTAGTCGTAACTCAGTGGTGAGTAAATTAACGGAAATGCTTCTAAAACAGAGGATAGAGAGGTTTCTGGAATCAAATGGATTACAGGACCTGAGGCAGGATGGTTTTACTAGAGGAAGGTCTTTTCAGACTAATCTGATTAACTTCTTTGACTCCGTGACCAAACAGATTTAGGGAGATGTGGTATATATATAGATTTCAGTAAATCCTTCAATACAGTTCTGCTTAAGTGACTGATTAAAAAAAAAAGCTGAGTGCCCTCGGTCTGGACCGAAGAGTCACTAACTGGGTTAGCAAACTGGTTAAGTGGAAGAAGACAGAGGGTGGCGGTAAATGGAGTTCACTCAGAGGAAAAGGATTATCAGTGGTGTACTGCAAGGATTGGTCCTTGACCTGACTCTTTTTAACATCGTTGTGGGTGATATTGCGAAAGGGCTGTCGGATATGATTTGCCTCTTTGTGGATGATGCAAAAAACTATAATAGGGTGGACACCATGAAGAGGGATCAAGCTAAACTATAAGAATGGTTTAGAAATTGAAACTAAGATTTAATGCTAAAAAATGCAGGGTCATGCACTTGGGCTACAGAAACCCGAAGGAGCAGTGCCAATTAGGAGGAGAAATGCTTCTGTGCTCAAAAGAAGAGTGAGACTTGGGGACGATTGTTTCTTATGATCTTAAGGTGGCCATACAGGTGGTAAGGGCAATGGCGAAAGCCAGAAGGATACATGAGCGTATAGGAAGAGGAATAGCCAGCAGAAAAAAGAAGGTGAGGCCCCATTTAGAGTACTGTGTGCAGTTCTGGAGACCGCACCTTCAAAAAGATATAAACAGGATGGAGTCAGTCCAGAGGGTGCCTACTAAAATTGTCAGTGGCCTTCATCATAAAGCACATGGGGACAGACTTAAAGATCTCAACATATATTCTTTGGAAGACAGATGGGAGAGAGGAGATATGATAGGGACACTTAAAAAGCTATGCGGCATAAAAGCACAGGAGGCGAGTCTCTTTCAACTGGAAGAAATTGTGGAATGAGGGGGCATAGGATGAAGTTGAAGAGGGGGTAGACTCAAAAGTAATCTAAGGAAATACTTACTTATGAAAAGGGTAATGGATGAGTGGAAAGACCTCTCGGTGAAGAAGAGGACTGTATGTGAATTTAATAAAGCATGGAACAGACATGTGGGATCTCTTGGGGGGAGGGGGAGGAGAGGAAGAGAGAGCAGATGATATGCATGGGCAGACTGGATGGCCTTTATCTGTCGTAATTTTCTCTGTTTATGTATTTGTGTGTGCACATGCATTTGTAAATGCTATTATTGAACATTTACAAGAGCAAGTGTAAGCGCCTATATTTTAAATCCTGACTGCACTTGTGCTCTGCCCAGACTCACCCACTGAACACACCAACAGGCAAATGGTGTAAAAATACACTCCTTCTTGTTGCAATGAGTAACTCCTGAGGTAATTTTATAAATGCACACACACACAAAAAAAATCTTTCATAAAATTATTCCCTAAACATAAGCCTGCAATGCAGAGGGCACTATCAAGCTTTCCAATTGTATATTTCCATTTCTATTAGATTATTCCTTTCATTCATACATATGACATACACAGCTATACTCTATGTCACTGTCTATTACTTTGGTGGAAACCTGAGGACAGGCTTGGACTGAGGGGCTGTCATCAAAATCCAGTTTTCTATATTATAAACTGATCCTGGACATGTAAAAAGACTCACCTTTCTTACAAAATCCTTCTGACAGAACTTCTGTAGAATTCCCAAGCACACAGTGCATGTGGCAGACTTTGGCCCATGAGGAGCAGTACTTCTATCATCACTCAGAGCGCTCAGCTCCTCATCCCCGCTCTCCTCTAGTCGCAGCTTTTTGCTTGGTGGCCCATCTGCGTCTTTGTTTGCTTCAGCCTGAGACTCAGTCTCTTGGCCGGTCTTCAGGAAAGCATGCAAGTCTCTGGACAAATCCTAGATGACAAAGTAATTCACTCAATACACATACCCAAACAGAAGGGGTACCAACCTGCTAGACTCTTCTGTGAGCAGAATCAGTGTTATGTGAACATTACTGAAGGTTGTCTTGAAAGCAAAGTCCATACTGAAAAATAACAGTAACATGACGGGCACTGATGTGTTACTAATTCATCTAGAATAGTAGTGACCCTGTAAGTGGCCATAGGCTAACCCTGCGGCCACTTAGAGGGTCTATCCCCAGCACAGCTCAGGTCCGCCTGCACCTGGGCACGTACTCTACAATAGCACCCTCCTCCCACCAACTGGGTCCCAACCGCCTCTGGGTCAGTCTCCCACTCTCAAGGTATTCCTCACTGATTTCTAAGTTACTTGACAACACTCCCAGTGGTCCCACAGTTCCTAGAAAACACTCACAGACCCAACACACAAACTACCAGGATTCTTAGTCAGTCCAGACAAGCAGAGGCAATAAACTAAAAAGAGTTTATTATCATAAAAATATTGAACAGTGAACCGTAAAACAGATGGAACAAAAACAGCACATAAAAACAAGTATTAAATATGGATCAATTATAAAACTATCTAAACATTTATTCACTTCCTGAAGAGTGCCTGGAGAGTACAGAAAATATAGCCGCTCACAGATTAAAGAATATAACTCCTCACAGGGTCTCAGTGAAGAGATCTTTCTCACTTCCTTCACAATTTGAGACTGGAGAAAAATCCAGCAATTCCAGATTGAGCTCCTGGGCCAATCAGAGCCCAGAACAACATTTTTTTTTAAGTAGCTGGCCACATTACTGCAAGTTACTTCTTCTCTGTGTGCTAAAGGCACGGTCTTTTCTCTGTGACAG
This sequence comes from Microcaecilia unicolor, assembly GCF_901765095.1. NCBI lineage: Eukaryota > Metazoa > Chordata > Amphibia > Gymnophiona > Siphonopidae > Microcaecilia > Microcaecilia unicolor. The sequence continues at coordinate 93,544,969 of NC_044033.1, read as the reverse complement.
CTTTGAACATAAACATGCACCCCCTGCTGGTCAAACTAGAAAAATGCACTTCAAAAAATAATACAGTTTACAGGCTTAAAACCCACTGTTTTGTCACAAGTAACTTCTCAGATTGATAATGAGCCACTCAAGACTGGATTCCATCATGCTAAAACTGTCCTGCCACTCCTGTTTTCATCCAGTGCACCCGTTAGCCTCTGAAACTGCTTCTCAGTTTGGGCCCAGCAGGGCCAGAGCCATTGGTCATCATGGCCACCCAGTGAAGCCTACAGCCTTCCCCTCAACCCTCCATTTCAAGGGTAGACAGACTCAATCTTGGAGGGCCACAACCCAGCCAGGTTTTCAGGATTTTCACAATGAATACACATGAGATCTATTTCATACATCTAGGCAGTGTATGGAAACAGATCTCACACATACTGAACATCTGACTGGGTCGTGGCCTTTGAGGACAGAAACAGTGCATCCCTGCTCTATCTGTAGCTGCTGATGCTCAGTACTCACCTGGGGCTACCACCAGTCTCCCCTAATAACCAGCATAAATTCCATGGCCCTCAGTTTAAAAACCCCTGCATCCAAGGCACATCTACCCTGGGCTGCTAAAAGTGTTCCACATTTCTATTTCACCACCTTGTGAGATGACATACTCCAGAAAAAGAGATGGGAAACTTTTGATTCATGAACCCAATTTCTAAGCCTAATCTGAGAAATTTCAAGAGGGTTGAGCATTTTAACTGCAATCTGTAGGGATTCAGCAGATTGCAAAAAAGGTCCAGACCCCTGAAAATACCAGATTAGTCCTTGGGTTTTGATTTACAGTCCCCAAGTCGGTCCATCTCTAATTTAACAGGCTCTATCCACTCTGCACATTGCTATACAGTGGTTCTCACCCCTGTCCATGAAAGATATCCAACCAGTCTGGTTTTCAGGATACCCGTAATGAATATGCATGAGACAGATATACATGCACTACCTTCAGTGTATTTCATGTATATTCACTGTAATACTGATGGGCTGCAGATTATGTTTCTGCCTTTCTTCTTATCAGGCTTAAATTTTGTACAAGTGCCAAAAGGGATTGCCTGGTCTGCCGTTCACCACAATCGCAGGGTTTGCAAAGTATCTCTGCTTTGCCATGTGGGCTCTTGACCTGCCAACCTGGGATGAGGCAATTTGAGGTTTTCCAGGTGATCCATTCTTCCTCTGCCCCTGCAAAAAGCTGCTCTGGTGCTCCGATATCCATGCTAATCCCAGCAGCAAGGTCAAGCAGCTTTCCACCACCCCTATTGAATTCTGCTCTCCCACCTACAGGAACAACTCATTTTAATGGGGGTATAAGTATACACCTAGTTTTAGATTGCTAAGAATTCACTTACACAGATTTAGACAAGCTACCCTCTTAGCAGAAAGCATACTGAGATCATGTTTAACTGAAAACTTCAGAGCATATACAAATGATTATTAACAAGATAAAAGTAGAATATTCAGTATCTGGTGAGATCTTAATGTTTACAAACTGGTTTTCAACTCAGATCCCAGTAAAATTGGAAATCCTGTTCTCATACAGGTTAATGTGCCCAAAACTTTTAAAAGAAGAGCTTACCACTATACGATTATAATTAACAAAAAAATAAATCAATCAACAGACAGCTAGCAATGATTTTTTGATGCTCATTGTTAGCTGCCAAAAAAAATTTCAAATGCATTTAAACTATTGTTAGATGTATTTAAAGGAATTTTACCATTTTGAGGTAAAAATTAAATAAACGTGTCTAAGTAGCAAACAAACCTGCTTTAAATACATAAAGTACCTGCAGAACTTGCATTTGAAGATCAGATTCTTATGTGGATAAAAAATACAGAAGAACTAAGGGCCAGATTCAGTAAATGGCAAAGAAAATTAGGCACTGGGAAATATCCACATTCAGTGCTCTGGGCCGAGCACTCTTTCTGGAATAGCGCCTAGAGGGGATTCCTGTGCCCAAGGACTTATGGCAACTAACCCTAATGTAAATCCTGACTGAAACCAAATAAGACACGCGTCAGCTCCAAGCGGCAATGTAACATGTATAACAGAAGTAAACTGTAAGCCACATTGAACCAACAACTTGAATGGAAAAATGTGGGGCACAAATGCATGTACGCAAAAATAAATAAATAGCCAGCTTTCCCTTTTGTGGTCTGTGGTGATATTCAGCAGTATTAACTGGTTAAGTGCCACTGAATATCAGTGGATATCCTTGCACAAGCGATTTAACCATCCAGGAGCCATTTCTGGCTAGTTAAATTGCTTTGAATCTCGACCCCTATATAACATTGAGTTCAAAAGGTTGGGTGATGTCTACAACCATGAACAAACTGGCCTAAACTCCGCCAAGTGGAGCTAACGTATGAAGCCAGAGTTGATGAAATGCAATCCTTACATTTGTACTGAAAAAAAAAAAAATCATGATATATAGGATTCAGTTTAATGTGAAAGAACAAAAAAAAAATGTTAACCAACACAAAAGTCTTAACACTATGTAACTGGACCATAAGAAGATGGGACTACCAAAATCCTTATAAAAGGTGCCAACACCATGAACTTTTCATCAGACCCCATAACAACGGTTGGAACAACTGATATGGGGGCTAATGAAGAGTTCTTATGCAAATAAAAATATCCAAAGTGCACTTATCTTTGCAATCCAATAGCAGAGTGCTCTACTGCAGGAGACCAATACAAATAATTCCTTACATTTTTGGCACCTGCAAATAATGCATGTAAACACTGACAGGATTCTGAAGATAGCAAAGATGCAAGCTGTGAAAGGCACAGACTGCCAAAGGGCAAACACCATACTGGGCAACAACTGAACAGTATGGTACATGTTTCCAAAGAAACCACCAAGAGAGGGTATGAAGGAAACGATTCTATTGGTCTTTATGTGCGGTGATCTAATAGGACCAGTATTGCTAATGAGTCAAAGAGATACAGATGTTCTGCCTGAGGGAAAAAAGAAGAGAGCTGAAGAAGTTCAAGGATTAGATGTAGGAGGCTGACAGACACATTAGGAAGACATAGCACAACGAAGGGGAGCCCCCTACCGCCTTGTTCAGTGGCCTAGGCTCTGTCCCGACCTCGATGACCCTGAGGGAATAGAAAACTAGGTGGAGAGCCAGCGAGAGACGAAGAAGGGCAGCGAATCCACCCTACCCACGCAAGCCTGGGTCGCAACACCAAAGATGACACGCCCTCTTTGATTGCGGACAGAGAAAAGAGAGCCAGCGAGTGGCGGCGAATCCTCCCAACCCACACAGGCCTAGGTTGTGACACCAGGGACGGCCCAACCTTGAGCCACCAGAGAGCAGGAGGAGACCCAGGGAGATGGACTGGTCATAGATAAGGAGATAGAGAGCCGGTCAGCAGCACCGAACATGCCCCCAATGTCGGAGCCGAGTGACGGAGACTCCTACTGCCTACACGGACCCAAGTCGCAGCACAAGGGGTGGCCCGCACAACAGCATAGTCAGTCTATGCTAGAGACCCCAGAAAGCAAGAGGAGACCCAGGGAGATGGGCTGGCCTTTTCAGCAGTGCCGGCAGATGGAGCCCAGCAGAACTGAGAACACTGACCACATGGTAGAACAGGCCAGGACACAACGGAAGGCGATCACCTTGCGGCAGAGATTGTCGGTTCCTCGAGTTAAGTGAGTCTCGGGCAGCTGCGTCTCCTGCATTACCTTTGGACACTCTCTGCCTAAAACTACATATAGTCTGGATAGGGCTGTAATTAACTCTCTGCCTAAAACTACAACGTGCAAGCTACCTCTCCTACTTAATCACTTATAATATATTGTACATCTTCTTAAACGCTGCAAATATCACTCTCTTGTGCTAGCAAATAATATACTGCACGTCAGCCACTGCTGCAGGTATTTCTCATGTGTAAGCAACTTCTTGTGTACTGTAGATATCTCTCTCAAGCACAAGCTACCTCTCCCTATTAGATCACTTCTCATATGCTGTACATGTGGCAGGAATTTCTCATGTGTAAACTACATCTCGTGTAATGCAGATATTTCTCTCAAGAGAAAGACACACCTCCCTATCTGATCACTTCTCTGTAACCTATGGAACTTTGTAGGTCTAAGTGCTTTGAAAATGAGCCCCATTATAGCATAGTATGCTACTTACAAGTTTTAGGTTTAATAATTTTTATTGATGAATGCATCTCCAAAACAATTCCATATTAACATAACATCTCAGGCATTTAACATTGCCATCCTGCACTAATACAGCAAAACCGCTATCATCAATTTTTCTTTTCTCCCCCCCCCCCCCCCCCACCTTCCCTCCCCCCCTCCCCTCCCCCCTCTAAATTACTGTATTAATTAACCCTGGCTTATGCAAGCAATAATGTCATAAATAGCTATTATCAACATCTCTGTCTGCGATTTCTGAAATATATCCATTAGTGATCAGAGTATTATGCAATGAGATTTGTGAACAATAAATGCAAATCCCTGATATCATTCTGTGTGCTTGGTTTTATTCATAATGTAATAAAATTTAAAAATAAATATATATCACTGATGTCGTTCTGTGTACTTAGCTTCATTCCATTACTCTATTATATCAGCCTCCGTCAGCCAGCAAGTCATCACTCCTTAGCAGGAGAATCACAGCAATCCTGCATTATGTCAGTATCTCAAACAGGCTTTACTGGTTATAAATTAAATTGATCTGCATCTTGCATATCCAGGCTCCGCTTACCAAGCTGTTCCATTGCCATCCCATAATACACCCAGAACATCACTCTCAGAATCCTCCATTCATACCAATAGATACATATCGATACGATAATACACTCTTTCCCCCCTCATTGCATGTAACCCCCTTCCTTCAGAAATCACATTCCTTTATCTGGTCTCAGTTTCATCAATTGCAGCATAAGCCCAGCACACATCCCCCCCTTTCCCTCCCTCCTCCCTCTTCCTCCCATCACCTCACCCACCCCCCTCCCTCCCACTCCAGCCTACTCTACCCAGTCTTCTTCCCTATCCCAAGCTACAATGAGAGTGAGTTTACTAGTAAGCTGCGGGCTCTACCTGACAGGGCCTGCACATATGGCTCCCAAATCTCCCAGAATCGTTGTTTACTCCTAGGGCTTCGATGTACCTCACGCGCCTCCAGCAGCACCAAGGCATGAAGTGAATTCCTCCACTGCCAGAAAGAGGGTCCACTTTCCTGGGTCCAAAATTGCATAATACATTGCTTCCCTATTATTATAGCCTTATACATAAATATACCTTCTGTATGTTTCAGATTTAGCCCTCTCCCCCCTGGACCCAATATTAGATTTTTAGGTGCCCATCTAATTGTCTTATGAATTAATGTCTCACAAAATTTCCTAATATTATCCCAAAATTCCTTAATGTCCGGACACTCCCACAGCATATGATAAAGTGATGCTCTCTGAAAGTTACACTTGCTGCACTGTGGTGTTGTAAGTCTACCAGCATGGTAGGCCTGTACAGGGGAGAAGTATGCTCTCATAATAATTCTAAATTGAATCTCCCTATGTCGTGCACTGGTCACTTTATATACTATCTCCTTCAGAGCCTGGGCTATATCTCCGCTTCGAACCTCCACTCTCATATCCGCAGACCACCTCCGAGCAACCTCCTCATATCCACGGGGCGGGAAAATCATTCTCAGCTGTTTATAAAGTATTGAGATTGAGGTCTGTTCTCTACCTTGTGGCAGAAATAAATTCACCAATAAGTCATACATCCCTCTCTCGCATCCAGCAGAATTTAGCTGCTTAATGTAACTATGTAATTGATAATAATCATACCATGTCACATTCTCAGCTCCCACTATATTCTCTAAGGCCTCTCTAGATATAATCTTCCCCGAATCCTGCATAACATCGGCCACTAATACTATCCCTTCCCGTGCCCATTTTCTGAATCTCGGTTGTGTATTCCCAGGATCAAAGGCACTATTCCCCACCAGAGGAAGCAGATCTGTATAATGTGGATTCTTATTTAATCCCTTTAAAATATATCGCCATACCCGTCGCATTGGTTGTAACAAGAGATGCTGACTCCATCCCTTAGGTATCCACTTTCCTTGAACATGCATCATATAGTAGGGGTGATAAGGCTCAAACAGCACACACTCCGTACTCCACGCCGTATGTTCCTCTGAATCTAATATCCAGTCCGCTAAATGTCTGGTCAAACATGCCCAATTATATTGTTGGATATCAGGCATCCCTAAGCCTCCCTCTTTCCTACTCCCATACATATATTCCAGTTTAACTTTGGCCTTCTTTCCACCCCAGCAGAATCTAGTCACCATTCTCCTAAGTTTCTTTACATCCTTGATCTGTAGCAATATTGGCAGCTGTCTTAAGACATATAGCCATCTCGGGAACAGCATCATGGCATACATACCAATTCGGCCACTCAGTGTTAACGGCAGTCCTTCCCATAGATCCAATTGATTCCTTGTATAGTTTAATAACTCATCAACGTTTCTTCTATATAATCTTCTCAAGTCCCCCGTTAATTTTATACCCAAGTATTTAAATTCCTGATCCGCCCACTTCAATGGAAATGATCCCTTCCACCTCTCCCTTACCATGCTGCTAGTGGGTAGTCCTTCTGATTTTTGAAAATTTAAACTAAAGCCCGAAAAAGCCCCGTATTCTGCAAATACTTCCATCAGCACCGGCAACGTTTCCTCCGGTCTCGCCAAATGGACTAAAATGTCATCAGCAAACGCCGCAACTTTAAATTCTTGGTGTCCCAATTTAATCCCCTCTATCTCCACATTCCCCAGAATTTCTCTAATCAGGGGATCCAATGTAATGGCAAATAATAAGGGGGACAGAGGACAACCCTGTCTAGTTCCCCGATTTATTGGGAAACATCGTGAATAAGTACCATTAACCAACACCCTTGCTGTCGGGTTCTTATACAGAATGGATATCGCTTGTGTAAAAAATCCCTCAAAGCCATATGCCCTGAGCGATGCGAATAAAAACTCCCATTCAACCCGATCGAACGCCTTTTCGGCGTCGAAGCTGATCAAGAGGGATTCCCCTCCTTCTCTTCGCACTCTCTCCATCGTGGCCAATATCAACCTAATATTCTTCCCACTCTGTCTTCCCTGTATAAATCCCACCTGCGGGGGCGCCACTATATGTGTCAGTACTGTTGCCAGTCTAGCAGCCAAGATCTGAGCCAATAGTTTAGCTTCATAGCTAATAAGTGATATAGGCCTATAGGATTCTGGTAAGATCACATTTCTTCCTGGTTTCAAAAAAACCATAATATCCGCTAGACATAAGGATTGCGGTAATTCCCCCAATTCCACCGACTTGTTAAAGGCATCTGCCAGTGGTTCTCCTATATCTTGCATTAAGATCTTATACAGTTCTGCCCTGAACCCATCTGGCCCCGCAGCTTTATGTAATGCACTGCCTCTAATTTCTCTCAGGACCTCTTCTACTTCTATTGGCTTGTTTAGCTCTTCTTGCTGCTGCACTGTTATCTTCGGCAGTTTAACATTCTCAAGATAAATATCTGGATCCAAATCCTCCTTTTCATTCTTAGTGTACAACTTAGCATAATAGTCATGAAATACATCTAGTATCTCTGCATCAGTATGTACCAATCCCCCTTCCTGTGTCCAAATGGCTAGCACTCTCCTCTGTCCCTTCCCCCTTTTTACTAATCCTGCCATCATCCTCCCTGTCTTATTACCAAACTTATACAATTGGTATCTGTAATACTCTGCTGATTTATTAGCACGCTGATGTAATAGCTCATTCAGAGATGTCTGCGTGGCTAATAATTGCTCACGAAGGTGGTCCGCGGATTGCTGTCCGTAAGCTCTCCTCAACCGTATCAGGCTATCTCCTAATCTTATGATCTCTTTATCTCTTCGTCTCTTTTTTCTGATGCTATACGCTATTATCTCTCCCCTTAGGACAGCCTTTCCAGCTTCCCAAAACAATATCGGGGTATGCCTGTGAGATGCGTTGTGTAATGAATATTCTTTCCACTTTGCTCTGATATAAGTCCAAAACTCCGAATCCTTATATAGATCCATAGGAAATGCCCACCTATACTGTCTATTATGTGAGGTATTATCTTGAAATTTGATATATATAGCCGCATGATCTGATATAATCGTAGGATCAATATCGGCCTCCGCTATATGTGTGAAGCTCTCTTCATCTATCAATAGATAATCAATCCTTGATTGAGTGTGATGGGCTCTTGAGTAGTGTGTATAGTCTTTAGTATTTGGATGCAATACCCTCCACACATCAACCACTCCCAATGTTTCACATAGCAGTTTTATGCCTTTACCGGCCCCCACCATCGTGCTTGCTGTCCCGTGTGATCTATCCAACATTGTGTCCGCCACCACATTAAAGTCCCCTCCTATTATCTTATTTTTAACGTTGAAGTGTTGTATCTTACTAATGATTAAATGGTAAAATTTCTTACAATACACATTGGGAGCATATATATTACTAATGAGACATATATTGCCATTCACTTTTACCTGTGCTATTATATACCTCCCTTCAGGATCAACACACACCTGTTCCACCTCCACCTGTAGAGCTTTATGAAATAAAATAACAACGCCCGCTTTTTTCCCTACTGCCGGGGCCTCCAATATGGTCCCCACCCACCAAGTTCTCAGCTTCTCATGCTCCTGCTTTGATAAATGTGTTTCCTGAAGGAGCGCCACATCTGCCCTTTTCTTTTTAAGACTATGAAGGATTTTCTTTCTTTTAATGGGGGAGGATATTCCCCCCACATTCCAGGAGTATACTTTAAGGCCCATCAACCTCCGTCATCTCTTACATGTCCCCGCTCATGCCTCTTATCCAAAAGCAGGTAGACATGGTGTCCCAGCAGCACCACCCCCACCACTCTGTGTCGCAGCCATTCAACGTTCCACTCACTCACATATCTCCATCTATCATTTTTTGGTAATCGTTCCCCTACTTCCCGCCCTCTAATCCCTCCCCCCTCCCTCCCATATGTATCCTCTCTATTCCCTATTCCCCTATCCTTCCCCCCTAGCCCTCCTGTTCCCAGAACTAGTCACGCTATAACACCTGCACTCACCCACCAACATATCACACATCCCCCCCTCCCTCCTGATTCTTCCCCCAGCTTCCCCAACTTCCCCAACATACAAAACTTTATGTGTTATATCTCTAGCATCATATCTTAATTGTCTCACACTTCCATTCCTGTGTAACTCCTCCGGTGGCCAATGTTACTTAGTTCTTATATGATCAGACCCTGTAGACTTCTGACTTCTACTTCATTTCCAAGAGCCCCAAAGCAGTTTATTTAGCTCTGCCATGTCGTCATCTCCTGCAGTCAAATGGCGTCGAGACGTGCTAGGTACATCCAGAACACTGTCTTGGGCGCACTCCAAAAACACCCGCACACCCGAAATATATCTGTCCAATCTATCAAGAGTCCATCAGTCATGTTCTCAATCCAAAAGGTCAGGTCAATATTCTCCCAATCTGGTTTCCACTATAAAGCTATAATATAATCTCCAGCGTCCTCTTTTATGCCGCTGTTCCATCCTGCACATTACCTCTGCTTCATTTAAGCTCTCCATGTTGTTGTATATATTCTTTAGCTGCCTCCACCTGTTCAAAAAATTGAGTTACACCATTTATGGTGAGTCTGAGCTTGGCAGGGTATAGGAGTGCAAATTTTATCTTCTTGTTATATAACTCCGTGCATAATGGCGCGAAGGATTTCCTCTTCAATTGCACCTGATGTGAATAATCTTGGAAGCAAAGGATTTTTCTCCCTTCATAGGTAAGTGCTTGCCCACCTCGAAGCGCATCCAATATGTATTGTTTATGCCTGAAATTAAGAGTCTTTAGGATCACCACTCTTGGTCTGTTCCCTGACTGCCTCGTGGTCCCCACCCGATGGGCTCGCTCCACACAGAATTGTGATACTTTATCCTCTATATGTAAAGTCTTTGGCAGCCATCCTTCCAAGAAGTTGGGCAGATCCCTATCCAATAAGGATTCTGGTAGTCCAATCAGGCGCAGGTTATTGCGCCTGCTGCGATTCTCCAAATCATCCAATTTAACCTCCAGATCCTGCACTTTCTTTTCCAGTTCTTTGTTTAACTCCTTCTGTGCCTCCACGCTCTCCTCTACCTCTGATATGCGCTGCAGGCCTTCATCCAACTCTAAGCTCATGCTATCAATACGTTCATGAGCCTCCTCTGTGCGATCGTAAAGTTGTTGAAGCTTCTTGTCCAGCGCTGTCTCAACCGCTGCAGTTACCTCCGCGGTAATTTCTGCTAACCACGCGGATCCCACAGCTAGCTCTCCGATCTCACGCTGGTCGGCCATCTTGGCATCGGCCGGCTTAGTCTTGTCTCTCTCTCTGCGAACTGTTTTCGCCGCCATGCCGTGCCTCTGCGCCGTTTTATCGATCGCTATCGATTTCCACTTCTTTCATACACCAGACAGCGCCGTTTCTCTCCTCGGGACCGTCGAATTTGCTGATTTTTGGGCGAATGTGCGCGGAGCCTAGCTATCCAGCGTCAGCCCTGCATCATGGCGTCACGTGACCTCTACTTACAAGTTTTAATAGACAGCATAGGGTGTAAGCAGAGATGGAACACAGACAGATAAGATAGAGTAACAGAAGTTAGAGAGAAATAAGTGGGCTAACAAGAAAAAAAAATTATGCATGAAGTCAGACAAGGTGCAGGAAAACAATCTCAGCTAGAGTATATGTGGTAAGCAAGTCTTGCTACAATATGTTCAGCTGGCATTAGTCCTTGGGTGTGTGACTAACTAGTTATTTCCTTCTTCCATTATTTTTTTTTTTTAAGGTTAAGAAAGAGTTCACATGATGTTTTCACTGTGTAAGCAAAACAGGACTGTTTATGGTCATTATTTTAATCAAGTGTTTCGTTTACAAAGATCATGCGACTGTACCTGATGCGACAGCCTGTAGCATGCCTGAACCCCCACACAGCAGAACCTGAAGATGCATCGCGGGCAAATTCCAGAGGCCAGCAACTTCTGGGCAATGGGCCGATCTCTTTCCTTCAGTGGGAACATACTGTGAAACAGAGGAGAACAATGAGTGAGTGGTCTTTTCACACGTAGCACAAGAAGTCACTCATCAGTGAGCACCATTCCACCCGCCACAGCACAGTTGATCATATTGATCTTCAAATGGGACAGTCATCTTTATCTTTACTAAATTTCTTCTATACTGCTATACAGCACTACTTAATGATTGAACCAAACAGCTTACATAAAAACATTCACAAAAATACAGATTTATGTATATAAAACAAAATTAAATGATCAGATAACAAGACTACCCCTTCCGCAGATCAACACGAATCTTAAAGCACCTCTACTGGACTAAAAGTAAAAAGCCTTGTTTTTAATAGCTTCTTACATGTCTTCATATTATTCTCCTGTCGAAGCTTCCTTGGTAGATTATTCCACCAAACAAGAACCATAACACAGAACATGTTTAATCTCAGGCTCTCACCTTTCACATGCTTAACAGTTGGAACTTCCAGACTCAATCTCAAAGTCCTCTTAGGAACATGCCTTTTCAGATAATGGCAATGGCCTTTGCGGATGACTTAATGTTGGCATTGACTGACCCGCATAAATCACTCCAGCATCTGCTGCAGATTATAGATCAATATGAAGGGGTTTCAGGGTTTAAACTGTAGGAAGTCCAAAGCTCTCCTGGTCTTGCCCGAAGTTAAAGCCAACTAGGAGGGAGATTTTCCATTATCTTGGGAAGAACGGGAATTAAAGTACTTGGGAGTACTGATACCGGCAAACTTGTCTACTTTGTGTGACTGTAATAGTCAACCTCTTAATAGGGATCTTCATAGGAAATTAAACTTCTGGAGAGCTTATCCTCTTACCTTGTTGGGAAGGATGCATTTGTTTAACATGATTTTGGCACCTCGTTGGCTCTATATCTTTCAAATGCTACCTCTATTTTTGACACTGAGAGATAAAACACGTGTACACGGTTCTTTTCAAAGATATCTGTGGCAAGAGAAACTAGCACGGTTGCCTATAGCTATTACCCAGATGTCACGGGCACAGGGAGGTTTGGGCCTCTTAAATTTAAGGTATCTTACAATAGCCTGTGGAATGAGGCATATTATTGATTGGTATAGAGGCACGCAGGATTTTTCTGTAACTTCTACAGAAACCACTTTATGCTTCCTTACATTTTAGTTGTCTTCTGCACATTATGTTACAGCCTCCCCTTCCAGTTTTAAAAGACTATGGGGCTCATTTTCAAAGCACTTAGACTTACAAAGTTCCATAGATTACTGTGCTACTTTGTAAGACTAAGTGCTTTGAAAATACACCTTAAGGAGGTAGCGTTCTATTGTGGATTAAAAACTGGTTAAAAGATAGAAAACAGCGAGTAGGATTAAATGGACAGTATTCTCAATGGAGAAGGGTAGTTAGTGGGGTTCCCCAGGGGTCTGTCCTGGGACCACTGCTTTTTAACATATTTATAAATGACCTAGAGATGGAAGTAACTAGTGAGGAAATTAAATTTGGTGATGACACAAAGTTATTCAAAGTCGTTAAATTGCGAGAGGATTGTGAAAAATTACAAGAGGACCTTACGAGACTGGGTGTCTAAATGGCAGATGACGTTTAATGTGACAAGTGCAAAGTGATGCATGTGGGAAAGAAGAACCTGAATTATAGCTACGTCATGCAAGGTTCCACGTTAGGAGTCACAGACCAAGAAAAGGATCTAGGTGTCGTCACTGATGATACGCTGAAACCTTCTACTCAGTGTGCTGCTACGGCTAAGAAAGCAAATAGAATGTTAGGTATTATTAGGAAAGGAATGGAAAACAAAAATGAGGAAGTTATAATGCCTTTGTATCGCTCCATGGTGTGACAGCACCTCAAATATTGTGTTCAATTCTGGTCACCGAATCTCAAAAATGATATAGTGGAATTAGAAAATTTGCAGAGAAGGACGATGAAAATGATAAAGGGGATGGGACGACTTCCCTATGAAGAAAGGCTAAAGCGGCTAGGGCTCTTCAGCTTGGAGAAAAGGCGGCTGAGGGGAGATATGACAGAAGTCTATAAAATAATGATGTGAAGCGTCTGTTTACGCTTTCCAAAAATACTAGGACTAGGGGGCATGCGATGAAGCTACAATGTAGTAAATTTAAAACAAATCGGAGAAAATGTTTCTTCATTCAATGTGTAAACAAACTCTGGAATTCGTTGCCAGAGAATGTGGTAAAGGCGGTTAGCACAGCGGAGTTTAAAAAAGGTTTGGACAGCTTCCTAAAGGAAAAGTCCATAGACCATTATTAAAAGGACTTGGGGAAAATCCACTATTTCTGGGATAAGCAGTATAGGATGTTTTGTACTTTTTTGGGATCTTGCCAGGTATTTGTGACCTGGATTGGCCTCTGTTGGAAACAGGATGCTGGGCTTGATGGACCTTTGATCTTTCCCAGTATGGCAATACTTATGTTGCTTCAAGCTTTATGGAAAGCATGGTGGTGGGTGTGCAGAAGGCACAGATTATCAGCAAAAGTGATACCTTATCTATTGATCAGAAATAACCCGGACTTTCCACCTGGTACTGATAATGAAGCATTTAAGCAATGGGACACTAATCAGCATATTTTCAAAGCACTTAGCCTTCCAAAGTTCCATAGATTTCTATGGAACTTTGGAAGGCTAAGTGCTTTGAAAATATGCCTGTAAGGGAGTTTATTATTTGTTTCAAGTGGTAAGGAAGATGGGAAAATAAAAGCTTCAGACCTGCAACAGGAGTTCTCCACACCTGGGTTGGACTTATTTGCTTATCTATAAATTCATCATTATGTGTCTAGTCTGCCCTGGCAAGATCTTTGTGAGGATGTGCAAGAGAAACAAAACAGCTTATACTTTTGGCTCCCAACTTAAAGTTCCCTTAACTTCTCATCATAGATATCTACAAGGGACTACAGCAGAGGTAGACTATTAATGTTTAGCGAGGACATGGAATGCAGAACTTCAAATGGACTTACCTGCTGCTCAGCTGAAAGCTGCCATTACAGGGATATAGACTTTAACCTCAAATGTATCTCTCCAGGAAACGCAATATAAGTTGTAATACACCTACCGTATATATTTCACCTTGCAGGACTTACAGAGTGGGAATGAACACTGTGGACTCTTGCCTAAAATGTGATGGTGCCAATGGTACTGCCCCATCGTGCTGCAGTTTTGATATCAGGGTTGTGGTCTTGCAGAGCCAGAACTAATGTTTTATAAATATCATATTACCTCTCCAGTACCTAAGGGTATGAAGGGTTTCCTGCAGCAAGCTGTGTTTATTGCGAAAACGTCTATACTACTTTTGTGGGTAACTGCAGAGGCTCCTATCCTACAGATACTACTACTACTGCTACTGCTACTTAACATTTCTAGAGCGCTACTAGGGTTACGCAGCGCTGTACAGTTTAACAAAGAGGACAGTCCCTGCTCAGAGGAGCTTACAATCTAAAGGACAAAATGTCAAGTTGGGGCAGTCTAGATTTCTTGAATAGAGGTATAGCGGTTAGGTGCCGAAGGCGACATTGAAGAGGTGGGCTTTGAGCAAGGATTTGAAGATGGGCAGGGAGGGGGCCTGGCGTATGGGCTCCGGGAGTTTATTCCAAGCAAGGGGTGCGGCGAGGCAGAAAGGGCGGAGCCTGGAGTTGGCGGTGGTGGAGAAGGGTACTGAAAGGAGGGATTTGTCTTGAGAGCGGAGGTTACGGGTAGGAACGTAAGGGGAGATGAGGGTAGAGAGGTAAGGAGGGACTGCAGATCGAGTGCGTTTGTAGGTTAGTAGATCTGGCAAGAACAAATGATCTCACTTCTGATGATGGAAAGACTGGAAGTGCGGGACCTGTCCACAACAAGGGGAGAGATATTTCAAAATAGATGGGAACGGTTTTGGTCCACATTAATGTCCACAGCCTGCAGTAGAATTTTGAACGTATTGTAACTCTAGCTATTATGAGATGGCCAAGCGGTGTTGGGGTGGGGGTGGGGAGAGGGAGGAATGAAAACGATGGCAGAGTGAGGACACTGTCCATCTACACTGCAATTTGATAATGTTTATGTATCGTAGCACCATGCATGCAGCATAATTGTGTTGTAGATATCATGCTGTTTATTGCTCTTGCAGTTGTTTGCTTTGCCTAATAAACATGATTTAAATATCCTAATGTAACACTTAAACAAAATTTCAGAGTCCACCCCCTACCCTGTAAGCTATATCAAGCAAAAGCTCACTTGACAACAGATCCAGATAACTAAGAAGAAAATAAAAATCCTGGAATCTTTCCATCAAGAAATTAAATGAACGGTATTTAGTCCACACTGTTAAGGAGTCATAGAATAGAAATAACTCAGGAAATAATAAAACCACAGAGCAGAAACAGATCTCAAGGTACCTGACTGCCAGAACGTGCTAACTTAAGACAGGTTCCTCAGAATGAATTGTAACATCAACTCCTTCTGTAACCACTGAAAATTCAGGGTGTCGTCTACTAAGCTGCGGTAGATTTGGGCATCCCCGACCATTTTATCGAAACGAAAGATGGACGCCCATCTTGTTTCAAAAATACGGGTTTCCCCGCCCCTTCGCCAGGACGTTTTGCGAGGACGTCCTCAGCAAAACTTGGGTGTCCCTTTCAATTATGCCCCTCCGCGGAACTTTATAAGTCTAAGGTTACTATGAAACTTAGTTAGTCTAAATGCTTTGAAAATGAGCCCCTTTATCTACTCTGCTTTTGCTTTATTTTTTGCCCTGTAGATACTTTCTTAGAAACTCAGAAACATGATGGCAGATAAGGGCCAAATGCCCAATCTAGTCTGCCCATATTCAGCATCCACTATTTCCTCCTCTCCCTAAGAGATCCCACGTGCCTGTCTCACACTTTTAAATTCAGACACAGTCCTTGTCTCCACTACCTCCATCGGGAGGCTATTCCAAGCATCTATACCACCCTTTTCATGAAAAAGTATTTCCTTAAGATTACTCCTGAGCCTATAATCTCTAAACCTCATCCTCTGCCCTCTTATTCCATAGTTTCCCTTCATTTGAAAAATGCTCACCTCCTGTATATTAATGCCACAGAGATATTTTAATGTCTCTACCATATCCCCTCTCTCCCACCTTTCTTCCAGAGCACATATATTGAGGTCTATACGTTTGTCCCCATATGCTTTATGACAAAGGCCACTGACCAATTTTGTAGCTGCCCTCTAGACTGGTTCCAAGCTGTTTATATCTTTTTGAGGTGCGGTCTCCAGAATTGCACACAGTATGTAAATGGGGCCTCACCAGAGACTTTATAAGGGCACTACCTCTTTTTTTCCTGATGGCCATTTCTATTGGGGGATATACCAAATTATTATTTTTATCATTGTTATTATTAAGACATTTTTGCTTATAGATACCTTTTGGTGTAGACTTTACTTCTTTCAGGGCTTTTGAGTGTTGTTGTGAATTGTGGTGTGTCAGTCCAGTGAAATCTTGGTGCGTTTTGCCTCCCTGTCCAATGGAACCTTTGTTTATTACATTTTCCATATCCCTCTGGAGCTACTGTCAGGGATACAACGATATTACCTTATAATATATTTTTGCTTGTTAACATTTATTTCTGCAGATCAGGGATTATGAGGACTGGCTGTAAGGTCATTTTTTTCTAAATTAAGACTCCTGATGTAGGCCTCAGGGCCGAAACACAGTGCTGTGTCGAGTCGTTGATTAATAAATCTTTTAAACATAAGATTGTCCCTCTCATCTCTGGAACCCTTGGTCCATTAGCCACTTTTTCCTCCTTTACTTGTGTATCCTCATGGGACCATGGAGTTCTCCACTTCTGCAGATGTCTGTTTTAGTGGCGCTTTCCCAGAAGAAAACAAAAATCTCTGCATGTATAATACATGCTAGGTTGTCCCTATAACCAGCCCTTCCAAATGACACACTGATTACGATTTATAACAAATTACTCTACCTATGAAAAGTTATTCCATTATTATCCTTCCTGTATGTACATCCATATGCTGCACAAGCTGGTATGTTTGAAAATATAAGTGAGATTAAATAAAAATGTTTCCAACAATAAAGAACAACAACGTAAACGTAGCAGCACATAGGTTTGCTTGCTTTGTTTTGAGTGTATGCAGAACGACGGCTACGCAGGGAAAGGGAAACATACACTATCCTAAGTGGCTTCAACGTTTTGACGTCACGCCGGCTATCACTCAAACCTCTTTGCTTACACTCCACCATCACTGCAGACAAAACAAACAGAGCGCCGACTCCGAGCTACAGATGAGAGTCCGCGCTGCACGCACAACACTAGACTCATCAAACACAGTCCATTCTCTTATGAAAAGAACGTGGGGCATTGATCACGAGTTGTTGAGTTACCCAGAACGTGCATTAAACATTTCCCTGGTGTTGTAAAACACTTTCACAGGAGACAAACTAATTTTTCACCCTCGTAAAGTACATTTTTTTTCTCACCGACTAAGGTGTCATTAGGGTACCGGTTTCAGATGTTGGTTTCTACTTGAGGCCATGGGTTTGGTAGCAGCCTGCCGTAAAGTACACAACCAGCAAAGACTATGGACTTTACTGTAAAACCGTTACCACTAGACTATTCACGGCTATTCTCATCCAGCTCCTCCTAATTCTCTTAACTAGCCCTCTGAGTTTCTTCACCTGCTGTTTAACTGCCTTAGTGTGTCTCACCATCACCACCCTACCAGGCAAGCTTTTTTTTTTTTTAAAGCAGAGCCTGTTTCAAGCCCGATAGAAGCGATGGTCATAGCAAAATTACCTTACGAAGACGTACACAGCTGGAAATAAACATGCATTGACTTAAGACTGATTAATGATGTGATGCTCTGGTCAATGCTTTTCCCTGGGTGATTGATGGCTAATGGCTTGGTGGTGACGGTCGTCTATCCTGGGGGCGGGCTCTGATCTGTGACTCGGCGCTCTGTCGAAGGGGTAGGTGGGGCTCCTCTAATCGGTGATTCTGTGCTATGTCCGGGGTGAGGGGTGGACTCTGAAAGATCAGTGACTCGGCGCTCGGTTGGTTAGCCTCGGCTCAAGATGGCGTCGCAGCCTCCCCCGAAACCTTGGGAGAAGCGCCGGACTTTCGGCCCCGCAACCACTAACAGCATCCGTTCCAACTTTCAGTGAGTAAAGAATCACTTGTACGGATACGGAATCTGCGGCTGAGGTTGACGGGGGTCTTGGGGCTGAACTAATACTCACCCGTGACGGGTTTGGGTTGCTTTGCTGAGCAGCGTCTGGTAACGCTATATAAATGCTATTAGTAGTAGGTCTCCGGGCCAGGGTCTTCTGTGATAGGAAGGTTACTGGTGTTGCTTGTCTAGGTTGTTTTGTCATATCATGTATTTCCTAAGATGATGATGGAGATCATTTACAGAGCCCACAGGAGGGCCGACGCAATAAAGTGCGGTAATCTTCGTGCATAGTTGTATGGACGCACAGTGGAAGCCAGGTAGTAAGAGGGCCCTGCACTGAGCTTTAGTACGGAGCCCTAACACACGTGTGAAAGAACAAAAAATACCCATTGATGTAATGATCTGTGTGCAAGAAACATGCCTTGATGTCAGAAAACACACCAGGTACAAGCTTGTATGGTTTGCACCCAGGGGTTTCCAAACCTGCCTGGGGGAACAACAGCCAGTCAGATTTTCAGGATATCCACAATGATTATGCATTCAATCTCATAAATATTTATTTTGGATATCCTAAAAACTGACAGGTTTGGGAGTCACTGGTTTGCACTAGTGGTAGCTATATTTCGACACACAAGAAAATTGTATCAGCATCAGAGTTGCATGGGTGTATGTATATTTACATATGTGCTGGAGTGCTCTTTCATAAATACAGTATTGCAGTGCTCTTCACGTGCAGAATAGCATTCCAGCTTATGTCAAAATGCCAGTACACAGGTTTTGCAAAAACCAGTTTTGTCAATGGTCCAACATTCTACTTCCCCCTCCCTCTCCGCTATGATCTTCAAGGAAAGTAGAAAAAGTTCAGGCCCTGTATGCTCACTGGGAAAGAGAGAGGAAATGGGCATAGTAGCAGTGATAAAAGAAGAGCAAGTTAATTCTTTTCTCCTCTTTGAGAACTGCATGAGAACCCTGGGGCCATGCTCAAAGGTTTATGGTAGAGTCCTTGTACTGTGAAATTAGCACAGAAATATTTGCTGTGGCATTCTTAAACTAACGACATGCAGATTAGTTCTACGTTAAAATCAAACACATTCTGCAGCCCCTTACTCCCTATCCAGCACCTCTTCCTGTCACCCCAAACATATCCCTGGTGTCTAGCTGCACCTACCCTGCTCTCAGCTGCACCTACCCTGCTCTCACATGAGTCCCAAAAAAGCTGTGGTAGTCTAGTGGTCCCTTCCCCCACAAATTCCCTGATAGTCTAGTAGGCCCACCAAGCCTGAGGCCCTGAAACCCCAGCGATTCCCACTTGCTCCTACCTCTGAACACCTCGCTCTGTGTGGTGCATCCTGAGATGCTCTGGGCAGGGCCTGTTACTATGTAAGGAATAAATTCTATAAAGAATACTAAAATTCAGGCACTAAAATAATATGCACTGAGTAGTATTTTATAATGGCATCTGGACACCCAGATTCTGTTACAGATGACTAGCAAAAATTGTAGCTGTGCAACTAAATTTAGGCATGACCACTTATTCCATCTCTTTAGTTGGTGTAGATGTGCTCTCCTAAATGTTGGCACTTAGGGCCCAGCTTAGACTATTCTATAAGTTTTGCATGTGTATGACTTGCCCATGCCCCTCCCATGTCAACACCCCTTTGCTGTGGTGCACTATAGAAGTAAAGCAAGGTTAGAGGTGGCTCATGCTTTGATATTTATCACCAGTTGAGTGCCAAATTAGCACCTATTAACTGCATTACGCATGTAACTGGTGCTTTTTATAATAGGGTGCCCACTTGCGCACCCTTTATAGATTGAGAGGTTTTAACCCTCTGTTGCCTCAGGTACAAAATTAAGCCATCAGGGGACAGGGAAATATCTAATGTACCTGAATGTAACTCACCTTGAGCTGAATCCCAATTAGCAAACAAATTAAACTGCTACAGGATTCTATTTTGCAGTGTACAGCTTCTGTCCTTTGGTGTATATTTTCTAACAGACGTTCTTTAACGGTACAGCAAATCAGTGTTTAGCAGTTTCATTGCCACAGATAACTAGCATGGTACTTTTTCTGGTTCAATCAGAGTTTAGAGTCATTAGTGCAGGAAAGGCATAGAAACTGAGTGGATGATACAGCACAAGCAGGAGAAATGATGTTTCCCAGGGTTAATCCAATAAACTCCTGTTTTAAATTTTTTGCATCTGAGTGTTTTTCAATGTTATTGGTTAAAACCTCTAGAAGCCCTGTTTATATAAGACACTGCTGCTTTAAAATAGCCTGATTGAATAAAATATTCCCTGACATTTACTCTTTTGGCTTACCCTAGTACAAAAGATAATATTTTTTAAAAATATTTATTTACAAAATCTTGATACACTGCAAATCACACACTTTTTTTTCTCTCCCTCACCCCCCCTTTCCATTTCTCTTACCGCTTTCATATTCTAATGATATTTTATTTTCTGTGAACTGCATAGTACCATTGATGGCTCCCTTCAAGATATATCAAGTGTTGCAAAATAAATAAATAATATCCATCAAAGTGAAATGTAACTCAGAAGGGGAGACCCTTGTAGAGAGCGGAGCATGCCTGGATGAATGCGTTTATAAACATCTTGAGAAACTGAAAGTGAACAAAGCTATGGGGCCAGGTGGAATACATCCCAGGATATTGAGAGAGTTCACAGAAGTCCTGGTGGGACCTCTTAAGGATTTATTTAATGGATCATTTATTTAATAGATCTTTAGAGACAGGAGAAGTTTCCCAGGACTAGAGACGAGCTGATATGTGGTTCCTCTTCACAAGAGTGGAGACAGGGAAGAAGTGGGAAACTACAGGCTGGCAAGCCTCACATCAATGGTAGGAAAAATAATGGAGTCGCTGTTGAAGGAAAAGATAATTAACTTCCTAGAAGCCAACGGGTTACAGGATACGAGGCAACACGGATTTACCAAAGGAAAATCCTGCCAAACGAATCTGATTGACTTTTTTGACTGGGTAACCAAAGAATTGGATGAAGTACACGCTGTAGATATGTTATCTTCCTGGATTTCAGCAAAGCCTTTCATACAGTCCCTCACAGAAGACTCATGAATAAGCTGAGAGGACTGAACTTAGGACCCAAAGTGGTGAACTGGATTGGAAACTGGTTGACCGACAGGCGGCAGAGGGTGGTGGTAAATGGAATCCACTTGGAGGAAAGAAAGGTGAGTAGTGGAGTGCCTCAGTGGTCGTTGTTGGGACTGATTCTGTTTAATATATTTGTGAAAGACATTGCTAAAGGGTTAAAAGGAAAAGTGTGCCTTTTTGTAGATGACACGAAGGTAGCCAATAGAGTGGATACTCTGGAGGGAATAGAAACTGTAAGAAGGGATCTCCAAACATTAGAAGAATGGTCAAGGGTCTGTTCTGTTACTGTACTTAAGGCTTTCAAGAACATTAGAGACCTGTATATGCATCAAGAATATGATACTATTAGGAGTAAAATGTAAACCTGTGAAAATATTCCGTCCAGCGATGATCTCCGTCAGTTCTTTGAATTTGCATTTACCATGATAGCAGTCTTGAAGTATCCCTACCCAGCAATCTTTATGAGCTATTTCTCTGCTAATTCATTGGAGGCTGCATGTTCTAGAATTCTGAAGCATTCTGACTACATTAGCGGTTTGCGAGATCTTGTTGGGCTGCTTTACAATACAACTGGAGAAACAAGTTGTTGTATATAAACAGTTCATAAAATGTGGACCAGACAGCATCATGTGGGATTATCAAGCTTGCACCGAACTAAACTTGGAAGTAACAATGTCACTGACCTGTTCCCCAACTTACCTTTCACGGACTCTATACGAGAGCAGTACTGTTCCTCTAAGTGGTATGTCAAATTCTGGGGCAGTGACCTTAAATCTAAATTCAGCATTATCTTTTCAAATGGAGACATGGATCCCTGGGCCGGTGGTGGTGTTAAAGAGTTACCTGACCTCATCACTAATTGGAATCTACATCAAATGAGCAGGTCAGCAGCTTGATCTGAGAGGGTCCAATGAAGCTGATCCAGAATGTGTCACAGCGGCTTGCAGAGAAGCAGTACACATCTTCGCCAAATGGGTGAAAAGTGCTATGGTTGAAACAGCCTGGGAAACACTAACAGGCATGTTTGCAGGTCAGTTAGAAAACACAGATTCAACTAACCCTTAATGTCATATATTTTAGCCCTAAGGAGTAAACACTGCACCTTAAGTCACAAACAAAAAGATTTTTCCCTGGAGTTTATGCCCCAACATCACAAAAGTAGCACATCTTCAGTAACATTTTTAGTAACCTATGAACAGTTTTGTATGCACTCTCACTGCAAAGGTAATGAAAATTAACCTGACAGAAACTTGATTGTACCTGGTCCTCAAGATTAATGAAAGCTACCCACAAGACAAGATAATCCAATACAATTTATGTATTGTTTAAAAACAATAACGCCAAGAAGTGCAGAGTGATGCATCTGGGGTGTAGAAATCCAAAAGAGATATACCGAATAGGAGGAGAGAGAGTGGTAAGCTGGGCTTAGGAGAGTGATCTTGGGGTGATGTCCGATTTGCTGAAGGAACAATGTGATAAGGCGCTGTCAGTTGCCAGAAGGATGCTAGGCTGCTTAGAGAGGGGTATAACCAGTAGAAGAAAGGATGTGTTATGCTCTTCTACAAATCGTTGGTGAGGCCCCACTTAAAAGTATTGTGTTCAGTTTTGATGCCATATCTTATGAAGGATGTAAAAAGTCTTGAAGCGGTTCAGAGAAAAGCGACGAAAATGGTATGGAATTTGCATTGCAGGACGTACGAGGAGAGACTTACTGATCTGAACATGTATACCCTGGAGGAAAGGAGAAACTAGTGATATGATAGAGACGTTCAAACATTTGAAAGGTATTAATCTGCAAACAAACCTTTTCCAGAGACAGGCACTAGAACGAGAGGACATGAATTGAGTTTGAAAGGGGCAGACTCAAGAATAATGTCAGGCAGTATTTTTTCACAGAGAGGGTGGTAGCTACCTGAATGCCCTCTTGCAGGAGGTGGTGGAGATTAAAACGGTAATGGAATTCAAAAAAGCGTGGGATAAACATAAAGGAATCCTGTGTAGAAGGAATGGATCCAAAGAAGCTTAGCGGAGATTAAGAAGCAAAGCCAGTACTGGGTAGACTTTTACAGTCTGTGCTCTGATCGTGGTTAGACATTCAGCTTCCGAAGTTGGAGAACAAACCAGCACTGGGCAAACTTCTAAGGTCTGTGCCCTGATCATGGCTGAATAGATTTGGATAGGATGGAGTAGAGCTGTTCAGGGGCTTCAATGTTAACTTCAGAAATTTTAGAACAAGGACAGTTCTGGCCAAACTTCTACAGTTTATGCCCTGAAAATGGCAAGGATATATCAAGACCAGGTATATATGAAGTATCCCATACCATATGTAATGAGTTTATCTTGTTGGGCAGACTTGATGAACCGTACAGGTCTTTATCTGCCATCATCTACTGTTTACTATGTTTTTTACTATTTTACTAAGGAAATTTGATGTCTTTTCTGAACCTTGTCATCTGCTTTTCTCTTCACTCTTCTGCCCTCTTCAGTCTTCCTTTTGATGTTGCTCTTCTCTTTTACTTTTTCTAGCGCTTATTCTCTCCGTTAGCTTTTCCCCTACTCCCTTTTTAATTTTTGACTGTAGTGGAATGATGGGTAAGAAAGCATTCTGAATAAACTAAACTCATTTCCCCCAATATTCAAAACCATTTAACTGGCCAGGAATGGCACCTGGCCGGTTTAAAAGGCAGTTAACTAGCTATCTGGCAATATTCAGCAGGGGATAGCCGACTATCCCCAGCTGAATATTCCTGGTTAGCACCTAGGAGATAACCGGCTATATCGCACGTTATAGCCGGCTATCCCCGAATAGTCAGTTCATATCCGACTGTTGTAAGCGGCCACATCGGGCCACTTAAATAGCTGGTATATCTTTAGCCAATTTAAAGTTATTCAGCTATCTTTGGATATCGACTTAGCTGGCTAACTTTAAACTGGCTAAAAATAAACTGGATATTCAATGCCAGTCATCAGAGACGTCTGGCATTTAATATCTGGGCTGACTGCCGACCATGGGAGTTAGCGGGGCTGCCTCCTGTGGTCTATATATCGGCCCCATTTTGGCTAAGATACAGACACAGGCTCTGAGTTGTGAGCTAAGAATGGTCCCTTGTTTAATCTTGTGGCTGAGCAGTATATGATGTAATGCCCTGCTGCTGAACCCCATTGAGGGACTGATGAAACCAATGATGCTCACCAGAGCAAGATTACAGCTCCTACTTAAATTTTAAAAACAAAATTTGGCTTCCATAGACCTTTATCCCCAGGTACAGGGCTCATCCCTAATCAGATAGGCATTACCTCATTATCATGTGCCACTGAATAACTAGAAAGAGTAATTTAGTGCACTTGAGCTTTGGCATTCAGGGAGGACTGTTTTTAAGAAACAACATGCAATGTTCCTACATTTTAAGGTTAAACAAGTTACTTTCAGCCTTCCAGTGTTGTGTGATGGCTGCAAAATCAGACCCTTTGCACAGAATTCCCTGTGTTCCTGCAAAATTGTCACAGAAAAGCAGGGACTGAGATATATGTGTAGGCTGCCACCACTTTATCAGCCTGTGCCAGTCCAAGGTCAGCAGTGGTACAGCACTTCCAGCCATGTACTGCTGTGATATCATGCAGTTACTAGGGTTGCATGGTTCAAAATGTGGTATGTTGACCTGGGCATGTTGCTGCTGTCCTGAATGTTCCAAATCCTGGATAGGGAGAGGGTAGTTCCTTTCCCAATTCATTTGCCCTGCTCTGTGAACCTTCTCTGTTTTTGGTCCCCTCCCAGCACTGAACGCTAAACCCCGTTCCCTCCCAAAAAGAACTAAGGGCTTTTAGAAAGCCGTGCTAGCAATTCCTGCGTGGGAATTCCTCTCGTCGCGTGGGACTTGCTAGCGTGGCTTTGTAAAAAGAAGCCCTAAATAAATTAACAGGATACACAAACAATGTCAAAAAATAACTTGATACAAATTTATGTTTGATATTGAACTAGCTTTAGTCCCGTCATTGCAGTGATATGCCTCGAAGGAGGAATGGATGGCATGCACAAGGTCTCCTGTAACCCTATCTCCTGGGCCCAAAATCCGGCCACTAGGTGTGAGTTGCATGATGATTGAGGGCCTTTTCCCTGTTGCTGTCTCTGTAGCATTTTCACGAAGGTTTCTGTTATATTTACTAATTCTGTAGCATTCCTGCCAACCTAGGAAGTAGAAGATGTGACCTGGGAATTGCATCCAGGTCTCTCTATATGGCTATGTGCAGCACTTTCACTGAGCCACATGCTGGTCAGTGCTGTAATGCTTGAAAGCTCTGAGGGCCCTGATGAACTGCAGATTAACTACAAATTGTATTGTAGATCCTGATGTTCAGTATTCTTGGTACTGCAATAGTGTCTGAAGCTTCAGATGTGTTTCTCTAGTGAATATTGCATCTATTTTTAGCTAGTAGTATCAGAAAGCGTTTAAAATAAACTGTAAGATCATTTGTGCTGTTAGTTGTTTAACCTCATTTTCAATCAGTGTTTTTTTTAACTTTGATTTTTAAAATACATTGCTCAAGTATTACACTTGATCAGAAATAAGAGAGCGAATATAAGAGGTAAACAAAATATACCATAATAGAGAAACTAAAGAAAATTATAACATCAACCCTGATTTTAAAGTCCATTATAAAGGGGATGGAGTAACATAATGGAGAATTAATATACAGGAAACAAAATACAAAGTTAAAATCTATGCTGTTAAACTGAACCCAGGCTTAACACCCATCAAAACAGGTTACATATTGGTCTGAACCAGGGGTTCTCAACCCAGTCCTTGGGACACACTCAGCCAGTCAAGTTTACAGGAATCCCACAATGAATATGCATGAGATTGATCTGCGTGTGTTGTCTCTATTAAATGTAAATCTGTTCCATGCATATTCATGGTGGATATCCTGTAAACCTGATTGGCTGGGTGTGTCCTGAGGACTGGATTGAGAACGCCTGGTCTGAATAGGTGGAGTCTCTGAGAGATTACATTCATAAAAAGGAGCCGAGCTTTTTCTGCTTACAGACGGGTCAACCATGATGGTTCAAATAATTTTTTTTTCACATTCTCATACCATATGTGACCATCTGTGGGATAAGATAACTAAAGTCACCAGGAACAAAACATGGGGTTTTAATGAATTTTGTTAGAACAAACAATTTGTAATACAGCGGTTCAAACCCCATCCTTTTATGTGAAAAAAATAAAAGTTGCAGATGTTCAAACGTATAACTTTCTCAGACTGCCTAAGCACACATATCATGAAAAATCAGCCGTTCTCAACATTTTGGATCTGAGACTTTAGTCACCTTTTCCTAGAGATGGTCACATATAGTACACTTACAGGGAAATTTCAAAAGAAATTGGGTTCCTATCTGAAGAGCCCTAAGTCATAGAAGGATAGCCATAGCCATGTCTGGAAATACCAAAATTTGACAGCTGGAAAAAATGTCGCTGCCTGTGTCTAAAGGTAAAATTATGTATAATCATACCTGATAATTTTCTTTCCATTAATCATAGCTGATCAATCCATAGACTGGTGGGTTGTGTCCATCTACCAGCAGGTGGAGATAGAGAGCAAACTTTTGCCTCCCTATATGTGGTCATGTGCTGCCGGAAACTCCTCAGTATGTCGATATCAAAGCTCCATCCGCAGGACTCAGCACTTAGAGAATTACACCCACGAAGGGACACTCTGCCCAGCTCACCACC
This sequence comes from Microcaecilia unicolor, assembly GCF_901765095.1. NCBI lineage: Eukaryota > Metazoa > Chordata > Amphibia > Gymnophiona > Siphonopidae > Microcaecilia > Microcaecilia unicolor. The sequence goes on along the minus strand of NC_044033.1, from coordinate 93,517,808 downwards.
GCCGAAACGGGGGAGGGGAATTAACCCAGCTCATCCCCACACAAGTGGGGGAGGGGAATCCGTCCAGCTCATCCCCGCGGAGCGGGGGAGGGACACCACACCCGCCGATGCGGGGGGATCTGGCTTATCCTGCAACCGCAACCGCGGGAGGAGCTGACTGACCCTAACACCGCCGAAGCGGGAGGGGTACAAAGCTGCCCTACAGCCGCACGAAGCGGGAGGGAGTGCCGGCAGAATTTATGTCTCAATCCAGCCCCGTAAAACGGAGGGGAGAGGAATGCAGCAGCTCACTGTAACACAAACTCGTCTCAACTCTTGAAGAATCCAAGTGAAAGAACTTGAACACGAAGTCTTTCTGAAATAACTGAAGACTAAACTTGAACCTGAAATGCAACCAGAATAAAAACAGAACAGATATCTGGGAGGGGCTATGGATTGATCAGCTATGATTAATGGAAAGAAAATTATCAGGTATGATTATACATAATTTTACCTTCCATATCATCAAGCTGATCAATCCATAGACTGGTGGGATGTACCGAAGCAGTACTCACCCAGGGCGGGACATTGAAATCCCTGACCTCAACACTGAAGCTCCAAACCGGGCCTCCGCCCGTGCAGCCACAGTCAAACGGTAATGCTTGGAGAATGTATGAGCCGAAGCCCAAGTTGCCGCCTTGCATATCTCTTCCAAGGAGACGGATCCGGCCTCTGCCATCGAGGCCGCCTGAGCTCTCGTGGAGTGAGCCTTCAGCTGGATAGGCGGCACCTTCCCCGCGGCCACATAAGCCGCTGCAATGGCTTCCTTGACCCATCTTGCCACTGTAGGCTTAGCAGCCTGCAGACCCTTACGAGGACCTGCAAACAGGACAAACAGATGATCCGATTTCCGGAAATCATTGGTCACTTCCAAGTATCTGAAGATGACTCGTCTCACATCCAGATATTCAAGAGCGGAGTACTCCTCTGGGTAGTCCTCCCTACGAAAGGAAGGGAGACAGAGCTGCTGATTCACATGGAAGCGAGAAACAATCTTGGGCAGGAAGGAAGGCACTGTGCGAATAGTCACTCCTGCCTCAGTGAACTGCAGAAAAGGCTCTCGACATGAGAGCGCCTGGAGCTCGGAAACTCTTCTGGCTGAAGTGATAGCCACCAAAAAGACTGCTTTCAACGTCAGGTCTTTCAGAGATGCCCTCGACAAGGGTTCAAAAGGCGGCTTCTGCAATGCTCTTAGCACCAGGTTGAGATTCCACGCAGGCACCACTGAGTGCAGAGGAGGGCGCAGGTGATTAACTCCCTTGAGAAAGCGCACCACATCTGGCTGCGAAGCCAGGGAAGCACCCTTCAGGCGGCCCCTGAAGCAAGCCAGAGCCGCTACCTGGATTTTAAGGGAACTGAGCGACAGGCCTTTCTCCAGACCTTCTTGCAGGAACGCCAACACTGAAGAAATTGGAGCAGTGAAGGGAGAAAGTGAGCCTGCTTCACACCATGTTGCAAAGATACGCCAAACCCTGGCGTAAGCAGTAGAAGTAGAGCGTTTCCTCGCTCTCAGCATAGTGGCGATGACCTTGTCTGAGAAGCCCTTCTTCCTCAGACGCTGCCGCTCAATAGCCAGGCCGTAAGACCAAAGGGAGAGGGATCCTCCATCACCACGGGACCCTGATGTAACCGGCCCTGCTCCACTGACAGCCGCAGAGGATCGTCGACTGAGAGCCTGATCAAGTCCGCATACCAGGGACGTCTGGGCCAATCCGGACCCACCAGGATTACCCTGCCGGGATGCTTTGCCACCCGGTCTAGCACCCTGCCCAACATGGGCCAGGGCGGGAACACATAGAGGAGCTCTTGTGTCGGCCACTGTTGGAGAAGAGCATCTACTCCCAGGGATCGAGGGTCCCGTCCTCTGCTGAAAAAGCGCGGCACTTGGCAATTGGCCGATGACGCCATCAGATCTAGGCTCGGCTGGCCCCAGCGCTTCGTGATGTCCAAGAACGCCTGAGCAGATACTTGCCACTCTCCGGGCTCCAAGGTATGGCGACTGAGAAAGTCCGCCTTGACATTCATGACTCCGGCAATGTGGGCCGCTGAAAGCTGCTCCAGGTTCGCTTCCGCCCACTGGCAAAGACTCATAGCCTCCTTGGCTAGAGGGGCGCTCTTGGTATCTCCCTGGCGGTTGATATAGGCCACAGCCGTGGCATTGTCCGACAGGACCCGTACAGGCTACAACACCAGTACCGGGATGAACTCCAATAACACCAACCGAATGGCTCTGAGTTCCAGGAGGTTGATAGACCACTTGCCTCTGCAGGAGACTAGAGCCCCTGCGCTGTCCTTCCCAAGCAGTGGGCTCCCCAGCCCATCAAAGAGGCGTCTGTCGTGACGACAATCCACTCCGGGGTCACCAGAGGCAATCCTGCAGACAACTTGCCTGTCTGCGTCCACCAGCTCAGCGCCTTGCGCACTGCTGGGTCCACGGGAAGGCGCACAGCATAATCCTCCGACATCGGAGTCCAGCGCAGCAGCAGAGATAGCTGTAGTGGTCTCATATGAGCCCTGGCCCAGGGCACTACTTCCATCGTGGCCGTCATAGAGCCCAACAGCTGCACGTAGTCCCAAGCCCGAATAGGAGAGGCTACTAGGAACTAGTCCACCTGAGCCTGAAGCTTGACAATCCGATTGTCTGGCAGGAACACTCTGCCCACTTGGGTGTCGAATCGAACTCCCAGATACTCCAGGGACTGAGTCGGGCGCAGCTGGCTCTTCTTCCAGTTGATGATCCATCCCAGGGAGCTCACAAGAGCAACTACCCGGTCCATAGCTTTGCCGCACTCTGCATAAGAGGGGGCTCGGATCAACCAGTCGTCCAGATAAGGATGGACTTGTACTCCTTCCTTTAGCAGGAAGGCCGCTATGACCCCCATTACTTTGGAAAAGGTCCGCGGAGCAGTAGCCAACCCGAAAGGGAGGGCTCTGAACTGGAAGTGTCGTCTCAGGACTGTAAAACGCAGAAAGCGTTGGAGAGGAGGCCAGATGGGAATATGCAGGTACGCTTCCTTGATGTCCAAGGAAGCCAAGAACTCTCCTGCCTTCACTGCCGCTATAACAGAGCGGAGAGTCTCCATGCGAAAGTGCCTCACTTTCCAGGCCCGATTGACCCCTTTGAGGTCGAGGATAGGTCGGACAGAACCTCCTTTCTTTGGAACCACAAAGTAAATGGAGTAACATCCCTTGCCAATCTGATTTTTTGGCACCGGAACGACCGCACCCAGGCGGATCAGGTTGTCCAAGGTCTGCTGCACTGCCACAGCTTGACCGGAGACTTGCAGGGAGAGAGTACAAACCCGTCTCTTAAGGGTTGGCAGAACTCTAGCTTGTAGCCGTCTCTGATGACTTCCAGCACCCACGCGTCTGAAGTTATAGTGGTCCACTCGCCCAGAAACGAGGACAGCCGTCCTCCAATCTGCACTGGGGCGTGGACCAAGGCCCCGTCATTGGGTACGAGACCCTGGGGGAGGACCAGAGGGAGCACCTCCGGGACGGCGGTCTCTGCGAAAGGAATGCTGCTTGGGGGAGAAATTCCTCTTGAAGGAAGAGGGGGCAGAGGAACCCGACTTGCCCGGGCGGTACCGACGGGCTTCCAGCAACCGTCCTCTGGAGGTACCGGGATGAGTACTAGCCCGAGCCCTGACCTCTGGTAATTTCTTGCCCTTAGACGTGCCGAGATCGGTCACGATTTTGTGCAGCTCGACCCCAAAGAGCAGCTTGCCTTTAAAAGGCAACCTAGCCAGGCGGGATTTAGAGGCGTGGTCAGCAGACCAATGTTTCAGCCAAAGCCACCGCCGCGCAGAGACTGTCTGAGCCATGCCTTTAGCTGAGGCTCTCAAGACATCATACAGCAAGTCTGCCAAATAGGCTAAGCCCGATTCCAGGGCCGGCCAATCAGCCCTCAAGGAAAGATCCGAGGGGGAAGCCCGCTGCACCATAGTCAGGCACGCCCTGGCCACATAGGAGCCGCAAACTGAGGCCTGCAAACTTAAAGCAGCTGCCTCAAAGGACGACCTTAAGGCCGCCTCCAATCTTCTGTCTTGGGCGTCCTTTAGGGCCGTGCCACCTTCCACCGGCAACGCCGTTTTCTTAGTCACCGCAGTGAATAAAGAATCCACGGTAGGCCACAGATAGGCCTCACGTTCACTCACAGCCAAAGGATAGAGGCGGGACATAGCCCTAGCCACTTTAAGGCTCGTTTCCGGGACATCCCATTGAGCCGCAATTAAGGTGTGCATGGCATCATGCACGTGGAAGGATCTAGGCGGGCGCTTCGTCCCCAGCATAATGGCAGAGCCAACAGGGGCTGAGGGAGAGACGTCCTCCGGAGAGGAAATCTTCAAAGTGTCCATGGCCTGTAACAACAGGTTGGGCAAATCCTCTGGGCTAAAAAGCCGCGCTGCAGAGGGGTCATCCGCTCCATCCGAGCGGGGATCTATCTCCTCCAAGGAATCCGCAAAGGACCGTTGGGAGACCTCAGACACACTGCCCTCATCTACATCGGAGGAGACAAAGTCCTCCAAGGCCTGGAAATCAACCCGAGGGCGTTTACCTCTGGGAACCTCAACCTCTTTATCAGAAGAGGGAGCAGGGGCAGCGTTTGCATGAGGAAAGCCTGATGCAGCAGCAAAACAAACTCGGGGGAGAAACCCCCCAGACTGTGCACTTCCGCAGCCTGGGCAACAGCCCTAGACGCACTCTCAACCGGCGCTCGCAATAGCGGGGGAGAGACATGCTGCGCATCCAAAATGGCGTCCGGCGCGAAACTCCGCGAAGGAGCCGCGCGGGAAGAACGGCGCTTAACTTTAGCCGCTTGTGCCGTCGCCCAAATTAAGGGCGTTCATGGCATTAATGTCTCCAACCTCAAGGGCGGCCCACGAAGAAGCCGTCCGAGCCGCGTGGCCGGCCAAGATGGCGGAGGCGAGGAGCGGGGGATGGGCGTTTATGGCGGGAAAAAACCGCCACGCCGGAGGAACGACCGGGACATTCATCGGTCACTAAACTGTCACCCATCAAGGGCGAATCAGGTTGTAAAACCCCCGCATCCCCTCTAGAAGCGCTCCAGCGATCCGGGGAGCGACCCTTTGCGCCCTCGCCCTCCGACGCCATATGCCACGAGGAGAAGAATCGGGGAACCCCCTGCCCGCTATAAAAAGGTAAAATTACCTGCTTGCCGCTCCGAGCTGTAACGAACTGGTGTCCCAGTGAGTAGCTGCAATGAACGTTTAAAGAAACGTCGAATTAAACGCCTTTAAAGACGTTTAAAATTTTTTTTTTTTTTTTTTTTTTTAAACGGAGCCAGCGGGAGGGGGGAGAAAAGGAGGGACCTGGCACCACCAGGTTTGCACTTGCTCAAAAGAGCCCTCAACCCCAGGCCTCAACAAAACCTAAGGATTAGGCTTGGAGGCCTAGCCAGAGCTGCTGCTGTGTGTGACCACCACCTGCTGAGATAGAGAACATACTGGGGAGTTTCCGGCAGCACATGACCACATATAGGGAGGCAAAAGTTTGCTCTCTATCTCCACCTGCTGGTAGATGGACACAACCCACCAGTCTATGGATTGATCAGCTTGATGATATGGAAATATAATTTCAAGACTATTTCAACTTCCAAAGCAAAAGTAGCTGTTAAAATAGCCTGATTATCTAAACCAAATTCGGCTGACTTTCTCTGTGAGTTTAAACTACCCTAGTAGCGCTTTAGAAATGTTAAATAGTAGTAGTAGTATCCAATCAAACATCCAAATCAGCTGTACAATTTGTTACTAAACAATGAGAAGTAGTGGGTGAGGCAAAAAAAAAAAAAGTAACCCCCTAGAGTTTTGTTTTTTGGTTGTTGGTTTTTTTTTTTTTTTTTGCTGCTTTCTCAGCAACTGCTTGGAATTTTACCATGAAATTTTATGACTTTATCTACGTTTATGTGCTGAGTGGAATGAGATTATCTTTAAACATGGCAAAGTTACAGACTTTTTAGCATGACCATCCAGCAGTTTTCATGTGTTCAAAAATGTTTGCACTGTAAAACTACCATTATTAAAGAAAAAAAATGGGATACCGGGTTACTGTTAATGACATCACAGTGATATAGACTTTGGGGAACAAGGTTGGAGGCCTATCACAAGCTCCACCCAAAGTGTCAAACAATCACTGAACTCAAGGAAGCTCTGCGGATGATCAGGGACAACCTGCCACCAGGACCAATCGACAAGCCTAAAGCGAGTGACGGCCTGTGTCAAAGTTGGGTTTGGACACTTTGAGCATTCACAATGACTGCAAAATTCTGACACATTGTTAAAATCATTTGAACGATGTTATTTACTGTGTTGTAGCTCAAACATTTTTAACACGCAAAAATCGCTAGGTAGTAACGCTAAAATGTCAGTAACATCAACATAGCTTAAGATAATTAAATGTTGTTTAATAGTAATATGTAAGTACTAGTGGAACCATGCCTGTTTCCTCAACAATGAAATGGGCCCTAGGAAGGCTGTCATGTAAGCTTTTTTTTTTTTTTTTTCTCTCTCCCCTGTCCTCCCCTCCATGTCCAGCAATTCTTCTCTTCCCTGCCCTCCCCTCGATTGGTACCTGAACATTCTCTGGCTGGCTGGCACTGGCTTCTGTTCGTAACATCCCTCCTGACGTCAGCTCGCCTCCAGCGTTCCCTACCCTTTCACTGTTCCACCCTCTGTCATTATGTCTTGACGTGAGGGCGGGACATTGAGGGGGAATGGAACACTGGAGGTTGGCTGACGTCAGGAGATGTTAAGAACCCAGGCAGCCAGACATGGAACTTTGGAGGTGCAAATTATTATATAGGATGATGACTAAGTAGCAAAATTTCTCGTTGAAATTCAAAGCGATTGCTGAGAAAATGGCAAAAAAACTCTAGGGTTTTTTTTTTTTTTTTGCCTCACTCTGTAGAAATTGGAATATAATAAGCTCTAACCACTGTAGGCAGTGAGTTTGTTATACCTAAGATTTTAGTTGTATATTTTCTCAATATTTCAAGTGCAGTCAAATCCATTGTTCTAGGAACATTTTTAATTGGCTTTGGTAACATGAAAAGCATCCGTATTTCTCCAGCTATCCAAATGATATAGCTCAACAAAGAATACCTAACAAGTTCTGTAGCAAATCAGTTTAAAAGTAAAATGATCAGTGCTAAAATTTTCAGTAGAAAAGTGTAAAAATAATGAGTCTGTAATTTTCTCCCATGGGCTGAAATACCTTTTACATGCTCAAAACTGCAGGTCAGCAATAAGCTTCTCCCCCAACTCACTTTCCCCCTAATTCTATAATTTTCTATGCCCAGGTTATAGAATGCTGCCAGTTATATGTGCAACTTAATTGTTAAATTAGCACTAATTGGCTATGAGGAGTTAATTGGCACCAATGTGCGGTTCATGTGTAATAATATTAAGAGTCTCTTTTATCAAGCCACACTAGTGGTTCCTGATGTGGAAATGCCGACAAAGCCCATTCACTTTGAATGGATTTTTCTATCGGCGTTCCCATGCTGAACCGCCAGCTTGGCTTGATAAAAGAGGAAAGGTATGGAAAACAGGTGTGAGGATGTTATAATGCCGTTGTATCACTCCATGGTGCGACCGCACCTTGAGTATTGTGTTCAATTCTGGTTGCCGCATCTCAAGAAAGATATAGTAGAATTGAAAAAGGTGCAGAGAAGGGCGACTAAAATGATAGCGGGGATGGGACGACTGCCCTATGAAGAAAGATTAAGGAGGCTAGGGCTATTCAGCTTGGAGAAGAGACGGCTGAGGGGAGACATGATAGAGGTATATAAAATAATGAGTGGAGTGGAACAGGTGGATGTGAAGCGTGTGTTCACGCTTTCCAAAAAATACTAGGACTAGGGGGCATGCGATGAAACTACAGTGTAGTAAATTTAAAACAAATCGGAGAAAAGTTTTCTTCACCCAACGTATAATTAAACTCTGGAATTCATTGCCGGAGAAAGTGGTGAAGGCGGTTAGCTTAGCAGAGTTTAAAAAGGGGTTGGACAGTTTCCTAAAGGACAAGTCCATAAACCGCTACTAAATGGACTTGGGAAAAATCCACAATTCCAGGAATAACATGTATAGAATGTTTGTACGTTTGGGAAGCTTGCCAGGTGCCCTTGCCGCTGTCGTGGACAGGATGCTGGGCTCGATGGACCCTTGGTCTTTTCCCAGTACGGCATTACTTATGTACTTATGACCTTAGTCGATATTTTATATTCTTTGCATGTAATTTCTTTAGCACACAACTGCTATGGGTCATGGGCGTGGGTAGTCCCTTTCATACGCAGGTCATAAAATCCTCTCAGTTACACCTAGCTGACAGCAGTTATGTGCAGGCATTTACAGCAGCCATTGAGCTAGTGTAAGTGCTCGCACATTAGGTGTAACTGTCGTTATGGAATACTAGCATGAGCAATTGCCTTTATAGGATTCATGCTTAGTGCACACACTTTAGGTGACCTTTTGAGAATTACCCCCTTAACTGGCACGGAGCAAGTAGAAATAATGCGACCGACAGCTTGTTTCTGAATTAGTAGAAATGTGTGAATCAGATAAACATATTCTTTAAGGCTGGCTATCGGGGAGAGGTGGCCATTTCCTGCATAGTTGGAAAAAAGATATAGTGGAATTAGAAAAGGTACAGAGAAGGGCGACGAAAATGATAAAGGGGATGGGACAGGGTGAAGCGTCTAGGGCTCTTCAGCTTGGAGAAGAGACGGCTGAGGGGAGATATGATAGAGGTCTATAAAATAATGAGTGGAGTGGAATGGGTAGACGTGAATCATTTGTTTACATTTTCCAAAAATATTAGGACTAGGGAGCATGCGATGAAGCTGCAAAGTAGTAAATTTAATACGAATCAGAGAAAATTTTTCTTCACTCGATGTGTAATTGAACAATGGAATTCATTGCCAGAGCATGTGGTAAAGGCGGTTAATGTAGCAGGGTTTAAAAAGGGTCTGGACAGCTTCCTAAAGGAAAAGTCCATAGACATTATTAAATTGACTTGGGGAAAATCCACTGCTTATTTCTGGGATAAGCAGCATAAAATGTATTGAGTTTTCAGGGATCTTGCCAGGTATTTGTGACCTGGATTAGCCACTGTTGGAAACAGGATGTTGGGCTTGATGGACCTTTGGTCTGTCCCAGTGTGACAATGCTTATGTACTTATGTAGATTACAGTGTATTGATTTCGGTTTGCAACTGTGTGTGGCCTCTTTAACCTAGTTCTCTCTCCTTTCAGCGCTGCGTAACCCTAGTAGCGCTATAGAAATGTCAAGTAGTAGTAGTAGTTTTAACTCTTTTAACTCTGACAGCCCTCTGCTAGGGGCACCAGCTGTAACTTTTTCCACAGCCACTGCATGTGTGCGTCAAGCCTGGCCACTGTTAGCTAATGTCTGAAACTTCCTTCTCCCAAGAAATGTGACCAGTATTATACAGGTTTCCTAACCCCTGCCATCTTAGGAATCAAACCTGCTGCTTCAGTTTAGAAGGGTAAAGGGTCATGGATTTTTTTATACATCCTTTCTGAGGTGCAAGCAAAGCAGTTTTTCAACCCTGTCTTGAACGACCAGTGCACTCGGGGTCTGTATTGATTAGAAGTAAGTCTGTTTAAAAATGATTGTTTAAGTGTTACCTTAAAGGATTGCTTTTCAACCCTGCTTTTGTCCGATAATACACTCTTGACATCTTGTCTTTGACAGAAAGTAACTTTTCTTGTGAATATAAAAAACAAGTTGGGATCCAGAAGATAAGACACAGCTCTAACTAATTTGGTATACAAAGGGGAGGATGGCATTTATTTCCCAGGCCCAGCTTGGCCACCTGAACTTGGGAAAGCATGTGACTACGTTCCCATAGATCTAAGCATTCTGTAATTTTCCCTAGCTCTGAACATGAGCTCAGCCTAATAAAAAGGTAGGGCTTTTCACAGTGGGGTGGGGGTTCATCTGTGAGTAACGTACGGCCTGCGCAGAAGGCTTGTTCCTGGTCCAAAGCTCCTAGCTCTCGCTGTACCGGGCCCCCCCAGCTGATAAGAGCCTGGATGATGGAGACCAGTGATTATTGTATGTATATAATGTATTGCTTCTTTTCCTGGTCTAAGAGATGTAGAGACCAGTGATGTAATGATTGTGTATAGAGTTAATCATGGTATATGTGCTAACCATTTTGTGTGTGTGTGTGTGTATATCTTAATCATTGTAGAATTTAGCTTCTCTAATATAGGTCTCATTTACTTATTACGAATCCAAAAGAATCCACGGTAATTATTGGGTAGTCTGTGTCAGTGAGACAGGCTGTAAATCCATAGCATTACAAACACTCAGATGGAAAGGCATAAAGCATCGTAAAACTCTGAGCTCTTGTTAAAACTAGGATTCTTTGTATTTTGTATGTTCATTTTCTTTTTCTGGAAACTTACCTGGAATCTGTGAACTTCCTTAGATCCAGCGAGCTGGGGACTAACCCGTTGACCAGATCCGGACAGCCCACACTTACTCGAGTGCCCCCACCTATCCTACCAAGACCTTCACAACAGACAGGGAGTGGGAGCAGCTTTAGCAGTTTCCGACCCACCTACAGCTCCTTTCCTCCAGCCTACAGCACTTATGGTAGTTCGCTGTACGGAAGTTATAGCCCATACAGTTATGGCGGGCTGGGATATAACCGCTTTCGGACAGATGATCTTCCTCCCAGCAGGTTTGTTCAGCAGGCTGAGGAAAGCAGCAGAGGTGCATTTCAATCCATTGAAAGCATTGTCCATGCCTTTTCCTCAGTCAGTATGATGATGGATGCTACCTTTTCAGCAGTCTATAATAGCTTCAGGGCTGTATTGGATGTGGCAAATCACTTCTCCAGATTGAAAATACACTTCACTAAAGTCTTCTCAGCTTTTGCTTTGGTCAGAACTATCAGATACCTTTACAGACGGCTCCTGCTGCTAATGAGGCTCCGCAAGAGTTCTGAAAATGAAGATTTATGGGCAGAAAGTGCAGGGACTGTGGCTCGGATTGGCCCTGAAGAAAGATTAACTAACTCTGCTAAATCATGGCCAATCTTCTTGTTCTTTGCTGTGGTTTTTGGTGGTCCTTATCTCATTTGGAAGCTGTTGGCAACGTGCAGTGAAGAGGAGATCGGTAAGAAGGTTACCTATATGTAGTCTCTTGTGTTTTCCATTGGTATCTGTTTATCCCCTCCTTCCACACACGTACTCTGATTTCTGTCTCTATGCTGTAAGACCCCACTAGCTCTCCTTTCACATACGTGCTCTGGTTCCTGTCTCTGTGCTTTAAGACCCCACTAGTGGAGGGATAGATGTTCATCCTCTCCTTTTACACACATGCTCTGGTTCTTGTCTCTGTGCTGTAAGACTCTGCTCGTGAAGAGACACATGTTCATCCTCTCCTTCCACACGTGTCTCTGTGCTGTAAGACTCTGCTCGTGAAGAGACACATGTTCATCCTCTCCTTCCACACGTGTCTCTGTGCTGTAAAACCCTGCTAGTGAAGGGACAGATGTTCATCCTCTCCTTCCACACACTTGCTCTGTTTTCTGTCTCTGTGCTTTAAAATCCCACTGGTGTAGGGATAGCTAATTATCGTTAAGATCTTGGTAGCTCAACATAGTAAATGATAAGATACTGATCAAATTGGCCCATTCAGTTTTACATAAAGGTTTGAAGACTGAGGTGGGTCGTAAATAATTTGCTCATGTCTTGATTCACCCAATTTTTTTTTTTTGCCTCTAAAGAAAAATAGTGAGGGGGAAATATAACAGCAGCTGTTGTAAAAACAGATATTTATGGCAATAAAAGATTCAGAATGTACATTGAAGTCATCACATAGACATTCATTAACTGTCCTCTTCCTGTTTGCTCACTTTTCTATAAATATCTTTAATAGCCATCTGGTGGAGCGTACCTGAGTTCAGGCTGGGTCACTTGTGTAGGCAACAACTCTTTTTCTCTTTCATTTTAATGTAGGGCTCATGTTCCTTTCATTTTCAACTTTTCTTCCCCTTCCTCACTTTGTCATACATGTAAAATTCCTGGTTATACGTCATCCTTTTCCACAAATTGCCTTTTGTATTTATAGCACTCTGGATTTCAAGAACTATAGGGGAAGGGAGAGAACAAAAAACATGGTGGCATATTTTCAAAGCACTTAGACTTACAAAGTTCCATAGGTTATTATGTAACTTTGTAAGTCTAAGTGCTGTGAAAATGAGCGCCTTAGTAGTGGTCTACAGCAAGAAGGACTTATTCATAGCACGTACTTGGAGCTCAACATCATACCCACCATCACACCACAATATACAGCAAAACTGGAAAACACCTCTATGTGAAGTCCAAGGAAAATGAAGTAGAGAGTGTGACAAAAGTGTCTATTACAATTCCTTTATTGCACCAAACAGAGACCCGACATGGGGCTGTGTTTCAGCGATAAGAACCGCCTGCTTCAGGGGTCAAAAATATAATATTTGCTGCTGGATGAGTTTAAAAGCAATGATGCCTAAATAGGAAAGATATTGAATACTTTGTGGAGCAGTCTTTCACCATGCCTAACAACCTTGGTGTGGGAAGGGCCAATACCATCTTTGTCCAATCAGCTTCACCTTTGCACTTGAGACAATACAACAGCAGAGATGGGAGGAGCCACAGTGCTAAGAGTTTCTTTGCCTGAATGGAACACCATGTGGGTGCTGTGGATCTCTGCTGTTGTGTTGTCTCAAGTGCAAAGGTGAAGTGGCTAATGATGCTGTTTGGACAAAGATCTGCTCCACAAAGTGTTCAGTATATTTCCTGTCTGGACACCATTGCTTTCATACTCATCCGGCAGCAGAATTTGACACAAGCTTCAACACAGGGAGTGTCTCTCAATTCCTTTATTGCACCAAACAGGCTAGTGGCACTGAAAAACCAAAATATATAAATGTGTATACCACATTAAAACTGAAAGAGGAAAAGCCTCAGAACATACCAGTGTAAAAAACACTTGACAAATTATGTCTATTATAGGCAGAAAAACCTCCTTAGTGCATTTTTTTTCACTCAAAATAACTTCATAATGCCAAAATATTAGAACAAAGTGAAGAACCAAAACTTATCTTTAAAGATAGCAGCTCGGATGTCAGCAGTGAGCTTGACATACTGTACCTTCGCCACTGCCAGCATGAGGAGAATAGGCGACATGGAAGAGTTTCTTCCGAAGAGAAGGTGGATTGAGGAGAGGAGGATAGAAGAGATGAGAGAATTTGGAGTGGGCTGGGGAGATCAGTTCACTCCTGACAGATAACATCTGTTGCCCCAGACAGGCCTCCTGATATACTGACACAAATCTCCCTCTCCAGGCACACACAGACATACAAATAACCATCTCAACATAGAGAAGCACACATGGTACACTTTACTCACTCCATTCTAGTCTACCATGTGGACGTCATGCCTCTTTCCACTAAATCTTCCACACAGGAGGAGGAAAGGGAAATATATCATTGTGCCACATTGTACTTGTTCAATTTCCAACTTGATTAACATAAATTTGAAATTTTATTTGTGTTAAGCAACTACTAATTGGGCAAGTGGAGAAGATGACCATGTGGTGGGAAGAGCAGAATATGACTTCAGTGCTACCTGTGAAGAAGAAGTTTCTTTCCGTGCTGGTGATCTGCTTAATTTGGCACCCAAAGGTAAGATTTGTTCATGGGCCATATGGATGGAACAATGACCTTGGCATTTTCAGGCCTGCATCTAGTTTTGCCACCTGAGACACAACTGTGACAAGCTGATTTGGTTCCAGTTTTGAAAACAGAATTTCATAGATTTGCTGGAGCTAAGCAATAATTAGTAAGTCTGCATACATCAGATTTGCTTTTCTTAAAAAGCAAAATTTGACCTATTAACTATGTGATTTTATGTAAAGGTTACATATATTTTCTTTTCCAGATCTGGCATATTACAACACATACGTGTGATTTGACAATGCAGAGCAAACTGAGATGTTGTAGTTCCACCTATTCTGTGAATTGCCCTTAGACCATCTGTGGTAGCAATGTAAGAACCTTACTTTTGCTTTGGTTCATCAAGCGCTCATTCATTATAAGAGACCAGGGACGTTCCTGCACCTGGTGTCCGGCATTCAGTGCTGAGAAAGGATGGTCCACATTTTAGCTCAATTTATAGTCGAAACATGATTAGATCCTAATCTATTTGATAATTTATTGCGTGAAATAGTATATAAGCCCTTCATTAACTGGTAGCACATCTTTGAGCAGTGAACCTCAACTAAACATTTCCTATAATTATTGATCAACCTCTAAATTTAGGCCCGTTCTCCCATGTAAGAACTGTATCAGTTCTAACATTGGAGCGCTTCCTTACATGAACAGCTTGCTTTGGGTCATGATTATCTTCAACCACCAGCCTTCCTAAACCCACTCCTAGTTTTTGACGTTCTCCCTTTAGGAGGTTGTCTGTCTTACTTCCTTCACAATTGGCTTCATATCACTACAAATGAGTGGGTCCTAAACATTATAAAGACGGGCTACAACGTGACCTTTCAAACCATACCCAAGGATTTTTCTCCTTCTTTCAAACTTCAGAAGCAGTTGACAGTGCTCATCCAGGAAATCCAGCTGCTTCTTGAAGGAGCCTCTATCGAACCAGTCCCTTTGTATCAATGTTTCACTGGATTTTACCTCCATTTTTTTCAGATCCCCAAAATGTCAGAGGGGCTCAGGTCTATTCTGAGACTACTCGACCTGTACCTCAAGAAGGCCAAATTTCATATGTATTCCCTTCAAACTATCATCCCTCTGCTCCCACAAAACAGCTGGCTAGCGACATTGGACTTAAACTTACGCTTATATTCCAATATATCCACCTCATCAGAAGTACCTCCGCTTTATTTTCAAAGACTTTCAGTTCCAATACAATGTGCTTCATTTGGGCTGGCAACAACGCCCAGGGTATTCACCAAGACACTAGCTGTAGTAGCAGCTTACCTAAGAAGGAAAGAAATTTTAGTCATTCTTTACTTGGACAACTGGTTGATATGTGGGCACAGCAAAACCGACCTCCTCAGAGTTCTCCAGACAACAATTTCTCTCTTCACTCAGCTGGGGTTCATAATAAACTATCAAAAGTCCATCCTAATTTCAACTCAGTCAGTTCTGGACTGTACTCAGGCTTGAGTGTTCCTTCCTTCCTCAACATTCAAGCAATTCAGCTCCTGGCCCCTTAGCTACTGTCTTCAGTCACTTGCACAACCAGAACCTTTCTCCATCTCCTCAGTCACATATCTGTATCCACAGCAATGTGTGCACTACAATGGGCCTTGAAAGAACAATGGGATCAGAACAATCACATACTTTCTCACAGGATTTATATCTCCCCACAAATAAAGCAAGCACTTCAATGGTGGCTTCACTTCCCCAATTTACTAGAGGGAGCTCCCTTTTTATCGTCCACCCACAACTCTCTCACTGACAACAGATGCTTCATCCCATGTATGGAGAGCTTATCTTCTACACTACCATACCCAGGGACATTGGACTCAATTGGAAGCTACCTTACAGGTCAGTCTTCTCGAACTCAGAGCAGTTTTCTATTCAATTCAGACATTTGCCTTTCAGCTCAAAGGTCAGGTAATTCTACTGCAGATGGATAACCAGGCCATGATCTATTTGAACAAGCAAGGGGGCACAGAAACTCTCTCTCTGTCTGGAGGCATTCCAAATATGGACTCTTCTTCTTCGACTTCATGCAACTCTTCAGGCTTCCTACCTTTCAGGCCAATACAATACATTGGCAGAGCTGAATTCTATACCCTCATGAGTGGTCACTAGCTCTCCCTACTGTTTGTCACATATTCAAAAGGTGAGGGACACCTTGCATAGACCTCTGCTTCCGATCACAATTACAAATGTCAACAGTTTTGTTCCAGACTTCCCTCAACACTCGGTCTGCTCAAGAACCCATTTCACCTTTCTTGGACAAAAGGCTTCTATTATGCTTTTCCTTCAATCCCTCTAATTCCCAGAATTATCTGCAAGGTTATTCAGGATGCAGCACTTATCCTCATAGCACCCAATTGGCCTCCCAATACCTCCCAATACAACACAAATAAATTCACCGCTATTAATACACCAAAACTACAATTGCCAATCTCCGAAACTTTAAAAATCCTTGGAGTCACTGTCGACCGCCACCTAACACTTGAGACTCATGCAAACAACACAACCAAAAAGATGTTCTACTCCATGTGGAAACTGAAAAGAATAAAACCATTCTTTCCGAGATCCGTCTTCTGTAACCTAGTGCAATCACTCGTACTTAGTCATTTAGACTACTGTAACTCACTATATGCAGGCTGCAAAGAACAAATACTGAGGAAACTACAAACAGCCCAGAATACAGCAGCCAGACTCATCTTCGGAAAACCAAAATACGAAAGTGCAAAACCCTTACGTGAGAAACTGCAGTGGCTCCCACTCAAAGAACGTATCACCTTTAAAGTATGCACCTTAGTCCACAAAATCATTCACGGTGAAGCCCCTGCATACATGACTGATTTAATAGACCTGCCACCCAGAAACGCTAAAAGAACATCCCGAACTTTCCTCAACCTCCACTTCCCTAACTGCAAAGGGATAAAATACAAAGTACTGCATGCATCAACCTTCTCCTATATGAGCACGCAACTCTGGAATACACTACCACGTAACCTGAAAACGATCTACGAATTAACCGACTTCCGCAAACGATTGAAGACTTATCTCTTCGAGAAAATCTACTGCTAGGATCAAAACACATGAAGCCCATACACACCAACAGAAATGAATCAATACACTCTCCTTGAATTCTCTCACCCCGCATTTCCACCACAATTAATACTCCACCCACAAATAAAATTGTTATACCCTAAGGTTATCTGCTATTGTTCTATCGCCCCATCTTTTCCCCATTGTATCATTCCATTGTTTAACGCCCCAAAGATGTTCTGACTTGACTCTGTCTCTCATAACTCTTCACAATGTAACCATAATTGTACTGTAACATATTGTACTTCCATCACTCACAATGTATTGTAAGCCACACTGAGCCCGCAAATAGGTGGGAAAATGTGGGATACAAATGCAATAAATAATAATAATAATAATGGTATCCATGGCTCCTCAGACTCTCCCAGACCAAGCCCATACCTCTAGGAGCTCATTCTCACCTCCTCAATCAGCAAAACGGACAACTACATCCCAATCCCAGGAAACTGTCTTTTACGGCTTGCAAGCTTCAAGGGTCACGTTGTTCTCTACAACATTGACAGTTTTGGATGTTTTACATGCCGCTTATAAACCTTCCACTCACAAATCTTATTCACTGAAATGGAAAAGATTCTTCAACTGGTGTAAGACTCTCAGTTTTTTCTTCGTCTTACTTGCTCCATCTCTCTGTTTCAGGTTTACAACCTTCTTCAGTACGCGTTCACCTCACAGCAACTTCCAATATTCTTTCCAAGGTGGGATCATTACCACTTTCATCGCACCCACTAATCAAACACTTCCTAAAGGCCCTAATCCATTTGCATCCTCCAATCAAGCCACTTCCACCTCCTTGGGACCTCAGTTTAGTCCTTGCTCAACTGCTGCAACCACCGTTTGAGCCTTTAGCGTCAGCTTCTTTGTAATTCCTTACATGGAAAACATTGTTCCTGGTAGCTATCACCTCAGCCAGACGAGTAAGTGGACTGCAAGCATTGGTGCATTATCCTCTATATACACAATTTTACTCTTTTAAGGTAACCTTATGTACACACCCCAAGTTTCAGCCAAATGTGGTCACTGCATTTCATCTCAATCAGGATATTGTTTTATCCAAAACCTCATTCTTCCGCTTCAGAAGCATCTCTTCATACACTGGATTGTCGGCAGAGCTTTTTATTTTATCTTCAGTGTACAAAATCTCACAGACCTTCTTCTCAGCTTTTCCTGTCCTAGAACCAAACATCTCTTAGTTCATCAGTAACCAAACAAACATTATTCTCCTGGATTGCAGCATGAATCTCCTTCTGTTATCATCAACAGAATCAGCCAGTGCTGACTGCCATTGGAGCTCATTCTGTGTGCACAGGTGATGTCTGCAGCTTTCCTCAAAGGTGTTCCGTTTCTGGACATTTGCAACATCTCTCTCATGCATGCTCATTAGGGGCATCTTGAAAACCTGATCTGGTGGTGGCCCTCAAGAACTGGGAATGAAAGCCAAGACCTTTGTTGGGGGGGTATTTCTAGAACCAGCAGAAGAGCAACACCCTGTTGAACATAAAGTAGTAGCTCCAAAACTGAGTCATTTATTTCTAAATCTAATGTATTTTATATATGAAGCTACAGTCTAATGATTGTGAATTTCTGTTCATTATTTCAAATATCTTGTGTTACTTTAGTACCCTGACTCGCAAACTTGGTCTTATATTTGATAGCACTGCATTGGGTTTTCCTCAGAGTTTTGTTGACTGTTTTTTATTTTTTCATTTTCAAATTTCTCTATTTTTAAATCACCAGAGCAACAACCCAAGATACGTGGCTGGCTCATGGCAAGCTTAGATGGGCAAGCTGTGGGCTTTGTGCCAGCGAATTATATCAAAATACTGGGCAAGAGAAGAGGCAGAAAGGTAGCTGCGCTGGAAAGGGTGAGTGAAGAAGGGCCTCCAGCTCTGGGAACCAGCACTACAGTTACTTCTGCAGCTGCCACCACACTGGAAGAGCAGGAAGCTGCTTTTGAGTCTGCCTTTGTGGAAACGAGCAAGGATCCGGTTCTCTCCCACCCCACTGAAGGAAAATTAGATTGGACTATATTAACTAAAGAAAACGTATGATAACCTTTTCAGTAAAACAAAAATTATAATGTAATAGATGCTATTCATCTGTCAAACTGCTAGTGCTAAGAAAAATAATTGTTTAAATTTTAACTATATGCTTGGTTTGATAGAATATCAATACCAGAAAGATATCCACACTTATGGTCTTCAAAATGGCTGTCAGGAGAAAATTGGCCTCTGATCTCTCAAGCTCCTCTTAGATAGATGTCAGCAGTCCATTTTAGGGCCTTAGAATATTGCAGTTGGCTGCTTGGACGATATGGGACTGTAATCAGATTAGGCAGTTTGTTTTGAGCATTTAAAATCTGCTTACCATAAGGAAACTTAGTGCTTCTGGCGAAGACCCAGGACTTTCACCTTCACTCCAGACAGAAGATTATGACCTAATAAAACCAAGTATTTTAAAAAAATATGTACTAGGATAATAACACATAAGCTACCTGCAAACATGAGGGGAGAATCAATATTATTATGTTGTGAAATTACTGTATACTAAAAAGAGAACATTTTATTATTAGGCTTTCTGTTTTGTGGATTTGTTTAGGAAGAGGTAGATAACATCAAGATAAAACAAACAGTTTTGGGCCTTTTATAAAATTAAATACTTGAACCAAATGGTTGGTGTCTTAATTGTGCCTCAGTTTCCCTGAATAAGGAAATGTAATGCTGCAGCTCAATGTAAAATTAAAAGATGATGAAAAATAAGCTGGTTTCTTTCCTTTCTGGTGGAAGGGTACATACAATTTTGTTTGAGGCAAATTAATCATAGGAAGCTTGAAACGATTCTTTAGTGGTTTGTCTGGTCTGTCTATGCCTTAAAGAGTGTACTGAAAACTTATGTAATAATATGGGAGCCATAATTGTAAAATTATGGCTCCCATATTATTACATTGTAGATTAAGTTTTCAGTACACTCTTGACGATCAAAATATTTCTTCAAGTATATTTAAAAACAAGTATTTAAGGTGTTTATTCAGTCTCTCTCTTTTTGGTGAATCAAGTACATTGTGCACAGATCTGAATTTTATTCAAAACTTTTTTCTTAGAAAAGTAAAGTAAAATATACAATGTGCACAAAGTTGTTGTTTTGCTTACTGTGAACTCCATGCCCTGCTGGCTGCACTGACTGTGGCCCTTAGTATTTCTCCTGTATGTTTGTATGGATTAATACATCCAAGGCCTAGTTTAATATAACTGTTAACCAATTCACTCAAAATTTCCTGGACAATAATTTCAGCAAGCGTTTTTTGAAATATAGCTGCAAAATACAAGTATGTGCCAGTTGAATAATGCATCCCAAAACCTGTCAACAACAAATCACTAAGGTAAATTTTCAAAAAACAGGGTGAGTTTGCTTGCTGTTCAAGAGGACTAATATCAAAGAAAGGTCTCATGAACACATACATTTCATTTCTTAGTATCTCCTAGATATTGTGATCAATTACTATGCTTCCTTTTGCCAAAATTTAAAGAGCAGTGTAAGGATTTGATTACACTGCACTGGGATTGGTGCTATTTAACATATTTGTAAATTATCTGGAAATTGGAATGACAAGTGAGGTGATTAAATTTGCAGATGACACAAAACTAGTCAAAGTTGTTAAAATTCATGTGGCCTGTACAAAAATTGCAGGAAGACCTTAGGAAAGTGAAAGACTGGGCATCCAAATGGCTGATGCAGAGTGATACACATTGGAAAGAATAATCCAGATCTTCCTTATAATCAATACCAGACCAGTTCAGACTAATGGGTTATGTCCATCCACCAGCAGAAGGAGACAGAAAGTAGTTAGAGAGTTGCATGGAGACAGAAATCTTGCCCATCCCTACTGGAATCTTACCCCTCCCCATCCATCCCCGCAAGAATTTAACCTGTCCCCACCCATCTCTGCAAGAATTTAATGGTACATAAAAGAAAATTCTGGTCAGCTCTCTCAGTATCTCTTGGAATTTGAGCCACAGCACTGCAGGCAAGGAAGGAATGGAAGCTGGAACTTGGAACACTCTGGTTCGCATATGTAAGATTTGTCTCTGATTCACTGGTACTGTGTGCTGAGAGATCGCCATATGCACATGCCAGTAGGACAGGTGATATCTGATGCTTGTGCCTCTGTCAGAGCTGAGGTCTGCACATCAGCCCAGGAGCAAAGAGGATTAATAGTAACATAGTAAGTGATGGCAAATAAAAACCTGAATGGTCCATCCAGTCTGCCCAATAATCACACTCATTATCAATTCATGATTAAATCAACAAGTGTGATATATACTTGATTATGGTCTTTTTTTGGTGGTTCTGGGACGTAGACCATAGAAGTCTATCTAGCCCCATCATTATGTTCCAACTGCTGGAGTTGCTGTCGAAGCCCACTCCTGTCTATTCATCTTCTCATTCGTGAGACACAGACCATAAAAGTCTGCCCAGCACCGTCCTCATGTTCCACCCACTGAAGTTGCTGTCTAAGCCCTTTCCAGTCCATCCTAAACCAGATTGCCATATGTGAGGCACAGACCATACAAGTCTGCCCGGTATCGGCCCTAGTTCATCACAGCTAGAGTTGCCATCTAAGTGTCACTCGATACATCCACACACATGCAGCGATTTAAGGTTAGGTTTTTTACAACTTCCATTTTCTAATTAGAGATTCTCTGTGTTCATCACATGACTTTTTGAATTCTGTCATCATTTGTGTGTCTACCACCTCCTTAATGGAACACTTTCTGCATTTGTGCTGTTAAAGCGAGGAGGAGACAGCACTCAAAGAACTTGGTACTCTGTAGATAAGTGGCTGGTGCAGGTGCAGCTTACACTTCCATGGGAACCCTGCACAAATAGTTTCCATCCCCACGGGAATCCTGCAGGAACTGCTTTTATCCCTGCACGAACCCTGTGGGGTTCCCGCGAACTCTGTTCCCGTTCAGGTCTCTATTCCAAGTACTTCACCCCTTAAGAGTATCATGCAGCCTGGAATGCTCAGTATTTTTTCTGTCTCCGAGCAGATGGTGGATGGGTGTGCAGCTCCTCTTAGTGATGGCTGGCAAGCTCTTGCCCCAGCTCGGCTGGGTGACTCTGGTTTTAGTTCTTTTAAGATGATACTTGGTGCTCCTGGGTCCCTCATCTGCCAGCTAGGAGATACTTAGTGCTACTGGGTCCCTCTCCTCCCCTATCACACCTGAGGCCTTTGAGGCTCGGTGGACTTGGATATGGCGACTTGCAGGCTTGTATTGGCTTCTGGCCACAAGTATATATGTTTCTTTTGGCTTCCACTGTAAACTGTGTCACCCTTCTTCACTTTCTGCTCTTGATAAGGTGAGCTGTATTGTAAGGCGAGTTTGGCTGTTCTTAGGCTATGCTAGTTGCTTTTTTTTCTGACTTCTAAGAGCTCTGGGGATTGATGATGCTGGGTTGTGGTCCACCTACGTTTCTTTTGGGGGCTTTTGTCTCGTTTTGTGCCTTTGTATGACTCGGTGGAGATGTAGCTCTTTTGGTCTGCCATTTGGGGTCCAGACCATTTCAGTTCTGTCTTGCTGCCCCATCGACTGTTATGGCGTAGTTTCGGCATGTGATCAATTCAGAGATGGCATGTTGCTTCCTCGTTCCTCTGTGGCTGTCTTTGGCTGCTGGTGCCTGTGCTTTGGCCTTTGCTCTCTGCTGTGTTCTTTGTGGTTGGAGCTGGGACTCCATGACTTCTTTTCGTTTGGTTGGAAGTTGGGATTCCAAATTTTTTTATTCAGGGCTTTTGGTCCTTCCCTAGGCTCCTTTTTCAGGCTCTTCAAGGTCTCCAGTCTCTACCTATCTTCCTGGCATAGTTGCCTTGATCTCTTTCGTGGGCTCTGACTTCTTGCTTCTATCGGGGTTTATGGTTCTGTTCTGGGATGACGCTCAGCGTTGTCATGGATGTTTGGTCTTGTTCTATTAGGGCACTGATCTATTTTTCTTGTCCTGCCCTATTGCTGTGACTGCTTTGCTACATCCCATTAGTCTGAACTGGTCTGATATTGATGACAGGGAAGTAAAAATTGTGTTCTTACCTGATAATTTTCTTTCCTTTAATCATACCAGGACCAGTCCCGATGCCCTCCCTTTCTGCTTTATGTTACATTTCTTCCTTGTTGTTTCCTCTAGGGCTTACCTCCGACTCTGCTGTGACTGGGTCCTGTTGAGCTCCTGGAGGCGGGAGATCCTTTGTAAAGGCAACATTTCTTTTGCCATCTTTTACAATGCCAGCTTTCTATGGCTCTCGATTGTGTCTCACTGCTGGGCCATTTCTCTTGCTACAGGGGTGCTTCTGCTCGATAGATAGAAAACTGAGAAGTGCCTCCCCTCATTCTTCGATGGGTGGTATGGGTACCTCTTGGTCACCTGGGAGCCATGGTTAAGTCTGCTCCATGAATGTTCTTAGTTTCCCGGTGGATTCTACTTCTTGTTTTCTTTTTTGTAGCAGTTGAGAGCACCAATGCTTGCCTATTCAAAATACTGAGCATTGCAGGCTGCACAATACCCTTTAGAGGTGAAGTGCTTGGAACTATTTTCTCTGTCTCATTCCACTAGTGAATGGACAAAACCCATTAGTCTGGACTGGCCTGGTATGATTAAAGGAAAGAAAATTATCAGGTAAGAACATAATTTTTCCATAGTTACCTGATGTTAATGGTCCACCTTGGGAGTCAGCATTGAAGAAAAAGATCTAGGTGTCATTGTAGATGATATGGTGAAATAATGCCTAGCAAACAGGATGCTAGGCATTAAAGGGATAGTAAAAATACTATAATGCCTCTGTATTGCTTCGTGGTATGACCTCACTTTGAGTATTGCATTCAATTCTGGTTACCATATTTAAAAAAGAGATAATAGAATTACAAAAGGTTCAAAGAAAAGTGACCAAAATGATAAAGGGGATGGAACGCCTCTCATATGAGGAGAGGCTAAAGACCTCCTATTCACCTGGGGCTTCTCTTTCTTCCCTTGCACATACCTCTGGCCCTTCTAGTGGAGCTGGTGGGGGAGGGATTTTCTCTTGAATTTCTTCTGCTGCTTCATTAGGCCTGCTTATTTGGAGCTCTCTGCCCAGAAGTTGGATGGAAGTGGAGTCTGAGGGAGGGTCAGTGGCCCCTTCTGCCCACCCGCCTTCTATTGCCACCCTTTCTGGGGATTCTCTTGCCCTTCGTGTCTTGAAGAATTGGAGAACGGCAAATTCTTTCAGGAGGAACCTGATGATCCCTCTGCGGTTTGTGTTTCCATAAAGATGAATTGCCTTCCCTGATTTCCAGCGCCTTGGCGACCTTGAATGTCGCTGACCCTGAGGCAGCTACATCTACTGCAGTCAATCCTAAAATGGCCAGCACCAGGAAGCCTTAGAAGGCATTCTCTGTGCAAGCCATTCAGGAGCTCATTACAACTCAGTGGTCAGACCCTAATGGGGGTCTTTGGAGTGTGAAGGTTATGGCCCGTCTGGTGTATGCATGTGATAATATTTGAATAATTGTCTATACTTATGGCTATGATTTCTCAATGTGTGGCATCATTAAAGGACAGACTTTTAAATGCCCAGTTGGTTTTTAATGGTAATCTCATCTCTGTTAAATGTTTCAGACATATCCATGTACTTGCTCCCATGATATAACTGAATTCTATTATTCTGTCTCACTGTATTTTCAAATGTAAGCCACATTGAACCTGAGTTTGCTTGGGATAATGTGGGACAAAATATAACAAAAAAAAAAATCCTTTATCCTCCACCTTTTAAGACACTGCATATCCAGCTGGATGGTGATGGCACAATGAAAGCAAGTTTGGTCTAATGAAGACTAACCATAGGCGCCCGGTATAAGAGGCTTGGGGAGACTAAGCCTCCCCAGCCCAACCGATCCCCCGACCCTCGCTCTCCGCTCCCCCCGTCGTCAATCATCTGACGTCAGCTCGATGGCCCTCGTTCCCGTCCTGCCTTTGCCCTACCTTAAAATAGTGTAATCCTCGAGCGGGCGGCACCGGCATTACAAGCAGCGGCTGGCTCCGGTGTTCCCTTGCATGGCTCCGCCCTTGCGGAAACATGTCAGAAGAGGGCGGAGCCATGCGAGGAAATGCTGGAGCCTGCTGCTGTGTCTCCAGCTTCGCTTTGTTCCTGTTTGTGTAGGTGAAATCGACGAGTTCGGTGTTTGGCTGTCTATGACTGGTGGTGTCATCAATCAAGGAAGGTTCTGTTCATTCAAGATGGCGACCAGCAGGTGGTTGATGACGGTAACAGGGAAATAGGGTGAAAAAAAATTAGAAAAATGAACTTGAAAAGAAGCTGAAATATGCTCAGAACCTCTTCAGAGAAGCTTTAATAGGTCGAGCAGTCCGTTAAAGTTCTCATTGAGTTGGTGGATGTGTAGACCAGTAGTAAATAAGTATTTTCTTCTTGGAGTCTATTATATATATAGATAGATAGATAGATATAGATATATAAATAATATTAGTTTAACACCGTGTGTTTATATTTTTATTTCAGTACAAATGGTGTCAATTTTTATTTTAAAATGTTATCAGACAATTATGGATTTAAGCTGCACCCCTGGCCCCACCCCTAACCCCGCCCCCTTTAGCCTCCCCAAACAGTTGGGCCACCGACCGCCTATGAGACTAACTCAAAATAACATGTTCCTTACCTGGGCCCTAGCATTACCATATTGAAAATGTGACCATACCATGCCTCTGTGGTTATGCACCACTAATAAGTGATTAATTGACTATCTTGAAAGGATTATATAACCTTTGGATGCATGACTAGAGACACAAACATACACTTATTTATTTAATATCACATTTCTTCATGTACAGCCAGAAAACAACCTTTTAGCGTGGATAGTGTTCACAATGAGCTACTTTTATTATTTACCAGATAGTATAGATAAGAGAATTCAGTTTTGGCACAGTATGTCATCACAAGAACAAAATCTAAGAAAACCAATGAACTTCATTAGGGGCTTATAGCCCATTTAGTTATATTTCAACAAAAGAGATCTGCATGAAACAAAATATTTATTTTTATTTTGACTTATAAAACCACTTGTCCCTGAAACATGTTCAAAAATGTAAACTTCTACAAAACAGATGCAGATGTGATTCCACGTACCCCAGTGAAAGGAGAGTTTAATTTAGCTTCCATTTAATTTTGGTATATTTCAACTTTATAACACCAGGCTTCCCAAGGTAGATTACAACAACAGTTAAGATTAACCCATGAAGAAGCAGGCTATCCTCACTGAAATCTCATCATCTGTATTGTATAGAACAGTGTAGAAAAATGAGCACAAAATACAGAGGTTATAACTGCTGACCCCTGACTCTACATTGTCACAGTGTTAAATGAAAACATATGTTCTGCATCCACAGGAGCCTTTCATGCAACAATGAGTGCGCAGCTGAATTAGCACATTTTCCCATAGAATTCACCATACAAAATAAAATGTGATTCTGGTTTCATCTAAGTATCAGCAACATAACCTCTCTCCAGGAGAAATATTGGGCCCGATATTCAGCTGACGGCAGGCAGTGTTTTGCTGACCGCTGCCAGTTTTATTCCTGGATATTCAGTGCCAATCCGTGTCCATACACTGGTATTAAATATGCAGGCATACATGGCTCGATCAAACATAGCTTGTGTTATATTCAGCACTTAACCGGCTAGGATGAACCGCATTAAGATAGTACTGTGTTTGAAGCTGTTTTCTTAGCCGTTTAAGTGCTTAATCCCTCTTACAACTCACCATACAAAAATATTCAAATTGTAATCACCACCTCAGAAACAGCACATGTTTAAAGATGGGTTTTTGTTTGTCCTAGAGCCTGCTTTCAGATAGGGCCAGACACTTTATAAACTAACACAAAACCTTTCAAAAAGACACTCAAAGCCTATACAGAAAACTTAACACATAACAGCCCTAACCCACCTATTAAAAGACAGTGCTATAAATATTACACTGGACCCTAGAGCACCAATATTCCTGCTAGTGGAAAACGGGAACAAGCTGGACTGTTACACACTCCTACACAGATACTACACGCTAGCAGCATCTGTCACCTCAGTCACACATGCAAAAGCATTAAATAAAAATATTTTTTCTTTGCTACCTTTGTTGTCTGAGCATTATATTTTTCTAATTAGATTGTAAGCTCTGTCGAGCAGGGACTCTCTTCATGTTCAAGTGTACAGCACTGCGTACGTCTAGTAGCACTATTAGAAATGATAAGTAGTAGTAGTAATTGGGCTGGTTCCAGTCTCTTTTTCACTCTTCATGTGTCAGTCTTCTCCTAAATTCTTTTCCAGGTTGGCTTTTCCATTTCTTCTCTCTCCTTTTGTCTTCTTCCTTTCCTTCTCTTCATCTGTTTGGCACTGATCTTTTGTTTTATGTTTTTCCCCACTTTTCTCTCACCCTTTAGTCATTAGTCTCCATTTAACTTCTCATCTACCTTCTGGCTTTTACCATCTCCTTCTCGTTCCCTCTCCAGCACTCCCATTGCCCCCTCTGTCTCTCCCTTACCCAGTCTCCTAAACCCTTCCCCCATCTTTCACCCATTTCCTTAGTCCCCCATTCCCATCCTTTGTACTCACCCTCTTAGCCCTCAGCTACTCTTCACTGCATCTCATCACCCTATCAGTCCCAGCTCCATTCCTGTCTCCCTTCCTTCCCTTGCCAACAAGGCCATTCTTTCATCTCTTACCCTATACCCAATAGCCTTTCTTTCACCATCTTTTAAACCCCATTCCATCCTCACTCAACTCCTTCAGAGACCCATACCCTTCCTCCATACCCCTCCCCAGTACCCTCATCCTCTCTCCAGTCTTCTAGGTCATTTACATTATGTCTCAATTTTTCCCCGCTTTTCTTGCCCCTCTTCTCATATCCCTCATTTCACACCCTCACTCATTCTCCCAACCCACTCATATCTAAAACTGCCAAGTATTCGCTATCCCCTCAAATTCCCACTACATCTCTCCTATCCATAATTTCCTACACTGTACCTATTCCTCTTCCCTCCGCCCACACCCCCTCTTCCTCTCTTTTCCCCTCCCCTTTACCCATACCTCCTAGCCCCATCCATTTTCTGCTCTATTCCCTTCTCTACTCATACCTCCTAGCCCTATCCCTCTCCTGCTTCTTCTTCCCACACCCAACAGTCCCATCCATCTTATGCTGCTTTCCCCCATCCCCAGTTTCATCCATCTTCTGCTTTCCAGTATCTCCTATTTGACTTTTTTCTTTCTGCATGTCCACCATTATTCCCTCTGTGTCCCAATCTGTCCTGTCCAGCACCTTCCCTCTTGTCTCTGTCCCTATTCCCATGTTCAGTATCTGCCTTCTGTGCCCCTATCCTTCCCCCTCCCACTTCTTCCCCTTATTTACCCTTTCTCCTGGACTCCCATCCCAGGGCTAGAATTTCTCCCTCTTCTCTCTCCTGGCCCCACCCCATGGTACTGCATCTCTCTCTCCTCTTCCCACTCCATGAATACAGCATCTTTCCCAATCTGTCCTCCCTCTACCCCCGCATGCATTCTATCTTTCTCACCCTCATCCCAGCATGTCTCTCTGTGGATCGTTTCTCTCCCCCTTCTCTTCCCCAACTCCTCATCCAAGATCTTGCTTCTTCTCCCTAACACTTGTGATTTAGCATCTTTTTTCTCCTCCCCATCAGTGGGTGTTGCTCTCTCTCTCTCTCTCTCTCTCCTCCCTCTCCTCTCCCCTGCAAGGTCCAGTGCCTCTCTCCCTCTCCTCCCCCCATGAGGTTCTGTGCTGCTCTCCCTCTCCCCTCCCCCGCGAGGTCCAGTGTTGCTCTCCTTCTTCCCTCTGCCTGTGAGGTCCAGTATGACTCTCTCCTCCCCCTCTGCGAGGTCCAGTGCCACTCTCCTTCTGTCCTCCCTCCCCCCCCCCCCCTTGAGGGCCGCTGTCACTCTCTCACTGTGCTGCTGTCTTTCAATCTTTCTGGGCAGTTGGCAGCATTAGCAATGTAAGCTAATATAAGAAGAGGAAGTTACAACAGAGAGAAGGCTTCTGGGGCAGGCCAAAGGCAGTTTGCTTACATTGCTAATGATGCTGGTGGCCCAGAAAGAGTGAAAGACAGCAGCACAGAGGGGGTGGGTGGGAAGGAGAGCGATACTGGAGCCTGTGAGGAGTGGGGTGGGAGGGAGATGCTGTAGCACTTGGGGCAATGCCAGAGGTGGCAAGCCAATTAGAGGGCAATGCCCCTTTTGCTCCCCCAAACTACACCCATGCCCTTAGAGATCCTTTGCACTTATCCCAAACTCAGATACTTTTTTCATCTCCACTACTTCCTCTGGGAGGCCGTTCCATGAATTCACCACTCTTTCCATGAAGAAGTATTTCTTCAGGATACTTCTGAGTCTGTCCCCTTTCGCCTTCATCCTATGACCCTGCATTCCAGAGCTTCCTTTCAGTTGAAAGAGACTTGCCTCCTATACATTTATGCTGCATAGGTATTTATATGTTTTTATCATATCTCCTCTCCCCCGCCTTTCTTCCAAAGAATACATAATAAGTCTGTATGCTTTATGACAAAGACTACGGACCATTTTAGTAGCCGCTCTCTAGGCTGACTCCATCCTGTTTATATCTTTTTGAAGATGCGGTCTTCAGAATTGTACATAATATTCTAAATCAGGTCTCACCAGAGTCTTATACAGAGGCCTCATCACCTCCTTTTTCCTAATGGCTATTCATCTCCCTTTGCACCCAAGCATCCTTCTAGCATTCGCCATTGCCTTTTCTACCTGTTTAGCCACCTTAAGATTATCACATATGATCACGTCCAAGTCTGTTTCTCTTTCGTATGCAAAAGTTCTTCACCTCCTAAACTGTACCATTCCCTTGGGGTTTTGCAACCCAAATGTATGACCTTACATATTTTTTAGCATTAAATATAATCTGCCAAATTTCAGATCATTCCTCTAGCTTTGCTAAGTCCTTCCTCATGTTATCTCCACCATCAGAGGTGTCTACCCTATTGCAGAGTTTGGTATCATCCGCAAAAAGCCAAGCCTTACCAGACAGCCCTTCAGAAATATCACTTACAAAAACGTTAAAAAGAACTGACCCAAGAACTGAACTTTGTGGCACACCACTGGTAACATCCTTTTTCCACAGATTGAACTCCATTTACCACTACCCTCCGTCGCCTTCCACTCAACCAGTTCCTAACTCAGTCAGTCAGTTTAGGTCATATCAAGGGCACTTAGTTTATTTATTAGTCATCTATGTGGAACCATGTCAAAAGCTTTGCTAAAAACTAAATACACTACATCTAGCGCTCTCCCTCAATCCAATTCTCTGGTCACTTAGTCAAAGAAATTAATCAGATTTGCCTTGGGCCCTCTAATCCATTGGATTAAAAAAACTTTACTATTCTTTGTTGTAAAAATGTTTTTATTAGTTTACTTACCACAGAAGTCAGATTTACGAGCCTGTAGTTCCCACCCTCTTCCTTACTTTCGTTTTTGTGAAGAGGGACCACCTGTGCTCTTCTCCAGTCCTCTGGAACCACTCCTGACTCTAGAGAAGCATTGAAAAGATCAGCCCCATTGCTTTGTCCACCTTTAGTTTAGCCAGCTCCTCACAAACACAGTCCTTTGAAAATTGATCAGGGACTATCACCCCTCCATTCCTATTTGGGTTTGTCTTCTGCGGTTCTACTCGCAGTCCTTCAGCTGTGAACAGAAATATTTGTTGAGCAACTTCACCTTATCTTTATCAGCTTCTACATATTCCTCCCCTTCACCTTCGATTTCACCATGTACATTTGACAGTTACTGCACGATGCACGCACCTCTTGGTACAGCACGAATAGAGAGGGTATAACAGCATACACAAGAAGCATACAGAAAAAAAGCAACACTGGGCCTTTAAGACTGGGACAATTGAAGTTCTTTATTGGTGACCCGACACGGGCCGTGTTTCGGCATTAAACAACGCCTGCCTCAGGGGTCAAAGAAAAACTCTGTGAACATACACGTGATATAACTTCAATGGCCCAACGTAAAAGCGCTTTTCTGTGCAATTGAGACGACTCTTTATTGAGCTCTTTCGCCTGTGCGGCGAATAGTGAACATTTTCACCTTACGTTGGGGCATTGAAGTAATATCACGTGTATGTTCACAGAGTTTTTCTTTGACCCCTGAGGCAGGCGTTGTTTAACGCCGAAACACGGCCCGTGTTGGGTCACCAATAAAGAACTTCAATTGTCCCAGTCTTAAAGGCCCAGTGTTGCTTTTCCGCAGCCCTTGGTACGCCATTTTAAGCTGCATTAGGCAGGTGCTACATAATGATCTGACCATGAAACTGGATGTCCAGAACAAAAATGATGTTAGCATACTTGATGGTAATATTGGATTATAAGAACATACAATAAGATCTAATGAATGACCCTTTTCATGAGTAGGAAGAGTAGAATAACCTGCAAGGAATTTAAGCTAACAAATCCCAAACATTGTTATCTAAAATATTCTCTAGATGTAAATTAAGGTTTCCTGCAATAGGCAATTGTGGGGGTCTTCTACTAAAGATTAGCTTGAGTTATCTGCAACAAGGCCCATAGGAATAAAATAGGCCCTGCTGCAGATAACTTGAGCTAATCTTTAGTAAAAGACCCCCTGTGTGAATTTTGTAGAAGCACACAGTACAATCTCAAAAAACTGTGACTGACGTTCCAGTACAGTGATGGTGAACCTTTCAGAGACCGAGTGCCCAAACAGCAACCCAAAATCTATCGCGAAGTGCCGGTACTCATTATGGGCGGGGTCACCACATATGACTCCACCCCTATGATAGCCACACCCCCTTACACCAGCCATGGCGCATATAAACAGACATCATTGAAAATATTATATTAGTATAGGAGAAAAAAATAACATGATTTTCTTTCATTATAAATCATTTCTGTAAATTGTTACAGCTCCAGTATACCCAGTGCAAAATAAGACAGCAGATGTAAATTCTCAAATTGGACATATTCCAAACACTAAAATGAAAATAAAATGATTTTTTCTACCTTTGTTGTCTGGTGATTTTGTTTTTCTATCCATATTGGTCCTAGTCGCTGATTCTGCTGCTCTCTATCTGTTCTCTTAACTCCGTTTCCAGGGCTTCCTTTCCATTTATTTCTTTACTTTCCTCCTTTCTTCTTCATTTCTTGCCCTCCATCCATGTCCAGCCACCCTCCTCTTCCCTCCAGCCACCCATGTCCAGCCACCCTCCTCTCCCCTCCAGCCGCCCATGTCCCAGCCACCCTCCTCTCTCCCCTGCCTCCCCTCCAGCCACCCATGTCCAGCCACCCTCCTCTCCCCCCTGCCCTCCCAGCGGCAGGCCTCCCTCCCATTCAGCACCAGGCAGGCCTCCCTCCCGGCCACCCAGCACCAGGCACCAGGCCACCCACCCAGCACCAGGCCTGCCACCCAGCACCAAGCACCAGGCCTCCCACCCAGCACCAGGCCAGCACCAGGCCATCCACCAGGCCTCCCTCCCACCCACCCGGCAGCAGGCACCAGGCCACCCTCCTTCCCACCCGGCACCAGCCCGCCCGGCCTCCATCCCTCCCTCCGAGCATGAAATTTAAAAGTCTTCCCTTGTCGGGGTTAAGGCGGTGTCAGCAGTAGCAGTGAAAAGCGGGCTGCTGGTTCGGCGCGCCTTCAGCCTTCCGTCTCTAAAGCTCTGGTCCCGCCCTAACAGGAAATGAGGGCGGGACCAGAGCTTGAGAGACGGAAGGCTGAAGGCGCGCCAAACCAGCAGCCCACTTTTCACTGCTACTGCTGACGCCGCCTTAACCCCGACAAGGGAAGACTTTTAAATTTCGTGCTCAGAGGGAGGGATAGAGGCCGGGCGGGCTGGTGCCGGGTGGGAGGGAGGGAGGAAGGAATGCTTGACACTGAGTGGGTGGTGAGGGCTGGAACGGGCTGAGGCGACGGGCGGCATGCATGCCAACAGAGAGGGCTCTGTGTGCCCTCTCTGGCATGTGTGCCATAGGTTCGCCATCACTGTTCTAGTAGAACTAGAGGACATAAATTGAGGTTGATGGGGAGCAGACTCAGGAGTAATGTTAGGAAGTATTTTTTCATGGAAAGGGTGGTAGATATGTGGAATGGCCTCCCGCGGGAGGTGGTGGAGATGAAAAAGGTAATGGATTTCAAACTTGCGTGGGATAAACACAGGAATCCTGTTTAGAAGGAATGGATCCATGGAATCTTAGCGGAGATTGGGTGACAACGCCGGCAATTGGAGAGTAAAACCAGTGCTGGGCGGACTTCTACGGTCTGTGCCCTGATCGTGGCTGAATAGATATGGATGGGCTGGAGTGTACATTTTAAGGGGTTTCGTTAGCTTCAGAACTTTAAGTACAGGAACAGTGCTTGGCAGACTTGTACAGTCTATGCCCTGAGAAAGGCAAGGACAAATCAAACTCGGGTATACATATAAAGTATCACATACCATGTAAAATGAGTTTATCTTGTTGGGCAGACTGGATGGACCGTTCAGGTCTTTATCTGCCGCCATTCACTATGTTACTATCAGGCTTATTTTCGAAAGAGAAGGGCGCCCATCTTCCGACACAAATCGGGAGATGGGCGTCCTTCTCTCAGGGTCGCCCAAATCGGCATAATCGAAAGCCAATTTTGGGCACCCTCAATTGCTTTCCGTCGCGGGGACGACCAAAGTTCCCGGGGGCGTGTCGGAGGCGTAGTGAAGGCGGGACTGGGGCATGCTTAACAGATGGGTGTCCTCGGCCGATAATGGAAAAAAGAAGGGCGTCCTTGATGAGCACTTGGCCGACTTTACTTGCTCCATTTTTTTTCACAACCAAGCCTCAAAAAGGTGCCCGAACTGACCAGATGACCACCGGAGGGAATCCGGGATGACCTCCCCTTACTCCCCCAGTGGTCACCAACCCCCTCCCATCCTAAAAAAAACTTTAAAAAATGTTTTTGCAGCCTCAAATGCCATACCCAGCTCCCTGACAGCAGTATGCAGGTCTATGGAGCAGTTTTAGTGGGTGCAATGCACTTCAGCCAGGCGGACCCAGGCCCATCCCCCCCTACCTGTTACACTTGTGGTGGTAAGTGGGAGCCTTTCAAAACCCACCTGAAACCCACTGTACCCACATGTAGGTGCCCCCCTTCACCCCTTAGGGCTATGGTAGTGTTGTACAGTTGTGGGGAGTGGGGGTTTTTTTGGGGGGGGGTTGGGGGGCTCAGCACCCAAGGTAAGGGAGATATACACCTGGGAGCAATTTGTGAAGTCCACTGCAGTGCCCGATTGGTGTCCTGGCATGTGAGGGGGACCAGTGCACTACGAATGCTGGCTCCTCCCATGACCAAATGGTTTGGATTTGGTCATTTCTGACATGGGCGTCCTCGGTTTCCATTATTGCCGAAAACAGGGGACGACCATCTCTAAGGTCGACCTAAATGTTGGGATTTTGGCGTTCTCGACCATATTATCGAAACGAAAGATGGACGCCCATCTTGTTTTGATAATACGGGCTTCCCCGCCCTGGAGCCGGGACGTCCTTACAGATGGGCGCCCTTAGAGATGGTCGTCCCCGTTCGATTATGCCCCTCCATGTTAGCCAACTTCCTGGAGATCTATAAAACAACAAAATCCCAACTGGATCATTATCAGAGGTGTCTTATAATTTGCATAACATCCATTCCAATCCCATAGACACCTGGAAATCCATTAAAACGAAATAAAAATGCATTTCTATATAATCATTACTCCCCCACCCTTTTTATCCAATCTAGGGCTGTGTTTAACTTTATAACCCAAAGTGCAGGAATCTATCAACAATAGACTATTAATGTCAGAGAGCCAAGTTTCAACAATGAAAGCAAAACCCACTTCTGTATCTCTAATTAAATATCAAAGTCTTATTACAAATAGGCGTAATGTTAAAATATAAAGATGGCACAAGGACTGAAGATGGAACAACTGGTGGTGGTGGTGGGGGGGGGGGGGGTTAGTAAATCAAGGGGAATAGTTGTAAGGTAGGATGACTTTCTCCTAGATATTTTGTGTGATCATGATTGAGAAGGGGTTTTTTCCAAATTATTTTTGTGGAAAAGAAATTTACAAACAACGAACAACTAAACTGGTTAGTGCTATAAGCAATTTATTTAAATAGCTTATTCATAATGAAAGGTTAGTTCAATATTACTTTTATAAATATAACCCTATCCTTCCCCAAATAATGCTCTACTATAACAAAAATAAAGCCAAAAGACTGTTATAGTCTGATTTGATGGGGTTCCTTATGCCAGAACCAGAACAGATAAAACAATACAGTAGAGCAATTTTCAGAATTTATCACCAGGTGATAGCAAAATATCATGGCCCCATATTAAGCATTCAACTACGAGTCCTATGTGGCATGGCAGTCCAGATTGGCTCCCAGGTTGCTTGATATCATTTCCATTGTGCACGGCTATTACTTAAAATGCTCTATGACCATTATAGTATATAGTAGATTGCACCACTGATGATTGATAAGTTTAATGATCAACTCTCTTACAAGCAGGTGGGCTAGAGGCCTGAAAACTAACTGAGAGGGCTGCAGGGCTAAAAAAATCACCTAGGGTGAGGAATACCATGAACCAGTCCAGTTGGCAGACTCCATTTGATTCGGAGAACCATACCAAAAGTGCTTGTCTTGTGACCAGATTCCTGGGACTCTGCAAATTATGCTGCACACCTTGTTCCAAATTTGTGTCAAGTATGCAAGGAAAAGAGAGAACAGGAAACTGATGCTGTGGAAAAGTAGTAAATATTATGTATGTCTATTGCTCTGTAATCCAGCTAAAGCATCAAGCTGTAAATAATAAGCTACACCTCCAATTACATTTCCTCAGGATATTGATGTGAATAGTGTTTTGTTGCACTCTTCATTTTCAAATACCTAGTAAAACAGTTTTCAATGAATTTTATTCTGCTTTACTTCAGACATAGTTGCAGCCTTAATGGGCATGGCTAGGAGAGGACAGGCTGTGTTCCTCCATAGCCAAATGGAAGTTGTATAGTTCTTCAGATACAAATAACCAATGGTAGAAAAGATGTATAAAGATCTAGGAAATTATGTAATCAAGCAAATGCTTATTAGCATGAGGAGGGGGAAATGCTTTAAACAGTCCTGATGTGACTTGTCTAGGTGTGGTCACTTATTCTTTGTTTTGGGCATTTAAAACAAGTTCAAATTTGGATTTCTTTCTTTCTGAAAGCATGATGATAAAGCCTATACAGTATTTTTAATGTTCTATTTTTCTCTCCTTTGGAGATTTGTTCATGTGTCCTGTATTTTTAGGGTCAATTTATCCCTCCCTATATGGTGGTTCACCCACAAATACCAGGAAGAAATAAATCACCCAAGGCTGCATCAGGAGTTTAATTAGATACCTTATTTCTTATCAAGTATTTGTACAATTAGCAGATCAGTGATATCTCACTGCGAGTACAGAACATTGCTATACAAAAGTACTGCTCTATCTGAGACTCCAAAGAATATATAAGCAATCACATACTTTTATTTATTATTTTCCAAGTATATGTACAATCAATTGCTTATGGGCGTACAGTACCACAGCTACACATAGGTGTTCTCTGGGTCTGAGTCTCTAATGTTT
This sequence comes from Microcaecilia unicolor, assembly GCF_901765095.1. Lineage (NCBI taxonomy): Eukaryota > Metazoa > Chordata > Amphibia > Gymnophiona > Siphonopidae > Microcaecilia > Microcaecilia unicolor. The sequence goes on along the minus strand of NC_044033.1, from coordinate 93,481,213 downwards.
TATTTTAGGGTCTTTTTCGCCCTCACCCCAAATTACCAGCTAAAGCCAACTTGCAGATATAAAAGACTCAAGGCTACTTATGAGAAAGCAATAGGATTACTTGCCAATGCAGATACAATTGATTGGTTTCTCATGAGAGTGAGCAGCCCTGCTTGCACAAAGGTACTGGCTGTGACTGTCTCTCTCAATTGAAGTAGGAAGTACAATCACTTATATATGTTCATTAGCATAACAGGTCATACATAGGTAATCTGACAATAATCCCATTTATTGGATATATGCTAATATAATGGTTAACACTGATTGGTTATGGTAATGAGTTGGCCAGTATTTACTGGAAAAGCTAACAATAGACTAGTTAATCTTCCTGAGGAGTTATCTTGTACTGTTTTTCACTAAAACACCTGTGACCACCATGTTGCTAAACGATGTTACTCTGTTTTTGCACTTAAGCCTGTTCCTCATTCTGCTGCATGAATGTCACAACAGATCATGAGTTCTGCAGTCACACTGAAGTTCAGGTTAGAGTCCTGGGCCTGTAAGGTTTTCTCTCATTTTAGATCCTGAAACAAAGTCAGGCCTTGAACCAAAGCTCATAGCTGTAATGATAATAGACAGTCCCTAGAAGGTGAATACTTCCAGCCGTAGATCTTTAATGGCCAAATGAGCCACTTGAATTCCTGTTCCATTATGAAGAGAGGATGATTCTGAGCTGTAAGTCACATGGGGCTCACTACATACATCCTTGAGAAGGTGACTTACTCCTTAGTAATCTGTGCTCGCCGGTCGAAGAAGACTGCTATAGAAGTTAGAATTGCACAGTCTTTTGATCAGAAGGATCCTGGTGTTCTTTCATTTCTATTTTCCTGTTTAGATAAGAACAATAAGTTAATATTTTTGTTCAGTGGCTTACAAATTCTACAAAATGTTGTTTGCTGTATATGTACATCAGGTGTGTGAGATATTTGATGATTACTAGACTGAATAGTTTTCAGATAACCTCCATTTAAGTTATTTGTTCTCATGTATCCATTTTTTTCTTTTGCTTAGGGTCTTCCTGGTCCTTCCAGATTTCTCTATCTCTGTTGCGGTGATTTCCTTGTCTCATTTCTGATGCCTGTCTGTTTGAAAAGTAGTGTGGTTGCTGTGTTAGTCTACTACAAATGTAATAAAGAGAAATAAAACAAAAGAAAGGAAAATAAGGTGATACTTTTTTATTGGACTAACAATATAAACTCATACTTTGACCTGAAAAAGAAGTTTTGTCCAAAGCTTGTCAAAAAACATATTACAGTAAGCTAGTCCAATAAAAGTATCACCTTATTTTCCTTTCTTTTTGTTTTATTTATATTTTTTTTACTTATATAAGCAGTAAGCGTAGGGAGCTCAGGGGTCCTTTTACCAAGCTGTGGTAAAAAGGGCCCTGTGCTAGCAGTGGGGGCCCTTTTTGCCGCAGCAGGTAAAAAAGGCAAAACATGTCATGCCCATGCGATAAGATTTCACTTACCACATGGCCATGCGGGGGTGGGGGAGCACTTAACGCCACTTATTGAGGTGGCATTAAGGGCTTCTGGCGTTAACCCGGTTGCCCAATTACCACTGGGTTAGTGCTGAACTGGAAAGTATCTAGCTATTTTCCGTAGAATGACAAATGGCACGCATTGGGGCTGGAGCTAATGCCGGTACGTGCTTTCGGCCGACAGTAGTTCCAGATTATCGTGCAGTAAACCCAAGTTGGGCTTACCGCCGTGCTGTAAAAGGGCCCCCCCCTCAGCATGGTACCACTGCTGCTTGACGTATGACCCCCCTTCTGTTGGCTGCTGCCTGCCCAACCCAGCAGATGCACAACATCACAACCTGTTTCAGATGAGACAGCTTCACTACCTGTTGTACCTAGGTGACCACTAGAGAGTTTGTATGCCAAGATCACTGGCCTGCCCATGATATGCATAATCTGTAGAATCTGCCTCAAGAACTGGACAAGAACTGGACAAAACTTAACCCTTTCCCCTTGACTACCCAATGTACCCTATCACTTATTGAACCTTAATGCAATTACCACTCTGTATTTCTCATACCAGTATTGGCGATCACCATCACGGTATTATGTAAGCTTCATTGAGCCTGCAAATAGGTGGGAAAATGTGGGATACAAATGCAACAAACAAACAAACAAACAAATAAATAAATCAACTGTCCATTTAAGTTGTATATGCTGAAGAACTGCCATAGTCGTGTGAGACATTTGCTATCAACAGCTACATAAACACAGGTTCAGATCCAAGCATGTTCATCCTTCTAAGGCAGGTAAAACTAAAGTTGCTTACCTGTAACAGATGGTCTCAGAGGACAGCAGGCTGAATAGCCATACATATAGAGTGTCAGGGCACAGTATTTCCCAGAAAGTTCTGGAGATGTTTTACATACAGTTAAAAAAAACATCTGCAATCTGTGCACTTTTAATCACATTGAGGGAGGCTTTTTGGCCAGTCCTGGTTTTTGAACCTACATCCTGAAACAATATGGTATTTGTAGTTACTGATTCTACCCATTGACATCAGTGCTGCAGGTCCTATAATGCGTCATGATGGGGTTGTCAGAAATTCTGGACTGACCTCATGTCTCCCTCCTGGAACTGGGTAACTTGGAAACTCTTGGCATTTCTCATGTAACTAAGGTAGAGGGTAAATCACTATTTTCCTCAATAAAGGACTTTGAACACTTCAGGGCTGATATTCAAAGCAATTTAAAATGGCCAGAAACAGCTCCTGGCTGTTTAAATTGCTTGTTTGGGGCTAACTGGGCATATTCAGTGGCACTTAACCAGATAGTACCACTGAAAATGCCCGGTTAGACCTCAAGCCGAAACTGGGTACTTTGTGTGTGTTTGGGTGCGGAGTCAGCACTGAGCTAGTTAAAAGCCAATATTCAGCCCTTAACTGGCTCAGATAACCATATAAATAGGACTGCTTAAAACACAGTCCTGTCTTTATGTGGTTCATCATAGCCAGTTAAGAGCTGAATATCACAATTAACCAGCTATGTTTCAGCTGTCTGTGTATGCCCAGATATTCAATGCTGGTGCCCAGAAATGGCCTGGCATTGAATATCAGCAAGGTTCCGCGTTAGGAGTTACGGACCTAGAAAGGGATCTGGGAGTCATCGTGGATAAGATGTTAAAAACTTCTGCTCAGTGTGCTGCGGCGGCTAAGAAAGCGCACAGAATGTTGAGTATTATTAGGAAAGGGATGGAGAACAAACACGAGGATGTTATAATGCTGTTGTATCACTCCATGGTGCGAACGCACCTCAAGTATTGTGCCCAATTCTGGTCGCCACATCTCAAAAAAGATATAAAGGAATTAGAAAAGGTGCAGAGAAGGGCGACGAAAATGATAAAGGGAATGGAACGACTTCCCTATGAGGAAAGGCTGAGAAGGTTAGGGCTCTTCAGCTTGGAGAAAAGGCGGCTGAGGGGTGATATGATAGAAGTCTACAAGATAATGAGCGGAGTAGAGCGGACAGATGTGAAGCCTTTGTTTACACTTTCAAACAACAACAAAACCAGGAGACACAAGATGAAGCTAGAATATGGTAGATTTAAAACAAATAGGAGAAAGTTTTTCTTTACTCAGCGTGTAGTTAGACCCTGGAACTCGTTGCCGGAGAATGTAGTGACAGCAGCTGGCCTTATGGAATTTAAAGGGGGTTTGGACAGTCTCCTGAGGGAAAAGTCCATTGAACATTATTAATTTTTTTTGTTTGTTTGGGGGGGGGGGGGGGGTTGCCGGGTTCTTGAAGCCTGGATTGGCCGCTGTCGGAGACAGGATGCTGGGCTTGATGGACCCTTGGTCTTTTCCCAGTATGGCGGTGCTTATGTACTTATGGAATAAGGCTGACCACTGCCACCTGAATATCAACCCTTTCCTATTTTGGGGAAATTTTCAAAGGACTTGCATAATGGGTACTTTTGCCAGTGGACATCATAGTAACCAGCTCTATTTTAGTTAATGACATTTCATCATGTTATTAACTAAAATAGCATTAATGGAGAACTATTTTTTATTTGATGGCACTTTTTATCTTCAAACGAGTGGGCTGGCAATGGGTGCATGTTTTGCTCCTTCAATTGCCAAATTATACATGACCAAGTTTGAGGAAGAATGGATAGACCACTCGCCATTCAAAGAACGTATAATGGAATGGTGGAGATAGATCGATGATGTATTCATGTTATGGAGTGGCACACTTGAAGAGTTATCCCAGTTTTTGAGCTGGTTGAACTCCTGTAATGTTAACATTCAGTTTACAGAGCAACATTCTTTTGAAAAGATTAATTATTTAGATATTGAAGTCTCATTAAGCAGTAATGGTTTTCATACCAGAATGTTTGAAAAGAATACGGATAGAAACACCTTTTTACACAATTCGAGTTGTCATCCAGTGCATTTAAAGAATAGTCTCCTGTTCTCTCAAATGCTTAGGGCACGCAGAATATGTTCTGACTTTGACATGTTTAAAAAACAATCCAAAAGCATGATGGAAAAATTAAAAGACAGATTTTAAGGTCTGCTTACAAAAGAGTGAAGTACAACAACAGGGAACTCTTGCTATCCAATACCAACATTAGGGGAGACAATCGTGATATCTTCACTATGATTATGAAGTACACAGAAGCAAGCCCCAAGATTGCAAACTTAGTTAGAAAACATTGGGACATTGTTCAATCTATGCCCATATTTAAGAACTGGAACTTGAGAATTGCATACGCAAGAGGAAAGAATTTAAAGGAGAAGTTATGCCCCGCTGATATTTCAATTAAACCTCAGAAGAAAGTCAACTGAGTTATGGGACATTTTAAATGTGGAACATGTCAAATTTGCCGCATCACACATCAGACAACGTTCTTCAAAGATGAAGTCAATCAAAAAACTTTTGCTTTAAAACATTTCAGTAATTGTTTATCAGATCATGCTATTACGCTATCACACTATTACTTGTCCATGTTTAAAAATCTATGTGGGTATGACGACCAGACAATTAAAAGTAAGACTGCTTGAACATCGTTCAAACATCAGGAGAGCAGCCTGCAAGGAACCTCTAGTGGATCATTGTATTAAGTCACAACATGTCTTTGAAGATCTTAAATGCTGTGTATTAGATAAAATTGAACCCCTTAACCGAGGGGGAGACAGAAAGTTATTGTTACAACGGTGTGAGTCCAAATGGATTTTTTGCCTCAACAGTCTGGAACCTGGTGGTTTAAACAGTAACATGGACTGGCATGTGTTCTATTATCACATCATAAGTTTTCTTGAATGTACATTTTTCATTATGTTTATGTTTAGCTTCGTGGGGGCGTGGTTATGCTAATTAAATAATCCTGCCTCAGTATTTAAACATTTGAAGTTAGCGTCTGACATGTCAGCGCCATTTTGAAGCACAGAGCTGAAAACTGAGTATGTCATTCATTGTCATTTATTTGGCGTTTTGACCATAAGCACTGGTTCCTGACGAAGCCTCAACAGGGGTGAAATGGTGGCACCATAGGATGTTTTGTAAGCTAAGTGCTGACTTTTCTTATTTTCCAGAAAAGTTTATGTTTAAAACATTTCAGACCAACAATAGTGTAATACAGAGTTTTTGCCCGATGTTAGAAACAAAATAGTGATTTAAGACATTTAACCATATCATTCTAAAGGCTGTAGTCCTTTAGTTTCTGAGGGCTTTTCTCCTGAAAAATGGTGCTTGAGCACCCCCAATATTAAGAAGACTCCTTGACTGTGTCCACGAAGGAGTAAATACGCTTAGGTTTAGCAGCCTCTATCATACTGAAAAGTTGTCTCCTATGGTGGACGTTGCCCCTTTTCTGAAAGGGAAAGTATGAGGAGACTTTTCAGGGGACAGAGAAACACCTTTGTGGTTGGAGGGATCAAAGAAACCAATCTCTGACTCCACTCTCTACTCTAAAAACTTAGTGATGGTTAAGTTGGGCAAAATATTGGTGGGGCTGAATCACAGCTGTGTCGAGTCTTATTCATCCTTCAATAAACAGTTATTTTTATCTGGAGCGCTGTCCACTTTTTGAGTCATCTTCGCTGTTTTGTTTTACGCTACATATTTCTGAGGAGACTTGTTTCTTCTGTTTCACATCAATTTTCAAATACCCCATTTACCCGGGTAAGTGGCTTGTGAGGATTTATTTCTATCTTAGAAAAATGCATAAATCATTTCCCAAAGCACTGTTCATCTGAAGTGGTGTACTATCATCATATATATATTAAAAAAACACAGCACATGCAAAGAGCAATTCTATAACCATGCACCTGCCATTACACACACCTTTCATGCACAAATGCTGTAAAGCATGCCACCTACATGCACAAAGCCCAAAGCACTATTTTGTAAGGGCGTGTATAAGTGACATAGCACATAACTAAGGGGGGCATACACATGGGTGGGATATGGGCGTGTCTCCCACGTACACACACACAACTTATAGAACACTCCTTGCCAAACGTAGGGGCCCGTTTATCAAGCTGCAGTAAAAAGGGCTCTGCGCTAGTGGCAGCCTGTGTTTTTGCCATGCGCAGAGTCCCCTTTTACTGCAGCGGGTAAAAAAGGTGGAAAAAAAGAAATGACCGTGTGGTAAGTTCACACTTGCCGCACAGCCATTTCGGGGGTGGCAATAAGGTCTCCCGCATTAACCCAGCAGTAACCGGGCAGTGCGCGGTGCTGCCTGATTACCACAGGGTAACTGCTGCAGTAAAAAGATAAGGACCTATTTTCCCTAGTGCTGGAAATGGCGTACGTTGAGGGCAGAACTACCGCTGGCATCTGCGTTGGGCTGGTGGTAGTTCCGGGTTGCCACGCAGGAACCCTTTAGTAAAAGGGCCCCTTCGGCTTGCCCATTCATACCTACCAGCAATCTGGTGTTAAGTGGCTGCAGCAGTACAGAAAGGAGTGGGAAATAGACCAGGCAAACCAGAAGCAAACGAGGAGACTTCAAACGATGATAGAAAGTTTATTGATGAAGACTCGACACAGTACTGTGTTTCGGCTGTTAGCCTGCTTCAGGAGTCTTTATAAAAAACTAGGAAAAAAGGCCCATTTCTGACACAAATGAAACGGGAGCTAGCAAGGTTTTCCTTGGAGTGTGTGTTTTACAGAGTGTGTGTGAGAGTGAGTGTGTGATACAGAGTGAATGTGTGAGTGTGTGTGACAGAGAGAGAGTGAATGTGTGAGTGTGTGTGACAAAGAGAGCGAGAGTGTGTGTGTGTGAGAATGAGAATGTGTGCCAGGGGCCGCCTCCCACCCTCCCACCCAGTTTCAGGGTCCGCCCGCCCCCCCTCCAAGTTCCAGGGTCCGCCCTCCCTCCCACCCACCCAGTTCCAGGGTCTTTTCCCCCCTCCCTCCCAGTTTCAGGGTCTGCCTGGCCCCCCTCCAAGTTCCAGGGTCCGGCCCCCCTCCCACCCACCCAGTTCCAGGGTCATTGCCCCCCCTCTCTCCCTCCCTCCCAGTTCCAGGGTAGTTGCCCCCTCTCTTTCCCCCCCTCCAGCCACCCACTTGCAACGTTGTGAAGCTGACTCCGTGGCTTCACTGAAGTGAAGGGTTCGTAAGGATCGTTAGGTTCGTCGCTCTGTAACCATCTCTCTCTGCCCCGCCCTTGCACCTCTGATAGGTCCGCCGCCCTCGACGTCAAAACGCAATTTAATTGAATGACAAGCTAATTAGCACCAAATAATAGGCTTTTTAACAAAAAATTATTGGCACTAATTAGATTAAATTGGCATTTATGCATGTAAATTTAGGCGCAGGATCCACACCTACATGTGATCTGAAAAAAGGGATGCAGAAATGGGAGTGTCACAGGCGTAACAGGGGCATTCCTAAAATTAATGCATGTTGTTGTAGAATAATGGGGATACATGTCTAATGTAGGAGTGAACATTTGCACCACGTTTCAGCTGGTATAAATGGCTGTGCCTAAATTTAGGCATAATTCCCAGGCATAAGTGCTCTTCTATAAACCGCTTCTAACTATTAACACAGCTTATAGAATAGCGCTTTTTTCAGTGCCGATTTGTTTTTGGCACCATATATAGAATCTAGCCCTATATGTACATTTATACAAAGTTTAATATTTAAAGTATGATTTTGTGCATTTTTATAGATTGTTCTGGAAGGGATGATTTGGGGGTTATCGTGATTGTGGAATTTAAATATCAGAATCTCAGGGGAGGGGGGACAAGGTTGAAGGCTCACCTAGGGTGCGCTTAATACCTAATACAAGTGGTCACGTGACAAAATTCATTTTGGAAGTTACAAACTCCCCCTTAAATCACAGATCAGGAACTCTGGGGTACTGCTGGATTCAAAACTTATTCTGAACCCCCAAATCCAAGCAACCTTCAGGAGCTGAATCTATCATCTGCAACAACTAAGTCATCTCTCTCTGTACATAGAGACAGCAAGTCCTGACACAGTGGTTCAAGCCATGATAACAAGGCTGGATTACTGATGTGTCTACAGCTCCAATTGATTCAGAATGCTGCAACACAACTGACAGAAGGTTGTAAGCGATGTGATCTCATCACACCATTTCTGCAAAACCTTCATTGGCTACCAGTACAATACAAAGCTGAATTTTAAATTCTCTGACTTCAAGTTCCTTAAAGGAAATGGGCCAGAGTCCTTGAGAAACAAGATCTCCCTGTTTACACCTCCAAGGTTGCTAAGGTCCTCCCAAGGAGTATCCCTAACCATACCCTTTCCAAGGGAAATACGCTATGGGCCACACACCAATGAACCTTCTCTGGTGTAGACCACACTGTCAAACACACATGCAAAAAAGCTTCACCTGACAATCTCTACTTCAGGAAACCAGTGAAAGCCTGGCTCTTCTGCCAAGTCTTTAATGGAAAAAGCAACTAACTTGCTAGTCACACACACACACACACACACACACACACACACACAAGGACTAACATCAGCTGCATATATTGTAGAAGGATTGGCTTATCTACTCCTACTCTAGCTGAGATCGTTTTCATGTACCTTTTCTGACTCCACAAGCAATTTTTCCTTAAGTTGGGCAGTCAACCTCATCATCTATCTAAAAACAAAGTTACTTACTGTAGCAGGTATTTATTTATTTATTTATAATATTTATTTCTGCACTATCCAATGTCCTAGGAGGATCAAAATTAAAAGATACATAATTAAAACAGTTAAAACAACGTAATTATTAGACAAAAACAACAAGTCTAATCACAATAAGTTTCTGCCAACAAATTCCATATATTTATTGTCATATTTCATAGCCACGACCTACAGTGTAGTCTAGTAGTCAATGCCATAACTCTGTTCAAATAAGTATGTTTTCAAGCCCTTCTTAAATAAATCAAGATTTTGTGATGTTCTCAGCTCTAAAGATAGAGAGTTCCATAATTTAAGACCTGCTAAACACTGAACTCTTGTATTCCTCTAATCTGATTACTTAAAAAGAGGGAATTTCAAGCAAGGCCTTAGAAATTAAACGCAGTACTCAGGTTGGTTGATACAATTTCAGAGAAAGAAATAATTGGAGAGATTAAATCATTTAAAACCTTAAAAACTAACAAAAGAATCTTAAATTTGATCCTCTGATCAATTAGCAGCCGA